>NC_135908.1:16304884-16974906 GCF_964194155.1 Cetorhinus maximus | reverse complement strand
GCAGGACTCCAGGGTTGTCAGTATAGTGCAACAATTTGTTTGCCAACACAAATTTAGAGGGGCCTTTAGAAGTGTTGGATTTTGCTAGACAGTGAGTTTGCTCCTTACGTGGCTGCTTTGTTATCTGAGTGCACTGGCACTGTAAACTATCCCATGCTGATAAATAACCTGGGGAATGCACATGTTGCAGTGTGTACAACAAAGTATTCATTATTGAGAATAAAGTCCAGCACGTTGAGATACAATTTCAGTCACTTAGTATGCTTCTGCGAAAGGATCGCATTTGAGTGGAAATCTGAACGACCCTGTCATGTGTTTGGGCAGGAACCTCTGGAAGTGAAAATGAATGGAAGTTGAGTGTGTTTCTGAGAGCAGGTGGCTAAAATGATGAACAAGTCTGCAATGACCGACACACTGCCGAGCAATTTAATTACAACTCATTGTTGCACAGGAATGTCGCTATAAAACTAAATTTTAGACTGCAGATATGAGTAGGTAAAAGGATGACAGGTTTATCATATCCATCGAGTTTAGTACAGGCCCCCCTTGTAAAGCACATAGGGTTGACCTAAAGCTCATAGTTTTGAACCTGTCAAACCTCAGTTGGCGTAGAGTCAGCACAGGTTGTAGAAATGAGAGGTGTATGCGTGGCCGACAATCCTAAAAAGTGTTTCATTGGTTGTAAGGTGCTTTAGGATGTCCTGAGTGTGCTCTTGCTCTTTCTCTGTCTCACGTTTTCTCTTTGCCTTTCTTACACCCTTTCACCCTCACTTTCGTTTCCATCCTTTAATTTGGTTTGGCTGCAGAATGTCTCTCAATTTCAATGATGAGGGTATTAAGAAATACTAACCATTAGCAGTGTCTTTATGGGGTGAAAGATGGGAACATTTGGGATAAACTGAGTAAATCTCACATTACGTAATTAAGAGGCAAGCTTGTGAAGCTTTCAATTTGGTGCTTGTTCAGCAATGCCCTGGTTATTTTAGGTAATCAACGGCTATGAACTAGTGGTTTTAGTTAAACCATATGCTTGTTGCATTAGGTTGGCAAATTTGCACATTGCAGTTCTAAACTATTTGAACTTGGGTGTCAAAAAAAATCAAATTTATTACCAGGTTCAACAAGATGGTGTCCTGATTTGAATTTTAAAAATCCGTGCAAATGTATAATAATAACATCAGAAGAATAGGAATGGTCAGAATAATTTTTCTTTCTATTCATTGATTCATTCATGGGATGTGGGCGTTGCTGGCTAGGCCAGCATTTATTGCCCATCCCTAATTGCCTTTGAGAAGGTGGTAGTGAACTGCCTTCTTGAACCGCTGCTGTCCCTGTGGTGTAGGTACATGCACAGTGCTGTTAGGGAGGGAGTTCTAGGATTTTGACCCAGCGGCAATGAAGGAACGGCAATATATTTCCAAGTCAGGATGGTGAGTGACTTGGAGGGGAACTTTCAGGTGGTGGTGTCCCCATCTATCTGCTGCCCTTGTCTTTCTAGATGGTAATGGGTTTTGAAGGTGCTGTCTAAGAGCCTTGGTGAGTTCCTGAAGTGCATCTTGTAGATGGTACATACTGTTGGTGGTGGAGGGAGCGAATGTTTGTGGATGGATGCCAATCAAGCAGGCTGCTTTATCCTGGATTATGCTGTTGGAGTTGCACTCATCCAGGCCAGTGGAGAACATTCCATCATGCTCCTGACTTGTGCCTGTAGATGGTGGAAGTCAGGAGGGTGAGTTGCTCACTGCAGGATACCTAGCCTCTGACTAATGTGTGTAGGTGTCCTTTGAAATCCTTGCTTTTGGGATTTTTAAAAATGTGCTTTTGTTTTCCATTACATTTTGAGTAAGTTACATGTGACACTACACATTAGATCACTTATAACATGCCCCTTTTGTATTGATTGGAAAGCTTTTAACCAAAGGCAGCTTTTAAAGAAGTTCAAGCTACAATTTTTCACCAATTTGTGTTTTCCCTGTCCCTCCAATTTAAGGCGTTTTACTATCAGGAGGGCTTCTCTGTATCTGTAACAAAAACAAAAATACCTGGAAAAACTCAGCAGGTTTGGCAGCACCAGTGGAGAAGAGCACAGTTGACGTTTCGAGTCCTCATGACCCTTCAACAGAGCTAAGTAAAAATAGGAAAGGGGTGAAATATAAGCTGGTTTAAGGGGGGGTGGGACAAGAAGAGCTAGATAGAGGGCCAGTGATAGGTGGAGATAACCAAAAGATGTCACAGACAAAAGGACAAAGAGGTGTTGAAGGTGGTGATATTATCTAAAGGAATGTGCTAATTTTTCTCTGTATCTGTTGTTGACCTTGCTGCATATCTTAAATGGACAATTACCACAACAGTTTGGTGCATGTAATTAGAGATTTTGTTGAATTGGGTGTCTAGTGCTGGAAATGTGCTCCAATCTCAGCTATTTTTACAAGAAGGGTTTTTGTTTGCAAGGTTTGGAATGTTCACTTGCTCCCTGTGGTTTAGGTGTGGGTTGTTGACTTAGGAACTCCTGTGTATGTGAAATGATACTGTTGGAGTCTATTCAGCTTGAATCATGCAACTTTTCACCAATGTACTGGTACATTTCCATTGCTTGTCTAGCCAGAATTATCTATCAGTAAAGGGCTATCCGAAGCCAAGTGAGAAGAATACCACTTGTTGATTACTGACTGGCCTTTCCTTCTTGGTGCTATTCAGTAAGTTAAGTTGTGTGGTCAGTTGTGATAAACAATGGAGCTTGGATACATGAATGTGTTTTCATACCTGGGTAATTCAGGTACACCGCTGCTGTACAACATCTACACGAATGACCAGCCTATAGATGGTGTCACACGCTGTTTTATATATGCTGATGACTTGTGTCACTGCCCAAAGCACTGATTTTAACACCGTGGAGAAAACGCAGCCTTGGAGGGACTAACATCCTACAATGAAGAAAACCACCTTCGCGCAAACCCATCAAAGACGCAAGTTTGTGCATTCCACCTTAGAAACCATGAAGCCAAACGCCAGCTTAAAGTGACCTGGTGTGGAGCAACACTGACGCATTGCGAGCACCCTATCTACTTAGGAGTCACCCTTGACAGATGCCTCACCTTCAAGAATCACATTGAAAAGACAAAGGCAAAAGTGAGCGCACAAAACAACATCCTGAATAAGCTCACTAACACAAAATGGGGAGCAAGCTCGAAAACATTGCGAACCAGTGCACTTGCTCTTTGCTATTCCACTGCCAAATACGCCTGCCCTGCATGGGAAAGATCTACTCATGCTAAGAAGATGGTTGCCGTTCTGAATGCAAGCTGCCGACTTATCACAGGTTGTTTAAAACCAACAAACACCTACAGCCTATATATCCTGGCAGGTATCGCTCCCCCTGATATAAGAAGAATGGTAGCCTGCAAGAAAGAGCGACTCCGTCAAACATCAGATGAGAGGCACCCTCTACATGGTCATACACCTACACCCAGCCGCCTAAAGTCAAGGAAGAACTTCATGAACAGTGTTGTTCCATTACAATCAACCCCATCTGAAGCCCGCATCGCCTTGTGGAAAGACTGGCTCGCCAGTCTCAAACAACCCCCAGCGATGGAAATTCTACCGGATGAAAGCCTTCCCCCAGGAGCTAATTGCAACTGGGCAACCTGGAAGTGCCTTAACAGACTTAGGACTGGTGTAAGTCGTTCAAAGGTGTCACTAAGCAAATGGGGATATACAACCAGCCCGACAACTTGTGAATGTGGAACTGAGCCACAGACTATACAACATCTCCTGCAATGTCTATCGCTAGAGGAACCCTGCACTGTTGCAGATCTTGCTGAATTCAACAACAAGGCGCAAAAATGTGTCCAGTTCTGGCTGGGTCATGTATAGACTGTCTGTGGACACGATAAGAAGACCTGGGTAATTGCACCAAATATCAACTTCTAATTCAGCTGCACAGTGAAGGTCTGTCTTCAGCTTAAGGAACTTGTGCAGAGTAAAATGATAAAAAGCCAACTTTAATGTTCTAGGTATCTAAGTCTGCTGTTGCTTCCCAATTATTCAGTCCAGTCCCTTAAGTACAGGGCTGCTACCACTTTGAGGCTGGTTAGTGTAGATATGAGCCTATCCTTGCTGTAGGTATTTGCCACAAGTCTGCCTGTCAACTTGGAGCTGAGTGATGATGAGTTCTGAACCGTGAAGGAGAACCATTGTAGTAATTGTGTTGTATGCCTTGACTCACTTTGACCTTTTTGGTCTTTCTTCGATGGTTAAGACGTGGGTATCCTTTGCCCCCTCTCGTTCTATAGGACTAGGCCCAGGCTGAAGTTAGCACTCAGTAAGATTACCAGATACTGATGTGAATCTCAGTGATATCTTCCAGTTAATACTATTGCATTTTGCAAAGCCCATTGTTTAAGATGGTGAGTAGAGAGCATTAGATCCCCATGTGAGTCCATCAAGAACATTGATCTGTGAGATTGCTACTACCGTATTTTCAGATGTCTGGAAATGGTACTGTTCAGATTTTTCTCTTCTTGCGTGATCCAACACTCCATTGAGAAAGGCATCAAGTGAACTGGTTGATAGCGAATAGCTTCTCATTGCTTGGAGAGACTGTAAGTGCCTCCCATCTTAGACACATTTTGGATCTGGAGTCTTCGTTTTGGATGAAATCCAAGATTTGATCATAAATTCCAATAACTTCAGTTTGTCAAGAAGGTTGCATGAGACAATTGGCTTTACGCTCTTGTAAATTGATAATGTGTTTGAGCTTTCCCTGAGTGTGTCAGCAAATAGTTTCTAAAAGCTGTTGGTTTTATATTAATACTTCATTTTTCTGTGACTGAATGAGCCTGTGCTATAGAGGGGCTGAAACAAGAGCAAACCCTGTTTGTCAATACATTTTCCACCATTACCCCTTTTCTGGATCATTGTCAATATGGGTAGGCAAGCTGGAGTTAGGGCTCCAAACTGGAAAGTTATAACTAAATTTTCCCTTTCTCTTTTCTCCCTTTCCCTGACAGGAAGCTCCTGGCCTCTGCTCAGTGCCTCTGACTGACCCAAACTTGAAAATTATTTGCTGCTTGTGCATTGCGCTCAACACTGTAAACTCGCTTTCATCATATCCTCAAGTTTAAAACACTCTACATTTGCTCCGTACTTAACTTGAGGCTATGATGAAAGTGTAAAACTATGAATAGCAGTTCTGTACATCAGTCACGCTCTGATGAGATTAAGAACGCTGCCCAGATCTTTGTAATTTGCCTCAGTGCAATCTCCATAACCCTTTTCTGATTGTCTACCTTGTGCAATAGTTCACTTCATAAAAAGAAATTCTTTCCCAGGAATCAATCTAGTAAACCTTCATTTCATCCCGTCTAAGCATTTCCTTCCTTGGGTATGGAGACCAGAACTGAACACAGTACTCCAGGTCTGGTCTCACCAAAGCCCTATACACTTGCAGGAAGACTTCCGTACTCTTATATTCTAACCCTCTTGCACCTTTATGTAGGCGCTTTTTTTATTCATTTATGGGATGTGGGTGTCGCTGGCTAGGCCAGCATTTGTTGCCCATCCCTAATTGCCCTTGAGAAGGTGGTGGTAAGCTGCCGCCTTGAACCACTGCAGTCCCTGTGGTGTAGGTACACCCACAGTGCTGTTAAGGCAGGAGTTCCAAGATTTTGACCCAGTGATAGTGAAGGAATGGTGATATATTTCCAAGTCAGGATGGTGAGTGGCTTGGAGGGGAATTTCCAGGTGGTGGTGTTCCCTCGTGTCTGCTGCCCTTGTCCTTCTAGATGGTAGTGGTCATGGGTTTGGAAGGTGCTGCCTAAGGAGCCTTGGTAAGTTTCTACAGTGCATCTTGTAGATGGTGCACACTGCTGCTACTGTTCGTTGGTGGTGAATATTTGTGGATAGGGTGCCAATCAAGTGGGCTGTTTTGTCTTGGATGGTGTCAAGCTTTTGAGTGTTGTTGGAGCTGCACTCATCCAGGCAAGTGGAGAGTGTTCCATCACACACCTGACTTGTGCCTTGTAGATAGTGGACAAGCTTTGGGGAGTCAGGAGGTGAGTACTTGCTGCAGGATAACTAGCCTCTGACCTGCTGTTGTAGCCACCGCATATATATGGCTGGTCCAGTTCAGTTTTTGGTCAATGGTAATCCCCAGGATGTTGATAGTGGAGGATTCAGCAATGATAATGCAATTGAATATCAAGGGGTGATGGTCAGATTCTCTGTTGTTGGAGTTGGTCATTGCCTGGCAGTTGTGTGGTGTGAATGTTACTTGCCACATGTCAGCCCAAGCCTGGATATTGTCCAGGTCTTGCTGCATTTGGATGTGGACTGCTTCAGTATCTCTGAGGAGTCGCAAATAGTGCTGAACATTGTGCAATTATCAGTGAA
This sequence comes from Cetorhinus maximus, assembly GCF_964194155.1. Classification (NCBI taxonomy): domain Eukaryota; kingdom Metazoa; phylum Chordata; class Chondrichthyes; order Lamniformes; family Cetorhinidae; genus Cetorhinus; species Cetorhinus maximus. The sequence continues at coordinate 16,968,516 of NC_135908.1, read as the reverse complement.
CATCCCCACTTTTGACCTTATGATGGAGGGAAGGTCATTGATGAAGCAGCTGAAGATAGCTGGGCCTAGGACACTACCCTGAGGAACTCCTGCAGTGATGTCCTGGAGCTGAGATGACTGACTTCCAACAACCACCACCACCTTCCTTTGTGCTAGGTATGACTCCAACCAGCGGAGAGTTTACCCCCTGATTCCCATTGACTCCAGTTTTGCTAAGGCTTCTTGATGTCACACGCGGACAAATGCTGCTTTGATGTCAAGGGCAGTCACTCATCTCGTGTGGTTGAAAGGCTTTGTGTCTATAGTGAGATTTTTCTTTATTGCTCCCTCTGAGAATTTGAATGTTTGAGTTTGGAAGCTGCTGAAATTCCAAAACATCTGGATTGTTAGGAAATCAAGATCATATTAGAAAGGCAAAATGGAAAACAGCATAGGGGAAAAAACAGAAGAAATAAGAATGAAAGGAAACAGAAGAAATAAGAATGAAAGGAAAAGTGAAATGTGAAAATGGTGAATAAGTAACCAAAGAAGCTTATATAAGAAATTAAGAAAACCAGCTAGAAAATACTGTGCAATCCTTCTCAGCACTACTGCACCTTAGATGCCCAAAGGAAGAACAGTTTAATTGTTATAAACAAAAGCAAAATACTGTGGAAACTGAAAATGAAATAAAAACAAAAATGCTGGGAATGCACAGCAAGTCAGTCAGGATCTGTGGAGAGTGAAACCGGTTTAATGTTTCAGGTCAATGACCCTTCATCAGAGCTAATTGTTGGAAAGCAATTGGAATGCCTTCTAAAATGTCACTCTCAACTCTGTGTATTCAGTGTTCAAATTTTTAATCTCTGGGTTGTGTACATCAATTTCTAATCCGTAACTTATTCCAGATTCAAAATAACTGCAACCATTAATCGCTAACACTCATGTTATTTTTGTTTAGAAAAAATGTATTATGGAATAATTTGAATTATTTAAATAACGCAGAAGAGTGGGAATTTTGTGCTTAAAAATGGATTTAAAAATTGAACCAAGTGTCTGTGTAACTCCCTTTCCAAAGTGAAGGCGAAAGAAACAATGAATGCTGAGGATGATTAGAAGGACAAAGGGAACAAATGGAGGAGAAAAGTTACAATTTTATCTTTTTCTTTTCCTTCCTGCAGGCTGAGAGCGTGTTGCTTGTTAGGGTTAAAGGTGAAAGCAAGAGATTTACTTGCAATGCTGGGAGTTGGTGTCTAAATTAAGCATTCATCTGTTTGGATTGTGCGCATGTGATAGGCTTAATGCGCCTAATTGAAAATATGTTTGTGTGAAGCCTGCAATAATTTTGTACTGACTAGTTACTGTCAGAGTTGCTAGCTATTCTTGTTCAGTCTTCCAGAATCAATGAGGATTGTATTGATTAGCCAGTGTTTTGACTGTACCTCATCCTCGGTTGTATCGCATGGTTTGAGTTGGAATAATATTCAAGGTGAGCTTCAGTATTGTAGTAGTTATTTTTGTTTTTGTTTAATGTTCCAAATGCAGTGGAATCTGTTGTTTAGGCTATTGCTGTTCTACTGAGGAAATGTGATCATTTATTGGCAGTGATTATACATGAGGTGATGCTGTAAGGCTCTCCTCTGGAAACTTCCTGACTTCAGTGCATTGGAACTCAAGCAGAGATTTTCGGGAGGGACCACTAAATAAGATTGTGGAATCATGCATCACACCTGTACTCGGAGTAAATGGATGTTATTAGAGAAGCAGTCACCAAAATTGGTTAGAATAGATATAGATATTTTGTCAGCAGCTTACTAACACCTCTGTGGTTTTATTTGTTACAATTACCGTATTCTCTAGTGCACAATAGAGGTTCGAAGGAGATCATTATCCAGTGCCTGTATAGCTGTGTTTTTCAACATAAAGGATTGAATGGTGAATGAGTTGGACTCCTTTGCTGTTCTCACTCTCAAGCCAGTTGTTGTGTCCTTTGCCGTGTGTTTCTTTTGTGAATTTAGGCTTTCCTTGATTATGACAGCACTGTAGGCTGTAATTTACTGCTGGGGCAATGGTCCAACCTGGTTTTTTGCTGGCTAGGGGTCTACAGACCTGATCAGAGTTTGCACTTTTTCCCCATTAATCGATTCTTAGCTTTTGTCATGGTATAAACATGATGTCATTATATTTGAGTGGTCACTTTAATATAGCACCACAGTGGATGTACAATTCTTTTATTATGGCTTTATTGAGACCCTGCATTAGTCGCCTGATCAGGTAAATCAGCAAAGACCAGAGATGCAAAATTTTTCCTGATTTACATGGCTTGGTACAATGCAACGTAGTGCAGTTATCAACTGAGCCATCTGGAGAGATGCAGAAATACCTTTAAATGAAGTAGAGAGGCAAGAATCAGGTTTACGTGAAACATTGTGGGTAATGAAGGAGGAAGAAGCATTGTGGGTATATTATCAGTAGATTTGATTTGCTTCTCACTTTATCTTGTTTCCCTCTCACTATCTTCATTTGTTCAGAGTGAAAAGTGAATGATTTGGACCACTGTCATGTGTTTGCTCACCTTGCTTTCCTGCTTATTGCCCACTTCTCCCTGTCTAATGTGCCCTGAGATGTTCTATTACACGATGAGCACAATTTCAAGCAAATTCTTGCTTGTGATGCATGCGGAATTAACTTTGCCTTTTGGGTACAGAGGAACAATTAGACGATTTCCTAATTGAGTTTTCCATGACCACAACAGTTTGTTAAACTATTTGGAGCTTCATTCTGTATCTCAGGGAAAAAAAAATCAAATGTAAAAGACTGACTGCTTTTGAACAGTGTGTGTAGAACTGGCATTTGATATCAACTGATTAACAAAATGCCTTTTTTCCCTCTTGGTGAAGCTTTATTCTGTGACTGACATTAGTACTCAGGAATGAAAGACCTTCCTCTTTGAACTTTCCGCAGGGATCGTTCCCTCCGGGTCACCCTGGTCCACTCCTCCATCATCCTCTACACCTCAACCCCCCTCCCACGGCACCTTCCCATGCAGCCACAGAAGTCGCAACACCTGCCCCTTTGCTTCCCCTCTCCTCACCGTCCAATGGCCCAAACACTCCTTTCAAGTAATGCAGCATTTCACTTGCACTTCCCTCAATTTAGTCTACTGCATTCGTTGCTCCCAATGCAGTTTCCTCTACATTGGAGAGACCAAACGCAGACTGGGTGACTGCTTTGCAGAACACTTTCGGTCTGTCCGCAAGCATGACCCAGACCTCCCTGTCGCTTGCCATTTCAACACTGCACCCTGCTCTCTTGCCCACATGTCCGTCCTTGGCCTGCTGCATTGTTCCAGTGAAGCTCAACGCAAACTGGAGGAACAGCACCTCATCTCCCAACTAGGCACTTTACAGCCTTCCGGGCTGAATATTGAGTTCAACAATTTTAGATCATGAACTCTCTCCTCCATCCCCACCCCCTTTCCGAACCCCCCCCCTTTTTTTCCAATAATTTATATAGATTTTTCTTTTCCCGTCTATTTCCATTATTTTTAAATGTATTTCCTCCATTGTTTTATCTCTACCTTTTAGCCTATTTCGATCCCTTCCCTTCACCCCACCCCACCCCCACTAGGGCTATCTGTACCTTGCTTGTCCTGCTTTCTACCCTTAATTAGCACATTCCTTAGATAATATCACCACCTTCAACACCTCTTTGTCCTTTGTCTATAACATCTTTTGGCTATCTCCACCTATCACTGGCCCTCTATCCAGCTCTACCTGTCCCACCCACCCTCCCTTAAACCAGCTTATATTTCACCTCTTTTCTATTTTTACTTAGTTCTGTTGAAGAGTCATACGGACTCAAAACATTAACTGTGTTCCTCTCCGCAGAAGCTGCCAGACCTGCTGACTTCTTCCAGGTATTTTTGTTTTGGATTTCCAGCATCTGCAGATTTTTGCTGTTATCTTTGAACTGATGGGTCCCCCTGTTCCTCTGCTGTATCCCCCTGCTGTAGCCCTAACTATACATTCTGAAGAGTGCTCGCACTGCAGCTATCCTCGTAATATCTTTGAGTGAAGTGCCATATTTTAGCTATTTCAGCATATTTCTGCCTGTTTGAACTGCCAAAAGTTAATTCATAAAGGGCTCTTGGAGAGACAAAGTGCCAGTCTGTTTGGGTCAATTGGGGAAACAGGTATATGGGGAATATTTCTTTTGTGTGGTATGCAAGGAAGTTGTAAATATGTTCATTACAAGTGTCTGCATTGAATACCACACAGAATACAGCAAAATCATTTGCCGCATCGAGAATGTTAAAGCAAGAGGCATACAGAAAGAATGTGTTGATACTATAATGTTTGAATAAATGAAATTGCTTGGAATGTACAGAGATAGTGATGATAGAGGGCAGGAAAGACTTGCACTGAAGGAATAAATTCGGCTTAAACCAGAGATCCAGGAATGACAGCAAAGGTTGAGTGGTAGGGAAATAGTGAAAAATGATCAGATTGATAAAGATAGTTAGAGGAAGAGAGACGCAATTTTACAATTTTTTTTTGCCTACGATATAAAGTATGTTCAGTATATTAGGTTACACTATTAAAGAAGGAGCATTATGCATCTTCTGACTTGCCAGAAGCAGTGCCATTGGATATCCAGTAGTACTTGTAATATCTTACACAGATTTGAGGTGTAAGGGAATATATTTACCCCAAATTGGCTTCACATTTAGACAGCAATATCTGAGCCTGATGCCTCAGTAATTAGTTTTGTAAAGTTTCGAGGTAGAATTTTTGTTTTTGGAGTTTATTGAACAGCTTATGCAAGTAGATTTGGTTTTCTGCATTGCTTTGCTCCATTTCACAATGTGACAAGGTGTTTGAGCAGTTGCTTATGCAGATCTCTTCAGCTAATAATTAGCCTTGTATTTAGGTTCTTGCTGCACACATTCATCTTTCACAGATGAAAGCTAATGAATTATGAGAGGAATGATGATGTCCAAAAAGGTGGCATGTTAGGGCTAGACTGTAACATTCTGGAGTTGAATCTTTCAGTTAAGATTGTTAACTTGTTTAATGTTCTGTATAATAAATCGCGTTAATCTCCAGTACACACAAATCTTGAGGTACCAGTGGAGAGGTGAATGATATTTCTTTGCAGAAACTTTCTGTTTTAGGTCTACTGATAACAATTCCCCATTGTCATTTTTATTTCAGAGCTTTAGTTAAGAATTTTTATCACAGTTTTAGAGTGGGTATATATTGGGATTCCTTTGCCAGCATAATTAGTAAAGTATCAAGTGATAAGTTGCTGCACCAGTTATCTACCTCTTTATATAGTGCTGCTTTTAGAGCAGAGTCAGTGCAATGTTTTAAATGGCCATTCCAAAGTTTAGTTTGTTTGGCTGAGGAGCCCTGGGCCATTGCAGTTTAACACCTGGTACTTATGTACGTGATGTGCTGTCATGTTGACCCTGCTGCCTTACTGGAAATAAAGCAAAAACCTAGGCCAAAGTAGAATGAACTCCACTCTCTTCAGCTAAAGGGGAGGACATGTTAGTCCCCACCCACTCTCTGCTCTTATGCTACTTTTTGGTTTTAAGTCATTCAAACTTTGAAAGCATCTGCAATCAAACTGAGTTTGACAACCCATATGTGCATGTGTGGTTTGACACAGGATTAGCATAGCTTCTCCACTTTTCAATTCTATCCCTCTAGAAATAAAGCCTAGTGCTTGGTTTGCTTCTTTTATTGCCTTGCTAACCTGTGGCGCAGCTTGTATTTGTACTTCGAGATCCAGTTATTTCTCTGCTGCACCTAACGCCTTCCAAGTTTGTGGCCTCCCCATTCTTCTTGCCAAAATGTGTCTCCTCACTGGGGAGACGTGGTGTGGTGGTAATGTCACTGGACTAGTAATACAGAGGCCCAGGCTTGAACCCACGTGGGGACACAGATTCAAATCTGACCACGGCATCTGGCGGAATTTAAATTAAATTAATAATTGAAAGCTAGTCTAAATGATGGCGACCATGAAACTATCATCCATTGTAACAACCCATCTGGTTCACTGGTGTCCTTTAGTGAAGGAAATCTGCTGCCCTTACCTGGTCTGGCCTAACCTAAATGTGACTCCAGACCTACAGCAATGTGGTTGATTCCTAACTCTGAAGTGGCCTAGCAAGCCACTGAGTTCAAGGGCAATTAGGGGTGGGCAAAAAATGCTGGTCTTGCCAGCAGTTCCCACACCCCATGGGAGAATAAATTTTAAAACAAATCTGTGTTGTACTTCATTTGCCAATTATTTGCCCATTCTGCTAATTTATCAATGTTGCAATCTTCAGTATTCACCAACTGCACAATTTGGCGTCATCTGTAAATTTTAAAATTGTGTTTGTGATTCCAAAGTCCAAATCGTTAATGTAAATTATGAACAGTAGTGGTCCCAGCATTGATCCTGGTGGAACACCATTTGCCACTCTGAATAACTACCCTTTATTCCCAGTCTTTGCTTTCTCTCTTGAAACCAACTAGCAATTCATTCTGCCACATTTTCTGACATTCATTAGCCTATTATGGGATACCTTATCAAAGGCCTTTTGAAAATCCAGATAAATTACATCTACTGCATTACCATAGTCTACTCTCTGTTACCTCCTCAAAAACTTCTGTTAGTTTGGTCAAGCATGATTTTCCTTTTCAAAATCAACACTGACTATTTGTTATTATATTCCTTTTTTAGATGTTCTTCTATTCTCTCCTTTAATAAGGATTTCATTATTTTTCCTACCATTGATAAGCTGACTGAATTCCCTGGACATGTTCTGTCCCCCTTCTTAAATATAGGAATTGCGTTAGCTATCCGCCCAGTCTTCTGGCACTACACCTTTTTCTAACAAATTATTGTATGTAAGTAGATATGCCACTACTATCTCTTCCCTAGTTATTAAAATCTCCTGATTCAATCCATCTTGACCAGAGGGATTTATCCTCTGAGTTTGTTTAGTTTATTCAATATGTCCCCTTTTTTTACTTTAAAAAGTCTCATGACTCATCTCATTATTCAATGTCATGTCTACTGCTCCATCTCCCTGGTAAATAATAAAGGGACATAATTGGTTAATATTTCTGTCATCTCTCTATCGTTACCTGTGGTATTATCATGCTCCTATTCCCATCACAGCCTTCATTTTTTATTGATGTACCTATGAAATATTTTATTTTGCTTTATGCTCCTTGTTAATTTAATTTCATAGTTTTCCTTTGCCTTCCTAATTGTTTTTTGACTTCTCTCCTAATCTCTTTATATTCTCTTATCCTGTACTTAATGTCTGCCTCTTTCCTAACCCTCAATTGTTCCCTTTCTCCAATCTCTTAACTTGATTTTCATTATACTTATGTCCTTTGCTATCATCATCTTAAAGCATATTATATTGCATCAATGTTCCATTTACTTCTCTTATCTGTTCTGGTTCATTCTCCATAACTAGATCCAATAATGAATCTTCCCTTGTTGGGCTTTTTACATATTGGGGTTAGAAAGGAGTCCTGTGCACATTGTAAGGACTACATTCTCTTATCTCCTTTACCTACTTCTTTTGTCCATTAGTGACAAAGTGGGAATATTAAACCATGAATGTTGAAGAAGGCTAGTGGTGTTTGACCAAGTGAACATACAGTCAGATAGGAAAAGACCTGCTTCTTCTTATCTGCCCCACACAGATAGAGTTCCTTATGTATCACAATACAGACACTCCCCACCCACCTGGAGCCATATAATCTATAATCTCCTAGGAGTGGCAACAAGCAGGGTAAAAGCACCAGCCCTTAGGCAATAGAATTTAGCCCAGGAGATCACATTGTTTTAATTTCTATTACCTGCCTCTTGTTTGAGGTGATCTCTGATTTGCCAGTATTATCGGAATGCATTGAATCGGAATGCTTTGAATCGGAATGCATTGAATCGGAATGCATTGAATCGGAATGCATTGAATCGGAATGCATTGAATCGGAATGCATTGAATCGGAATGCATTGAATCGGAATGCATTGAATCGGAATGCATTGAATCGGAATGCATTGAATCAACATTCACCACACAATCTGGGCGCTTGTCCTGCAGTTTACTATCCTCTGGGAAAGAACAGCCCAAACTCTAATCTAGTTCTGCCCTTCCTTATGTTGGTCCTCCCTAATCTGCTCAGTTGAAATAATTGGTTTACATAAACATCATACAGTATTTTGAAAACCAACTGAAATGAAGGATTAATGAGGGTGCTTGCACTAACAAGAGGAGATAAATTATAAGAAAAATTGTGTACAGTGAACACATTATTTGTGAGCATCAAGGGGAGTTTATTTGGGTTGTTGTGGTCAGGGCAGGCAAAGAAAAATGTGTTTAGATGATGTGGTGCCACGCAGACATGGAATGCATTGGTGCTGATCTTCAGATCAGAGAAAGACAAGTGGTGAGATTGTACGTTAAAAGTGGAAGAGAGGAAACTAAACAAAATACTCTGAAGAAATGAATAAAGTGCTGATGTAAAACCGGAGGCTGACTATTGCCGAACAGTTGATGCTTTTGGCTGACTATAATCCACCACAGACAGTGTGGGTTTGGGAAAATAGAGGAAGCCTATAGATATCACTGCATTCAAATGTTTGTCCTGATGCAGACAACTTACATTGCTCAAGCTTGTTTCAAAATCTCCATTCAGACTAATATTCTGGAACTTTTTAATGCTTATGTGCGAGATTATTGCAAGAGGCTAGGGCTAATAGTTATAATATTCAACAACTTGAATTTATAGAAGTGCCTTTATTGCGGGAAAAATGCCCCAAAGCATGTCTGAGGCATAATCAAAAAAGCTAGGCTGAGCTGATAAAGGATTCCAGGAAGGTTGAGGGGTAGAGGAGTTTGGGGAGGAATTTCCTGAATGGCTGAAGACACACCCACCAGTAGTGGGCTGAAGAGTGTGAGGAATGCACCAGAGGCCAGGTTCAGAAGAATTTTTTTTATTCTCTCATGGGATGTGGGTGTCACTAGCAAGGCCAACCTTTGTTGCCCATTCCTAATTTCTCTTGAGAAGGTGGTGGTGTGCTGTCTTGAACTGCTGCGGTTTATCTGGTTCAGATACACCTACAGTGCTGTTAGAAAGGAAATTAATAATTTTGAAGTTGTAGGACTGGAGGAGGTCAATAGCAATGGAAAGCTGAGTGTAAAGCTGCAACAGCATCTAAACCAATGTACTTTTTTCATTAAATACCTGTATTTTGTGGTAATTTCTGTTCAAAGACCCCCTTGTCTGAGGGTGTGGGTTTGAATGTAAATGGCACACCACTGGTTTGGCTTCTATTGCCACATCTGGGCAGATCACATCAAGTACTATCATGTCTTGCTGTCTCCTGCCGAAAGAGCTCACTACTCCAGAGATCCCTGTTGAATGCTAAAATAACCTCAGCTGTTCTGCATAAGCAATGGTCTTCTTAAACCCCTCTCCTTTTCCCCCTCTGCCCTAATCTCCAGCGCATATGAGCAGCTTATGGACTTCTTTGTCATCACCTACTGAAGCCCTAAGCCATGGAATCCCCTCCCTAACCCTTCTGCCTCTACCTCTCTCTGCTCCTTTAAGATGCTTCTTAAAACCTACCTCTTTGATCAGGTTTTTGGTGTCTCCATGTATCTCCCCAATGTCTCCGTGTAGCCAACACTGTTTGATACACCCATGTGAAGCACCTTTGGATGTTTTACTATGGTAAAAGTGCTGTATACACACAAGTTACTGTTGTTTATCACTAAGATTGAGACCATCCATTCTGCTGACTTTGTCACACCCCTCCTTTCCATTTGGCCACCAAGCTAAGTTTCCCTTCTGCTCTAGCCTTTGACTCTCTTGAATCAAATCTCCCATCTCTAGTTTCTCTCTTAACTCTCCTCATGTCTTCTGAGCTCATCTTGCCCATGAGACCTGCCTGTTGCTCTCCTGACCCTATTACCACTAAGCTGCTGACCACCCTTCCTGGTTTCATGGTCCTGGGTTGAATGGGTCCTATGCTCGGATACTGTTCTTTCCTTCATCACACTCCTCTCGCAACCTACTCATCCAAACTACTGCCCCATCTTCAACTACTACTCTCTCCAAAGTGCTTGAATGTTGCCTTCCAAAATGGACTTCTGTCATCCCTGTAGCTCCAAACCTCTTCAATCAGGTTTCCTCCCCTATTACAGTACTGAAACAGCCTTAATCAAAGTCAGAAATAAAGTCCCCGGTGGCTATGGTGCACAGACCCTCCTCATCCTTCTCTACCTGTCTGATGGCTTTGACATGATCCTTCTCTAACACCTCTCTATTGCGCCCCTGAGTGGGACTGCCCCTGCTTGATTCCATTCTTACCTATCCGATCAGAGCCAGAAAATCATCTACAATGCCTTGTTTTCAAGCTCCTGCACAATTACCTCTGGAGTCCCATCTCATTTCTCACCAACGTGCTGCTCCTCAGTGACATCATCTGAAAACAAAACGCGTTCCACGTGTACACTGATAACATCCAGCAGCACCTCTTTTTGGGATTGAGGTAGCTTCATATGGTGCACTTTTCTTGATGGTTGAAGGGACCAATCTGTGAAGGAGAGGTTCTGCCACAAGCGCTGCATGTGCAGTGATTATCAGGTGTCATTGTGGGTCGTCCTTTTAAGTGTTAGTACTGGTTGCCAAGCCACTGATCATCATGGTGGCACATACCAGCCCACAGGGGATGTGGCCATTTTCTCCTTTCATCAGCTAGTGTTTCTCAGATGTGGAAATCAATGTTCAAGACCTTCACGTCACGCTTGCAAACGTCCTTGAAGCAAAGCGCTTGCAAGTTTGAGACAAAGGCCCTAAACATTGATTTTCACATCTGGGAAACACCAGCTGCCAACAGGGAGAAATGGTGATCTTTGTTATTCTCTAACAAACAGAAGTAAACCCAGATCCTATATATAATTTCAATTCAGCTTAGTTGGTTTTCCAGTGGCTCCAATCCCCTTGACCCTGCTAAGTTTTGTTTTAGTCTTGAAATTTTAGCACCACCCTTTTCCTACATTTATTCGCAAAATACTTTCTTCACAGATTACAAAGGCAAGATAATGCAATTATCGCATAACATCAACAATGTTTCATATTGCTATGTTGACTTGGTTCTATAATTAGTAAATCAATTAACTCTACGTTTATTTAAGGGCACAAACAGAGGATATAATCTAATTACAGGAAAGCAGGCCTAGACGTAACAGACTATTGACCTGTAGCTATTTTGAAGACATTTTGATTATTGCATTCTCTTTTTCTCAGCTTGAGATATTGTGCCTAAAGCAATTTTTTTTTAATTACAATGGTGAATTTTATGTTGAATATTGCAGTGATTAAATGCACAGTGCAGAGAATGCCTCTTAGTATATATTTGGGTCAGAATGTGCTCACATCTGGGAGTGTTCAGGGAGTGGTATGTTGTAATGAAGTGATTCTTTAAATGAGCAGAAAGGAAGATTACAGTTCAAATCTGGTGAGGGATGAGGGTAGTGTGTGGAAGAACTGCAAAACTAGTGTAGAAATGGGGGCAGAGGGGTTGAAATTTTAAGTGCCTTTGGGTGAGTGTTAAAGGGTAATGTGTTTGAGGAGGATAAGTGAGACTGTCGATTAGTGACCTTTGCTGGGTGGGTGAGATTAAACAAGATGTATTAAAGGATAATTTACTTTGGGGCAATAACAATGTGAACTGAACAGAGGAACATGAGTTGGCCATTTACCCACCTTGTGCCATTCAGTGAGTTCATGGTTGTTCTGTGACCCAACTCCACATACCTGCCTTTGCTCCATATTCTTTAATACCTTTGGCTAACAAAAATCTATCAATCTCAGATTTGAAGCGAGTTCCAAATTTCTGCCACCTTTTGCATGTAGAACTGTTTCCTAATTTCACTCCTGAAAGGTCTGGCATTAATCTTTAGGCTATACCTGCACCCACCCCCCCCCCCCCCCCCCCCCGGCCAACTCCACGCCAACCAGTCCTAGATTTCCCTGCGAACTGAAAATTGTTTCTCTCTAATTACCCTCTGTTCCCCTTAATAACTTGAAATATTCAATCAAAATCACCTTTTAGGTTCTAAATTCCAAGGAATACCACCTCAGTTTGTGAAAAGCTGCAGCACTAAGTACTGTGGAGGGAAGTGCCATGTTTTCTGAGTCACTCCAATAGTGGAACCAGATCTGTCAACCACTGAACAAAAAGCATTACTGATGCCAGTTATATGAATTAATATTCACTAATGTAATTTTCAGTTTTGCTCAAGGACAAAAATTAGAAAACAACTTTAAAGAAAAAAAATTGATCATATAATCTAAGTTTTGGAAGGTTAAACCAACACCGTTCATCAGTTTTAAGATGAGGTTACCTGATGTGGCTAAACCAAATGTATCTGTTCTGTAGTTAAGATGCAATGAATTGTGTGCCAAGTATGATGCAACATTTTGGTCTTGATAAATGTAAGAAATGATATTTTAAGAACACAAGAATTAGGAGTAGGAGTGGCCATTTCACCCCTTGAGTCTGCTGTGCTATTCAATAAGATCATGACTGATCTGATTGTGGCCTTAACTCCACTTTCCTGCCTGTCCCCCATAAACCTTGACTCCCTTGTTGATCAAAAATCTAACTCGGCCTTCAATATATTCAGTGACCCAGCCTCCACTGCTCTCTGGAAGAGAGTTCCAAAGACAAAAGACCCTCTGAGAAAGAAATTCCTCTGAAGAAATTCCTCCTTATCTCCCTATTAAATGGGAGACCCCTTATTTCTAAACCGCGTCACCTAGTTCTAGATTTCCGCCATGACAGACCATCCTCTCAGCATCCACCCTGTGAAGCCCACTCATAACCTTTATATGTTTTAATAAGACCTCTCGTTCTTCTAAACTTAACTCCAATCTGCTCAACCTTTCCTCAAGACAGTCCCTTCATCCCAACAATCAGCCTAATGAACCTTCTCTGAACTTCCAATGCAAGCATGTCCCTCCTTAAACAGGGGCCAAAATATTTTTTCTTGAGGGCACTTTATGATTTTCAGGGCTCCTTCATTTTCACTACCTCTTTTGTTAGGAGATGCAGTCACCAAGGGGCAGCAAACATTGGTAGGAGTTGTTTATAGGTCACCAAGCAGTAGTGGTAGTACAGGGCGTGATATTAATCAGGAGATTGGAGAAGCATGTTGCGTGGGTAATACAGTAATCATGGGTGACTTCAATCTGCATATAGACTGGGTAAACCTATTGAGCATTAATGCTGTGATGGGCAAGTTTCTGGTGTGTGTTAGGGATGGTTTTTGAGAGCAGTATGTTGAGGAACCAACTAGAGAACAGGCTTTTTTAGACCTAATATTATGTATCGAGAAAGGGATAATTACTAATCTTATAGAAGAACCTTTAGGAATGAGTAACGATAATAGTTTAATTCTATTTTGAAAGTGAGGTAGTTCAACTGAAGCAAGGGTGTTAAATTTGAACAAAGGAAATTATGAAGTTATGAGAGGCAAATTGGCTAATGTGGATTGGGAAAATACATTAAAAAGTATGACTGTACACAAGCAGTGGCTAATCTTGTAGTTTACAGCAATATGTTCCTTCAAGGCACAAAAACCTAAAAAGAAAAGTCAGACAACTGCGGCTAATGAAGAAAGTTAAGGATTGTATAAGATTAAAAGAAAAGGCCTATGAAGTTGCCAGAAATAGTAATAAACCTGAGGATTGGGAGCATTTTAGAATGCAGCAAAGGAGGACCAAGAAACTGATAAAAACGGACTGTAAGAGTTTTTGTAGGTAAGTAAAAAGGAAATGTTTGGCTAAGACAAATGTGGGTCCATTATGTACAGTCAGTAGAATTTATAATGGGAAATAGAAAAATGGCAGAGAAGCTCAATGATTACTTTGTGTCTGTCTTCACTGAGGAAGATTCAAGAAATCTCCCAGAATTAGAGATCCAAGGGACTAGGGAGAATGAGGATTTGAAGGAAATTAGTATTAGTAAGAAGGCTGTATTGGAGATATTAATGGGACTGAATGCACTGTGATTCTGTGATCTGCTATATGATCTGTGAAGGTTGATAAATCCCTGGGACCTGATATCCTACATCCCAGAATATTGAAAGAGGTAGCTACGGCGATTGTGGATGCATTGGTGATCATCGTCTAAAATTCTATAGATTCTGGAATGGTTCCTACAGATTGGAAGGGTAACAAATGTCACTCCACTATTTAAGAAGGAAGCAAGAAAACTGGAAACTGCTGACCTGTTAGCCTTACATCATTAGGAGAGAAATGCTGGAATCTCTTATAAAGGATGTGATAAATGGACACTCAGATAATAATGATCTGATTGGGCATAATCAGCATGGATGTATGGGAAAACATGTTTGACGAACCTGTTGGAGTTTTTTGAGAATGTTACTAACAATTGATAAAGGGAGGTCAGTGGACACAGTATACTTGGATTTTCAGAAAGCTTTTGATAAAGCCCCACAGGAGGTTGGTTAGCAAAATTTAAAGCACAAGAGATAGGAAGTAATATACTGGCATCAATTAAGGATTGGCTGAAATGCAGAAAACAGTAGGAATAAACAGGTCATTCTCGTGTTGACAGGTTGTGACATGCTAACTACTGGGTCCCACAAGGATCAGTATTTGAGCCCCAGCTGTTCACAATGTATATCAATGATGAGGATGTTGGGACCAAATGTATTATTTCCAAGTTCATGGATGACACAAAGCTAGGTGGGAGTGTGTGTTGTGGGGAAGATGCAAAGCAGCTTAAAGGAGATTTGGACAGACTTAGTGAGTGGGTGAGAACATGGCAGCTGGAATATAATGTGGAAAATGTGAGGTTATCCACTTTGGTAGGAGGAACAGATGTGCAAAGTATTTCTTAAATGGTGAGAGATTATAAGATGTAAATGTACAAAGGGACTTGGGTGTCCTCGTCAATAGGTCACTGAAAGCTAACGTGCAGCAAGCAATTAGGAAGCCTATTGGTATGTCAGCCTTTATCGTAAGGGGATTTGAGTACAAGAGTAGCAAAGTCTTGTTTCGATTGTGTACAGAACTTTGGTTAGACCACACCTGGGAGTAATGTGTCAATTTTGGTCCCTTTACCTTAGGAAGGATATTATTGCCAAAGTGGGAGTGCTGCGAAGGTTTGCCAGATTGTTCCCAGGTTGGCGGGACTGTCCTATGAGGAGAGATTGGGGAAACCGGGCCTGTATTCTCCAAGGTTTCGAAGAATGAGAGGTGATCTCATCAAAACCTACAAAATCCTTAAAGGGATAGACAGGGTAGAAACAGGTGAGATGTTTGGGGAGTCTAGAACCAAGGGACACAATTTCAAAATAACAGGGAAGCCACTTGGGACTGAGTTGAGGAGAAATATTTTTACTCAGAGGGTTGTGAATCTTTGGGATTCTCTACCTCAGAGGGCTGTGGATGCACGGTCATTGAGTATGTTTAAAACAGAACTGTCTGATTTCTGAATACCAATGATGTAAAGAGATATGGAGATAGTGTGGGGAAAGAGGCATTGAAGTGGATGATCAGCCATGATTGTATTGAATGGCAGAGTAAGCTCGATGGGCTGAATGGCCTATTCCTGTTCCTATGTTCCTACTTTGTACTATTAAAAAAATTTTTTCAGGATGCCTTCTTTAGATAGCACAAAAAAATAGAGACTTGAGATCTCAAACCAAGGATTAATCAGTTCCAAAAAGCATGCTAACATATGTCAATGCTAGATTAAGAATTTACTTTGCAATGTAACAACTTTATTTGGCAACACAGAACATATGGCTTGTGCAATAATAGTTCAAACAAAACCAGATCAGAAAACATATGGAAAGTGGATAAAGCAGTTTTGATTGATATAAATGTAATATTAAAGCTTTTACTCTTCATGAAAAATTAAGGTGTTCACAATTGTACAAAATACAAACAGCTTGTAAGATAAAATTGTTTTCTGACATTTGTGTTTATCACTTTTTCACTGTCCATCATTACATCTCTTCATCCTCCACTGTCATGTCTTTTGCAAAATCATGTTCTGTTTCTTCTTCCCCAGTCTCCTCCCCAACCTCGAATGCAGAATGTGTAACCCGAGAGGTTGATGCTTTTTCAGATGAGGTTGCGGATTGCTGATGCAACCATATGGCTGAACATTTGGCCTTTTCACTTGTTTACCTGCTTTGTACCATCTGATTCCACATTGTTATCCTCAGGAGGTCCTCCAGTGAGATCGTCATGACATTGTCAATGGCTCATTGTCAATTGACTCGCCAGCCACTCTTAATTCTGTTTGTGAGGGAGAAGGCACCATCGCATTCTTGTGTCATATAACACAGGACTTGGGCCATGATAACGCTGCCAACTATCTCAATTACACTTACATTGTCTCTCTGGAACTAAAGAGAGAGCTGAAATAGCTCCTCCAAAACATCCATATACAGTGTCATATGGAGAAGGTGAGCTTCTTTATCTTTTCCCATGCTTTAGAAGCATCTTGACCGCACCCTGCTGTTCCCTTCCTATGTTGTTTAGATGGGCAACAACAGTGCTCGTCACTGGTGATCATGCAAACATGTGCCCTCTACCCGTGTTGGTCTGAGGATGGTTTCCTCCAGCAAGTCAGCCATTTCACTGCTTCTGAAGATGCTTGGGTAGATTTCTGTAGAATGATGAGTATAAGGTTAAGAAGCCATTGAAATCTTCGGCGAAGTAGCAGTCTCTGTATGCATCTTTGGCAGCAAGTTCTAATCAATGTGCCACACAGTGGATCCTAATTAGCCACTATCTCTCGGCAGCCAGCCTTGTGAAGGTCCCATCTCTCTGGCTGAAGTCGGTGTTAGTGCTGCCGCCCCCGCCCCAAACAAACCAGAGCCTATCAGGAGGTTCTTCCATTCTGGGATGCCTTTCTCCATGAACATTGAGTTGAAGAAGTTTAGATTCTCATCTGCTTTTGCACTCTCAATGTCTTGGATTCCAAAACACCTCATTTGTAGGATAGCGTCGCCTAGGTTGATGTATACCAATTCTTTCTCATTGTTACTCCTGTCAGTGCTGCCATCCATCAGAATGCTTACGTAGCATGCAGATTACACCCAAATGTTGCAGCCCTGATGAATATCCTCAGCGAAGAAGTGAGTGAAGGATGCACTTGTGTTGGGTTTCCAAATGGGGCTCCAAGTTCCACACCGTGTGGTTTCTCAATGTACAAGAGAAAGAAAGTAGGTAAACGGGAGCTTGTGCTTCACCAGATGGTAAGCTATGTCAAACAGCTTGACCATCTTCCCCAGTGCTTGTGCAGTCATTTTCACAACCCTCTGGACTATGGCTCCTTTTGAATGGTTTGACTTTTCCATGCATCATAAGCTGCCTTGTAATTTAGACTCTGGCTGTGTTGATGTTGGTTGTGCCAGAGATGATAGGGTCAGAATTCACAACTCCCCAGGCGTTCTTCAAGTTGGTGCATGCTGAAGCATAACGGCAGGCCTTGCAGTATATTCGCAGCCTCCTGTCGCTGGTTTGTTGCATCCCAATCCAGTTCAGCTTCAAGGCAATTATGGTTCTTTCATTGCATTAGAGATGGTAGAAGTAACTTTTAATTTCAGAAGATGAGCTTGAAGGTGCTTTTGAAGTTTCCATAGTGCTGGTGGGTTGTGCAGGTTTTGGTCGAATCAGAAAAGCTTTTGCTTTGTGCACCTTCTATTACCATCATGATAGTGGTAGACCGATGCATTTGTATAAAATCACCAAACTGACATCAGCATTTCAACGTTTCAGCTTTTCATGTAGTTGACGTATGTTATACGTGGCAGATGTGTGCCAGGCAGATCAAATCCACAAGGAAACTTGGTCATGCTATCACAATGGTTTTGCAATTTGTATTTATTACGAGGTGTGCCCTGAATTCAGAAGTAATAAGTCCACCAAGACCTTCAGAGATTCTGTTCACAAAATATAAAAGATTTTAAGCACATACCACAGAGTGCAATTACTTGCTACTGTAATAACTCCTAAAATTCCGAATTAATCTGACCCCCCAGTTACATCCCCTTTAAGGCAACAGTCCAAAATAGATTTTAGATTTACAACAGAACCAGTAAGTTAATATCCACTTGACAGTGGAATTTCAAATGGCATTTCCCCAACTTTAGTTTCATTACATAGCAGACATGGTTGGAGGCTTCAATAAAGCTATTCCACACACTTCTGTTAGATCTTACATTGCCTCCTGACACACAGCATTTCATTCTCCTTTACATATGTTTGTCTTTTTAATATGTATATTCTATTGTTCCATATATCTTTGAAACTGTATCTTCCTCATAATATAAAAACTCTCATGTTGCCAATATTGTCAGGAACCTTTGGGAAAAATAAACACCACTCCTTAGCCCTGCTTATCTGGCTAGTTGTAAACAGAGTAAGATACCTTTGAAATCCAAATCTCTTAATTTATCTAAAAATGCAAATTCCCTTCACACCTTACATGCCATTAGCTCAGTGAAGGAGTGAGTGAAGGTATGTGCTTATGTTGGGCTTCCTGTTTCCAGGATCCATGCCATCTTGTTTTTCACATATAAGAAAAGGAAAGTAGAAGTAATAAGTCCACCAAGACCTTCAGAGATTGTTAACAAAATATAAAAGATTTTAAGCACATACATAAGACTGCAATTACTTACTAATTTGTTTTGTAATTTGTAATGTTTAATCATTAGCATGTCAAGCACCTAACTGCTTTTGATGATTTAAAGCTTGCACTCCAAATGTAATTAAATCACATGGACCCAACTATACATACCCCCATAAACCTACTTCACAATAAACCAGAAAAATATTATGAAAATGATTATACTTTCGTCACCCATAATACAGGATAAGTCCATACTACCAACAACATAACCTTGCTGGATTATGTAAATCATGCTTCAGTAAAAGCACAAGCTTCTGTTTACCTGCTTTCCTTTTCTTATATGTGAAAAACAAGATGGCATGGATCTTGGAAACAGGAAGCCCAACTTGAACACATACCTTCACTCACTCCTTCACTGAGCTAAGGTTGCCCGCCCTACCATTTGAAAAATCTTTGTTCATCATCTAAATACAATTCCCAATTTGCAATCATAAACCAAGATCAGATTCATCTAAAATTTTTGCAATGAAACAGAAAGCAGACAGGCATAAGTAGTTTAGGTAAGTTATGAAAATTCTTTTACTGTTAAAGACCAAATGAGTCTGCATGGTTCTTTCTTCTCATTTCTCATTGCTTCCCCAGTCCCCAACCCCACCCACCACTGCAAGAAATTAAAATGTGATTGACCCCTCTGCTGGCTGCTGCTCCTGGTCTCGGTACATGGGGGCCTTTTGGACCTGCCTCTAGCCTCCTTTCTGGCCACCTCCATCCTTTTCCTTCTTTTTCTCCTAAGCTTCATCCCAGTTCTGGAGGATGTTGAAAGTTCAACTCAAACTGATGGCTCTGGTCCCCAAGAATGCGGAATTTTCCAGTCGAACGGGTTGTCACCTAGGATAATCGTTCCAGTTCCTCCAATGACAGGTTCCCCACCTCCTACCCTTGCCGCTTCTCCAATCACAGATTCTGTATCTGTAGAATCAGCAAGAGCAGGAGGGAGGGAACCTGTGATTGAAGGAACTGGAGCAGCTATCATGGGAAAGACAGAATCTGTGATTGGAGAGGTAACTCCTGACAGATTCTGTCTCCAGTGCTCATTGATGCTGCTCTTCCACTTAAACTGAATGTTATTTTCTCGCTTTCCATGCCTATGCCTCAATTCTTCCCAGACTGAAGGAGCCATGATGTATGGCACAGGGGTGACCTTAGTTGAATTTGTTGCCCCCGTCTTTACTTTCTTGTGTATACTGGACGTGTTTTGGGGACACATTTTCCTGCTGCCCTCATTTATTTTGAACCCTGTTCTTGAGTAAGGAGACCAAAACTGTACGCAATACTCTAATGCAGTCTCATCAATGCCCTGTACAGTAGTAAGACTTCCTTACTTTTATATTCCATCCCCTTGCATTACAGACCAACATTCCATTTGCCTTCCTAATTTATTGCTCTACCTGCATATTAACTTTGAGATTCGTGTACAAGATCATCCAGATCCCTCTATGCTACAGCATCAGCAGCCTCTCTCCATTTAAATAGTCTGCTTTTCTGTTTTTACAGAAAGTGGACAACCTCACATCTTTCCACAATATACTCCATCTGCCAAATTTTTGCCCACTTACTTAACCTATCTATATTCCTTTACAGACTGTTTGTATCCTCAGTTTGTTTTCCTACCTATTTATGTATCAGGAAATTTGGCAACAATACAGTCTGTCCCTTTATCCAAGTCATTAATACAGATTTTTAAAAATTCATTTGAGGGATATTGGCTTCGCTGGCTAGGCCAGCATTTATTGCCCATCCCTAATTGCCCTTGAGAAGGTGGTGGTGAACTGCCTTCTTGAACCGCTGCAGTCCATGTGGTGTAGGTACACCCACAGTACTGTTTGGGAGGGAGTTCCAGGATTTTGACCTAGTGACAGTGAAGGAACAGTGATATATTTCCAAGTCAGGATGGTGAGTGGCTTGGAGGGGCACTTCCACGTGGTGATGTTCCCATGTATCTGTTATTCTTGTCTTGCTAGATGGTAGTGGTCATGGATTTGGAAGGTCACAGGTAGTTGAGGACACTGCACTGATCACTGTGGCACTCCACTTGTTGCCAAGTTGAAAATGACCTGTTTATCTGAACTGTGTTTCCTGTTTGCCCATCCTGTATGCATGCAAATATATCACCCCCCAACACATCTTTTGTAGTAACCTTTTATGTGACACCGTATTGACTGTCTTTTGGAAATCCAAATACACTACATCTACTGGTTCCCCTTTATCCACCCGGCTTCTTACATCCTCAAAGAACCCTAATAAATTTGTCAAACACGATTTCTCTTTCACGAAGCTATGTTGAATCTGCATGGTCTAGTTGGCCATTACTTCAGTTGGAACAGCATGTTGGTATATTGAACTACCAAGGCTGTGAAAGTGCTAGTGCAAGCCTGGTTAGTTAGCTGGCTGTGGTTCAGGTACTAATGGGGTGGGGGGAGGGTGAGAGTGGGTGTTACACTTGGCTTCATTGTCTCTGGATTATAGAGGAGGACGACAATCAACTGATGTTCTCATTCCAGGTTATTTTCAGATGTCCTCTGCTAGGACATGCCTGTGCATCGATTACAGATGGGGTGTTGCTCAGCTGTGATGTCCTGTACAGTTAAATAGCCTGCAAAAAGCATGCCTATCCATAAGAAGAATAGCTAGTTACTGGAAGGCTGCCTAGACATTGTCTGATTTAAAAAAGAAAAAATGTACTGATGGAATCAACAAAATTTTCAGTAACTGCTCTGTGCCTATTATGTGGGTATGTCTCACATGGTATTATTAGAGACTATTGAATGCTTGTGGTTTTTATTCTGACAGGCACCAGACTTTCATAAAGTGGAAAAAAAAATGCAGGTGCCAGAAACCTAAAACAAAGAAAATGCTGGAAGCACACGAGTCAGCATCTGTGGTGAGGGTAGTCCCTTGAGGTTTTGGGTGTAATCCCTTTGTCAGAACAGTTGTAATAGGGCTCCACAGTTGAAATCTTAATTGTTCTGTTCTCACTGTAGATGCTCGATCCTTTTTGTCATGAACAGGGAATTAATAAAGCAAAGACAATTTGAGTGCTTGGGCCTCTCTGTCCTAAACCTTCTTACGATTGTAGTAGTGAATAAACATGACTACCACGAGACTCTTCTCCCCTGAACTGTTTCTTAGGTTTCAGTCAAGCATAGACTTTATGTAAGGCTTCTCGCATCATTGCTGAAGACTGAGTAAAGGAGGAAGCTTTGTGCAGCATAGTGTTTTACCATGTACACAGTTTGGTGACACAGTTTTTATATGTATGTAAAGAGATGTTATGTATATACACAGCCCTGGTGGAGTTAATGCTGTGTTTTTATTTTTGGCTACCTCTGCTATAAATTCTCCTGTTAAAACTTTCTTATTGTGTAAACAGGGTTTGCCGAAATGAATTAATCTGAAATCCATTTTGAATATGGCTGTGGCTGGAGAGTCCAGTGTGGGGGAAGGAGGTGGGGAAAGTAGGGTTGCCAACTGTGATCAAATGTATTTCTGGAGGTTTCATCACATGGCTTCCTCCCCCACTCCAGCCATTAGTCGGCCAACACATCCATCCTTGTGACACACTGCCTCCCCACGCCAATTGGAAAGCAAAAAAACTCAATTGGACAATGCTTCACTGTCAGCCAAACAACCTTTTCTCATTTTCAATATTTTTATATCTGGTAAAAATAAATGTTTAAAGAAAATGACAAAATATTTTTTAATGCCCCTTTGATTTTTCTCCAGGGTTTCACGCAGCAGTGTCCTGGAGATTGATTTTTAACTCCTGGAGACTCCAGGCCAATCCTGGAGGGTTGGCAACCTTGGGTGCGGAGCGGGTGGGTTGGTGGGGGGGTGGGGGGGGGGGAGAAAAGAGAGAGAGAGAGAGAGAGAGAGAGAAGAGCCCAGAGAGCTGTGGACGCTCATGCGTTGAGGATATTCAAGACCGATCAATAGATTCTTGGGCATCAAGGGAATCGATGGATGTGGGAATAGTTGTAAAACATCAGCCATGATCTTACTGAATGGCAAAGCAAGCTTAAGAGGCCATATGGCCTACCCCTGCTATTTCTCATGTTTTTTAACCTAATATTTGAAATATGCCAACAATCGAACCTAAATAAATCATTCCTCGGAAGCCACATTACTCCAGGGAGATTTAGTAAAGTTGTTCTAAAGTTGAAATGATATTGCAGTCAGCTCCCCTGTTTTAAAATTCATTTGATAGGTTCTGCTGTAACAAGTTCTGCTGTAACAAGTTCTTGTTTTTAGAATGATCAACAATTTTTTTTGTTTTGTTTTGCCATTCAGTGTAACAAAACTTTTTCTGGTAACTAGGGGAGAAGTGGTAAGGGAAATTAACATCCAGAGTCGCCTTTGCATCCTTTAAATGAATTTGACTGTTAATTTCAAAGCTGTAAAGAGGACTGTTGGAGGTATAGTGTCACAGCCAGAATAAGTTGCTAGTCTGACCTGCCTGCCCTTTTCTACTTAAATGCTACAAGTTTCCAAGCTGCAAAACACTGTAAATAACACCTGGGATAGATTTTAAAGATTTTAATTACAATTAATAATATAGTTTGCAGGTGGAATGCTTTAATAAATGGCTATAAATTCCTGTTGGGTGAATTTCCTTTTGAGAGAACTGGCCATCTTGAAATCTACACAATGACCAAATTGGCTTTTTTGCCCTTAAGTATGAATTCAGTATTCAGTGTTGTCCATGGATTCTTCATATTGGTATTTTAAAGCCATTTTTACTTTGTGATACAATTCTGTGGCATCCTTTATCCTGTGACCTTTGCTTCCTCCTTCCATTCTTGTCATATCTTTAATACAACTAAACCTCCCAAAGTGCTGCACAAAGTCAAAGGGAAAAAGAAAAGATGAAAACTAGCAGGAACTTGAACATTTTGGGAATGTGGCTGAGGTGTGTTTGAAGCAGTAGATTTTGACAAGGAGCATTGTAGCAAGGTTGAGAAGCTTAGCAAAATATAAGCGCGAAAGTTCTGCTACAATTGGTGATGCAAAAGGAAGAGCTGGTGGTTTATATATTATACCGAGCATTCTTCTTATTCCTTAGCTCTAGCTAACTTGATTCTGTCCTCGAATCCTCTGACACATCCCTCTTTCTCCAGTACTGCAATACTCTCCTTAACCAAAAATGCCACCCCTCTTCCTTTTTTCCCCCCTTTCCTACCTTTTCTGAACACCTTGTAACCAGGAATATTTAATACCCAGATCTGCCCTTCCTTAAGCCAGGTCTCCATTACCACCATGACATCATAATCCCACAAGGCAATCTGTGCCTGTAACTCCCCAATTTTATTAACTATACTCCATGCATTCACATACATGTAGTGTAACCCTCATTTAGACTTCATTACTTGCTTCCTTACTCCGAGTCCACCTATTAACGCTATTCTCTACTTTAGTGCAATCTGCCTCTCCCAGCATTCTGTGCACCCTGCTATTACTTTGATATTCTCTCCTGGTTCCCACACCTCTGCTGAGTTAGTTTAAGCCCTCCCCAACAGCACTAGAAAAACAACCCACAAGGAACTCAGTCCCGGCTCTGTTCAGATGCAACCCGTCCGGCTTGTACAGGTGCCATCTCCCCCAGAGCCAGTCCCAATGTCCTAGGAATCTGAAGCTCTCCCTCCTGCACCATCTCTCCAGCCATGCATTCATCTGCCTTATCCTTCTATACCTCACTTTCATATGGCACTGGGAGTAATCCAGAGATGATTACTTTAGAGGTCCTGCTTGCTAATTTTCTACCTAGCTCCCTAAATTCAGGTTGCAGGGCCACATCCCCTTCCTACCCAAGTCATTGGTACCAATGTGGACCACGACCTCTGGCTGATCACCCTCCCCCAGAAGAATGTCCTGCAGCCGCTCTGTGACATCCTTGACCCCGGCACCAAGGAGGCAACATAACACTCTGGAGTCATGTCTACAGCCACAGAAACACCTGTCTATTCCCCTAACCGGTGAATCCCTTATCACTATTGCTCTTCCTTTTTTCTTCTTCCCCTCCTGTACAGCCGAGCTGCGTGTGGTGCCACAAACTTGGCTCTGACTGCACTCCTGAGGGGCCAGCGCCCTCACCAGCTTCCAAAACAGAAAATCTGGTGGTCACCCATTCCTCCTCCGTCTACAGGCCCTTAAGCTGCAGTGTGATCACCTCTCAATGTGCTATCCACGTAGGTCTCAGCCTCACAGATGAACGACAGTGACTCCAGCCACCGCTCAAGCTCTGAAACCCAGAGTTCAGGTTTCTGCAGCTGGTAACTCTTCCTGCACATGTGGTCATCTAGGACACTGGTAGCATCCATGACTTCACACATGTTACAGGACACGCATTCCACTTGACTAAGCTGCCCTGCCATGTCGCAACTTAACTTTCCTTACATTAACTTTAATCTGTTTTGGATTTATATTACTTTAGTATTTTGGCCATAAACTTCCCTTATTCCTGGCGCTTCTCAGTTAAATCCACTTGTTTAAAAATATTACGCTTTTCTAATTTACTCACCAGGTCCTACTTACCAAGGCAGCTGCTCTTCTTTCTGAAGAAAGTTAGAAAAGGAAAGGAGCACCTCCTCCCCAAACTCTGTCAGTCACCAAACTCCAACTGAAGCACTCTACTGCAGCCAAACACAGCACTCCAGAGCAGACAAAGTCAGCACTATAAGATAGCCTACTTATACTCTCTGAACCTAGCCTCTGAAAATCTGATTAGGCCAGTTATCTAATTAACTAGCTGCAGCTGCAAGCTGAGCCTGTAAGGGCCCTGTTTTAAGGCTGGACTAAAACTCACCTCCTTCCAACCCTAACGAGCAACTTATCGTTAATTGCTAATTTAAAGAAAGATTAGACTTTAGATAGAATTAACCATAATTTAACCCTTAAACTCCCTCAGTCACCAAACTCCAATTGAAGCACTCTACTGCAGCCAAACGCAGCACCCAGTGCAGACCTTCTGTTCCTATTCCCATATTCCTATGTTAGACTGGAGGAGGTTGCAGAGGTGGGGTGGGACAAGACCACGGATGAGGCTGAGAAAGGATATTGAGTAGGAGTATATTGAAATTGTATGGTTCATTTGGTCTATTGAACAGCGGCGGTCATTGAAGGGAGACCGTGAGCTAATGGCGATCAATGAGCGTGGTGAAAGTGTACGACAGGGTGTAGACAGCCAGTTTGAATGAATTTGAATTTGGAACTTGGGCAAAGGCATGGCTGAGATTTTCGATGGTGTTGAGGATGAGGTTGGGATGCAGGCACACTGCTTTAAGGTGAAAATCTTTGGCCTTAGTTAAGGATATGGTGTGGGGTTTGAGACCTTGTGTCAACCCATTATTGAAGTTGTGCACATTTGTAATCGCCCTGCATTAGAAGTTAAAAGCAATGGGTTTGGAGGGTAGAGTGCAGAGCTTCTCAGGAGTTGAGCAGATGGGCTTTGGTGTAGCCAGTGATAAACCAGAGAATTTTGTTGCTCAGCCGCATCTTTGTTGAACAATCAGGTGGTGGTGAAGAGCAAGTGGTGAAATCAATCTGGGTGTGTGCAGTTTGTATATCTCTACCCCAGAGGACTGTGAAAGCACAATCATTCAGCGTGTTTAAGACAGAAATCGATAGATTTCTGGAGACCACCAATGACATCAAAGGGCATGGAGATACCGCGGGAAAGTGGCATTGAGGTAGGTGATCAGCTGTGATCAAATTGAATGGCAGAGCAGGCTTGACGGGCCAAATCGCCTACTCCTGTTCCTATGTTCCTTTTCATTTTTTATTCATTCATATGATGTGGGTATCGCTTGCTAGGCCTGCATTTATTGCCCATTGCTGCCTTTGTCCTTCTAGATGGTAGCGGTTGTGGGTTTGGAAGGTGCTAAGGAACCTTGGTGAATTCCTGCAGTGCAACTTGCAGATGGTACACGCTGCTGCCGCTATGTGTCGGTGGTGGAGGGCGGGCGTGAATGTTTGTTTGTGGATGGGGGTGCTAATCAAGCAGGCTGCTTTGTACTGGATGATGTCGAGCTTCTTGAATGTTGTTGGAGCTGCACTCATCCAGGCAAGTGGGGAGTATCCCATCACTCTCCTGACTTGTGCCTTGTAGATGGTGGACAGGCTTTGGGGAGTCAGGAGGTGAGTTACTCGCCACAGGATTCAGAGCCTCTGACCTGCTCTTGTAGCCACAGTATTTATGTGGCTAGTCCAGTTTCTAGTCAATAGTTTCTAGCCACTATGTTGATAGCGGGGGGATTCAGTGATGATAATGCCATTGAATGTCAAGGGGCTGTGGTTTGATTCTCTCTTGTTGGAGATGGTCATTGCCTGGCACTTGTGTGCTGTAAATGTTACTTGCCACTTGTCAACCCAAGCCTGGATATTATCCAGTTCTTGCTGCATTTGGACATGGACTGCTTCAGCATCTGAGGAGTCACGAATGGTGCTGAACATTGTGCAATCATCAGCGAACATCCCCACTTCTGATCTTATGATGGAAGGAAGGTCATTGATGAAGCAACTGAATTTGGTTGGGCCGAGGACACTACCCTGAGGAACTCCTGCAGTGATGTCCTGGG
Organism: Cetorhinus maximus; assembly: GCF_964194155.1. Classification (NCBI taxonomy): domain Eukaryota; kingdom Metazoa; phylum Chordata; class Chondrichthyes; order Lamniformes; family Cetorhinidae; genus Cetorhinus; species Cetorhinus maximus. Next base: position 16,941,207 of record NC_135908.1, on the reverse strand, counting down.
ACTGAGATGATTGATCTCCAACAACCACAACCATCTTCCTTTGTGCTAGGTATGACTCCAACCAGCAGAGAGCTTTCCCCCTGATTCCCATTGACTCGGTTTTGCTAGGGCTCCTTGATGCTACAATCGGTCAAATGCTACCTTGATGTCAAGGAGTCACTCTCTCCTCACCTCTGGGGGTTGGCTCTATTTTCCATGTTTTTACCAAGGTCAGGAGCTGAGTGACCCTGGCAGAACCCGAACTGAGCATCAGTGAGCAGGTTATTGCTACGTAAGTGCCGGTTGTTAGCACTGTTGATGACCCCTTCCATCACTTTACTGGGAGTGCGTATGGGATAGCAGTGGTGGGGAACTGGATGGAGACCAAGTTTGAAGGTGTGCTGGACGTGACTGTGTGCATCCAGCAGGAGAAATCATTTCAGGGGATAAGCTGGTTGCATTGGAGATAGAGCTGTGAAAAGACAACTCCACAGAGGGCAGGAGCTGAAGGAGGGAACAACTTGGTCGACTGTATTGAAGTGCGGGGGATATTCACTGTCTGAGACCTTTGACCTATTTTTCACATGCAGGATTTAAAAATTGAGTTGCTTTCAATAAAAACAAAGTGCTGGCAAAACACAGTAGGTCTGGCAGCATCTGTGTGGAGAGAAACAGCATTAACGTTTCGAGTCCAATATGACTTTTTGTGAAGAGGCGTGTTCGACTCAGTGTTAACTCTATTTCTCACTCTTGACAGATGCTGCCAGGCCTGCTGAGTTTTTGCTGCAGTTTCTGTTTTTATTTCAGATCTGCAGTATCTACAAGAATTTTCTTTTGTTATTTCAAATGTGTTTTAAAAGAACGGTGCATTCCTGCACTGTTTTTTTAAATGTGTTCTGAGACAAGTAGACGGTTAAGATAAATGAATCAGCTTTGATATTGTTTTCTCTTTGACTACGGCACAGTAAGCAATTTGGTAGCATCATTCAATGATCAATGAATACAGCATACTAATTGTGTGGGACAGATCTTCAACTGAACAATACAGAATGAATCAGTTACAGATGCATTAGTCATTCTAGATGAGCAGCTTCTCTGTTGAAAAAGTTAGAGGCACCAAAATAGACGAACTCAATGAGTCGATTCAGAGGAGGTTGTCTATCAAACAAGATGTGGGGCAGCATAGCACACTTAGTACTTATAATTTATTTCCAAGTAACGTATTAATTGAACAAAGTGATCAAAACTGCTGTGGGCTACCATTCACACACAGCCATCCCTCATCTGGTGTTAACTTGGCCCATCTTTGGAAAGATTGAAGTAATACATGGACAAAAAAGACACAAGGCACTGGTTCAAGTCCTTTTCTCATTCACTGGATATGAGCATTGCTGGTTCGACCTACATTTATTGCCCATTCCTAATTCTTCTTGAGGCGGTGGTGAGCCATTGCAGTCTATGTGGTGTAGGCACACCCATAGTGCTGTTGGTGGGAAAGAGTTCTACAATTTTGACCCAACGACAATGAAGAAACAGCAATATATTTCCAAGTCAGTAGTGTGTCTGACTTATAGGGAAACTTGGAGCTGTGTGCCTGCTGTCCATTCTTTCTAGGTGATAAGAGATTGCAGGTTTGGGAGGTGCTGTTGAAGACCGTAAGGCGATGCAACAGTGTTAGTGTTGTGAAAGTAGATGCAGGGCCTTGTGTGTTAACTCCCATTAAAGTCAGATACTCAGACACTTAAGGGAGCAACTGATGCTGTGGAACCTGGGAATTAAACTACCTGAATGTGTGAAAGAAGGATAACCAATTGCAGTGATGGTCCCACCGGATTGGTGACCCTGACCAGGGCAGCACGTAAATCAGCCTATAGTATTTGAACAGGATGTAGTGGGAGAGTGGTGGTTTATAATGATGTATTCGTGGCCCTTAGAGAGCAGTGGGATAGAGAGGACCATACTGGGATAGGGTGAAATTCTTAAGGCAAGGTGATCATAGAGATGGGGGACAATGCCTGTTGAACAGGAGAGGTTTATTAGGAGAGCCGCCATTAACCAGAGGAGATGTAGTTGAGTTATTGAGGGCGTAGAAGACTGATCTTGAGGAGAATGAGTCCGAAGAGAGCTGGATTGACGCTGGTGTCTAACTCAAAGTGCCCTCTCCAGACATCACGCTTTAAAGGTCAAAATCTGCAATTGTTATACTAAGGTTTTTTCCCCCCTCAAACCTCAGGTGAACATAGTGTAAAGTATCACACCCGGGATCGCTGAATCCTAGTGGAAAGTGCCTATTGTTACGCCATGTAAAACTTTCATATTATTATGGCACCATTATTACACTTCGTTCAGTGACATTTTATTTAATTAAAAAACATTCTCGGTGCATTCCTGACCCCTGGCATTTTTCAGCCCATGATGATCCTCACCTCGGATGAATATCTGATGCCTTTTAGAATTTAACATTTGTTTTGAAGTGCAGGATCTGTAAATGGCCACTTGTTTACTCCCAGAAATGCAAATAGGCCTGGTGTGAAACATTTTGTCATAGTTCTAAGAACTGAAGTGTTAAAAATTCACTCGAGGATAAGTACCACCATCTGAGGCAAGTAACAGCACACAGCAAAGACTCCATTAAACCGCAAATGTCAATAAAGGCTTCTGTTGACCAGATAGGCTCATACTAAATGAACATCCTGTTGTAGTATATTTGATATGTAAGCTCTCCAAGTGGTTCTCTTGCAGCACTGTTGGTAGCAGCAAGATATAAGATTGGATTTTTAATGATTTTTGGTTCGCAAAGAGTTGAATTTTCTTTTAAGCTATTGAGATGTAAAATTCCAGCCCTGTATTAAAATATTCTATTTAGCTTGTACATTTTTTATAACATCTTCCTTCATAAAGATTACAGCAGCCAATGTCTGCAGTGTTTGTCATCTTTAAAAGTGATCAAATTACTATGCTGTCAGTTTGTTAAAGATGTCAATTGAAGTTCACTGTCTGTTGTTATCTTTGTATCTTCACGGAGATTACATTTCACCAGCTGATTAACAGCCTGACGGGGCTGCAGGGTGAATTTATTCCGTAGCCGTAACTGTCTTTATCCCAATATGACCGTAAGGTTTTCTGTGCTCCCATGATCAATACTGTGATGAGGATGGTCACCCACACCCACTGGATGCGAGTATCCCGCTGCATGTAAAGCCAGGTTCAGAGTTGCAGCCTCCACTTAGGACTGTCTGGTATCTGGATCTGAACCCAGATCTTCTGAGTCAGTTGAACTCAGATTGTGGCTGATCTGTATCTCAGCGCTCTGGATGTTTTATGATTGTGTCATAATTCAAGAAAGCTGGTAGATTCTAAAACGTATCAAATATTTGTGTTCATCTGAGGTAAAAGTGGCCAACTATGGAATCTAACACTGATTTGAGACAAATATTAAAAACACTCAGGTCTGGAATTTGCTTTGACTGCTATATTAGAAAGACTGGTTTGAGTCTTTTGGTGCTTTCCTCATTCCTGCCATTTATCAATCTCATGGACCACACCCCATGCTAGGGCAGATTGCTTGATGCAGAACCTTTGCAAATATTGACCTTAAACCAGCCACTTGGTCAATGAGAGTGGCTGGGTCAGAGTGCCTGACTTTATCTGTACCTCCTTCTAGTTGCTACAGCATATAGAGGAGGAGGGACTTTAGTGCACAAGTATATTCTATCTGTTTAAAAGCATTCTTTGACTTTGTTTTTCATTGTAACAGGCCCCCAACACACAAGCAATGCGATACTGGCTACAGCAGTTGCAGCAGAAAAGGTGGGAGTTTAGTAATAACTACATTGCTAGAACAAGGGACAATCAAGTATCACCCCCACTCCCTGATGCAACTACTGGTCTAGTTGCTAAAGATGTAGGTAAGTCCTGAAAAGGTCAATTTGACCACAGATTTGTTATTTGTTTCTATGTTAGAAAATGTGAGTGACTCATGCTCAGTATGAAGTGTTTTGTACACAGATCATTCAGGATTTTTAAAATAAGGTTGATCTGTAAAAACAAATTGCAAAAAAATACCCACCATCAGTTACTGTAACCAGTATTACTTATTTATGTGTCCTGCCATCCATTCTTAATTAGCACTTTTCTTAGATAATATCACCACCTTCAACACCTCTTTGATCCTTTTGTCTGTGACATCTTTTGATTATCTGCTCCTATCACTGCTTGCTTGTCCCTACAACCACCCCACCCTCAACTTCTCTCCCCCCGCCCCCCACCTTATATTTCACCCCTCTCCTAACTATACTTCAGTTCTGTTGAAGGGTCATGTGGACTCAAAACGTCGACTCTTTTCTTCTCCACCGATGCTGCCAGACCTGCTGAGTTTTTCCGGGTAATTCTGTTTTTGTTTTACTTATTTATGTGCCTTGAGCTTTGACAAGCTATTTTGAGCGGGAGGCAAGAGAAAATCCGATGATCTCCCTAGTTGCCCTGACTCAAGCATTTATAGAACACAGAAACAGGAGCAGGAGTAGACCACATGGTCTGTTGAGCCTACTCTGCCATTCAATGTGATCGTAGCCGATCTTGAGCCTCAACTCCATTTTCCTGCCAGCTCCCCATATCCCTTAATTCCCTGAGAGAGCAAAAATTTGTCTATCCCAGCCTTAAATATATTCAACGATGGAGCATCCTCCACCCTCTGGTGTAGAGAATCCCAACCCTTTGAGTGAAGTAATTTCTCCTCATCCCAGCCCTAAATGATCGGCCCCTTATCCTGAGACTGTACCCCTGTGTTTTAGATTCCCCGGCCAATGGAAACAATCTCTCAGCATCTACCCTGTCAAGCCCCTTCAGAATTTTGTAGGTGTCAATGAGATTGCCTCTCATTCTTCTAAATATGAGCCCAATTTACTCAGCCTCTCATCATAGGACAACTCCCTCATCCCAGAGACCAATTTAGTGAACCTTTGCTGTACAGTCCCCAGTGCAAGTATACACTTTCTTAAATTTCTGGGTGGAGATTAGCAAGAGGAGCCCTGGCTGTTTTTTTTCCTCTCCCCTCCCCTTCCAACCCAAGAGGACCACTGTAGAAGCTGAGGTCCGCGGCTGCGATCAGACTGGAGATGAAGGGTTCAACTGTTCAGGTAAACACAGAACCATGAGTGAACCTACAAATTTAATTCTTCCCGAAAGTGAGTTTTAACTTCTGGTAACCAATCCATACTGTGTAATGCAGGTTCAAAAGTGGTTCCCAAAAATTTTAAGAGAAATTTTCAGCTGTCCTAATACGTCTTTTAAAAGCAAAATAAGTTATTTTCTCCCACAGCACTGTAATTTGGCAGCTAAGTTGTTGTGAGGTTTCCACTCTGTGACTCTTCACAACCTTCCCTATGGGATACCACATTCCTTCAGTAACTCAGCTACTTTGAGATTCCAGCCTTTTTGTGGGGGGAATCATGGATCCAAAGCCTCAATGGTACAGCACCTTCTGCGCTTGGGTTTTAAGTCTGTTACAAAGAGGATAAAACCTGTGCAGAAGTTCCTCTTTCACATCAAAGTTTAAACTATCGAGACTACAGACCTGTATATGCACAGCTGCTGAGCTACTTGGGTAGTTGGTGTGAATGAAAGTACAGTCGCCACTGCCAGAACAAAATCTTAGTTGTTTTATATGTTGCATAGGCACAAAGATATTTAAATAGAGGAAGATTGTAAAGAGGAACTGGAAGGTAAATTGTGCCAGCATTTTTTCTAAGATAAAATCAGGTTTCTTGGCCTACTTAAAAGCTGAGTGTTTCCTGTACTGCATAATGAGCCTACAAATGGTCTCCAGTGGGCTGGTTGATTAGAGCTGGTTGTGTGTGATTAGATCTAGTTATTTATCATTTTAAGGGAACTATGAATTTTCATTTGTGTTCCCTTTTCACCTCCCCAATTTTTAAAAACAAATTCCATTACGTTATGAAAACAAAATGTCAATTCTACAATTATTCTTAATAGATTTTTTTGTACACAGTGGGGGAAATTAGTGTAGCTGAGAGACCACAATTGGCCTTTTCTTGGTTAAAAATGCACCTTTCCATTCTTCCCTTTCTTGGCCTCTTCCTGCAGGAATGCCTAGTTAGGAGTGCTGACGTGGAATTCTATTATAGTACAATTCTGCCTTTAGGAGGCAGATGCCATTCCGAAAGCCAGTTTTTGGACCCTTATCTAGTTTCCTTTTTCCACTTTTAAAACAACGGAGTCCCAAAGATTTAGCTGAAATCTGCTCTTAGCCCACATCGGACAAGCGCTTCTCATCTATGAAAGGTTTACAGCTGTAACAGGGGCATGTGGCACCGCCTGAATTGGTAACAGTCTTGCCTCTGAGTCAGAATGTTGTGGGTTCAAGTCCCACTCCAGACCATAAGCACAAAAATCAAAGCTCGGTGCTTCACTGCAGCAATTAGGAAGTCCTGCACTGTCGGAGGTGTTAAACCAAGGCCCCTGTCTGCCCTCTCGGTATGTCAAAGATCTCCCGTTATGATTTCAAAAAAGAGCCAGGGGTTTATCCCCTGTGTCCTGGCCAATTTTTATCCCTTGATCAGTATCACGAAAAAAATTACCTGGCTGTTATCATATTGCTTTTTGTGGGAGCTTGCTGTGTGCAATTTGGCTGCTGTGTTTCCTGCATTACAACAGCAATTAGTCTTCAAAAGTACTTCATTTGCTGTAAAGTGCTTTAGGGAGTCCTGTGGATGTGAAAGGCACTATATAAATACAAGTCATCTGTCCATAAAGTGAGTTTCTCCCCTCAAATCAAGCATTGATGAAAGCAAGGAAAGAAAGTGGGATCATTATCTCTCAGTATTCCAGTGTAGGCAGCACATTCCTGAAAGGTTTTCCTTTCTATACTTGGTTAGGTAAAATGCTCAATGGAATGAATCAGTTTTGTCAATATTTGTTGTCTGGCCACTGCCTGTGCTGTAAAACTACTGATAACAATGATGCTTCAGTGAACAGGATACTGAATTGCTATGGGCCCAAATAATCTGTAACCCTTTTGGAACATGTCTATGCTTAATTACATTTTAAAATGATTATAGTTCAGAGTTTTACGATGAAATGACGTACAGTAAAGAAGCTTTGTGTATATTGAGCACTTCACAGCTGGCAAGTTGGTAGTAAATTCATCTAATTGTCTCACTAGCACAGAGTAACCAATTATCTTAATGTGGTGTCACCAATCTCCATTGCTACTCATTTTGATGAATGCTTCCCTCCTGCTTGTAACTGCAGCCAGAGGCTGATTCACTGAAAATATCAGGTGATCTGGCTTCTGTTTTGTTCTCAATTTCTCCTAAGAGTTTGGACTTGCCTATTTGTAATGAACTACAAGTCACATAACTGGCAGTATACATACATGCAGCATCCAACAATTAAATTAATTAATGAAGAAAGCTCAACGCTGACTGCCCTGCTGGGTGATCTGTTGTGTTTGAATGGAGAAAAAAAATCTTTCTTTGGCTTTTTCAACTAGCCAAGTTTAAATATTGGAAAAATAATTTGGAAGGGATCTGTCAGTCCAATATGTTGGCAGAGGTGCTATCGACAGAGCCTTGTTGAGTTGCTGCTATGCATCTTGTAGATGGTTCACACTGCTACCATTGTAGGTCAGTGGTAGAGGGAGTTAATGTGTAAGGTGGTGGATGGGGTGCCAATCAAGCGAGCTGCTTTGTCCTGGAAGGTGTTGAGCTTCTTGAGTGTTGTTTGGAGCTGCACTCATCCAGCCAAGATTGTTTATTACTAATTTTAAAAAAAATTAACATTTCCAGAGGACAGAGTTTTTTAGGGGTGAATCTAATAGCTAAATGGTTGGATAGGTAGGCTAGTGATGTCAAAACAAAGTAGATTCATCAAGTCAGTAAATCCCTTGAACCCATCTCAAATATCTCTTCAAATTAATTGGGTGTGCTTCCTTGTTTGGATAAAAATGCTCATGAATAAAGTCTTTTGCTACTTTGGACCCAGTAATATCAATCACTACCCGGTACCCCCCACACACTTACTTATATATATGTATGCATTCCTCAAAGTTTCCATTACGAATGTACCACTTTTATATGATTCTCACTGTGTGACATTAATACATTTTGGATAGAAATTTAGTTCAACCTGAAGGCAGTTGGATTGTGTCTACCAAATAATACTTCTTTATGTAAAGTGCCTGAACATGTCTTTTTTATAAATAGAAGATTTTTGAGCCTTTGTTACGAGGGTAGGCTAGAAAATACAGGACTTTTATTCTTAGTTAAACACAACTGCAGGACAAGGACATGGGTGCAAACTGATGGGCTAGTTTGGGGTTGCCAATTGGAAGCATTTTATGTAAATTGATTTAATACTTGGAGAATGGCCTTCCAGTAAACTCGTAGAGGCAAAACTCTGGAATCGTTAGAGGGCATTTAGATGGGTTGTGGGGAGTGGGGGAGAACCGGCGGAGAGGGTGGCATAGCTGGAGGGAAAAGGAGCAAGTGAGTTGAGCAGCCTTCCCCTTGGAGTTTAACGCCAGTACTTGGCCAAATGATCAGAGCAACTCTTCCTACCTCTTCACACTCTTCTTTACCCATTCCCAGTCCCCAACTGTTTATCGTTATATCAAGTCTTCTAAACCATGTTACTGCTACTGGATCTGGATCAGAGAAATGCACACTGGACTTTGTTAGAGCTGATTTACTGCTTTACAGCTTTTTCTGGGGATTTTGCAGAATTGTGGAATTCCCCACTTTCAGTTTTTTAAAAACTGTTCAGCTTTGGCTGAGATACATTTATTTACTTTTGACAAGCTGAAATTGCTGCATTTTTGTTTCTAACAGATATACCTATAACTTAATTACAGCTAAATTAATACCTGCATCTTCAGCTTAATATCTTAGGTTCTGGGCAGGATTTTCCCCCCATATGCACACGAAAGAGCGTACTCAACTCCCTGAGGCTAAGTGCTGCTCAAGGAGATCGCCTCTACTGTCAAAAATATTAAAAATAGGAAAAAAAATTCCCTGACATATCCATAATTTTTAAAGAAACTTTTATTAAATTTTTAAAAACGTACATGAAACCCCCTCCTGCCCATGGATGAGGTTTCATGCTTTTTCCAATGCCTGCCAGGGCTCCTGGCCTGCCCGCCAACCTTAAGGTTGGACGGGCAGGTCCATTAATTACTTTAATGACTCTGTCAATGGCCTCAATTGGCCATTGACAGGTCGGCGGGCGCACAGCTGATTTTGCTGCACCCCTGCTGACCTGAAAATTTAAATGGGGCGGGATGACGTCGGGAGTTCTGCCCGATGTCATCCTGCGTCATTTTACGTGTCGGTGAACGGGCCCCACCCCCCTCTCGCCAACGGGAAAATCCTGCCCTCTGTGCCTGCTTTTCTGGGATTAAAGGCCAGCTCTTATATTAGAAGTGAATATGATATAAAATTAAGTGTATAGAATTGACACTTTCAAGTGGAACTGCTCACTAACTTGCAGTATTGCTGTTCTCAATACAATACCGTTTAATTTTTGTATTGTATTCCTGTTTCCACTAAGAGCTGAAATGACTGCTGTACATATTCCATTCGCAAAGAATTGTTGGGGCCATGAGATGAAGGGAAACTTAAGAGTCCAACAGTCTGCAGATTTGAAGCCAGGTCCCAGAGGAGTGATGAAATAAAAACAGGAAGCACTGGAAAACTGAGCAGGTCTGGCAGCATTTTGGAAAGGGAAACAAAGTTAACGTTTCAAGTCCGTATGAGTCTTTGGAGCTGGAGAAGTTATCTAGAGGAGTAATACAGTGTGATAGTGTAATAACTACTGCACTGACCAAAAGTATAGTTATTTAGGATCATTCAGTCCCTTAATCAGCAGGTTAACACTCTGCTCGTAATGCGAAAATGATTTATAAAATGGAAAAAGGGTCAACTCTGAAGCTGTTTGCGAGAAACTAGGGCTATTGTGCAATCTCATGATGCCATAAACAGTGTTTCTAATCCATCACCAGACAAGATTTAAAAGATAGTAAACAGATAATATATAGGTTTGCATTTATTTAGCAGCTTTTTTTTCTCAAAGATTCACAAAATATTTCAGTGAATGTGATGACTGGAATAGGAATAGGAGGAGGCCATTTAACCTCAAGCCTGTTACACCATACAATTAAATCATGACGGATCTGTATATCAGTTCTAACAACTTTTATCAATCCACTTTTGACATTTTTATTAGGTTCCCCAGCCTCAATGTTGTCTTGAGGGAGAGAGTTCCAGGTTTCCACTACCCTTCAGCTTCGGTGATTTCTGTACTTGTGCACACAAATCTCTCTGCTCCTCCAGAGCTCCGAGATTCTTACTACTTACAGAATTCTCTAATCTATCTTTCTTGGGTCCATCTTTGTGAACAAACGTGTCAGCCATTTTGAACACCCAGATCCACAATTGGCATTTTGATGAATGACCAGTTTGTGTGTTTATTGTGGTGTTGGTTGATTTGAAGAATAGTGGTAGAGCTGCCTGCTCTTCCCTGACTAGCTGCATGGGATCTTTGCCATCCACCTGAGCAAAATGGCCTTTAACCACTCAGCTGAAGGATGGCGCATTCCTTCATTACTGCACTGGAATATCAGCCTGAATTGTGTGCTCAGGTCTTTTGAGTGGGATGCAAATGCACAACTTTCAGCTTGCTCAGGGGAGTAACCTATTGAGTCACGGTAACAAAAATAAAGCCACCAAATCTGACTCAGAAGTTTCTTCAAACGATTGGAAAACTCAGCTGTACTACATTGGTCTTACGTGTGTCTTATTAACGTATCCAGCAGCCTGCAAAGTTGGAATGGAGAAGAGAGTTCTATAATGAAGGCTGAATGTATCGACATTAAAATTGCTTTTTAAAATTAGAATAAAGAGATGTATCCTAGTTGGGGAGTTGTGCTCATCAAGGTCAGGATGTCTGTGCAGATGAGAAATGTTCGATCTGCAGAAAATCTTGTTTCAGTTTTGCCTTCCATTGTTGTTGGCGCCTTGTATCACCAAGTATTCTCTGCTCGAGTACAAGAAGTCAGTTTCTCAGTCATTATTTTTTCTGTGCTAGGTGCCAAATTAAGAAGCAGAACCTCAAAGGTAATAATCTCTGGGCCCCATGCAAATTGGCATAGGGCAAATAAGATTAGGGAAATGAACGTGTGGTTCAAAGACTGGTGTGGGAGAAGTGGGTTCCGGTTTGTGGGGCACTGGCATCAGTACTGGGGAAAATGGGGGCTGTACTGTTGGGATGGCCTACGCCTGGACCATGCTGGGACTAGTGTTCTAGCGAGTCACATAATTAGGGAAGTAGAGAGGGCTTTAAACTAAACAAGGCTGGTGAGGGGATCGTGCTTGGGTAGATGTAGTAAATCAATGGGTAGATTCAAGCAAGAGAGCAAAATAGTAACATGGGAAATGGGGGTCAAAAAATGGTAGGAAGGGACTGAGAAAAAAACCTAAGAATACACCAACAGTCAAATAAAAAGATAAAGCAAAGGCTCTGTATCTGCATGTATCATTCATAACAAAGTAAATGAATTGACAGTGCACATTGAAGTAAATAAATATGATCTGATAGCCATTACGAAGACATGGCTGCAGGATGACAAGGATTGAGTCCTGAATGTTGAGGGTTATATGACATTCAAGAACAACAGGAAAGTAAGTAAGGGTGGAGGGGTAGCGCTATTAAGGATGGCATTAGTTAGAGATGATCTTGGTTCAGGAGATCAGGATGTAGAATCGAGTTGGGTGGAGATGAGGAATAATCAGGGAAAGGAGTCACTTGTGGGAGTGATCTACAGCCCCCCTACCAGTAATCACAATGTCGGACAAAGTATCCAAGAAGAAATATTGGGGGTTTGTTTGAAATCCAGTTTGAAAGGGAGAAGAGTTTTATTATTCATTCATGTGATGTGGGCGTCGTTGGCTAGGCCAGCATTTATCTCCCATCCCTAATTGCCCTTGTTCAGAGGGCATTTTAAGAGTCAACCACATTGCTGTGGGTCTGGAGTCACATGTAGGACAGACCAGCTAAGGACAGCAGATTTCCTTCCCTAGAGGACATTAGTAAACCAGATGGGTTTTACAACAATCTACAGTGGTTTCATGGTCATCCTCGGACTTTTAATTCCAGATTTTTATTGACTTCAAATTCCACTATCTGCCGTGGTGGGATTCGAACCCAGGTCCCCAGAGTATTACGCTGGGTCACTAGAATACCAACCCAGTGACAATACCACTATGCCACCGTCTCCCCATGATATGGGGTTTATGAGTGGGTCTAAGACTAGTATTTTAAACTTAAATGAGGCTAACTGTGTGGGCATGAAAGCTGAGCTAACTGAAGCGGCACTTTCTTAGCAATAACCTGCTCACTGACACCCAGTTTGGGTTCCGCCAGGGCCACTCAGCTCCTGACCTCATTACAGCCTTGGTTCAAAAATGGACAAAAGAGCTGAACTCATGAGGTGAGGTGAGAGTGACTGTCCTCGAGTGTGGCATCAAGGAGCCCTAGCAAAACTGGAATCAATGGGAATCAGGGGAAAGCTCTCCGCTGGCTGGAGTCATACCTAGCACAAAGGAAGGTGGTTGTGGTTGTTGGAGGTCAGTCATCCCAGCTCCAGGACATCACTGCAGGAGTTCCTTGGGTAGTGTCCCCAGGCCAACCATCTTCATCTGCTTCATCAGTGACCTTCCTTCCATCATAAGGTCAGAAGTGGGGATGTTCACTGATAATTTCACAATGTTCAGCATCATTCACAACTCCTCAGATATTGAAGCAGTCCATGTCCAAATGCAGCAAGACCTGGACAACATCCAGGCTTGGGCTGATAAGTGGCAAGTAACATTCGTGCAACACAAGTGTCAGGCAATGACCACCTCCAACAAGGGAGAATCCAACCATCGCCACTTGATGTTCAATGGCATTAGCATCACTGAATCCCCCACTGTCTACATTCTGGGGGGTTACCATTGACCAGAAACTGAACTGGATTAGCCATAAAAATACTGTGGCTACAAGAGCAGGTCGGAGCCTAGGAATCGTGCGACAGGTAACTCACCTGACTCTCTCCAAAGCCTGTTCACCATCAACAAGGTACAACTCAGGAGTGTGACGCAATACTCCCCACTTGCCTGGATGAATGCATCTCCCGCAACACTCGAAGCTTGACACTGTCCGGGACAAAGCAGCCCGCTTGATTGGCACCATATCCACAAACATTCACTCCCTCCACCACCGACATACAGTAGCAGCAGTGTGTACCATCTACAAGATGCACTGTAGGGATTCACCAAGATTCCTTCGCCAGCACTTTCCAAACCCACGACCAGTACCATCTAGAAGGACAAGGGCAGCAGATAGATGGGAACACCACCACCTGGAAGTTCCCCTTCAAGTCACTCACCATCCTGACCTAGAAATATATCGCCGTTCCTTCACTGTCGCTGGGTCAATATCCTGAAAGCCCCTTCCTAGCAGCACTGTGGGTGTACCTACACCACATGGACTGCAGCAGTTCAAGAAGGCAGCTCAACACCACCTTCTCAAGGGCAACTAGGGATGGGTAATAAATGCTGGCCCAGCCAGCAAAGCCCATATCTTGTGAATGAATAAAAAAAAGTGAACTGGGATATGAGTCCAGAGGATAGATGAATAGAGAAGCAGTGGCAGACTAAGGGGATATTTCAGAATACTCAGAATAAGTATATTCCTACTATAAAGAAAAACACTAAGGGGTGTACCACCATCCGTAGTTAACTAAAAAAGTTAAGGAAAGTATCAAACTTAAGGAAAGAGCATATAGCTGCGCAAAGATGAGTGACAGGCCAGATGATTGGTCAGAATATAAAGAATGGCAGAGAATGACGAAAAGATTAATCAGGAGAAATAAATTAAGAGTATGAGAGGAGGCTAGTTAGAAATGTAAAAATGGATGGAAGAGCAGGGAGGTTATGCTGGAACTGTATAAAACGCTGGTTAGGCCACAGCTAGAGTATTGCATGCAGTTCTGGAATCCACATTATATAAAGGATGTGATTGCACTAGAGAGAGTGCAGAGGAGATTTACCAGATGTTGCCTAGGCTGGAGAGTTTTATTTATGAGGAGAGATTGGATAGACTGCGGTTATTTTCCCTGGTGCAGAGAAGATTGAGGGGGGACATGATTGAGGTGTATAAAATTACAAGGGGCATAGATAGGGTAGACAGGAAGGAACTTTTCCCCCTGGTGGAGGGATCAATAACCAGGGGGCATAGATTTAAGGTACAGGGCAGGAGATTTAGAGGGGATGTGAGGAAGAATTTTTTTCACCCAGAGGGTGATGGGAATCTGGAACCCACTGCCTGAAAGGGTGGTAGAGGCAGAAACCCTCATAATATTTAAGAAGTATTTGGATGTGCACTTGCGATGCCATAGTATACAAGGCCATGGGCCTAGTGCTGGAAAATGGGATTAGAATAGTTAGGTACTTGTTTTACTGGCACAGACTCGATGGGCTGAAGGGACTGTTTCTGTGCTGTAGATCTCCATGACTCCATGGGTAGTAAGAGTTTCTACAGGTATTTGAAAAGGAAGAGAGTAAGTAAAGTTGAGCGTTGGTCCTCTAAAGAGTGACAAAAATGAGTTAATAGTAGATAATAAGGAAATGGCAGACAAAATGAGCAAATATTTTGCTTCTGTCTTCACTATAGAAGATACAAAAAACATTCCAGTAATAGCTGTAAATAAGAAGGTGGAGGGAAGAGAGGATCTTGGTGAAATTACAATCACTAGGTAAATGGTACTGAGCAAACTGATGGAGCTGCGGGCTGACCAGTTTCTGGGTCCTGATGGACTACATCCTAGGGTGTTAAAAGAGGTGGCTAATGAGGTAGTAGATGCATTAGTGTTAATTTTCCAAAATTCCCTAGATTCTGGAAAGGTTACATCGGACTGGAAAATAGCAAATATGACCCCTCTATTCAAGAAGGGAGGGAGGCAGAAAACAGGAAACTATAGGCCAGTTAGCTTGATGTCTGTCATGGGGAAGGTGCTAGAATCTATCATTAAGGAGGTTATAGCTGGGCACTTAGAAAAATTCAAGGTAATCAGGTAGAGTCAGCATGGTTTTGTGAAAGGGAAATCGTGTTTAATCAATTTATTGGAGTTCTTTGAAGAAGTTGTGGATAAAGGGGAGCCTGTAGACTTGTTGTACTTGGATTTCCAGAAGTCATTTGATAAGGTGTCACATCACAGGTTATTGCGGAAAATAAAAGCACATGGTGTAGGGGGTAACATATTAGCATGGATAGAAGATTGGCTGGCTGGCTAGCAGAAAACAAAATATGCATAAATGGGTCTTTTTCTGATTGGCAGGATATGATGAGAGGAGACCAGCAGGGGTCTGTGCTGGGAACTGCAATTTATATCAATGACTTAGATGAGGGGAGTGAAGGCACGGTAGCTAAATTTGCACATGACACAAAGATGGGTAGGAATGTATGTTGTGAAGAGGACATAAGGAGGTTGCAGATGGATATAGGTAAGTTGAGTGAGTAGGCAAAAATCTGACATGTAGGGAAATGTGAAGTTGTTCCCTTTGGCAGGAAGAATAACAAAGCAGAGTATTACTTAAACAGGGAACGACTGCAGAATTCTGAGGTGCAGAGGGTTTTAGGTGTTTCTAGTGCATGAGTAACAAAAGGTTAATATGCAGGTACAACGAGTAATTAAGGCCAATGGAATGCTTATCCTTTATTATGAGAGGAATTGAACATAAAAGTAAGAATGTTATGCTTCAACTATACAGCGCATTGGTGAGACCACATCTTGAATATTGTGTGCAGTTTTGGTTTTCTTATTTAAGGAAGGATGTAACTGCGTTGGAGGTGATTCAGAAGAGGTTTACTAGATTGATACCTGGAATGAGCAGATTGTCTTATGAGGAAAACTTAGATAGACTGGGCTTGTTTCCACTGGAGTTTTGAAAAGTGAGGGGTGACTTGATTGAAGTATATAAGATCTTGAATGGTATTGGCTAAGAGGAGATTTGATAGAGATGTTCATAATGATGAGGGGGCTGGACAGTGGATAAGGAGAAGCTGTTCCCGCTCTTAAAAGGATCAAGAACGAGGGAGCACAGGTTTAAAGTGATTTGCAAAAGAAGCAAATGTGACTTGAGAAAAAACTTTTCACACAATGAGTGGTTTGGGTCTGGAATGAACTGCTTGGAAATGTGGTGAAGGCAAGTTCAATCGAGGCATTCAAGAGGGCATTAGATGATTATTTGAATAGAAACAATGTGCAGGGGTATGGGAAAAGGCAGGGCAATGGCACTAATTCTTAGTGCTCATTTGGGGTGCTGGTGCAGACACAATGGGCCAAATGGCCGCCTCCTGTGCCGTTAACATTCTGAGATTCTGTGACAAGGTAGACGTGGAAAGGATGTTTCCTCTGGTGGGTGAGTCCTGAGCTAGGGTCACTGTTTTAAAGTTAGAGGTTGCCCTTTTAGAACAGAGATGAAAAGAATTTTTTTTCAGGGTTGTGCGACTTTGGAATTCTGCCTCCAAAGGTAGTGGAGTCATTGAATATTTTTAAGGCAGAGGTAGATAGGTTCTTTTAGGCAAGGGAATCAAAGGTTATGGGGGGTAGATGGGAATGTGGAATTCGAAACACAAACAGATCAGCCATGATCTTACTGAATGGCAGAGCAGGCTTGAGGGGTCGAATGGCCTACTCCTCCTATTTCTTATGTTTGTACATTCTAAGTGAGATTGCCAGTTTATGGTAAATATGTAAACTTATTGATCTAGATTCAGATGTTCGAACTTATCTGATTTATGGACTGACATTGGGAGCAAGCTCTCTGGAAAGGGAGGCAGCATATTGTTGCTACCCAGTCTCAGAAGAAATGCATTCAGGAATGCACATATGGGCAATATTCCTTGAAGCCCTTTCTGTGTAATGGACAAAGTTATTTGCTAAATACTGGAGGAATTTGTTTACAGATGCTCCAGGAAATGTGATCAACAAAACCACAACTGCAACAGGATGTGTTGTGAAGGAAGCCATTATCTGTTTGTAACTTTGAGTGCTGAATGTTAAGTGGTGACAGTTTCTTATAGATGTTTTGTATTTACTCTTTCTTTCAAGATTTCTAACTGTAAAACATTTCATCTCCTCAAAAGTGATGCATTAATTTCATGAATGTACTAATTTAATGAATGGACTTTCCACTGTTTTGCTGTGAAATGTGATTCGATGCAGCTTTTCTAGCGAAAGAGAGAAGCCCCTTTGCATGGAAACATTAAAGCTTTGGAGGATGCTGTTGAAACACGTCAGTCAAGCGGCTAATCGATGGAAATCTGTTTTGAGTAATTCTGCTCTTCCAATTTTAAAGTACATATTTTAGAAGCCAAAGAAAACCAAGCTGAGAGCTTTGCATTTAGGTGCTTCAAAATTCTTTTCCCCATCCCACTCCCATCTAAAGAAATGTGCAAGATGCCAGAATTGGAGGAGCAGAAGATCCGGGGGGTTTGTATGGCTGCTGGAGGTTATACAATGGGGAGGGTGGAGGCCAAGGAGGGATAGAGAATAAGGATGGGGATTTTAAAATCGAGGCATTGGTAAACTGAATAAATATAGGTTTCCAAGCACAGGAGTGATAGATTAACAAGGCTTGATATGAATTAAGATACGAGCAGCAGAGCCCATAAATAGGAAACCCTTGCAGATGTTTTTTTTCCCCTTCTTAGCTTAGAGACACTGTTAGTTGTTTAGTTCACTCAACAATAACAAAAATTTGAACCAGGAACCTTTCCAGTTTCTGTGTACAGACCACACATCGTTTATCCACTGAGTCATCAGGCTGGCAACACCAAATCATTGCTTTGCACATGTGCATAGTTATTTACTGGGCTGCAGGATGACTGGACATGAAATCGCACTCATGTTAACATATGGCGAAGCCTCTAAATTTACAAGCTAGCGTGGCTTTTACTGAAGGAGGACTAAAGAGAGCTAGTGAGTTGCTTTTGATTTTCAAGGGCAGTTTGCAGTGGAGGAACCTGAGAGAAGATTGCCTTGTGCTTATAAAATAGTAATCGGAAAAAGAAAAGGGTAAAACTATTCTTAATGTGACTGTTCAAATGATTCATAGGTCAAGCTAGTCTAGAGGACTCAATGTGTAATCATGATAAAAGGGTCAATTAATTAAAAACAATCTTTTAAATGTGAGCATTTGGTGAAGCATAGTGACAACCCACCCAGCCTTTATGACATAAAAGGTATGTAAATTCTTTTAAAGCACTCAGCAAGGCAAAACTGCCAATCTGCCCTTGGCTCCCCAAGTTTCCATGTCATGAAGCCAAGTTACAATATTTAATCTTCAGCCCACTACCCTGCCAAATGCCATAAAACAGTCACATCCTCCAACAGTAACCATAGGGTGTTGCAACTTGTGCCCTTAATTTGATACCTTCGCCCATGCTGCTGTGTGGATGGAAAGAGACATTGTCCAACCTCAAGTTGGGATCATTTTTGCTCTGATGGTGTTTTGGGTTTAGACTATGATCTTTATCTGTTGTAAAAGTGGCCTTTTCAAGCTTTTCCTGATTCACTACTTCAGTGCTGGCCTTGTGCACTCCTATTTAAAGCATGTAATATATACACTTTTTAGTGATCTAGTTAAGAACCATACTATGTAGAGTTTCCATGACCCTACAGGCTCAGGTTTGGCTGAATTTTCAGTGCATTTGGCAGGGTAGTGGGCTGAAGATTAAATATTGTAACTTGGCTTCATGACATGGAAACTTGGGGAGCCAAGGGCAGATTGGCAATTTTGCCTTGCTGAGGACAATTGTGCATGCAACAGTTAAGATTAGCTTGTGATCTTGCACTGTTCTACTTGATCTGGCAGATTGCCCTCCTTTGCAAAGATGGAGGGGTTGCCATTTGAGAGTTCTGAACTGCAGACATCCGTTTCCAGACCACATTTGTTTCTAATTTGAGAAGATATTTGAAAAGCTACCAAATACTTAACGGCTGCAAGAATAGTCCAGACTTGTAGCAAAGCCTCAGGTCCAAGCTGGTCAAAAACCAAAGGAAAACATTGGAATATTAACAAGCAAAAACATCAGAAGAGTCATACGGACTCGACGTTAACTGTCTTCCTCTCCGCAGATGCTGTCAGACCTGCTGAGTTTTTCCAGCTATTTTTGTTTTTGTTTCAGATTTCCAGCATCCGCAGTATTTTGCTTTTATTTTGGGATATTAATGCCTTTGATTTGGTTTGCACAGAAAGGTAGATGTTTATTCAAGAGCAGATTCCATTTAGCAGCTTCCTCTAAACTGATCTGTTTTATATCGGTGCAAGTACTGGGCCAGCTAACAGCTGAAACTGGTTATACTGTTTTCGTCTTGTGCATGTGTGAAGTTAGACTTGCTGTGCCTCACCACCATGTGACGGTGTTTTCCAGAAGTCCTGTTGACACCCTAATCAGAAAATGAGTGTTAAACTAATCAGCTCCTTATTATTGGAGAACTGATAGATGGCAGATATTAGAATAGAGGAAGATGGGATTACCATTCTTTCCCCCCCGTCACCCAGGGTTGTCGAAGGTGATTACAGCACCCTCGCTGCCGCACTGGCTGGGATCACCCTGAGGAAAATCAGAATCTGATTTATATGTGGAACAGTGAAAATAGTAACAGGGTCAGTGGAGATGGACATTTACTGTTCCTTTCTCTATGCAGTGCCCTACATCGACCAGACCTTGGTCCATCTGCATTAATTGGTCCAAATCTCTTAAGATAATCAATCCCCTTTCTACTTGTTAGCCTCACGTTATAGCTTTTTGTTGTCAGTAAATTTATTAACAATGCAGATACTCTGCTCCATAATATAGTTTGTTATCTGGCACTCTACCAACCAGAATTCTCTATTAACCGGAATTCTGGGGTTGGGTCTTTTTTTTTGTCTGGAGATGTCAAACCCACCAGTAATTGTTATCGGCAGCCTGTCCTTGCTGCAGCCCCAGCCTCCTGCTGTTCTGAAGCACCATGTTCCCTCCGCGCCGCTCACTGAATTTGCTGCTACCGCACCCCTCGTGGACCTCAACACCCACGCGATCAGCCTGGAGCTTTTCTGATTGGATGAAAACGTGGAATTTAACCGTACGTTTTAGATAACCGGCATATTTGATTAACCGGCACCTCCCACTCTGGAGCATGCCTGATAACAGAGATTTTCCTGTACTCTCATATCTCGAAGCAGCAGCAGCAGTCCCAGGACAAAGCGCTGTGGAACTCCACTGGTTACATTTTTTCCAGGCCCGGCATTTTTTTCTCTGTCCATTACTGAAGTTGACAATGTGCTGATCATTTCATTAGCGTTAACCTTTCTTTCAGTGGCTTTTCCAAATCCCCCTAATCTGGATCAACTGGATTACCCTCTCATAGTGATAATCTTCCCAAAGTTAAACTTCTAAGCCATATTTTGAGAGCTGCTTTACAGAAATTGTTAATCTTTGTTCATCCAGTTTAGTACCCAAATAGCTGTTGGGATTTTCTGTGCACTCGCCCTATAGCTCAGTTGGTTAAAGCAGTAAATAATGAACCAATGCTAGGGCTGTTCCTCTAGGCCTCAGCACTCCCGGCCTATGAATGTAAGAAACAGCCAGGATTTGCACACTTGGTTTGTATGCAGTGGCGTCTGCTAGAAATCTTCTTGTGGGCATTAGATACGAACAGGAGAGACTTGTCTGTGACGATACTTGTGATTGACTCGCTTACTTTTACTCTCCACACTGAGTATTACTGGCACCAATCAGCAAATCACAACTCAGCAGGTCTGGCAGCATCTGCGGAGAGAGAAACAGAGTTAAATTTTCCAGTCTGCTTCTGAAGAAGAGTCATCTGGACTTGAAATGCTAACTCTCTTTTTCTCTCCACGGATGCTGCCAGACCTGCAGAGTTTTTAAAGCATTGTTTGTTTTTATTTCGGATTTCCAGTATCTACAGTATTTTGCTTTTATATTAAACCACTTTTCGAACCCTGATAGAAAAGTCAGGAAACCCAAGTAACAGTACCACCCCAGGCTATAAAATTAGTGTTCACCTGACTGACTGCATACTGATCCAAGACCAGTTGATCTGCAGCCTAAGTCATTTCAATTAAGTTAAACAACAGTTAACACTGTTCGTCTTTTGTTGGACAAGTCGAAACTCATTGCATTGTAAAGTTAAGTGTTTGGTTTAGAGTTGAGAAATGGGTTTGGGGCTGTCTGAAGCAGACACTGGGATTGCCAACTGATTCAGACTGGGATTGGAAACTGTAGCCAGGAAGGATTTTTTTTTCTGTTGCTGTGCCTGGTTTTGATCAGAGTTCAGGCTCTGTTTTTTTTGTAAGGTGATCCCATTTGGTCAGAGCTGTTCAGCTCACAGCAGAAGAGCTATTGCTATAAACTGTGATATCACCGACTCAGCAAGTGTTGTGATCTGTCTGCATTCAAACTTTTACCTGTCTTCTGCCCTTCCTGTTTTTCACCAGCTTTGCTACTGTTGCTGCCTTTCCCCATTGTCCAGTTGACCTGGTACCAGGCATATTGATTTGGAAATGGTTGCAAGTTTATAGCCATTGGATCTCTACTTTCATGTAAGCTTATTTGTGTATCAATTGGGCATTAATTGTATTTAGGTGGTGGGTATTAATTGGGGACTCTTTCAGACTGCTCCTATATGGGCACAGAGTCCCCAATTAATACCTCTGTCTCAGCTCATCTGAAGTATTCATTAATGTTTTTGTTACCTCTAGACTACACTATTCCAATGCGCTGCTAGCTGGCTGGCCACATCTACCCTCCATAAACTTGACGTCGCTGCTACCCACGTCCTAAGCCAAACAAATGTGATTAAAATCAGAGATGCTCTAGAGGCCATAATTGGAGGAGCTCAGATTAGAGGGCTGTAGGGCTAGGAGATGAGGAGGGGTGAGGCTATAGAGAGACAATTTTAAAACTGAGGTCCCATGCATTGACTCCTGAAATTAAAACAAAAAATGCTGGAAAAACTCGGGTCTGGCAGCATCTATTGAAAGAGAAACAGTGTTAACATTGTGAGTCCGTATGACTCTTCAGACTCTTCTTTTCAAGTCATATGGACTCTAAACATTAACTGTTTCACTCTCCACAGATGCTGCCAGACCTCCTGAGTTTTTCCAGCATTTTCTGGTTTTATTTCAGATTTTCAGCATCCACAGTATTTTGCTTTCATGGACCGACTCCTGGTTGAGCAATGCCTCAGTTTTAAAAATTGTCATTGCTGTTTTCAAATCTCTCTAGCCTCACCCCTCCCTATCCCCCTAGCCCAACAGCAGTCTGACCTGTGCTCCTCCGATTCTGGCCTCTAGAGCATCCCTGATTTTAATCTCACTGGTGGCTGTGCCTTTAACTGCCAATCCATAAGTTCTGGAATTCCTTCCCTAAATCATCTCTCACTTTCCTCCAAGATGCTTTTAAAACCTATTATTTTGACCAAGCTTTTGATCATCTGCACAAACATCTCCTTATGTAGCTTGTCCAATTTTGTTTGACAAGTTTCCTGTGAAGTTACTTGGGATGCTTTACTATGTTAAAGGTATTATACAAGTAAAAGTTGTTGTTTTACTATCATTTTGATATATATGCTAAGCTATTCTTATCTACTTTATTTGCTTTGACAATCCTTGACAGGACTGTGTGTGAACTTTGACCACTATAAGAAATACCTCTGATGAAAGCTGAGTTCATGTTATGAATCTTTCAGTCTCAGAGGAAGTGCCAGTTTGATATGTTTTGAAATTGGGTTTCATTCTGACACCACTAGAAATAGAGGCACTAGAACTTGATGAGCAAAATAGGACTTTGGAAAACCTTCCGCTTGTCCTTGCACTCTCTCTTCCTCATTTGTTCCAGCCTCTGAGTTCTAATTTTTGCTCCTTTGCGGAACCTGTAGCCTCTCCCCACTCCTCCCTCTGCTGTCGTTAGCAAAGTCTCTCCAATAAGTTTTCCAATAAGGGACAAAAATGGCTGAACTCTTTCCTAAGGAGCAAAAAAGAAGAATAGTTGATGGTCATGACATATTTTCCAGGTGTGTTGAGAAATGGGCCGAGTGCAGCTTGATATTTTCTCCATTGATCTCTCACATTTCCAAAACATGGAATGTGACTTTCCAGAAGTAGTACAATAAAGAATTCCAAGGGTTTGTCTGCGTATTACTAATGTAAGGCCAAGAGCAGGCTATTCTGACATCCCATGACACCATGGTATGACAACTCCATTCCTACCATCACAGGTGCCAGTCTTCAGCCAATTTGGTTTACTCCACATGATATAAAGATCAGCTGAGTGTATAGGATACAGCAAAGGCCCTGGATTCTGACAGCATCCCAGCTGTACTGCTGAAGAACTAGCCACACCCCTAGCCAAGCTGTTCCAGTCCAGCTGCGACACTGGCACATACCTGACGAAGTGGAAAATTGCCCAACTATGTCCTGTCCGCAAAAAGCAGAACAAATCCAAACTGTCCAATTAGCGCCCCATCAGCCTTCTCTGGGTTGTCAGTGAAGTAATGGTAGGGATGGTTGAGTGTTATCAGGTGATACTTAATCACCAGCAACAATGCCAATCTTTTCATTGACCAAGAATTACCCTTTTAGCTGCTGTTTGCTGATTTGGATGCTGGTTCAACAGAACTGATACCAGTTTTATCCCAGAAATTTGGTCCCCCTTTTGCTAATACAAACGACTTATAAGATTGTCCCCAGCTGGAATTTTACTGCTCCTGGTCACCTGATGAGATACAAATTTGTAAGTATACTTCAGTGCAATGGCTTAGACTAGGAGGCTATGAATTCTGCGACAAATAACTCACCTCCTGAATCCCTAAAGCCTGTCTACCATCTACAAGGCACAAGTCAGGAGTGTAATGGAATACTCTTCACTTGCCTGGATGGGTGCAGCTCCCACGACACTCAAGATGCTTGACACCGTCCAGGACAAAGCAGCCCGCTTGATTGGTATCATATCCACAAACATTCACTCCCTCCACCACCGACACACAGTAGCAGCAGTGTGTACCATCTACAAGATGTCCTTCAGGAATTCACCAAGGCTCTTTAGACAGCAACTTCCAAACCCATGACCTCTACCATCTAGAAGGACAAGGGCAGCAGATACATGGGAACACCACTTGGAGGTTCCCCTCCAAGTCACCCACCATCCTGACTTGAAAATATTTCGCCATTCCTTCAGTGTCACTGGGTTGAAATCTTGGAACTCCCTTCCCAACAGCACTATGGGTGTACCTACACCACATGGACTGCAGTGTTTCAAGAAGGCAGCTCACCACCACCTTCTCAAGGGCAACTAGGGATGGACAATAAATGCTGGCCCAGTCAGCAAAGTTCACATCCCATGAATGAGAATACTTTTTAAAAACTCTAATGTTTGCTAATTTTAATGTTGCTGAATTCTTTTGCAGCTGAATTCCTGTTGAAACGAATCTTATATAGATCTCCCCAATTTCAGTGAGTAGCTGAGCCAGTAGGCTCCAGGGGTGATTCTTAGCCTTTGCTCAGTTCACAGATTGCAACCACAACAACAACACAGGCTTTACAATTGACTAAGAGGGCATAGATTAGGAAGGTGAACATCAAGCTGTGTTCAAGTGTCTGCCTGTTCTGTGAGTCCTGCTAGGAATGTGGGTGAGAGCAGGATCAGACAAGGCGGCGATGCCCCCAGCGGTCAAATGGCCAGCTATCATTCATTATCAAGGTTCACGTGAAGAATGGTCACTTAATTAAGGAACTGAGGGATAGTTAGTGTCTATGCAATTCTATCTCAGTAAGGAGTCAATACATTCAGAAGAGGAGGGACGAAGTGCTTTGTTTTAATGGTTTTGCTTCACTGCGTTGTAGTTAGCTAAAAAGGCAGGTTTAGGGCTGAATTTTAATTCTGAAGTTTTGTCCTCAAATATTTCTGTAATGTTAAAAAGCTGTCTGCAGCATTGGTTTTTAATTAGTTTTCCTGTTGCTCTGTGGTCAATGCATGTTTATTACAGACTCTAGGACACACTAGTAGTCTTCATTTCCCAACTGCTGAATTCAGTAATAATAGTGTAGGCACTGGCAGCATATACAACACTGTCGAGAGCTGATCAAATTCCTGTGTGTGAGACATCGCAATTGAAGGCAAGAGGGTTAATGGTGGGGAGGGAGGAAATCAGTCACCAGAGTCTTCGGGAGCTTACTTTACCACTTGTGCAGGTCAAATAGGAATTTCTCAGAGCTGTTCCTCATTTGGTCTAAGACCTTCCTTTTTTCACCTTTCCCAGGAGAGGGGGTAGGGTTGAGTTTAATGATGTAAGCAGGTAGTGTCAGATGAGATTGGTTATAATCTTCATGGACCAGCTGGCTCTTTCCTTTGTCACATGTCCCTATTTAATGCAACTAATGTGACAGAGGGAGTCATAAGCAGCAGCCAATTTTTAAAAAATGTAAAGCCACTGTTGGTAAAGTCTTCTATAGACAAAGCATTGGGGTTGTCTCAACCTCAATCTGTTTTTTAATCTCCAACTCGATCATTTACCATTTAGATGTGAATATTTTCTGTCACAGTACATGTATACTGCACGATTTATCGCTTTGCAGTGATGGTTATCGTATCTAACATGACCACCTAGTAGGAGAAAATTTGAGCTGTTGAAATAACCTCTAGTTTTGTTTGGAATTACCTGAAGATGAAGAGGAAGTAGCCCAGTATTTTCTGTAATTTGTCCTCACCATGTAAGTGTTACTGACAAAAACCATAATTATTGCCCATTCTTGTCCTGTTTGGGCGCTGGCAACTTGTTTTTACAGTGTAGTAGTTGTTGGGCCATTTCAGAGGTCATTACAAGCCTCCTACTCACCCACATAGTAGGTCAGCTACATCCTTCCTTCTGGTGCAGCACACACCAAGTTGATGAAACCACATAGTTGCAGCATACAACCCTACGACACTGGGTTCAGCACTTGGGTTATTGAAAACATAAACTCCAGTTCCAACTAACTATTCCCTTATATATTGCTAAAAAGTGAGACATGTTGCCGAAATTTTTCACCTTGCACTCATCAGGACAAATACAAGAATGCCAGATTTCAAACATTAACGACAATTTATACTGCAGGAGAAAAGGGTGCTGATTGGCTAGCAAGTCAAATCTGGCTTAGGCGTTGCCATGGAGAAAGCAACGGGAAACGATAAGCTCCTGGGTAATTCAAATAAGGCACAAGGCTTGAACAGATTCCTTTTGTTTGCAGAGAACAGGTCCCTGAATATGAATGTATATAGTTTCTAGCAAGCGTAAATGAGCCACATTACAAGCTCAATTGATCATAAATTGGTTGTTAGTGTAGCTATTAAGACACTCAGGATTATTCAGTGAGTGCTGCCCAATTGTGGAATCACATCTAACAGGCATTTTGTTATGGGTTTTGCAAGCATGGGCTGGTTGAGTATGGACTGTACTCTGCTTATTATGAACAACTGAAGGAATGCGCTGTTTGATTCAATCAGCTAATCATTGGGATGTATGGCCTACATACCTGGCATCACACTGACACTGAAATTCATACATGATGTTACTCAATTGTGTGGTAGGCAAAACTTCTTTTTGGATTGACGACAGCATCATCTTAGTAGAAAATACCACTCACGTAGCCACTGCACAGCAGCGTGAAATGGCTTGCTTAATCTGTTCAAATTTTTGAAATACTTTGCTCTTCTAAGATAATTTCAGATAGGGCACTTTTCAGCTCTGAAAATGGCAGTCTTTGGCCCTTTAGCGAGTTTGCATGATACACAGCGAACAATTGTTCTTGTTCATATTCACATTCTGTACTACCAAGCGACTGTTTGCTTATTTCTCGCTTCACTTTATGGGGCTGTTCCTTTATTCCATTCACCTTCACATTTTCTCCCTCGCTGCATTCTTTTTCTAATTTCTTTCCCCATTTCTTCACTCAGAGGGTTGTGAATGCTCAGTCATTGAGCAAGTTCAAGGCTCGGGTCAACAGATTCTTGGGCAATAAGGGATGTGGCGATAGTACAGGAAGATGGAGTTGAGGTAGATGATTATGGATGATAACACAAGTCACATTTTAAAGGATACACCACAGAGGGGCATGTAGCTCCGTGTAATTGCTGCAACTGGATATTCGTTACTGAGGTTCCTCTAATAACTTTTTACTGGATCCTTTATTGGAAGCAAGTACATTTCACCAGTGTGGGACACTTGACTTAATTATGTATTCACAAGAATTGCATTAGGATTATAATAGCTCTCGTAATATCACGATTCAGCCCAATGTTTGACTTGTTCTATTATATGTCAATACTTGAGGAATAATTGGCTATGCCTTTTCTCCTTGATGTGCTACCCAGCTATTTAAATTATCAGTCGTCAAAATATTGCATATGTATGACCCAGTTGCTCAGCAGCTTAAAGAATGAAATGCTGAGCAGAAAAAGATTTTTCAACTACAGTGTGACATAGTAGCAACAAGCCCAAGCCACTGGAAGTGGGGTTATAACCAGGGCTGTGTTATGCAATGTTCTCTGATGGTCTACTTTTTCTTTACTCTTGTGATTAAACCAAGCTACGAGAAGCAGTGGAATCTGAAAAAGTGACTCAAATTGCGTAATGAGTTGAACAAAATAAAGATGTGGGCCAGACCGTGGCAGATGACATTTAATGCAAACAAGTGTAGAGCACTTCATTTGAGGGAAAATAACTGACACACATGCGACATGAATAGTGTTGCAATAGTTAAGGGCAAACCTAAAGAGATCTAGGGATCAGTAGATTTCAACACAAAACATGTCCAACCAGTGCAGAGCAGCAGTCAACAAACAGAACACCGTTTAAACACTATAGCCAAAATAGCAGGATATAAGATAGAGGCAATCTTGATTAAATTGTATAAAGCTCTGTTGGGGTTGGGCCTTGTCTAGTTCTAGGCACCGAATGCCTAAGAGAGACTTTAGAGTGCTGCAGGTCACTGCAAAGTGGAACCATTGGGCTGATCCCTAATGTTAGGGTCTGAGCTATGAGGGAAGACTGGAAAAGTAGTAAATCAGGACATCCCACCCTCACTGGAAAAGCACTCTGGGATGGTGATGAACTGGGAAACCCAACAAAGTGAACTGGAAGGTCTCCAGAATTCTTCAAAATCCGAGGCGAGTGTGAAATAAAGAAGGAATACTGCAGGAGATATAGCCAATCCTGTAACTTGCCTCATCTGGTTTACTTTATATAGTGTCCATTTTGAAAAGGACATCAGCAGACCTGATGCAAGTGGCTTAAGTATCCCTAATCCCCATCCACCACTACTCTCCTCCGTCTGGCTGAACTTGTTCTCACACTGAACAATTTCTCCTTTAACTCCTCTCACTTCCTCCAAATAAAAGGCGTGGCTATGGGTACCCACATGGGCCCCAGCGATGCCTGTCTCTTTATGGGGTATGTGGAACATTCCTTGTTCCAGTCCTACTCCGGCCCCCTCCCACAACTCTTTCTCCGGTACATCGATGATTACTTCGGTGCTGCTTCATGCTCTCGTCGGGACCTGGAAAAATTTATTAATTTTGCTTCCAATCTCCACCCCTTCATCATTTTTACATGGTCCATCTCTGACACTTCCCTTCCCTTCCTTGACCTCTCTGTCTCAATTTCTGGTGATAGACTGTCCGCCAATATCCATTACAAGCCTACCGACTCCCACAGCTACCTCGACTACAGCTCCTCACACCCCACTTCCTGTAAGGACTCCATCCCATTCTCTCAGTTCCTTCGCCTCCGTCGCATCTGTTCTGACGATGCTACCTTCAAAAACAGTTCCTCGGACATGTCCTCCTCCTTCCTTAACCGAGGTTTTCCGCCCACGGTCGTTGACAGGGCCCTCAACTGTGTCCGGCCCATCTCCCGCGCATCCACCCTCACACCTTCTCCTCCCTCCCAGAAACATGATAGGGTTCCCCTTGTCCTCACTTATCACCCCACCAGCCTTCGCATTCAAAGGATCATCCTCTGCCATTTCCGCCAACTCAAGCATGATGCCACCACCAAACACATCTTCCCTTCACCCCCCCCCCCCCCCGCCGGCGGCATTCCGTAGGGATCGTTCCCTCCGGGACACCGTGGTCCACTCCTCCATCACTCCCTACTCCTCAACCCCCACCTATGGCACCTCCCCATGCCCACGCAGAAGATGCAACACCTGCCCCTTCACTTCCTCTCTCCTCACTGTCCAAGGGCCCAAACACTCCTTTCAAGTGAAGCAGCATTTCACTTGCATTTCTCCTAACTTAGTCTACTGCATTCGTTGCTCCCAATGCTGTCTCCTCTACATTGGAGAGACCAAACGCAAACTGGGCGACCGCTTTGCAGAACACCTGCGTTCTGTCCACAAGAAAGACCCAAACCTCCCTGTCGCTTGCCATTTTAACACTCCACCCTGCTCTCTTGCCCACATGTCTGTCCTTGGCTTGCTGCATTGTTCCAGTGAAGCCCAACGCAAACTGGAGGAACAGCACCTCATCTTCCGACTAGGCACTTTACAGCCTTCCGGACTGAATATTGAATTCAACAACTTTAGATCATGAACTCTCTCCTCCATCCCCACCCCCTTTCCTTTTCTTCCCCCTCCCTTTTGTTTTTTCCAGTAATTTATATAGATTTTTCTTTTCCCACCTATTTCCATTATTTTAAATCTATACCTGTAATGCCCTGTCAGTCTTTCCACCCCACTCTCACTAGAGCTGTACCTTGAGTGTCCTACCATCCATTCTTAATTAGCACATTCTCTTAGATAATATCACCACCTTTAACACGTCTTTGTTCCTTTGTCTGTGACATCTTTTGATTATCCGCTCCTATCACTGCTTGCTTGTCCCTACAACCACCACCCCCCCACCCCAAACTTCTCTCCCCCCACCCCACCCCCCACCTTAAACCAGCTTATATTTCGCCCCTCTCCTAACTTTACTCAGTTCTGCTGAAGGGTCAGGGTCATGAGGACTCGAAACGTCAACTCTTTTCTTCTCCGCTGATGCTGCCAGACCTGCTGAGTTTTTCCAGGTAATTCTGTTTTTGTCCCTAATTTACAATCTGTGTGCTCATTGAAATATTTTATCAGAGCGATTTGGTCCTTGTGCGTTTCACACAGAAACACCTTCAACAAACTAGATGATGCTCTTTAAAGCACACATTGTTGATTTTAATATTTATGAAGCTCTTTGTTGCAATGAAAGACATGCGAGAAACACTGCTTTACAAAGCCCTGAATTGACTTGGTTTGGTAAAAGTTGTGTTTTCTGTCTCCTGGGATCTGTTTCCCTGAAGCTGCAAACTGGGGCTGTTTGTAAAAACATGAGCTCCCAGCCAGCTGGCTCATTATGGATTCTGCTGATCCTTGCCTTTTTGAAAAAAAGGAATTGTCACTTGGACTTGTTCCTTCTGTGCGTTCTCACTGTCTTATTTGGGACTTAGTGATTTTGGTAAATTTTGCATGGAGGAATGTTAATCCTGTGCTGTGTAAAGTTTTTACTTCATACCTGAGATGCCCTCATGTTCTTCATGGTTCCCAATGTAACATTTCTTTGCTTCCCATGCTCAGTGGCATGAAAACTCAGAATCCTGAGTTGAATTGTGATTTGGATTATTTGGTACTTCTGAACTGTTGTGTGATCTGTTACCTTCTCCACAGATCTGAATTACAGATCAGTTGTGCTCATTCCGCAATGTTTGGGTATGAGTCAAATGTTAACGTGAGTCAAAATCTGATCGATGGTGATGCAATCTGGCATCCCTCACTAAGTAAATGTAAGTCCCTCCATTGCTTTCTTGGGCAGTCTCTTCCTTAAGTTGCTTTGTAAGCAACAACAACTGCATTTATGTAGCACCATTAATGTAGTAAAATGTCCCAAGGAGTTTCATAGGGGTGTAGTTAGACTCAGATTGACACAGGGCTAAAGAAGGATATTAGGAATGTTGACCAAAGCGCAGTCAAAGATGATGTTTTAAAGAAAATGTTAAAGGAGAGGGCACGGAGAAGTTTAGGTGGGGAATTTAGAGTTCAGGCCAAGTGTCTGAAGGCACTGCCGCCACTGGTGGGGCAAAGAAAATGGGGAATGCACAAGGTCAGAATTGTAGGAGCGCATGGTTCTCTGAGACCCTTGTAACCTCAATCTTTTACATTACCGTGATAATGGAAATTTATCATAAAATGGGATGGGTCCAACTCTTCAATTGTAAAAGTCATAAATAAAGAAGTTTTCTTGGTCTCTTCCACTCCTTTCTCTGCTTGTTCCAACCACTTCAACTTAGAATATTTCCCCAAGATAAGCTGTCACACATTAGCAACACTACAACAGTCATTTTATTTTAAAAGTACTTAATAATTGGCTGTAAAGTTTCCTTGGGACATTCTGAGGACCTGTAAAGGCTTCTATAAATGCAAGACCTTTTCATCTCAAATGAGAAAAGCTTTGTATACAGAGGCTTGTTTAATTTTTATCAGTGAGAGTGACTGAATGATCACTAACACCTCTATTCTTAATGTCATGGTGCAAAGGATTGAAACTGCACTGATCTGTCTAACATTGTTAATGTATTTGGCACACAAAGGTGACAGATCAGTACTGGTCCATAGAATGCTATTCTTACTGTCTTAGTGTTGACCTCACCATGAGGACATAAGAACTAGGAGTAGGCAATTCGGCCCCTCTCATCTGCTGTGCTATTCAATTAAATCATGGCTGATCTGCTTGTGTCCTTAATTCCATTTTCGTGTCTGTCCCCACAAAACCCGTGATTCCCTAGTGGATCAAGCAACGCTAGGTAAGGCGTTTCTAGAACAAGCCATCCCTGTGGTCTTGCTGTGATTAATTTCAATTCTGGGTAAATTGTGGCCATTTTTATGATTGGAACCTTGTGCATTAGAAACTGGGTTCATATTGTCGGGCTACTTTAGTGGTCATAAGGATTTGAAGTTAGAAAGTGGAGACCTTTATTCCAACAGAAGTGAAAGAACAGTTTGCTACTCCACTATATCCATTTATGAACCTTGATGAAATACTTGACTGCAGTGAAATCACAGATCTGTTTGATTCTTTGTGTGCATGTATGAACTATCACAAGATCTGTTCAATAGTAAACCACAGTACACACCCTGGATGGTTTTCTCTTCCCTAGCCCAGCATTATTTTTTTTTGGAAAAATATACTTTATTCATAAAATATCTGGAAGAACATTCCAAACCATTTCAAAATCACCATCACAAAAGTACAATCAGGTTCAACTTTTACAACATGTATCACGAGGTGCATCAATACAATCAATGAATATTACAATCATTTGCAGACATTCATTTTGAGCTGTACAGCCCAAGGGGCTCTAAACAGTTCCCAGTCCCTCTGTGCACTGTGGCAGAGCATGTTGAGGTCGATCATAGTGCTGTACCACTGTCTTATATAACTTCGGCTGGAGATCAAATCTGTGCATTTTCTGGTCAGTGTGACTCGCTCAGCACAGGAGATTTTGACTTGGGATTTAATTTTTTTTGGCTAAGTAGGAGGAAGATGAAGAGAAAGTGGAGAAACCAGTTGGGTCATGTGTGAAGCAAGAGTGGTTAGTTTCTTTATAGAGTAATATGGCACACCAATAATATGATTTAGAGGAAGAATACCTAAGGACTTTCAGATCAGAATTCGCTGCACTGATTAAACCCAAGTCACTGGCAGCTTTGTTAGTTGAAAGCTACAGAATGGCTTGTGTGTATTCAGCTGTGGTGAAATACTGCAGTGTGTAAATTTTTTTTACAAGCCCCAACTATTGTAATAAGAAATGGATCTGCATCTCGATAACCATTTTAGTATCAGTCAAGTGGAAAGTAAAGTTGGGGGATGGACTGAGAGAAATCTGTTTATCAAGTACAAATATTTAGTAATTTTTTTTTTAATGGTCACTCCAGACTAAATGGCATCAAACGGAGGTTTTCTGCACTGTTGTATATTCTATTCCACGTGAATCTACCTCAGCTACACGAGTCCCTTCAGATCACCATTGGGTACTAGACTTGTGATCTGGTCTGTGCCACTCACTGGGGTGAGGAGCAGTTGCATGAGGGGATGTGGGCAGTGATTCCCTCCTTAATTGGCTTTTGTTTCATTTCAGTCTTGGACTTTGCAGCTCCTTAGAAACCTTAGCGGTATTGTACATTCTTGTTGTAGTCTGCAGTGTTCCTTTCATTATGCTTTTCATTTTGTGTGTGCACAAACTTGTTTTGAAAGCAGACGTGATTTTTAAGTGCAGTTTTATGAATGCTATTGTGAGCAGAAGTATATTTATTGTTAAACTTGGTTGTGTTGTTACCAGGTAAGTGACATTTACTGTAAATATTCATCCTCTGACAAATGTGCCAGGAGGCTTACCATTCAACATAACATGATTAGACTGGTGCAGTCTGAGTGTACATAGATTGCTTGGGTTACTGGTGGTTTGATTAAAATTCTCCGGTGTAGCAAGTAAAATGAAGGAGAGATAAAAGGTTTACAGCAAAGACTTGTGTTGTTGGAATGGGGTCATTCCAGGTGCTGGATTCCCCCATGTGTGCCTTGTGACACATGCTGCGCAGATGTGACCTTGTAATTTAGGCACTTAATTTAGGAAGTTGAGTGTACTGTTTGTTGGTAAACGGGGTGATGTAATTCAGAATTGCAAAGCCCAAGGTACCTTGTCCTCTGTGAACTGGACATATTGCAGTGGCTATATTTAGACAAAAGCAAAATACTGGTGGGTCTGAAATAAGAACAGAAAATGCTGGAAATACTCAGCAGATCAGGCAGGATCTGTGGAAAGAGAGTTAACATTTCAGATTAATGACCTTTCGTCAGAACTGGGAAGAGTTAGAAATGTAATAGGTTTTAAGCAAGTGAAAGGTGGAGGAGAGGGAGAAGAAGGTGGAAAAGGAACAAAACCTGGATGGGCGTGGAAGACAGGTGCAATGGTAGTGTCCCTATCTCTGGGCTGAAGGGTTCGAGTCCCACTTCAGGACTTAATGGCCATGGAAGATGCATTCATGATGTGGCCAAACAGATAAATCCTTCCAATATGCCTGATGGCAGGCAGTAAGAGCAGGACAGTTTCCTGGTCAGCCATACTGCAGAAGGCAACAGCAGATGACTGCAATACTTGCCAAGTGTAATCATGGACTAATCCAATGAAAGTTCATGGTTGCCAACATAATGGGAAATTGTGACTGAGATTGCTGCTGCCTAGGTTAGCCTTTCCTGCTTTAGTGGACTAAGTAATACTGTGCATTCTGGGCAACTTTATTTCATTATCATATTTACTTTTCTAACCCTAGCTGCGGAGTAATTAAAGGATATCCAAGGATCTCTGAGTTTAATTAAATTTGGTTCTGCAATAATTCAGTGGAAACTTTTAAGCAGCACATCAGCCCCTCATAGAATGGAAAATGTAAATGAGTGTTTAGTGGAATTTAATTATTTTGATGATCGTACATCAAGCCATTATGCATCCACACCATAGAAAGCTCAGAAGTGCTACAGATATATTTAGAAAAATCTGTTGATCTAGTTCATTGTAATGTAATGCTAAAGCTTTCAACTTAATTTTGCTGTTATAAAAAAATGTAAGAACTTGTATCTTGTCCGAGTAATCTGCTTTATGTTTATACTCAGGATTCTTTAGCTAAATCTTAAATATCATGCTCACTGCATAGTCATGTTTTCACTGTTTCTAAGGAAGGATTGCTAGGCCAATGAATTGCTAAGGATTAAGGTTAACCACCATCCTGCTTTTACTGAAGTATTTTCAGGAATGTTGGTTTTTAGTGCTGTTGCAGTCTGTGGTAACTTTACCTTGTATATTGATTCCAGATATACCCTGTCTTCCACAAGCAGTAAGGGACATTGATGAAAGTGCTAGAAATGTACTGGATGTAGTGGATATCCCAGGAACACTGGTGGGTGAGCGAGCTGCGAGCTATCCGTCTCCTGTACACCCCACAACAATTAACTTCTCCTTGAAGCATTGGGGAACAGAGATCAGGTGAGACAATCATACCTTGAGTTATAAGGAAAGCTGCCTAATTCCTGAATGCTTTCAAGCTACTAAAGATCCAGGGGCATAAGTTTAAAAATGAAGGCTTTAGGAGTCTGAACTCGAGGGGTGGCATGTTTTTCACACTGGGTGGCAGAATTGTGGAATTCATTGGAGACAATTGAAGCATCCAGTGTACATTGTTCAGGAGGCAAGTGGTTGCATTTCCAAAGAGAGAGAAGGGTTTGGGGAATATGATGAAAAGGCAGGCAAATGGGATCGACCTTTGAGAAAGGATTAGGCTTGTTGTGTTCAGGCCTTTATCTGTCCTTAAAAATCATTGTACTTTCATTTAAAATCCACAAAAAGCAGGAAAAATCCAATCCGGGCATTTACCGCCCCATCCGTTTATGTCCATCACCAGTAAAGTGATGGAAGGTGTCGTCAACAGAGCTATCAATCAGCATTTACTCACCAGTAGCCTGCTCACTGATGCTCAGTTTAGGTTCTGCCAGGGCCACTCTGCTC
Source organism: Cetorhinus maximus (assembly GCF_964194155.1). Lineage (NCBI taxonomy): Eukaryota > Metazoa > Chordata > Chondrichthyes > Lamniformes > Cetorhinidae > Cetorhinus > Cetorhinus maximus. The sequence goes on along the minus strand of NC_135908.1, from coordinate 16,905,542 downwards.
CAGACCTCATTACAGCCTTGGTCCAATCATGGACAAAAGTGCTACGCCCAAGGAGGGAGGAGAGAGTGACTGCCCTTGACATCAAGGCAGCATTTGACTGAGTGTAAGGAGCCCTAGCAAAACTGGAGTCAATGGGAATCACGGGGAAAACTCCACTAGTTAGAGACATATCTAGCATAAAGGAAGATGGTTGTGGTTGTTGGAGATCAATTATCTCAGTCCCAGGACATTACTGCAGGAGTTCCTCAAGGCAGTGTCCTAGGCCCAACCATCTTCAGCTGCTTAATCAGTGATTGTCCTTCCATCATTAGCATCACCATTTCTGATCTTATGATTGCACAATGTTCAGTTCCATTCTCAACTCCTCAGATACTGAAACAGTCCATGTCCATATGCAACAACACTTGGACAACATTAAGGCTTGGACTGATGAGCAGCAATTAACATTTATGCCAGATAAGCAATAGATGATGATTATCTCCAGCAAGTGAGTCTCACCAATGGTATTACCATCACCATTAACAAACTTTACTGCAATACCACCACCTAGAAGTTCCCCTCCAAGCCACTCACCATCCTGACTTGGAAATATATCGTGTTCCTTCACTGTGGCTGGGTCAAAACCCTGAAGCTCCCTCTCTAACAGCACTGTGGGTGTTCCTACACCTCATGGATTGCAGCAGTTCAAGAAGGCAGTTCACCACCACCACCTTGAGGTCAATTAGGGATGGGCAATAAATGCTGGCCTAGCCAGTGATGCTCACATCCCATGAATCAATTTAAAAAAACTACAAGAGCAGTTCAGAGGCTGAATATTCTGCAATGAGTATCTCACCTCCTGACTCCGCAAAGCCTTTCCACCATCTAAAAGATACAAGCCAGGAGTGTGAAGCAATATACTCCACTTCACTGGATGAATGTAATCTCAATAACACTCAAGGAGCTTAACACTATCCAGGACAAAACATCCATTTGTTCAGCATCCCATCAACCACCAAAAACATGCACTCCTTCCACCACTGACACATTGTGGCAGCAGTATGTACCATGTACAAGATGCACAGCAACTCGCCAAGGCTTCTTCGACAGCACCTTTCAAACCCGCAACCTCTACCATCTAGAAGGGCAGCAGATGCATAGGAACACCACCACTTGCAAGTTCCCCTCCAAGCCACATACCTTCCTGACTTGGCAAAAGATCACTGTTCCTTCATTGTTGCTGGCTCAGAATCCTGGAACTCCTCCCTAACAGCACTGTGAGTGTACCTATACCAATGGTCCAAGAAGGCGGCTCACCACTTCCTTTTCAGGAATGGGCAATAAATGCTGGTCTTGCCAGTGATGCCAACATTCCATGGATGAATATAAAAAATGATCTCTTCTTCCTATACTACATTAACAAATATCGAAAGTATTTCACATTTTATAATGCTCTGCAGGTTTTTTTTAAAAAGCCAATATTTTTTTGTTGTGATTATTTATCCTAAGATGTTAACTTGTGTTTTTAACCAATCTGAGAGCTTTGTACTGTAGTGATAATATAACACATTTGCCCCTTAATACGCTGATGTTGTGCATGCTTAGCCTGCCTATAGAGTTTGTTTTGAATGCTCGATATATTGTACCTTGTTTTCTTTGTTAGCAGTTTTGCATTATTCCAGTACAGTGTGTGAACTGTTGATAAATGGAAATAGAACCAGCCTACTGGGAAATAAAATATTCCTTTTTCTTAGAGCCTGAAAATTGATTTGTGATCAAAAAGCTTAGTGAGGTTCAGAAGTCAGTGTCTCCTGGACTTCTTAAACTGGCTGAAAATTAAAATGGTATAAAAAACATGTCTTGTGTTGGAAAAACCCTACTTTTTGTTAGTGGAAGGATTGTGGGCCAGCTGTTTGTTGTTACAGTATTAGTTTGGAGTTTATGGGCCATACCTATTTTTTTGGCTAGGCACTGGAATAATATAATTTGGCTTATTTCAGTGATGCCTTTCTGTTTCCTCACTTGAAGCGCTTCTCTTACTGAGGTGCTGAGAGGGGCTGCTAGTCCGACATAGTGGGGAGATGTCATTTTAGGGGCAGATTGATGACTTGTTCAAGATAAATCTTTTGTTATGAGATCTTGTTCTAGTTAACTTAAATATGATTGCTGGGTGGAGTTTCTATTCTTGGGTATTAAGTACAGAAAATGCTGAAAATACTCAGATCTGGCAGCACCTGTGGAGAGAGAAGCAGTTTAGGTTTCAGGTCAATGACCTTTCATCAGAACTCATCAATCTAAAACATTGATAAAAACAAAAAGCTAAAAGCTACTGCGGATGCTGGAAATCCAAAACAAAAACAGAATTACCTGGAAAAACTCAGCAGGTCTGGCAGCATCGGCGGAGAAGAAATCAGTTAACGTTTCGAAACATTAACTGATTTCTTCTCCACCGATGCTGCCAGACCTGCTGAGTTTTTCCAGGTAATTCTGTTTTTGTAATCTAAAACATTAACTCTTTCTCTTTTAACAGAGGCTGCCAGACCTGATGAGCATTTACAGCATTTCTGTTTTTATTTCATATTTCCAGGATCCGTACTATTTTGCTTTTCTATTCTTGGGTATTTATGATGCTGGGTTTACACTTTTCAAAAAAGGCCTATCTTAACTAACTAGAGAACCTACATACAACCACACAGCCCCCAGCATTTTGCCTTCAAATGTCATCAGAAATAAAACAGTTTCTCCTTTCTGGAAACTGATTATACATCTATGCCATCACTAAACCCATCCATTTCTGTAACATTGCCTAACTTTGTTCCTGCCTCAGCTCACCTATTGAAATTCTCTTTCGTGCCTTTGTTACCTAGACTTGATGATTCCAGTGCACTCCTGGCTGGCCTCCCACTTTCCATCCTGTGTAAATCTCAGCTCGTTGATAAATCTGCTGTCTATCTCCTAACTCGCACCAAATCCCATTCGCGCCTCAATCCTATGCTTGTCAACCTACAGTTTAACTAGATCCTCATTAAGCCACGCCTCCTTTTAAAAGCCTTATCCTTATTTTCTAATTCTGTCGCCTCTTCCCTATCTCTGTAACCTCCTCCATCCCTACAACCTTCCTGATATATCTGCACTCCTCTAATTCTGGCCTCTTGAATATCCCTGATTTTAAGCAGTCACCATTGGCAGACATGCCTTCAGCTGCCAAGGCCTGAAGGTCTGGAATTCCTTCCATAAACCCCTCTGCACCTCTGCTTCACTTTTCTTTTCTAAGATCCTCCTTAAAACCTACCTCTTTTGGTCACCTGCCCTAATATCTCATGTGACTCGGTGTCAAATCTTGCTTGATAATGCTGCTGCAAAATGCCTTGGGACCTTTTGCTAGGTTAAAGTTGCTATATAAATGCAAGTTGTTGTAGGTCTAATTTGGTTTCATACTCTGCAATTCTGGATCTAATGCAGAAATTCAATGTCGAATCTGAAACCAGGAAGAGGAAACAATGAGAACCGGCGAAGTGTCTTCTATACTGAGGATTGGGAGCTGCTTGATCCCAGCCTCAAAGAGCTGGAAGAAGCAACAGCACATGAAGAAAAGAGAAAAAATGCAGCAGAAGCAAATAGAGGTTTGTCACTTCATTTTACAGTTGCAATTAAACTTATTCAGAAAATAAAGCATTATTGTACAAACAGGTATACTTTCGGAGCAAGATTACGCCCTTGGGCCAGACCATATTTTTACAATCTGTCTGGAGTGGTCTGATGGTTTTTATTCTACAAAGCCATGGCCAGTTAATGAAACTACTTCAGACAGCCAACTGGATTATAAAGTTAGAAACTTCATGACACAAAGGAGGCCATTGCATCTGTTATGACCAAAAAAGAGACATCCAGCCTAATCCCAACTTCCAGCTCTTGGTCCATGGCTCTTTAGGCTATGGCACCTCAAGTACATATTTTTTAAATGCGATGAGAGTTTCTGCTTTTACCACCAATTCCTGCATCTTCATTGGCTGAACTCTTGATTGCTTTCTTATCATCCTAAGCAAACTTTATCTCCATTCATGACCTCTCCCGTTATTAGACTAAATGCGGGCTTCCTTATAGGTCCAGTGTTTAGAACTAAGCCATACATAGCAGAATATTCTGCAACTCTGCCGAGCTTGCTTGTGGTAGCTGTGGCAACAGTTGGTCCACTAAAGTTTGCCGTTGCTTTTGTGCCAATGGCTTCTGAAAAGTGTACGTGTGCGTCTGCCAAAGATGGGATTGGACTTTGCTCAGATATCATTGATGGGTAATTAGCCTGTTACATACGCAAGTGTCGATCTGTGCATGAAGTTAGCCATTGTGGTATCAGAAGGCTACTGAACCCAACCAGAACTAAAGTCCAGCAAACTTTCATGAGAAAATTGGGGGAAGAGGAAAATATCCAAGCAGAGCATTCATTGAAAAGAAACGTTTACTGCTATCTTCCTGTTCCTCAGGCAACTGCTTCTTCTAGTCCCTTGGCAAAATTATCTATAACTTTTATGAATTATCCCTTGAACTGCTTTTTCGTTCACGAGCTCTACAATTATGACCACGGTTAAATATTACTCCCGTCAGGTCTTTTGAAGCTCCTTTGTCTGAGCTCTTTTTAGATCCCTGGTCCTATAGAAAACATTTCAGTTGTCCTCAAGGTGCATGTCTCCAGGATTTACCCCTGCCCTACAAGTCCTCTTCAATCGCCCTTAACTCCCAGTGCTGCTTTACTTTTTAGACATTTTGTTGGCTCATCCGATCGCAAAGGGAACTGATCCCCTTTTTCCTCCCCCAACATCTCACTGCTGATTGTAGGCTGGGCAGCTCCTCATTAATATGTGTGAGGCTGCAGACTGGAAAAAGTCAAATATTCATTACATGCTACAGCAAGGCCTTTGCCCTAAGGGAAGTTCAAAATACATATTGGTCAGAAGCAGATTCAGTGCCTGATGGCTTAGAGACTGCTCTTCACGACTTATCTAACTTAGTGTTAGAAATGGTTAATAGCTTAATTGCCTGGTCATTGAGTAGAGTTTGTTTAATCATTAATTGATCCAGCATCAAAGTAAGCCATGATCTATGAATCCCGTTCCCTGTTTTCCTTTGTACTGCCTATATGAGATAACCAGGAGGAACTTCATATTCAATGCAGTGATGAGTGGGATTGTCGAAAACTTCTGAAAAGCTGCAGAAATTTGGGCTTTTTGAAAAACATTTCATGTAAACCAAGCATGTTATTAGTAGTTTCTAAATGTTTTTCTGCTTCTGCATCTCATCTTGTAATAAATCTGTCTAGTTTTAGCCCGAGCATGTAATGGGATGTCTACCACCACTCAAAGCAGGCAGGGAAATGTAGTGAAGTAAGATACTCTGTCCCACTCAGAAACATGTAAGGGTTCAAGTTTTGGCTCAGGAGAGACTCTGTCAGCTTATGGAAAGTGACTATCAGCAGTGAGCACAAATTAAAATTGTTGGTAGAACAGCAATAATGGAGTGAAAGTGTCACTGATAAATGTTGAGCAAAGTTCCATTTTCACCAGCGAGTGTCCGCCTGTTTTGTCGTCTTGCAAATCTTTGGTTAGAGTTTGTCCTAAGCAGGGGATGATTCTGAAGTTGCTTTGACATTAACCTTATTCTGCTTGGTCTTGGGGGAGACTGACACTGAGATGCACACTTGAGTTTTGCAAGGCCCAGTTGTTTTTTCCCCAGTAGTGGCCTTAGCACTCCCGGCATACACCAATCAATTAAATTGCCATGGTGATAATGGAGATATTTGTTTGTCATGTGTTTTTGCTGCTGTGGCGATAGCCGCATGTTTATCAACAAGGAAGATCAACTGACAAAACAGGCTCTTCTTGCTGCTCTACAACTTAAACCTACAAGGTTTGTTGTTTTTATGTGTCTGCCAACTGTGGGAAAACCCCGCTCAGGGAGCTGGCAGTTGAAGAGCAACATGAAAACAGTGACAGCCAACAAGCAATGCAAGTTCCAAGAATCCTTTTAGTTGTTCCAGACTTTTAAAATATCCATTAGGTGTGAAAAATCAGCATTTGTTTGATGTCGAGATTCTAAGATGATCGCAACAGTAGCTCATTTATCGTGGAACTGTACAGTACAGAATTAAACCATTTGGCTCAGCGTGCCTCTGCTGGCTCTTTAAAAAGCTATTCAGTTAGGCACTCCCCTTGCTCTTTCCCCATAGCCGTGCAAATCTTTTCCCTTCAAGTATTTATCCAATTCCCTATTAGAGTTACTATTAAATCTGCTCCCACCAGCCTTTCAGACGGAGCATGCTTGATCATCATAACTTGCTGAGTAAAAAAGATTCTACCCATGTCTGTCATAACAGTGGAAAAGTAGGAGCCAAAATAAGGCATATATTTCACAAGATATGGCCAATTCACATTTGTGGGGAAAAAATTATAAAATTGAAATCTTTCACAGTGCTAATCAGCTTAAGTTGGTGAGTCTTCAAGTATATGACATTGTATCTGTACCTGATAATTCAGCCATCTTTGCACAAAAAAATCAAATCATCAAACAATTTTTATTTAGGAACATCAACAATTGGAACTTAGTTCTAAATAATTTGGAATTATGTAACATTGAATTAAGAGGAGCAGACTTTGCTGCAATTACTCTTGCTTTATTTATCTAGTCTTGTCTTGGTTTTAATGTTACCTTCCTAAAATATGCACTATATATTTAATTTGCATCAAGTCTCTCACACTGTCACCGCATATTCTAGACAAGCCTTTACTGGCTGACTGTGTCTCATTAAATTTGTCAAGGTTTTGGCTTTTGGTTTGACATCTTGCTGCAATCTCACTGCAGTTTAACTGACCTATCTTCAACAACTCTGCTCACATACTGTGCTGTTCTGGATTAAGGTTACTGCAACCTCCCAACTCCCAGCAGTCCTTTATCAGAGGGCAGTATTTCACCTACTGTGCCCTGGTATTCCCTCTGGTAATCTCTCTTAACACCTTCATTCTTGCCTTCAAAATCTCCTAGTTCTGAAACTAGTAATTCTGTTTCTACCCCTGTCGCATCACCCTTGGCAAAGAGGCAAATAACATTGATCCATCACTGACCAGGCTGAGGTTAAAGCTGACATACCAAACATTAAAGATCCTTTCCTGTAATCGGGGTATGGCTGGTGAAATAGTGTATACAAATCTAGGGACCATTTAAATCCACTGCTTCTATCCCCAGAGCAACTTAGCAAGCACCTAACGCAACGATGATTTCCTACCACAAGTAATCTGACGAACACTGTGGCTCCGTTGCTTTATTTATACTGCTGGATAATTTACAATTGTTTCCCCATAAGATAACTCTTTTGAATTAAAAGGACAAACAGTAAAACACAAATGTCACATTTATCTTATAAATTTTTAATTCAATAGCAATGCATAAATCACAAAGTTAGGAGATAAGCTAGAATGAGGAATGTGCCCTGAGAAATGCATGTAATCAGTGGAGCAGCATTTGCAGAGACCGTACAGCTAGCCCTGAGCTGCCTTTAGTTCAGTCTGGAATGTACGATTAGTATAATTTGTATGCAGCATTTTTCTCAGTTATTGGAAAGTCTGCCAGCTTCTAGTTTTCCTCCATCGGACCAGTTCATCCTACTGACTTGAGTTTGGGTCTCCCATGTTCTAATCAGTTTTTTGTCTTCTGTAGAAACCTCTGCTGCAGGGGTATGTTTACTGCCTCCTGATCAGTGCTATTCATTTGCCCTCCCCCTACAGTTTAATTTTCTATCTCTAACTCATATCAAGAGTTTGGATGTTTCACAAATCCCCCCACCACCACCCACCCACTTTCTTTGCAGTCAGAAGGGACAGAGAAGATTAAGTGGTGACCTAATGGAGGTTTTCAAGGCGATGAAAGGCTTTGATAGCATAAATAGAGAAAATTTATTCCGTCGGGGAGTGGATCAATAACCGGATGTCACAGATTTAAAATCATTGGCAAAAGATCTAGAGAACAGATGCGGGGAAATGTCTTTCACAGTGTTGTCAGGACCTGGAATGCTTTACCTAAAAAGGTGGTGAAAACAGGTATCACAAATAATTTTAAGAGGGAGTTGGAGAGGTCCATGAGGATGAGGAGTTTATAGGATTACGGGCAAAAAGCAGTGATGTGGGGTTAAAGCATCACTGCTATTTCAAAGTGTCAGTACAGGCACGATGGGCTGGAAGGCTGCCTTCTGCGCTGTAAGTTTCTATGATTCTGTGATTCCAAACTGCTTTACTAAGAACCCTTTTGCATTGAAGGAAATTGCGTGGCACAAAAAAGGTGGACATTTCCTTTTTCCCACGTTTTGTCAGATTTTGCACAGTTTTGCAGGTCCATTCACACTAATAGCAGGGTCAGTACAAAGTGGGTTTGGCTGTGATTGTGGAACCAAGGCCTGTTTTGATACAAGGCCTGTTCTGAGAATTGAGAAGCCCTGGAGGTAGTATTCTCATTCCACTTTGCTGTGGGGTTGGCTTGGGCAATGCCAAAATGATTTTGCTACAATACTACATTTTGCCTGAATGTTGATTTTTTTTTAACATAAGTGGTTAAGAAAAAATGTTTAAAATTAAGAATTTGAATTCAAAATATTGATTGCAGAAATCGAATATTGGCTATGTATTTTCAATAGTTTAAATCCTGATTGTTTTAAATCTTAATCTGTGTTTTAATTATCTTGCTCATAGTAGTTTTATTTTGATCTGGAAAGATTTGTTGATATTTCTTGTAGGATCGGCATTTTCTTTTGATTTTGCAAGAGCAACGCGAGTTAGGCGCCCACCGTTCTTGAGAGACATGATTGGAACATCAAAGAACCGCAATAGCAGTGAGTCGTCACCTGTAGAATGGATTGTTACCAATGGAAAGGCATCAACAGAGATTCAGTCCAGAATTCAAGCTCAGCAAGAAGAATTGAACAAGGTGAAAGAAGATTTAAGCAGTCAGAAGGTAAGGTCTGAAGGGACAAACGGCATTATCTGATTTTTAGCATCTCTCCAGATATGAACAGTTCAAGTGCAACTTGGCGTCGGTGGAAATCAAAGATTTTAGAGGAGTTTGATAAATTATTAAAGGTGGGTTGTACTTCGGAATTGCATAATAATGCATGGCAAAATAGCATGTCACGTTGACATGTGGCTCCACAGAGCCATGTGATGTAGGATTGATTTCTCAGCAGGCTTCCATTTCCAGCTTTGCTGGTGCTGGCAGGTGCAGAATTGATATGGGATCACTATTGTACGCTTTCTTTGTGTCTAACTTGGCTGCACTGGCAGAAGCTTGGGTACCTAACCAGTCAAAGAGGGCAGAAAAGAAAGTAGAGAAATTTTACACCCATAGAAAAAAATAACAGCAATACATACAAATAGTTCAGAAGTGTCTGCTGCAGTGCATTTGGAGCCCATTATGGAACTAGGATTAACAAGAAAACTTCACCTGAGAATTCGATTCAAACCCAATCCATATGATTGAATTAAAGTCTCTGGTTATAAGGAAATTAGTTTGGGCTGTCTCAATTCATTTCGCCACAAAACTGCCTCAGTTGGGCGCTAAGTGGCACTTTGTTGGTGAGAAGGATCATAGGATAAGTGATATGGGCTCTGTCATTTGTATCTACTCTTACGATTGCTCCAAGCAGAAGGAGCCTTGTCCTTCGTAAATCTATATACCTAATCTGACAATGCTTGATACTGACAAAAGTGTAAATTATAAATCAATGCCTTTGTTGACATTTCAAGACATTAAAATCCATTGTTCAAAATCAGTATCCTGGCCAATTTTTGCTCCTCAACCAACTTCACCAAAAAAATAATCTGGTCATTATCGTATTGCTGTTTGTAGGGTCTTGCTGTGCATAAATTGGCTGCTGCGTTTCCTAATTTACGACAAGCGACCATACTTCAAAGACACTCTATTGTGTGTTTGGGGCGTTCTGAAGTTGTTAAAGACACTATATAAATAAAAGCCTTCTTTATATGAATATGTACGCTGCAGGATTAAAAGTGCTGCACAGATTTTCTTTAAAAAACCAGTGCGCCAGAAATGAGTTATGAGAAGAGGTTTGAAATACTGGGGCAGAGAAGAATAAGGCGATTCAATAGAAGTTTCAAAAGGAAGTTTTATTATAGGATGAATAGGGGAATACTGTTTCTTCAGGTTAGGAAAATGATGAGGGCACGTCAATTTGAAATCAATCGCTGAGAGATTGAGGAGTTTTGGATTTGAGAAAGGTGTTGGAACATGGATTTTTAAAAAATTAATTCTTGGGACTTGAATGTTGCTGGCCAGGCCAGCTTTTATTGCACATCCCTCATTGCCCTTAGAAGGTAATGGTAAGCTGCCCGCAACTGAGGGGCTTTTTAGGCCATTTCAGGTGCAGTTAAGAGTCAATCACAACAGTGTGGGTTTGGGTCAGTAGACCCAGGGCAAGGGCAGAAGATTTCCTGCTCTGAAGGACATTCGAGAACCAGATGGGGTTTTACGGCATTCCAGTGATTTCATGATCACTATTAATGAAACTATGTTTTATTTCAGATTTATTAATTAATTGAATTTAAATTTCCCGAGCTGCTATGATGGGATTTGAACTCATGTGTCTGGGATATTAATCTGAGTTTCTGGATTGCTAATCCAGGAATATTGCCATAATACTACTGTTCCCCTAATTGTTTTACCACAGGGGATAGTTAAGGGAAATACCATTGCATCTTCTAAGAGAAAGTTTAATAATATTTCAATCTATGTAAGATGCAGGACTCTGGGGAGAGAGCAGGGCAGGAAGGATTAGTTTTGGATTGTTCTAACAAGAAGATGGACTAAATGGCTACCTGCCTCCTGCACTGTAAACCTCTATTAATCAGTTAACATCATAGCAAAAATGATGGACTCATCTAGAAACAGAGAATTCTGCTCCCAGAATTTTTGTTTTTATGATTTAGGTTTTGATTTAATTCCAGTTAGGCTTGTGGATAAAAGTCATCCAGTGTCTGGTATGTGGTGTCCAGACACAGGATTTTTGCCAACATGCAGACTTTAGAATGCACAAGTTGATCAGAACCAGATTCTCATATCTGGATATATTGTGCAGCTCCCTAGACTGTGAAACATAATGTTTATTCTGTTGTGCTGCAGATGGGTAAAAAATTAAGGACAATTGCAGTCGATTAGTCTTGGATTTTAAATCCTGTAAGCTGTATCCTTATTTTGAATGACATAGTGCATGTGAACTTTACAAGCAGCTGTATCTATCAAGTGAGATGTGCATGAAAAGATTTTTCGATTGTACAAATTCAGGAGACTGCATAAATTTTCAAATGCAGTGGTATGTCAGGCACAAGCAAAGCTAGGTTTTAAAAAAATCCTCAAATTGCTAATAAGTTTAAGATGTGCATTAATTGCTCTATTCTTTTGACTGACCATCACTTTAATCCTCCTTCCAACTGCTTCCAAGCTCATTGTCCATGTTGGAAAAAAGGTAACATCTAAATTACAAATGGCTACCCCCAGTGTACTTTCTACATATAACAACCACAGATAACAGATGTTCAGTAGAATGAGTAACCATTGGCCCACTTGGGAGGCAGAGCCCAAAGTAGCTATGCATCAGTTGTGTTTTCAAAAACCTCCCATTCGACTACAACTTTGGTTCCCCTTGATCCAAATTTTTTTATTTCCTTCCCCCACACTCCTCTTCTGAGACATCATCTTGCATAAGTGCACATGATATAATTTTGTACATTGTAGTGCATGTTGATAAGCACTTTGATCAAACTAAGGCAATGATTTCTCTACTGGCAATAATATCAGTTTAAGACGTAATCTAGGAGAGGGTCAGGAGAGGAAACTTCCTTCCAAACGATCCATTTTTTATTGCTAAATAATAAAGTAAAATTACAATATTAGATAATTAAAATCATATGACTACAAGATTCTAAACTAATTTTTTTTGAGTAAATGTCTCCATCTCGATTACCTAATGATCCAGTTTGTACTTTTTGTTTTAAAACTTGCTATCTTTGGTTTCTCTCTCATTTGCTGAAGAGCTATATAGTCAGCATTCACCTTCACAACAGTGGTTGATAGTATATCACTGTGACTCTGAGATGACCTAGTGTTTAGTTGTTAAATAGTGATAAAATAGATTCTACAAACTTAAAATTAATATTCCTCCTTCACATTGATAATTGTTGCATCTCTATTGAGACGTTCCTTAAAACCCACCTCTTTAAGCAAGCTTTTAAGTCACCTATCCTAATGTCTCTTGCTTTGCTTTAGTACCAATCTTTGTCTAATTATGCTCTCGTGGAGCGTCTTGGGCATTGTACTACTGTTATGACGTGGCAGGTGGACCAAATTCAGAAGGGAAACTTGGCCATGTTATCACAACAGTTTTGCAATTTATTACGAGAAGATTTGTGTAATGAGTCTGCTAGTACCTTTAGTGATTTTAAAATTATATTAAAACATTTATTAACCAAAAAAAAGCAATAAACACACAAGATTATAGTTACACGGTTATTTAGCCTGAATTGTTCCCAAAATTCTTAATTAGCAGGCTCCCCACTACACACCCTCTTTAAGGCAACAATTCAAAATGGACTTGAATTTAAATAAGCAATCCAGCAAGGTTACTGCAGCACCCACCCGACAGTGGAGTTCCAAAGGCTTTTAACACAACTTCATTTACCAGAACAGCACTTCTTCCTGCAAAGTGGCTAGGGCTTCTTCCAAGTCTGTGTCACGGTGTACCTTTCAAGATTTTACATAGCCACACACATGCTCACAACCCTCCCTCCCTCTTTATATATGTTTTCTTTCTTTAATGTGTAAAATCCCATTGTTTCTGATGTTTTTGTAGCTTTATTGGTTCCATAATATAAAAATCTTTCATGTTGCCAATATGGTCGGTATCTTTGGAAAAATTTAAACATACTGTTTGGCCTTGCTTACCTTGTTAGTTGTAAACATCCTACCACCCTTTTGAAAATGAAACAGCTCCCCACTTTATCTTAAAATGAAAATTATATAATTGTATTCATGCCTTATCTACTGACTCTTAGGCTCTAGCTCAGTCATTAGCATTTCAGATACCCTTTTTACACCTGACTCTTCTGATAATTTCAAACCTGCAATCCAACTGACTCTAATTCAATAAAATCAGTCACACAAAACCATCCATACAACAATAAACCTACCTTACAATGTTCCACAATACTATTATGAAAAAAGATAGTTTCATAACGCCTCCATCCTTATGGAAAAATGAACCATCATAATTTTAAAAGACGACTTCATTTTCTCAACCCATCTTACGTTTTTACTATACTTATCTATATATACACAAACTATTAAATTACCAGGTGCATGCACTAACATAATAAATGCAAATCTTTTGTATCAACAGAGGCCATTTGAGTCCAGTGTCCAGGTTTTAAATGTCAAATTCCCTTTAGCTTTAAACTCTTGACAATGTATCTGCAATTAGATTTTCTCATCCAGCCACATGTATAATCTGTAAAGTAAACGGTTGCAGTAATAAACTTATCTGAACAGTCTTGCACTTTGGTCTCGAAATTTGTCCAGAAATAATAAAGGATGTGGTCTGTATAAAAAATTGTTTCTGAAGAATTGCTTATAACATAAACCTCAATTCTGCAAAGCTAATACCAGACCCGGAGTTTCCTTTTCGATGGTTGAATATTTTCTCTAATGTACATTCGGCTTCCATGAAAAATATCCTATCGGCTTCTCAATTTCAGTTTTTTCATCTTGAAACAATGCAGCAACAATACCTACATCAGTTGCATCGATCACTAACTTAAACTGTTTGGCATAATTAGGTACTGCCAAAATTGGTGTCATAGTCAATACAGTTTTCAAACTGTCAAATGCATTCTGACACGCCTGTGCCCATTGAAACTTCTTGTTGTTCTTTAGTAGTTTAGTCAATGGAGCAACTACACTGCTAAAACTTGGAACAAACTTTAGGTAAAACCCAGTCATGCCCAGAAATCTCAGAACTTCCTGTTTTGCTTTAGGCACTGGGAAATTCACAATGGCTTTTACTTTCACATCTCTCAGAGCTACCTGATCATGTCCAATGGTATGGCTTTGATATGCAACTAGCACTTTTGCAAATTCACTTTTGGTCGAGTTCACCACCAGATTAGCTTCTTGCAGTCAATTAAACAGTTCTTTCAGATGTTGTAAATGCTCCTCCCACGTTTGACTGAAAACTATCAGGCCATCAATATCAACAGCACAATTGCTCAGCCCTGCAATTACTGTTTGTCAGTCTTTGAAATGTTGCTGGTACATTCTTCATACCAAATGGCATAACTTTAAACTTATATAGTCCATCTGGTGTCACAAAAGCCGATGTCCCCTTTGCTCTCTCCAATAACAGTACTTGCCAATATCCTCTTAGCAAGTTGATCTTTGTGATAAACTTTGATTGTCCCACTTTCTCAAAGCAATCTTCCAGCCATGGAATAGGATATGAATCCACTTTTGTCACTGCATTTACTTTTTGATAATCCACACGCAGTCTTTGTGTTCCATCTGGTTTCGGTACCATCACAATAAGTGAACTCGTTACTGCAACTAGATTCAATTATGTCATTTTGAAGCATGAATTCAATTTATTTCTGTCCTTGATAATTTTACTGGATTTAATCTATAAGGATGCTGCCCTGTCGAAACGGAAGCACCCACATTTACATCATGTGTAGCTACATTTGTTTTCCTCAGTTCATTCTCACAAATAAATTTGTGTGACTGCAGTAGCTTCTCCAAATCACTTTGACACCCATCTGGAAGTTAACTCAATATTACATTTAAATTTTTAAGTTTCCCCTCATTGTGCAATTGAATTAGAGGAAAATCAATTTCAGAATCTTTCATTTCTACTTCTTTCTCCTTATCCACCACCAGTAATACCTCCTTTTGGTTAACTTCCCTGTCGAAGTACTTTTTAAGCATATTTACATGACACACCCTCTGCTTCTTTCTTCTATCTGGAGTATTTATTAAATAATTTACTTCACTCAGTTTCTTCTCAATTCTGTAAGTTCCACTAAACCTTGCCTTTAGTGGTTCACCCAATACTGGTAACAAAACTAACACTTTTTCCCAGCAACGAAACTACGAGATTTGGTCCTCTTATCTGCCTTTGCCTTCATCACCTGCTGTGACATCTTTAAATGTTCTTTAGCCAACAAGCCCTGTTCAATCTTTCTGAGGTTTGTCACATAATCCAGGAAAGTAGTTTCTGAATTCTGATCCACTAATTTCTCTTGAATCAACTTAAGTGGTCCCCTTACCTCATGACCATAGACTAATTCAAAAGGATTAAATCCTGTGGATTCATTAGGAGCATCTCTAATTGCAAATAACAAGAATGGAATTCCTGGATCCCAATCCTGTGGGTACTCATGACTATAAGCCCTCATCAGGATTTTCATAGTTTGATGCCATCTTTCCAGAGCACCTTGTGATTCAGGATGATAAGCTGATGACTTAAAATGCTTTATCCCCAGTTTACTCATCTCTTCCTTCAATAGCTGTGAAGTGAAATTTGAGCCTTGATCCAACTGTGTATTTCTTTCAATAACCCATAACTTGTAAACAATTTAGTCAACTCTTCCACAATTCTCTTTGCTGTAATATTTTGCAAAGCTATTGCTTCCAGAAACCTTGTAGACAAGCCCATTATTGTCAGCAAGTACTGATTTCCACATTGTCTGAGGAAGGGGCCCTACACAATCAATCAGGACCTTGGTAAAAGGTTTTTCAAATGCTTGAATCGGAATTGAAGGTGCCGGTTTAATTGCTGCTTGAAATTTTCCTGTGACCTGACGTGTGACATGATCTACGGAATTTGACTACATCTTTATGCAATCCAGGCCAATAGAAATGCTTTTGTATTTTTGCCCGAGTCTCCCTGATTCCTAAATGTCCAGCTACTGGAATTTCATGAGCTACTCTTAATATCTCATTTCTGTATCCAGATGGTACAACTATCTGATGCACTACCATCCATTTCTCACCTGCTGAAACATGAGATGGTCTCCACTTCCTCATTAGCACATTCCCTTTAAGGTAATAACATTCTGCCTCTGCTTCTGAATAAGCTGTCTGATATAACTTCTTTATTTGTGAATCTTTCTGCTGTAACTTAACTGAACACTTTAACTGAACAATTTAACTGAACTGAACACTTCCACTTCATTCTTTTCAAGCTTTGCTTCCTGGACAATCATTTCAAAAACTAATCCAGCTAATTGAATATCAGCATCTTTTCCCTGCCTTTTAAACCCCCCCTCCTCCTTGTTTTAACCTGTGAGTTTATGATCTCATTACTACACAATCTGGAAGCAATCCAGAATGTTCTTTCTGCAACAACCCCCGCGGGTTGCTAAACTACAGTAAGCATCACAATTTACCTAAAATAAATTGAACTCCTGCAATGGGCAAGTTTTCCACTACTCCAACAATCACCTCACCTGTTTTCAACTTACTTTTTAAATTTACCTTCCACAGTGGAATAGGTTTAGCATCTCTATGAATCCCATTTATTACCACTATTTCCTGCAATGCCCCCTCTGGACAATATATCACTAACCCACAACATTAAGGATTGACTAGCCCTGTTTCTCATAAAACTTTAATATATTTGCCTGCTCCACCCTGTATACATGGAAAAACTTTCCCATCACATACAACACTTTTAAGCATTTCTGTAACCTGCCTTCAGACCTCTCTTGGGTCAATTGTGAACACATTCCCACTTTACTTATCACTGATTCTTCCTGCTTCACCAGTATACAAAACACTGACTTTTCCTGTGCCTGAATCATAGAACCCACAGTATTCATATTTCCAGAACTTTTCTGTGTTCCAATTACTGCAATGGGTTTTCCCTGTAATTTCCAACACCTTGACTTCATGTGCCCACCTTATTACAATGGAAACACCTCAGTTTTCGAATGGCACTTCTACCCACACCTTCCTTTTTGGTCTGAAGAGAGATTTCCTGAAAATTTCCAACTACTCCTCTTCCTTGACTAACTATCTTCCTTTCACCTTCCCACTTTCTATCCTTCGCTGATTTAAAAGGGTGACAAAAAAAGGTTTAGGTCTATGAATTAACTCAATCAGCAGCTATCTGTGCTGCTTGCCTAGCCGTTTTAACCCTCTGCTTTTCCACACGAGTTCTCACTACTGAATCTTTAAATTCTTCTTAAAAAAAATTACTTCTCTAAGAGCTGCATATGTTTTCTCTACCTTTAATGCCCATATCCACCTGTCAAAATTACTTTGTTTACTCTCTCAAACTCAGTACAAGTCTCACCAGGCTGTTTCCTTATATTCCTAAATTTCTGCCTGTATGCCTCAGGAACTAACTCAGAAGGACACAAAAGAGCACTCAAAATAATTGAGGTGATGGGATTGGATTATGAGGAGCGATTGTGATTTTTGTGCTCGTGACATTTTGACTTAGATAAATAGCCCCAAGTACATTTTGTGAAGATTAATGCAGAAATTGCTGTTAATACTCAGTAGGTGAGGCAACATTTGTCATCAACTTGAAACACACTGTTTCTCTCCACAAATGTTGCCTGATGTGCTGAGTATTTCCAGCATTTTTGCTTTTTCAGACCTCTAGCATCAGCAGTATTTTGCCATTGCACTTTCTGTGAAGACCTTTCCAACTTGATTGCCACCATTCGTTTTATCCCAGTGAATATGTGCATAAGTGAAGCCTCCATTAGCGTTATCCTACAACTTCTGCAAACTCCTTGGAATTACATCCTTGGAGGTGGGTGAACGGGCAGGGTGCAGCAGTGCATCTGGGACCTTGGTGAACAACAGGAGTGAAGGTCTATCCTTATGCAATGAGCTTTAAGAATTGAGAAATAAACAGGAATGAAGAATAAGGGAGAATTAGTCATATCAGGTATAGAGATAAAAAATAAAGAAAAAGCATGATTTAAGATTTAAAATTTGACCTTTTAAAGTCTAACTTACTGCATGCTGGGATAAGATTGAACAGTTTTAAATTGTTCCCTCTCAGAGCCACAGGGGTTGATTGCATTAACAGTGATCACATTATTGAAAAGATACTTGTGCTGATATGTCCCAGCCTTACCTTTTTGAAAATTATTCTTTCATGGGATGTGGGCATCGTTGGCAAAGCCAGCATTTGTTGCCCACCCCTAATTGTTCTGGAACTGAGTGGCTTGCTAGGCTGATTCAGAGGGCAGTTAAGAGTCAACCACATTGCTGTGCATCTGGAGTCATGCGTAGGTCAGGCCTGATAAGGATCATGATAAGGCAGATTTCCTTCCCTACAGAGACAGATGGACTTTTATGATAAAATATGGTAGTTTCATGGTAACTCATCACTGCGTCTAGCTTTATATTCCAGACTTTATTAATTGAATTTAAATTCCACCAGCTTCCACTATCTGTGGTGGGGATTTGAACCCATGTACGAGGAGTCTTAGCCTGGTCCCTAGATTACTGGTCCAGTGACATTACTACTACGCCACCGTCTCCCCGACCACTTTTTGATGGACAATTAATGTGCAAATCCAGCTCGCTCTTTAAAAGTAACAGGGAGGGTAAAAGCAAAATGACAATTGTGCAAGGAAAATGTTGGAGCTACGTAAGTTGACCAAGATCTGGAGATTCACAACTCTTCATTCCTTGAGCTCACTGGCCAGCCTGTGCTTTAGTAACACTGGAACATTGCTACCTTGTTACTTTTGCAGCAGTTTTCAGTGATTATTGGTGGTTTCAGGAAGCAGGGCTGTGGATGAGCTTTGGATTATCTAACAAAAAGTTGATGCGAACATTATGGATCAGATGGCTGCCTTCTGTTCTTAGCTTTTTATGCTTCCAGCCTGCTCCACCCCCTCCCGATGTCTGACCCCCTCAGCCCCCTATCCCCCCCGAATGTCTGGGCCGCTCCACCCCCTCCCGATGTCTGACCCCATCAGCCCCCTAATGTCAAGCCCGCTCCACGCCCTCCTGACGTCTTTCTACCAACACATGGCCATAGTGGAGAGGAATTAGAAAGTGATGGGACCATTGTGGTGAGAGTTTGGCCATATAGTTTCTCTGGGCACGTAACTTTCATAATTACAAACTGTGACAAAACACTAGGGCCTAAAGTTTGCTCTGTAGGCACAATCCAGAAGTTAGACCCAAAACTGCTCATTTTACTAATGTTATGTCCAAATATCATCCCAATCTCATTAGAATATCTAAATTTAAAATAGGCATAAATCAGTGGCCAAGGAAAATGCCATGCCCACACCATGTACTACTACTAGTATTAATATCATAAGTTTCAACTCATTTCAGCATCATGCACATTGGACACAGTGCACTTAAGAGCCTGCAATTGGAGAAGCTTTTCAAATTTTAATTGGACTTTTCCTCATGCCATAAAAATGCTTTGAAAGAAACAGAATATACAGAGTAGGTCACAGGATATTTTTTCTTAGGTTGCAGGAAAACATCAGCAGAGAATGGCTTTCCATCCTGCTGTGCCTGAAAATCTGGTTGCAATATGAGTATGAAGACATACTCCGCATAAGCCCTGTTGGAGGATACCCTTTTGAAGGTTGAGGGCTTGACCAGTTTTAGGGGCCGGGATCATTAAAAATAAAGCTGAGACTTTGGCATCTTTTAGTTCCACGTGCAGCCCAAAGTTATATCATCTTATAAGCCACATAGTTGGTTTGTGTTCAAATTGCGTGTGCTTCATTTCTCAAATGCGAAGGAAACTGCAGACATAGATTTTGTTTCCCATCCACCATATCTAA
Source organism: Cetorhinus maximus (assembly GCF_964194155.1). Taxonomy (NCBI): domain Eukaryota; kingdom Metazoa; phylum Chordata; class Chondrichthyes; order Lamniformes; family Cetorhinidae; genus Cetorhinus; species Cetorhinus maximus. The sequence goes on along the minus strand of NC_135908.1, from coordinate 16,885,689 downwards.
ATGGGTGAAAGAGCCTCCATTCTTTCTGTAAACTAATCATGATACAACATATTGAGCCTTAACCTCCGAGCCCCCCAGCGTAAAATTTGGGGTACCCCTAAGATGCGCTGGGGAATCCCTCTGGGAGGTTCCCAGGTAAGGGTTTGCACAGCAATTGCCCAGAAGTGCACACTTCCTCTGGACAATTGCGCTGCGCTGGGAACCATCCGAAAATTTGCGGTTTAAATCACAAACTTCGAATGGCTCCGTCAGGGTTACACCAATAGTTACCCAGAAAACGTTAGAATTAAAACCTCTTCTAACTTCTGGGTAACTATTGTAAAGACCCAGACAGATCCTCCACGGGACTCCCTCCACAGCACCCCCCCCCTCCAATGTCTGACCAACACCCCTGAAATTGCAGCCCCCTGCTGAATGTCTGACCATTCTAGCCCACACTTCCCCCCAGAATGTCTGGCCCGCTCCACCCCTTTCCGATTTCCAACACCTCCACCCTCTCCCGATGTCCTGCCCCACTCCCCTGAATACCCGGTCCACTCCACCCCCTCCCAATGTCTGACGCTGATTGCCACTCCGAGTAAGTTACGACCCCAATGTGATCACCCCAGTGAAAGTTGCAGAACATCATTTATGTCCTTCTTTATTTGGTAATCCTCTTTTGGAGATATTGGAAGAACTCCCAGATATCTCAACACTGCTATTTCCTTTTTGATTCAAAGCCAGTTGGTTTTCAAAACATCATGCACCAACAATAAATCCACATGTCACTGTCTGTAGAATTACATTTTTTAAAAGATGATCATGTTGTTCATGGTAGCTTTCACTGGATCATCAAACTTTAGTTACTGAAGTGGCTAGAATGGTCAGATTTATCTACATGACACTAGAATAGAGTGCTAACGGATGGCCAGTTCCAAGTGGGTTATCTGAAGGGATTTTTATTGTGTTATTGTTGGATTTGATGTGCTGTTGAATTAAACAAGTTGGATTTGGTGTCAGGGACACATTGTCTTACATCACTCCAGTTCTATAGTTAAGCTTCCGTTATTAAGTGGGCTGAGTTTTCTGGCTTTTTCAACTTCTCATATTTGGAAATATGAATATATTTCTCTAAAATCTAACCACAAAGTGGTAAATGGAGTGACCTAGGTCTATTTCTGATTGTGGTTATTTGAAGAAATTGGGACTTTACATTTCTAATAAAATTGTTGAATCTCCTATAGTATTTCAGATGGGATGGAGCCTATTTTCTAATGTTTAATGAGACCAATGAGAATCTGTATCAAATCCAATTAATTGGTCAGTATAAACTCTGATTCAGCAAATTCTAAATGCTGCGTTTATGAAAAAGTTTAAGTATTTTGTGCATGAAAGAAGCATTGATTTTATCACCTTGGACATCATACATAGAAATGAAATAATCCAAAACCAGTTTTCGGAAAGTTGAGACAGATTGCCAACACTCTAAGTTATCTCTGCAATAATCCAAGATACTTGATCATTATTACAGGTTTTTAAAAAATCTTCCCTTACATTGAAAACTTGCATCCTTGCAGTCCTCTGAATCACACATGATAATTGAGAAAGTCAGAAGACATAATTTAATTCCATTGCTTCTGAGAAGTTGCCATTTCATGTGGTCTAAAATGCCTATTCAATGTCTTATTGTTTTTAGATGGTACAATTTTACCCAAGAAAACTCTTGAACAGAAATTTGTGTTGTGTAGTCTAGGGGTGGCAGTTGCCCTGTTTAACTGTTATGCTGTGCACTGGAATTCATGTTGAATTCCCATCACATCTGTCAATTTGAAAACATTGTTAATCATAGTTTAGCTTTGTTCTGCAGATTAAAACTAATTATCAAAGATGTATAAAACATTTTTATAAATAAAGCACTAATTTTAAATATATAGCTTTGTAATTATTAGACAAGTATCTCCATGTGTGCTTAATTTTAATGTTCCATATCAGTGGGTTAATTAGTTACATATATTTGATTTAAATTACAAACAATTCAAATACCTTGATAATGTCCTGACATTGCCATTCATACTAAAATTTTAACTCTTGCTCCTCAGTAAAATGGCATGGCTTCTGACTGTAGCAGGCTCTGATTATCTTTTAAATTATTGTACATCAAATTTGTCTGCAGCCAATATTTTAAGCTTAAATGCTAAGTGCCTTCAGCCTTCATCTAGATAGTTTTTTTTAAAAAATAAGGTTTGAGCTTTTGGAATAATGGTGATAGTGGACGCTTCAGTATAAAGCAGCTCTTATCAAAGTCACAAATGGCATCCTATGTAACTCTGACAAAGGAAAACTATCCATCCTCATTATTCTTGAACTGTCTGCAACCTTTGACATGGTTCACCACACCATCCTCATCCCATCATCCCTCCACTGTCATCCAGCTGGGTGAGATTGTACTTGCCTATCTTCATTCTTATCTATCCAGAGAATCATCTGTATTGGCTTCTCTTCCTGCTCCTGCACCATTACTTCTGATGTCCCCCAAGGACCCATCTTTGGCTCCTCTCAAAATGGTGCCCCTCAGTGACATTATTTGGAATCATAGCATCAGTTCTACATGTACATTGATGACACTTAGCTCTACCTCATTACCACCTCTCTCCACTCTCCATTGTCTCTAAATTGTCAGTCTGCTTGTCTGACATACAAAACTGGATTTGCAGAAATTTCCTCCAAATAAACGTTAGAAAGATTGAAGCTATGGTCTTTAATCCCTACCACAAACTTAATTCTCTGCACTGACTTCATCCCTCCTCTTGGCAACTGTATGTTGCTGAACCAGATTGTTCACAACCTTGGTGTCATATTTGACCCCAAGATGAGCTTCGACTACACATCTCCATTACTAACAGCCTGCTTATACATCAGTAGCATTCCTCGACTCCGCCCTCGCCTGCTGAAGCCCTCATCCGTACCCTTGTTACCTCTAGACTTTTCCAACATACTCCTGGCCAGCCTCCCATCTTCCGTCCTGCATAAACTGAAGGAAAGGTTGCCTACGTCCTAACTCTCTCCAAGTCTTGCCCACACATCAACCTTGTGTTAAACTACACTGGCTCTCAGTTAAGTAACTCATCAATTTTAAACTTTTCATTTTTGTTTATGAGCCTTTTCCTATCTCTCTAATCTCCTCCAGGCCTCCATCCTTCCTGGGTATCTGAGCTGCTGTAGTTCTGACCTCTTAAGCATCCCCGATTTTAATCGCTTCATCACTGGCGACTGCAACTTCAGCTGGCTGGCCCTCGATCTCTGGAATTCCCTCCTTAAACATTGCTGCCTCTCTTTCCTCTTTTAATACTCTTATTCAAACCTTTGGTCCTTCTTCCCTAATATTTCCTTATGTGGCTCTGTCAAATTTTGATAATACTCCTCTGGAGTGGTAAATAAAAATTGAAGGTGGAATGTCCGTTTTGATCTCCGCTGATCTACTAATGATTGATAGCAATATAGGCTTATTGAAATGTATATCAATGAAGGAATGGGGTTTATAACAGATATTTACTATTTGGCATTTGTTCTTTTCAAAGGAGTTGGTACGACTGTTACAGCAAACGTTGAAATATTCCCAGCAGGAAAAATACTCACTCAACACTGGTGCTTTAATGGATGAAGGAATGTCACAAATTTTGCACCAGAAAGATGACCAGATACAGGCCCTGAACAATCAACTGGATCACATTAACCAACAGAAAGACCACCTGGATCAGGAATTGAAAGGATTTCAAGATAAAATTACCGGGATGAGTGACCAGCTTAACATGCTCAGAGAAACCATCCAAGCCAAAGATGAAGTGATTATTAAATTATCACGGCAGATCAATGAATGTGAGAACAATCGCTCGCCTCCGGGTGTATTATCAGGAGCTACTCTAGCACCCTCTGTGCTCAAGGAACTGCAAGAGTTGGACACACTAAAGGTATCAAATACCATTCTGACTTTCAGTACTTAAACATCACAAAACTGTCTCTCATGGCCACAATCAAAGTGGATCTCTCAAAATATACTTCCTTCTCTTCCTCCTCACCATGCCTTGGCGAACAGGAACCATTTACATTGTATTTACAGCACAGAAACAGGCCATTCTAGCCCAACAGGCCTATGCAAGTATTTATCCTCCACACGAAAGTTGTCCGGCCTTACTTTATCCCACCCTATCAACATATCCCTCTATTCCTTTCTCCCTCATGTACTTGTCTAGCTTCCTCTCAAATGCATCTATTCTAATTGCCTCAGCCACTCAAGATGGTAGAGAGTTCCACATTCTCACTACTCCCTGTAATGAAGTCTCTCATAAATTTCCTTTTCAATTTATTATTGACTATCTTATATTTATGGTTCCAAGTTTTGGGCTCCACCCCACCCCTGCTCTGCTTTCTCATAAGTGGAAACAACATCTCTTGTACTTTATGAAACTCTTTCAGAATTTTAACAATCGCTATCAGGTCACCTCTCATTCCCCTTCTTTTTTTCAGCCTGTTCAATTTTTCCAAACAGTTGTACCCTTTCAGTTCAGATATCATTCTTTTAAATCTTTTTTGCACTTCTCCAGCGCTTCTATTTCCTTTTGTAATATGGACAAATCTGTGACTGATGAATCTTAATGTGGGTAAGTGTGAGGTATTCCATTTTGTACCAAAAAAGGAAAGATTTGGGTATTTTTTAATTGTTGAAAAGCTAGAAACGGGGAAGGTCCAAAGAGATTTTTAGGGGTCCATGTACGCAGATCACTAAAACGTAGTGGTTAGATCCAAATGGAACATAAATAGAAGACGAGAATATAAAGGAGAGGCAGTTTTGCTTCAGCTATACAAAGACCGACTAGATCACATCTGGAGCACTAAGTACAGTTCTGGGCATCATGCCTTAGATAAGATTTACTGGCCTAGGTAAAACAGTTGGTAATCTCAGTTGGCTAGATGACTAGAGGGTGTGCTGCAGAATGATGCCAAGAGCATGGGTTCAATCCCTGTATTGGCTGTGGTAGTTCATGGAGCTCTGTCTCCTTGTCTTTCCCCATGCCTGGGGTGGGTTGGTGTCCTTCAAGCTATATAACCATTTGTGTCTAATGGAGAGATGCCTATGGCCAATTACCTTGGCCTTGGAAGGAGTGCAGCACAGAGTGTCACTATAACTCAAGGGTTAGATTATGATGAGAGATTACATAAACTAGGCTTGTATGCCTGGGATAAAGAGGATTAAGGGGTGATTTGTTTGACGTTAAGATTTTGAAATTAATCAATAGATAGAAACTTTTTCCATTGGTTGGGGAGTCTAGAATAAGGGAATATGGCCTTGAAACCAGAGCCAAGCTATTCAGGAGAAAAGTTAGGAAACACCTCTACACCGACCTTGTTAGAAATGTGGAACTCGCTTTCAAAAAAGCAGTAGATGCTAACTTAATTTAAAATCTGAGAGTGAAATCTTTTTGCTGACCAAGGGTATTAAGTGATATGTAGCCAAGGTAGGATAATGGAGTTGAATGGCAGAGCAGGTCCGAGGGACCAAATGACCTACTGCTGTTCTATGAAACCAGAACTGTAAATGGTACTCTTAAGCATAGCCTGGCCAAGGTTCTATGCTTAATACAACTTCTCTACTTATGAACTTTATCCTAGAAATAAATACCAATGTGTTGCACTTTATATGACTTTAACCTGTGTTACTACTCTTAATTTGTGAATCTGCGTCCCCAGATCCCTTTGCAACCCAATTTAGACTCCTATTTTCCAAGGAGTATGTGACCTCCTTACTCCTCCTCCTAAAATGCACCACCCCCTAGATTAAAATTCATTTGACAATTATACCCCATTTTAAAACTTCATTAATGTTGTTTTGTATTTTGTTGCAGTTTTCCTCCATATTAATTGTATACCCAATGTCATCTGCAGATTTTGAAATTAAATTTGATCGCTGACTCCAAATAGTTTGTAAGTGGCAAACAACAGTGGTCCCTACACAGATCCCTGTGGGAAACCGCTTCCATCTTCCACCTGTTTGAGTAACTACGTTTACCTCTTGCTACTTCTATTTACTGTTTTGTAACCACTTTGCTATCTGTTATACTACTTTTCCCCCAACTCCACTTGCTTTGAACTTAGTCATGTCTCTACTATGTGGTACCTTATCAAAGGCCCTTGCATTACCTTTGTCTACTAGTTTTGATTCCAGTTATAAGTCATAGAGACCTGAAGCTGGTTGTTGGTTTAAACATTGCAAATTTGTTTCTTTACCAATCTTGTATTAATTTTCAAAAGTAAACTGACCCTGCCACCCCCCTTTCCCCCAACCCACCCATGTTTGGTTCATCTGATTTTACCTGTTTGGTGTACATTAAGTGGAAGACAGATCGATGCGTGTGTTTTTGTTCATGCTGCTTCCATTTGCTGCTAAGAATGAGGGGCAGCCCAATAACAAATCAGTAGAGAATTACTTGCAGTTGACGTTTCGAGTCCTCATGATCCTTCAACAGAAGGGTCACGAGGCCTCGAAACGTCAACTCTTTTCTTCTCCGCCGATGCTGCCAGACCTGCTGAGTTTTTCCAGGTAATTCTGTTTTTGTTTTGGATCTCCAGCATCCGCAGTAGTTTTTTGTTTTAATTACTTGCAGTATTGTGACTTCAACTTTGAGCTCAGGAACTGGCTTAATAAGTGCAGCTAATTCGAAAAGTTTGTTGCCACTACTGAAGTTCACCTCTTCTCTGAAGTGGAAGAGTTTAAATCAAGAGCTATGTGTGCGTGCATGTGCATCATCATGAACTTAAGCACCCCATCGCTTTAGTTTTCAACTTGTATCATTACACAAGATTCCTACCAATTTTTTTTTTTGTTTGTGATTTGAGGTTAACTCCAAAATAACCTGTACTAAACGAGTACCTATCTCCAATTCTAAGCAAATGTATTGCCACTCCTGGCTAATCAAAGACTCCTGAAGGAAGAAGGGTAGTTTGCTGACCTTGGGTGCAGTATGACAAATTCTTTTGGTGAAATTGTCAAGCATGTTACTAAAGATTGATTTGCTTGGATCCTATTGGATTCCTTGGTTTGTGTGCCTGTCATGGCATTGTGGGTGCATTGATAAATCGTGCTGCACACTTTGTAAGACTTAAAATTTTAAAAGGAGCTGATGCTTGAATTTTGCCACAGCTAAATTTCTTTAATCTTTAACGGTACAGTTGAAATGTTTACACACTGCACTTTGTAGCATCTTTACAGGATGTATCCTATATATTACAACTTTATAAATTACTTTATATAATAAATAAAAGGTACAGGTTATAGTAGAGCTGCAGAAGGCCCATGCAACAATACCCCAAATGTTTGGATATATCAAAATGGCAACTCTGACATGTGGCGTGTTCAGATCAATCCACATTTTGTTTCAAACAGAATCTTTGTTCAGTCCAATTTGGTGTTAATTTTGGCAGGTGTACCTATCTACTTGCTGCTCATCAGTAATTTAGTTAGCTTTTTCCAAACTTTGCTACTTATGTTGGTTACAATGCTGTCTATTATTAAAAGGAATTGGACCTGGCTCTAATTTACAAGTTACAGGCAGTTGCTTCTGACTAGAAAAAGTCTTAAAGGGACTTGATGTCTGTGTGTTGATCTTACTCATGGCGTGTGGACCTCATGGATTGATTTAAAGTAAATCTTGTTTCTGCTTAGAGGTTTATTTTCTTAGGATGAATACTATTAATTTAAAATTGGAAGAAATTTGAGTAACAGGCATCATGTCTGAAACATTTCTGCATAATTGCACTGGGTTAAGGACCCGGCTCATGCTGACATTATCACATTATTAAATTTGCAGACCTAATTTTGCACATGTTTGGATATTCTACATTTTAAATGATAATTCATTCTTCCATTTGTTTTACCATTCGTGGGTAGATCTATTTGACAATTCGTTTTATATTACTTAGTGTATCGCCAACTTTGGAATAAACCGCTTGACTTGCGGATTCAACATGTTGGGCTGATTATAGAAATGGGGCTGAATTAATGACATTCAAGCTGTGGATAGTTTTAAGATGTTCTTCGTATATTTTAATTTGTGCTACGGGGAGTTAGCGAGTTTTAACTGCCATTCTCACTGATGTGCTTTTTGCTTCCTTTGAAACCCCGATCATCAGTAATCATATGCAGACACGTTTTCATGATCTCCCTTCATGGTATCCTAGGTTTTGAAGAAAGTTGGAGCTGTATAAATGTACATCCCGTAACAGAGACACAGATGCATTATCTGTTTGCAGGCATGCTGTCTACTGACATGAGAAGTCAGTCTTTCCAATCTTTGATTAGAAGGACAGAGGTGTTGTGACCTATGAATTACTTAATGATCACTTTTAATTGAGGACAGGGGGGAGGAGGAAAAGTCCATTTGCTCATATTTAACTCCATCCCTTCACCACCACCGCCCCACCCCAACAAAGCTACTTTCTGCTTTTTCATTTTTTCTTTTGAAATGCAATGTCAAATTTTGAAAGTATCCATTATTCTAATTTCTCTCTCTAGGATAACCTTCAGGGTTATAAGACACAGAACAAATTCCTTAACAAGGAGATCTTGGAACTGTCGGTGCTTAAGCAGAATGTTGAAATGAGAGAGAAAGCTCTGGAAGCAAAGGTATTTTAACTGCAGTTTAATTTGTATGTGGATTGGTGGAATATACAGATTAAGTCCTACTGTCTGAACTGTTGCTGTTAAGGGCAGTCATTCATTCCTTAGTGTTGAGTACTAATTCTGTATACGTGCTGTAAATCCTGCAGCAAGCTTTATTATTCTCAATGTACACCATAAGAAATATGTAGATTAATGGACACTTGACCAGACTTGAAGAAAGCTGGAGGAGACATTTCTGGCATCTCATGTGGACTCCTGATCATGGTGCAGGGAAAAGAATCTTCTTCCATTGGCAACTTCTCTTTTCACTCCAGGCCTTCAACCTCTCACCATCACTACTTTTTTTTTCTCACACTGATATTACAAACATGCTGTCCTACATGCTCCTCTGCTTCCAGTGCTCGAATTTATTCTTTTCCTGCACCTAAGAACTGGAGCTGCTGACCTCCCTCAGCAATCCCTCACCCCTCTGGGGCATTTTACGATGCAACCTTGGCATCACTGATACTTCCTGATTCATCACCACTTGTTCCTTTAATGCTTTTCAGCCTTGGTGATATCTTTACAATCTGGCATATCCCCTTCACCCAGGCTGCTCAGTTTGAGAAAAAACACGCACGTGCACACGCACACGCACACACACACACGCCTGAAGACCACAATGGAAAACCCACACCTTCTGAAACAATTTGTGTTCTGTTTCAGTATATATTTGAACATTGCCGTTTCCTGTAGGAATATACAGGGCAGCAGATGGCGATTTGCAGATGTGTGGCCCTCACCTAGGTCAGAGCCAGCTGCTGCTGCCAAGACGCGAGTAATACAAAGACTGCCTGCCAACTAACTTTCGACCCATGTATTTGTCTGGCCACCTGCTATTTGTGTTGGACATATGTACTGTTATCGGTACTGTTATGTTATTTATGTGTTTTGTATGTATTTTTCTTCTGCTTTTGTGATAGTTGGGCATATGGATTGAGTCCAAGTGAGTGATTCAAGTTGGAAAGTTCTGTGCAGTATACCTTTACATAAAGGTTTTTAGGGATAGCTTTGGGAATTGCAAAAGAATGGCATGTGAAATGCCCAATATATTTCTCTCAATATGTTGAATGATTTTGCGACCTTTGAGATGCATGTGATTCCTAACTAGCCCAAGTTGTGTGAAATATTTTTTGTTCAGTAATGTTTTCTAAGGTAGCCTCAAGAAAATTTCAGCATTCATATTATTTTTTAATAAATGATTATCCTTGAGAGGTTAGAAGTGTTTAATCTGTTTAGTATAACTTACATCTACAGACTGTACTATGAAGCCAATAGTATGTTCCTATGACTACCCAAGCATAAATTGTCAAACCTAGCTTACAAGAAACTGAGGCCTTCCAAATCCAGATGGGCTGGTAGCACATCACAAGATACCATTATTCAGTCAGCTATTGAGAATGGGGAGAGGTTAAGAGCAGAATCATGTACACAGTGATCAACATTTGGCTGGAGCACTCTGAATTCCCAATGTTCATCGCCAACATCCTTAATCAATGCCAACAATTTGAATTTATATGGCGCCTTTAACAGTGAAATATCCAAAGGCAGCTCACAGGAGCGTAATCAGACAAAAAAAAGACAGTGGTCCACAGAAGGTGGCCAAATTCTTGGTCAAAGTAGGTTTTAAGCAGTATTGTGAAGGACTGAAAGTTGATAGATCCCCTGGACCAGATGAACTACATCCCAGAGTGTTGAAGGACGTGGCTAGAGAGATAGTGGATGCATTGGTGGTTATCTTTCAAAATTATATAGATTCTGGAAAAATTCCTGAAGATTGGAAAGTAGTAAGCCCACTATTTAAGAAGGGAAACAGGGAGAAAACTCAACTACAGATGTGTTAGTTTGATGTCAGCAGGGAAAATGTTAGAATCTATTATAAAGGATGTGATAACTGGACATTTAGAAAATAATGATATGGTTGGGCAGAGTCAACATGGATTTATGAAAGGGAAGTTATGTTTGACAAACCTGTTGGAGTGTTTTAAAGATGTTACTTGTAGTGTAGATAAAGGAGAACCAGTGGATGTGGTGTATTTGGATTTTCAGAAGACTTTTAAGAAGTTCCCACACAGGAGGTTGGTAAACAAAATTAGAGCACATGGGATTGGGTGAAATATACTGGTATGGACTGAGGATTGGTTAACAGAGAGAAAACAGAATAGGAATGAACAGGTCATTCTCAGGATGGCAGGCTCTTACTAGTGGGGTGCCGCAAGTAATAGTGTTGGGACCACAGCTGTTCAGAATTTGTATAAATGATTTGGATATGGGGAACCAAATGTAATATTTCCAAATTTGCTGATGACATAAAACCAGGTGGGAACGTAAGCTGTGAGGAGGATACAAGGAGGCTTCAAGGGGATTTGGTCAGGCTAAGTGAGTTGGCAAGAACATGGCAGATGGAATATAATGTGATTAAGTATGAAGTTATCCACTTTAGTAGAAAAAACAGAAAGGCAGAGTATTTCTTAAATGGTGAGAGGTTGGGAGTTGATATCCAAAGGGACCTGGGTGCCCTTGTTCATGAGTCACTAAAAGCTAGCATGCAAGTGCAGTGAGCAATCAGCAAGGCAAATGGTATGTTGGCCTTTGCAAAGAGAATTGAATACAAAAGTAAAGATGTCTTGCTGCAATTGCATACAGTCTTGGTTAGACCGCAACTGAAGTATGATGTACAGTTTTAGTCTCCTTTTCTAAAGAAGGATATACTTGCCACAGAGGGAGTGCAACAGAGGTTCACCAGACTAATTCCTGGATGGTGGAATTGTCTTATGAGGAGAGATTGAGGAAACTGGGCTTCTATTTTCTAAAGTTTAAAAGAATCAGATGTGATCTCATTGAAACTTATGGAATTCTTGCAGAGTGTGACAGAATAGATGTGGATAAGATGTTTCACCCTGCCTGGTGAGTCTAGAACCAGGGTAAACAGTCTCAGAACAAGGGGTAGGCTATTTAAGACTGATGAGGAATTTCTTCACTCAGAGGGTGATGAATCTGGAATTCTGTACCCCAGAGGGCTGTGGAGGCTCAATCATTGAGCATGTTCAAGACAGAAATCAATGGATTTTTGGATACTAATGACATCAAGGGATGTGGGGATAGTAGGGGAATTGGCATTGAGGTAGATGATCAGCCATGATCTGTTTGAATGCCAGATCAGTCTTGATGGGCTGAATGGCCTACTCCTCCTCCTATGCAGAAATTCACCAAGGCTCCTTCAAAAGCATCTTCCAAACCCACGACCACTACCATCTAGAAGGACAAGGGCAGCAGATAGATGGGAACACCACCATCTGGAGGTTCCCCACCAAATCATTCACCATCCTGACTTGGAAATATATCGCCGTTCCTTCACTGTCACTGGGTCAAAATCCTAACAGCACTGTGGGTGTACCTACACCACATGGACTGCAGCGGTTCAAGAAGGCAGCTCACTACCACCTTCTCAAGGGCAACTAGAGATGGGCAATAAATGCTGGCACCGCCAGCGAAGGCCACATTCTGTGAATGAATTTTTAAAAAATGTTCCTATGAGAGATGGAGAGAGGTGGTTTGGGGAGGCATCACGGACTGGGTCTGGAGAGAACTGAAACCCTTGTGCCCTTTCCCTTGCTGTCCATAATGTGTGTGGGTTTGGAGAGGAAGGTGTGTGTGGCTCTTAGCCCCCGGAGTGTGGTCAATTTAGAAATAACCAACTATTGTGGGTTTAATTAAAGCCCATTGTTTATTTACAAATTCAACCTCAAAGTCTAAACGCTACATCAATCACTCCCATCTCACAAGAAAGGTACAGTTAAAGAAAATAATATACTTCTACAAGTTGTAAACTAAAAGAATAGTTCATAGTATATGTAATGGGCTCATGGTCGAAGAACAGTTGCTCTGGGCCCAATAAAGTAATGAGTCTTTTTCCACTCTAGCATTGTAGCTTTCCCCCCACCCCCGCCCAATTTAGTGTCATCTGCAAATTTAGAAACTCGGTTTCTCATTCCAACGTCAAAATGTGAATTGTGAACAGCAGTGGTCCCAGCACTAATCCTTGTGGAACACCACTTCCCACCTTCTGCCACTCTGAATAACTATCATTTGCCCCCGGTCTAATTTCTGTCTTGAAGCCAACTAGCAATCCATTCGGCCACTTGTCAGAGAATGTGGAGCCAGAGGACCTTATTCATTAGGGGCACCTTATCGAAGGCCTTTTGAAAACCCAGATAAATTCAATCTACTGCATGATCAATGTCTACTTTCTCTGTTACCGTCTTAAATTCAATAAATTTGGCCAAACAAAATTTTCCCTTTTGAAATCCATACCAACTATTCATTATTATATTTCTTGCTTCTAGACGTTCTTCTATTCTCTCCTATTTTTCCTACCACATATGTTAAGCTGACTGCTGTTTAATTCCCTGGACGTGTTCTGTCGTCGTCCTTAAATATCGGAGTTACAATTACTATCCAACAGTCCTCTGCCACTACACCTTTTTCTCAAGAATTATTAAGTAATGAGTAGTCTTGCCTCTGCTATCTCTTCCCTAGATTCTTTTAAAATATGTTTAATTTATTCAGCGCATCCCTTTTTATTTTAAATGTGCTTATCTCATTACTCATCTCATCATTCAACGTCATGTCTACCTACCTGTTCTATCTCACTCGTAAATATTGAAGCAAAATCATTAATATTTCTGCAATACTCCATCATTAACTGTGGTATTACCTTGCCTGTCCCTATCCTATTCCTATCACAGCCAGCCTTTTTTATTGATATACCTGTAAAATATTTTACTATTTTGTTTTATGTTCCTTGATGATTTCATTTCATAGTTTCTTTTTGCCTGCCTAATTCTTTTTGACTTCTCTTCAATCTCTATATTCTGCCTTATCCTGCACTCTCCTGCTCTCCATGCCCTTAATGTTGCCTCTTTACTAACCCTCAATTGTTTCCTTGCGTCTTTATTCATCCATGGAATCCCATTCATTTACGTTGTTGTTTGTCAATATTGTTGCCCATTTTATTTTCCCACGGTCTATTCCCAGTCCCTCCAAAATTAGTTTTTCTCCAACCTTTTTGTCATACGTATGTCCTTCTCTGTCACCATCTAGCTTATTTTTATTATGGTCACTATTGCCTAGATGTTCCTCTACTTTTACTACTCTTATCTGCTCTGGCTCATTCCCCATTACCAGATCCAATAGCGAATCTTCAGGAACAGAAATCAGAAGAGAAAAATTCACATTTATATAGTGCTTTTCATGACCACTGGAGGCCTCACAGCATTTGCAGCCAATGAAAAATTTTGTACTTTGAAGTCACCGCTGTAATGTAAGGAATGTGCCAGCCAATTTTCGCTCAAACTTCCACAAACAGCAATGTGATAAGAATCAGCTAATCTGTTCTTTTGGGATGTTGATAAGAGGGATGAATATTAACCAGGCCACCGGGGGAGAACTCCCTGCTGTTCTTCAAAGAAATTCCTTTTGATTGTGTTCCTGCTACTTTTTAATTCAAAACAATGTTTTATAACTAGAGTCATGAAAGAAAGAGAAGAACTCCAAGGGCAATTTATTATTATTTAAAGCTATACTGGAAATTGAAGGAAAGACTAGCAATTAAATCAGGAAGCTGCTTGTCTGTAATACTAGTTTAGATGAATCTAGATTATACGATATGATTCTTGTCAGTTTCCAGGTGAAATGGTTTTGAGTTTGACAGTTTTCAAACTGTGATAAAAACAGAAGATGCTGGGAAAACTCAGCAGGTCTGGCAGCATCTGTGCAGAGAGAAACAGAGTTCACGTTTTGCTCTGAAGAAGAGTCATACAGACTCTCAACATTAACTCTGTTTCTCTCTCCACAGATGCTGCCAGACCTGCTGAGTTTTTCCAGCATTTTCTGATTTTATTTCAGATTTCCAGCATCCGCAGTATTTTGCTTTTATTCAAACTGACTCTGTTGGCCTGGCCTTATTGAAACCATCTGTTTGTTGGAATAAAGCCATATACAGCTGAATCCTTTGCCTGTTCAGAGGACCCAACTTAAAAACATTGTTGAAAACCATGTAACAAGTAGTGTTTAAGGCTAAGTGCCTGCTTTCGTAGTAGTGAAGCTGTGATTCCTGCTTCCCCCTTTGTGCATGTATACCTCCAGACCCAGTTATCTGCTCCTGCCACTGTCCATTCGAGCATTAATAAAAATCCAAAGTTATAACCCAACTTAAAATAAATTTCCTGATATAGTTCCACAAACTCAATACTGTTTGTGTAGTTCATGTTTCAGATGCACATTTATCTAAAAACACTTTCAGTATTTGGAGTCAATATGAAAGATACAGTCTTGAGTGGCTGAAAATGTTTTGTGAAAGTGATAGCTAAAATAATCTAGTTTTGAAGAATTTGGGGACTTTCTGAATAAATTCGGTGGGGCAGAGTGGCAGTAAGTGCTAATAACTCCAACTCACCAAGGCTCCTTCAGCACCTTTCAAACCCACAACCACTGCCATCTAGAAGGACAAGGGCAGCAGTTACATGGGAACACCACAACCTGCAAGTTCCCCTCCAAGCCACACACCATCCTGACTTGGAACTATATCATTGTACCTTCACTGTCACTAGCTCAAAATCCTGGGAATCCCTTCTGTCATGACTCACTGGGGATAGTGCGCTGTAATATCAAGCCCCACTGCTCCCTGAGCCGCGACAAGTGTGAAAAGTTTGACCAAACCACTTGCCCCAATTCTACCTAACTGTTTAATTTAGGTTAACAATATGAGCACCAGGTTTGTAAACTTAATAAGCAAATAACTGTTTATTGAACAAACTGTTGTTAACCAGTGGCAAAAGAAAGAAATATGAACTGCTAACTTCTAACACTATAACTTAAACACTACCCCCTTCTTAAATCCTTACGCACGCGCACACACACACACACACACACACACACACACACGACACACAAAACATGGGTTTTAAAGGTGGGATAAAACAGTTCAACAGCACCAATTCTGGAGTACAGGATTCGATGGGTTGATTTTGATCGATGTCTTCCAAATTCCTTTCAGCTCTTGTTGATGACACAAGGTGGCCTTCCATTATTTAGTTCACTGGTTGAGAACTTGCTTTTCAATGTCTCTAACAGTGGTTTTCCTCTTTGTCTCTTGACAGGGGTTTTCAGAGAGAGAGCAGGTTATAGAGATATGAGAAGAAAAGCCAGCTAGCTATTATTGTGGAATTACTGGAATCTTCCACACGCAGGAGAAAGATGTTTTAGGTCTTGTTTCTTTCAGGCTAGGAGCTATTCAGCTGCCATGCTCGTCACACAAAACCTTGGTCACCTGGTCAGGAGCCAATTAAAATGCTGTTGTCAGGCAGCTCCCTGGGTCCCGGACACCTTTCCGGCACACTCTGTTCCAGGACTGCAACATTGTGTATATATATCTCATCCTGTTCCAGTGGACATGTTCTTCAACCTGCAGCCATTGCAATCCCAATCCACAGTCCAACAGAAATAAAAAGATGTGTCCCTTACACTTCTAACTGTACTGTGGGTGCACCTACAGCACATGGACTGCAGCAGTTCAAGAAGGCAGCTCACCACCACTTTCTCGTGAGCAATTAGGATTGGGTAATGAATGCTAGCCTTGCCAGTGACACTTACATCCCATGAAAGAATTTAATGACACTACCTCATCTCCTAATGTGCTTCCCTACCCTTTCTCTTTGTAGGGTATTCTAGTCGTGGTTGCAAGCAGATTCTTTGTGATATTGTAGGTTGTCATTGTTATTTCTGTAGAAATAAAACTTTATAGGTATTGTAATAAAATTCCCATTCCCAGTGGAGACACTACAATGATGGCATGTCATTGACCTATCATCATTGAGAATGTTAGGAGTAATATTTATAATTGTCAAGAGTGACCCAACTTGTAAACCCACTTAACACACATAAACATAACCATCATCAAAATAGGTTACGTTTTTAAACCAGCATGAGTGTTTCTCATGTCTTGTGACTGTCACTTATATTTGTTTCCACTCCTTGATCAGCTAATGAGCGCTGTTCTCTGGTCTTATGTGATCTGTATATGTGTTTCTTTCCCTTCCCACATGAGGCATTCTGTTTCAGCACAGTTACATCACTGCAAAGCCTGGCAGGGGGTTGACACAACATACCTGACATAGTGTTGAATGTTGTTTTGAAGTAGGGAATCATACCTTTCTACTTGGGTGCTCCTGGTCTGTATCACAGACATTTGGTGGATGCTGGAGGCATGGCAAGATGGAAAAAATCAAATAAGCAGAAATAGACTAATACCACGGGAGTTGTGTTTTATTTCAGAAGTCAGACTGAACACGAAATTGTACCCATCTGATTTTTGACACAGATTTTCTGGCTTATTTCCGATTTTGGACAGGTGTAATTTGGGGTTTGTGTCAAGCCTTTGTTGGTTCAAAGTATTATTTGTGATTCATTCCATGAGGGAAATTCTAATACTCTTGTGGACAGTGGTGTAGTGAACCTGCAATGATTTCACACCTCCCTCCCATGGCGTACTGAGTATTGCTATAATTGCTAATCTTTGCTAACTGAAAAATATTATTAAAAGTCCTG
Organism: Cetorhinus maximus; assembly: GCF_964194155.1. NCBI lineage: Eukaryota > Metazoa > Chordata > Chondrichthyes > Lamniformes > Cetorhinidae > Cetorhinus > Cetorhinus maximus. The sequence goes on along the minus strand of NC_135908.1, from coordinate 16,868,390 downwards.
ATATTAAAGTGGGAATGTTAATCTTCCAATGGTAACTGTCCTTTTTTTCTATCTCAATAGTACTGCAGCCTGGAAGCTAGATTGTGCCAGGTAGAGAGCAAGTATCTTGTTCTCCTTCAGGAAGTTAAGAATCCTGTTTGTTCTGGAGAGAAGGGTCCTACACATGAAGTAATTTCCAGACTCCTGGAAGATGCACTGAAAGTGGACAGCCCTGAACACCCCGAGCAAACTATTCTCAAACCACACCCTGTCAGGTAAATCCCATGGTCACATCTCAGAATTGGGACTATTTAAAATTACTTTTTGTTGAAGGTTCTGCTGACTGGAGGCTAAAGGCTTCCCTACAAAAGAGAGAGAGGAAACCGAAGGATGGACAACCTGGCTGACAGACCTCTAACAGCCTGCTCCAAAGTAGAGAGGACTGAGGGCAGGTTACCTCCTTGTCCCCATCACTTGCATGGGGCACAGGGTGACTCAAACACAGGAAAGAAACAGGGAGGGGAGAAACCTTAACAGACTGCATTTTTAAACACTTTTTAAATTGAATTGCATAAAATTGCATAGAATATACAACCGACAAACTAGCTATTCAGCCCAACCAGTCCGTGTGGGTGTTTGTCTCTACCCTGTCAAAATTTTGAACATCATTATCAAATCACTCCTTAATCTACTCTGTTCTAATGAAACAGCCCCAGTCTTTCTATTTGTAGTCCCACATACTAGGTAGCCTCCTTTGTATCTAGATTGTACCCTCTCTATCATCTCAACATCCTTCTAATTGTATGGTATCCAGAACGGCACATAGTTCTTCAACTGTGGTCATATTAAGGCCTTGTGTAGATTCACTATTGCATCTCAACTATTATATTCTGTGCTGCTTCCCATGAAATCCAGTGTTCAATCAGCTTTCTTTATGACCGTAACCATTTGAGATGCTGTGTTTAATGTCTTGTGAACTTTAACTCCCAAATCATCCAACTTGCCTGCATTCAAAGAATAAATAGTGCTTATCCTTAACCAAAAGGGTATTCACTCACATTAACTGGATTTTTTCTGCAATTTTTTTCCATCATCTACGTCCTTTGATCCTCAATTATTTATTATGCTTCCTATTTTTGGATTATCTGCAAATTTGGCCATCTCTCCCTCTAACCCTATACCTAAAAAAAATCATTGTAAACTTGAGGTCATCAAAAACTCTACTGTCCATGTCTTAACTTTCCCCAAGTCCCATTCCCCTATCACCCCTGTGCTTGCTGACCTACATTGGCTCCTGGTCAAACAACACTTTGATTTTAAAATGCTCATAATTGTTTTCAAATCCCTCCCTCCATGGCCTTGCCCATCCTTATCTCTGTAATCTCTTCCAACCCCACAACATGCCAAGATATCTGCGCTCCTCTAGTGCGAGCCTTTTGTGCAACCCTGATTTTAATCTTTCTACCACTGGTGGCTGTCCCTCAGTTGCCGAGGGACAGTTTTTCCCTCCCTGCGCCTCTCCACCCCTCTACCTCACTTTCTTCCTTTAAAATGCTCCTTAAAACCTATCTCTGACTAAGCTTTGTCGTCTGACCTAACGTCTCCTTATTTGGCTCGATGTCATCCTGTGAAGCGCCATGGGACATTTTATTACGTTAAAGGTGCTATATAAATATAAGTTGTTGCTGGTGTACACAGTGAGCAGAACTGGTATCAGAACAAGAACTTGTTCGACACCACTACCATTTCCAACCATTCTGAGAAGCTACACTTAACTCTGTTTCCCCTCTGTATCACAAGTTTTTAATCTAATTTTCTATCCTCCCTCTAACTCCATACTCTTAATCTTCTTCAGTAGTCGCCTTGTTAGGGACTTTCTAAAGGTCCATGTAAACCACATCTGCCTTCCCTCAGCACCACATCCATTGCACTTTCCCTATCCACCACATCTCACCCCTTCAAAGAACTTTATCAGGCTTCTCAAGGATGATCTTCCTTTTTCAAATCTGTGTCGGTTGCTTCAAATTAGTTTTTCTTCATCTAGATATTTAGTAATTTCACCTTTAATTAATTATTCCAATTTTTTCCCTCCCACTGATGTTAAACCAACTGGTCTGTAATTACCCGACTTAGCTCAGTCTCACTTTTTAAAATTGGGTACTACGTTGATGCTCTCCAATCTTTGAGAACAGCTGTACTCAGAGCACTGAAAGATAATTTCTTGTTATTTCCTCTGATATATTCCCTGGGATCCTTGGATGTATCTCATCAGGTCCTGGCATTTTGTCCTCCTTTATTTTAATTAACTTTTCTTTTTATTTATTAATGTCTCATCTTTTAACCATTTTGAGATTTAACTTCTCTCGAAAATTTCCCATTGTAAACACCGAAGCAAAGTACTTAAGTATCTCCACCAATTTCTTTATCTTCTAATGCATTATCGTCTTCTCGCTGGAGGCCCCACTCATGTTAAGCACTTCTCCCTTTGCAGATATATTTGAGTAACATTTCTATTTAATGATTTATCAAATTCTGGCCTTGCTTTCTTTTTCCCCTTTATTAATTGCTTTCCTTATCTTTATAGTACCTATAGATCCCATACTCTCCTCACCTTGAATTTTTGTTTTGATATAAATATTTAATTTGGCAGTCTGTAGCTCATGGTTTTTCTTTAATTGGTATAGACTTTTGCTGTGCCTTTGCAATCTTATATAAAAATGCCATTGTTGATCCATTTGTTTACTGTACAAGTGATAACACCGTAAAAAGCAATTGCTTCAATGCTCACTCCTTAACTGGAGTGATCTACTCCAACTTCCATTCTTTGCCCTTGCTTCATCCTTCCATGTTCTATTATTTAAAAGGGAATTAGATGCCATGGTACTAATTTAATAACCAATCATGTTTCCAAAGGATTATTATTATGTCTTCTAACACTGTCCTTTCACATGATCATTTAGTGGCCGTTCATGATTAGCCCCATAAATCTGGAATACAGATATTTTCCTCGCATATTGCTGTAGCAGATGCTCCATTATAGTTCAGACAAACAGTTGTAGACTAATGTGGTTTCCAAGATAATCAATACTTATCATTAGACACTAGCCAGTAGACATCACACTGCATTCCAAATCTAATTAACACATGCAGCTATTTTCAAGCTTGCATGCATGGCAGAGTAAAAGTATACTTCTGAGCTGAGAAAATAATTGATATGGTTTTGGATTTGTAACTGCAGTGGAGCAGAACAAATAACGAGCTAATTTCTTAGAGTTGAATCATCTTTTGGCAGGAGATATTTCAGTTCACCATAATGAGAGGATGCTAAGTTCAACATGTGTCCTGACAAATATGTTGACTGCATTTGGGAAGAATTTTTTGATTTGCAAAAAGATACTATGGTGACATTTGTTTGGATGTTGAGTTAAGTTTAATTTAAGCTGACATCTAACTATACATCTTCCAAGTTCCAAAGTGAACAGTAAAAGTTAAACTTATACTTTTCATGTATGATTATTAAAGAATACTTGAGATTGGGACCAGAAATCTAGAATATCTTTTTGGTGGCTCTGAGATCAATCTAGATGAAGAGCAGCTGAACCTCCAATTATTAACAATTATTATAGGAGTGGCAGGTAGGAAGAGCTTAAGGTGGGAAGGAATATGAACAAAAGAAACATTAGAGCTTGAATGTTGGACCTTCAGTAAATAATCTTTTTATAAATATTTTTAACCTTAAGTAGTTTAAAAATTAAACTTTTTTATTGTTAAGTATGTTGTCTTTTCACTTTCAGCGAGTACGACATATATGGCTTCAAGACCATCCCTGAAGATGATGAAGAGGAGAAGTTAGTTGCCAAAGTTCGGGCTTTAGATTTAAAATCTCTGTCACTCACCGACAGCTACGAGATTTCCATGGGAGTTAAGTGGGCGAATTACTTTGCTAGCACCATGAACCGAGAAATGATGCGCACGCCAGAACTGAAGAACCTCATTCGCTGGGGTATTCCACACGAACATAGGTCAAAAGTCTGGAAGTGGTGTGTCAACCTGCATGTCAGAAAATACAGGGATAAACACAGTTCAGGGTATTTTAACTCGATGCTGGAGAAAGCACTAGAGAAACAGAACCCTGCTTCGAAGCAGATTGAGCTGGATCTTATGCGCACTTTGCCAAACAATAAGCACTATGCCTCACCGACCTCTGAAGGAATACAAAAACTTCGAAACGTTCTGTTGGCATTTTCCTGGAGGAACCCAGACGTAGGATACTGTCAAGGTTTAAACAGGTGTGAACTTACTCGTGTTTAGATAGGAGTCTTGAGTTAGCAATGAGTTTGTCCTACTCTTACCTTTTCTTGTGTGCACACTCTGCTTTTAGAAAGTAAACTGCCGGCCAAAGTAGAATTTGAAGCTAGTTTCGTTATGTAAAAAGTTCTTTTATTATATCTCCATTGTTAAAATTGTAGCGTTGTTCATGAAAAATGCAATTCCATGTTTAATCAGTGCACCCTGAGTACATTGAATCTAATGTGATCCGAGTTTGATATCTCTATGAAATAGGTCAGAATAGAGAAATGGGCAGTGAGAGTTTGCTCTGCACACCATGTAGTGAAATTATGAATCCATTTTTATAAATCAGTTTACAATTTTATTTCACGTTTGAAGGAAATTTCTCACCATTGTTTTCTATATTTGTCTTTTCAAAATCACACTTCTGCAATCCACGGGGACCCTCTGATTTACTGTTATAACATGGATACCCCAGAACCAGGACCAGCTCAGTGAGTCCTAATAATTGCAGTGTCAGTTTCCCTGCACCTACATTGCTATCTCCACTGAGCAGCGCAAGCTTTCTGCTGATGTAACGTTTTAGGTTTCTCAGAGGGAGAAGTTGAGATTTCCCAAAATCCCTTTTTTAATGGGTTGACTGTTTCTTTTCCCATATCCATAAATTTCCATTATTCAAGTAATTGATTCCAACTCTGCTGCTGTTCGAGCTGCTTGGATTATCACATGAGCCTGGCCCGGGAGGACTTAGTCTAGCACTAGATTGGATAAAAGAAGAATCAACAGCAATTTGCATTTATATAGCACCTTTATGTAGTAAAACCCTTAGCCATGTGGCTGACTCTTAACTTTTTCTTTCTTTATTCCTGGACATCACTAACAAGGCATTTATTGCCCATCCCTATTTGTCCGTGAACTGAGTGACTTGCTAGGCCACTTCAGAGTCAACCACATTGCTGTGGGTCTAGAATCACATGTAGGCCAGACCAGGTAAGGATGACGTTAGTGAACCAGATGGGTTTTTAAGACAATTGGCAATGATTTCATGGTCATCATCAGACTTTTAATTCCAGTTTTTTACTGAATTCGAATTTCACCATCTGCTGTGGTGGGATTTGAACCCGGGTTCCCAGAGCATTACCCTGGGTCTCTGGATTAGGAGCTCAACACCATCCAGAACAAAGCAGCCCTGTTGGTTGGCATCAATTTAAATAGCGATCTCACAACAGACGGATCAGATCAAAGCTCTCATCCCATGAAAGGATGAAAAACAACACCCCAGGTGTTCAGGAGCGCTGTCAAACAAAATTTGGCACTGAATGACACAAGGGGTATTAGGACAGGTGACCGCAGGCTTGATCAAAGAGAGCTTTTAAGGAGTGATAAAAACAGAAAATACTGCAAATGCTCAGCTGTTCCAGCAACATCAGTGGAAAGAGAAGCAGCGTTGATGTTTCAGGTCTACGATCTTCCATCAGAACTTGATAAAGGTCATCGATCTGAATCATTAACTGTTTCTCTCACCACAGATGCTATCAGACCTGTTGAGTATTTCCAGCACTTTCTGTTTTTATTTCTGACTTCATCTGAATACAGCATCCGCAGTATTTTGCTCAGTAGTTAGGGAGTGTCTTAAAGGAGGAAAGAGAGGTGGAGAAGTTTAAAGAGAGAATTCCAGAGGTCAAGGCAATCAGGCAGGGTCAACATGGTTTTGTAAAAGGGAAATCATGTTTAATCAATTTATTGGAGTTCTTTGAAGGAGTCACATGTGCTGTGGATAAAGGGGAACCGGTGGATATACTGTACTTAGATTTCCAGAAGGCATTTGATAAAGTGCCACATCAAAGGTTATTGCAGAAAACAAAAGTAGGGGGCAACATATTGGCATGGATAGAAGATTGGCTAGCCAACAGGAAGCAGAGAGTTGGCATAAATGGGTCTTTTCCTGGTTGGCAGGATGTGACGAGTGGTGTGCCACAGGGATCAGTGCTGGGGCCTCAACTTTTTACAATTCATATAAATGACTTGAAGGGATCGAAGGAATGGTTGCTGATGACGCAAAGATAGTTAGGAAAGTAAATTATGAAGAGGACATAAGGAGGCTGCAAAGTGACATAGATAGGTTAAGTGGGTGGACAAAGATTTGGCAAATGGAGTATAATGTGGGCAAACATAAAATCATTTATTTTTGGCAGGAAGAATAAAAAAGTTTATTATCTAAATGGTGAGAGATTGCAGAGCTCTGAGATTCTGAGGGACCTGGGTGTCCTAATGCATAAATCACAAACAGCTAATATGCAGGTACAGCAGGTAATTAGAAAGCTAATAGAATGTTATCATTTATTGTGAAGGGAATTGATTACAAAAGTAGTTATGAGACCTCTGGAGTATGGTGTACAGTACTGGTCTCCTTATTTAAAGAAAGATGTAAATTTGTTAGCAGTTCAGAGAATGTTTACAAGACTAATACCAAGAATGGGCGGATCATCTTATGGAGAAAGGCCAGACAGGTTAGACTTGTATCCACTGGAATTTAGAAGAGTAAGAGGTGACTTAATTGAAACATGTAAGATCCTGAGGGGTCTTGACAGGGTGGATGTGGACAGGATGTTTCCTCGTGTGGGAAAATCTAGAACTAGCGGTCACTGTTTCAAAATAAGGGGGCGCTCATTTAAGACAGAGATGAGGAGAAATTTTTTCTGAGGGTTGAGAGTCTTTGGAACTCTTTCTCAAAAAGCAGTGGAAGCAGAGGCTTTGAATATTTTTAAGGCACAGCTAGATAGATTCTTGATTAACAAGGGGGTAAAAGATTATCGGGGGGTAGGCAGGAATGTGGAGTTGAGGTTACATTCAGATCAGCCATGATCTTATTGAATGGCGGAGCAGGCTTGAGGGGCTGAAATGCCTACTCCTGCTAATTTGTATTTAGTTTAGGGGCCTGGGTGGCTGAAGACACTGCCACCAATAGTGGAGTGTTGAAAAGCAAGGAAGTGCAAAAGGTCGAAATTGGAGGAGCCCAGGGATCGTGGGGCTGGAGGAGGTTAGAGATAGGGAGGGTTGATGCCATGGATGGATTTGGATATACAGATAAGAATTTGAAAATCTCTGGCCACCTGGCAATACTTGACTGCGTTCCAATGAGAAGCAGTCACAACACAAGTCAGAAGGTTTCTAAGCTGATTGCTGCCAGGCTAGTGAGAAAATTTAACCTTTAACAGAGGCACAATCTAGACTGAAGAGACACTCAAATGTGAGCGTGGACCATAAAATCCCAACCCATACTACTTCATTTCAGTCTGAGAAAGTAGAGCAACAAAATGGGAGTCAGCCAGATGTTGATTAATGGAGTGGGCACATGCCACTGTTGTGATTTAGATTTTAAAGGTAATCTCACCCTAATATACATTGACAAGGCTACTGGCCAAATGAAGTCCTGTAATTCAAGGAAATACAGATCTGTGCATGGAAGATAAAGTCTGGACGCGTCATTCTGTTCACTTGTGCCTGCAAATGCATTAGTGATATTCTTACTGCATCGCAGCCAAATGTAGTAAAATCTCATTAAGGAATGTTGACATGGAGTGTTTTTTTTATATGACTTGGTAGTGCAGTAAAGAGTGAGTAAAATGCATTATCCATTTATGTTCTGCTATACGCTTGTCATAAATGGGCAGGGTTCAGAATGAGAATTCTAAACTAAGACAAATTATATATTTCTTTTCTATCCTTTCTCAGGGCTGGGAGCCATTTGCTTCAGCACAGTTTATTGTCTCTGTACAGAGTTGTCAGCATGCCAGGCATCCTTTACTTAGAAATTTTACATAGAATCGTACAGAACACATGGAGACCATTCAGTCCATCATGTCTGTATCTGCTCTTTGAAAGAGATATCCTGTTATCCCACATCCCTGCTCTTTCCCCATAGACATGAGCTGAAGAATTTCTCCAGGGAATAGTATCTCCAACCTACTATCCCCAGTGGCTAAACTCTGGAAGTCCTGAAAACGATTGCCGCCATTTTCATTATGCTGAGGAAGCTCGGTTGATTTTCTTCCCAACTCCCTCCTCAAGTTCGCTGCAAAAAGTAGTTTCCACTGGCAGCATTGTATCCTCAAGACACAAAGCACTTAATGCGTGTTATGAATGGAAGGGCCATGCAACAGTGTTAACAGTTACCGAGTGTGCCAGCCTATTTCGTATTGAGTTCTTCTTGTACTCCTGTCCGTACTGAAAGACAGAAACAGCAGACTGAGATGCATCAGTCAGGCTAAAATAGAATCAAATTTATTTACACAAGACTTGGCTATACTGAAGCAAGAGGATTGGGCCAGATAATTGACAATGCAGTACACTTGCTCAATGTTCTAAGCTTTCCCAAAAAAAATAGCCTCTGGAAGTGTTGAGTCCTTTTCAGCATTAACTGAGCCCTGGAAGATTGTAACATGGGTGAGCTCCTGTCTGTGGAGCCCTGTCTCAACACTGCAAGTTGTAAACAAATAGTCGAAGGAAGGACTTTACAGAATAAAGAAGCAAACTGCACTTACATTGCCTAATAGGCTTTCAACACCAGAGAACATAGCAGTCCTCTCACCCCCATCATCTATCCTTTGAGAAGACGTAGTTTCCATCTCAGGAAACAGGTGATTAGATTCTTTGCTCTCTCGACTGTTGTTCACTGGGCTAGGCTGGAAAACACGCATTATTGGAATGTATATCTGCGGAGATAATTATCCTCGATGTTTGTTGCAATCACAGCCGACTGTACTTCTCCAGCAGCAAACATCAATACATTGTCATTTTAACAAGCTGAGGTACTAGCCAGACACACTCCTAAATCCTGATTACAGGCTATTTTATAAATTTGAGGGCGGGCTGCCTCCTTTCTATCGAGCAGCTATCGCCAGGCAGTATTTGAATCACTTCATCCAGACAGAAAAAAAGGTTCCAGAATTTATTTTAAATGCAACAGCTACATGTATTTATATAGTATCTTTGATGTCGTAAAATGTCCTAAGGTACTTCATGAGCATTATCAACAAAATTTGACACTGACCCACTTGGGGACATTAAGGCAGATAAGGTAGGCTTTAAAGAGCGTCTTAAAGGGGAACAAAGAGGTGGCCAGGTTTAGGGAGGGAATTGCAGAGTTTTGGACCTAGGCCGTTGAAGGCATGGCTGCCAAGGATGGTGCAATTAAAATTGGGGTTGCTTAAGAGACCAGAATTGGAGGAGCACAAATGAGGGTTGTAGGGCTGCAGGAGGTTACAGAGATCGAGGGGGGGGCAAGGTCATGGAGCGATCTGGGGGTAAAAAAAAGGGGTTGTGAATTTTAAAATCGAGACGTTGTTTCACCGGGAGCCAATGCAGGTCAGCAAGCATAGGTTCAGCCTCGCACTCGGGCGAGGTGGTATTGGTGGTAAAGGAGCGGAGTTTCTGGTGGGGAATGAAGGCCGAGAAGGATGATGTCATATGGGATGGCCTTTTTATAAGAACTGTTTTGGTGCTGCGGTCAGGCAGAAACCTAATTGGAGGGATTCAAGCATGGAGTTCCAGGAAAGATGGGCATGGATTTGGGATGTGACAACATCTTCAAGGAGTTTGAAGAAGGAAGGGAGGTTGGAGATGGGGCAGTAGTCTGCAAGATCTGAGGGGTCAAGGGTTGGTTTATTGGCCTATCGAAAACTTCAGATTAAAATTATAGTGGAGATGCTGTAATTTGAAGGAAGGCTGAAGCTTGCTTCCATAATATACCCTGTCATATAGAACCAGCGAGTCTGCAGCGGGGAGCTGCTTGCTCCACCTCAAACCTCAAGGTTTGAGTTTGATTTTATCAACACAGTACGGTGTGTCGAAATTTACAGGAACATTGTCCAATGCAGTCTGCATTAGGACATGTGTTACATTTAACCCCTGGAACGCCTCCTCTAATGTTCCTTTCATTATTGGCTCCTGACATGTCGGGCCGTCCTGATTTGCTAATCCTGATGTATCGCAGCTTTGTTTCTTTAGATCCCTCTGCCGTTTCCCCCTGTTAGAGGCCAATGCAATTTCCATGAACATTCCTGATGATTGACGGTCATGATACAAAACTCAGTGAATGCTTTGCCAGTGTATTTGAACATTCTCTCAACTTTCTAATCGGCACTTCAACGTTTGCAAAGAGCTTCCTCCACTTGCCTCCTACCCCAACCCAAAAAAATAAAAGGAAGATGCAAAACTGAGTCCTTGCCGATGCAAGGAACATTCAGGAGAAACAATAGGATTTAGAAACCTGCCAAACTATTAAGAGACAAATGGAATTGGGGAACTGGTGACTAATTGAGTTAAGTGGTTCTTCCCACTCTTTTCCCCCCCCCCCCTTCAAATCCCAGTGTACAGAATATCTGTGAAACAGAGGGGAGGGAACTCTTGAACTGCTATGTTTGTTCTCGAGTGGAGCAGTTTGACTTTTAGAGTTTTACCGGCCATCTAAGAGACTGGGACTAGTTAAGGTTGACTGTTTCCAAAGTGCTTTTGCTGCACACCTTTCAGCCAGTCAAGAACGTGCGCTTTCCTTTTGCAAAAGGACAGAAAAAGTGAAATCAGTTATGTTTTTGTTCTTTAATTTCCGATTTGGAGTGGTTCAGTAACGACAATGATTTATGGCGCTAAACATCTGCTTCTTGTCATGTGTTTGAGTCCCTGCTGTTGGCAAATGCCCCAGTTTTCCAGCCAATCCTATTTTCCTTTGTTCATTTCTTTTGGGGCTCCTGATCAAGGCAGCTTCATAGATACTTCTCCCCCTCACTCCCCACAGGAAAGTTGATCTCAAATAATTACAATTTGCAGTTAATGTTCGTCCCCGGCGCTGTTTATCCACTGCTGTCATAGTGTCGATGGCTTAATAGATCAGGAAATCTTTAAATGTGCAGAGTGTGCCATCTAGTGGTGCCTGTTGGCACCTACAGATCATAAGAAAATTCATGAATGAACTAAGTCCCAAATATGTTGTTTTTCCAATTGAGTGGCTGGTTTACTGTAACAACCTACATTTTGGAAAAGCGACTATCTGCTATATTAAAGGAATCTGACTAATGTGAATTGATCATAGATTTCTAGCAGTGTTATCTAAGTTTTGAGTAGTGTGGAAAATAAATTGATCATGGATTTCTAGCAGTGTTATCCAAGTTTTGAGTAGTGTGGAAAATAAATTGATCAATCTGCTCCAGAGAAGAGATTTAAAGTATTAATGAAAGCCAATTGCTGAAATTAAGGCTGTAAATGCTGAGACCCTGGACATGTCGCTGCCCTTTCCTACAAAATAATCACAGAGCACAAGGCGAATGCAATTGTACGGGACACAGTCTCCTTTGTCCAGTGTGCGGGTACAAAGATTAATATAATTAAACTAAACAAGTATCTAACACAGATAAATCTACCTAATACAAAAGCAAAATACTGCAGATGTTGTAAATCTGAAATAAAAGCTGAACATGCTGGAACTGCTCAGTAGGTCGGGCAGTATTTATGGGGAGAGAAACAGAATTAACATTTCAGCTTGGCCTTTCATCAGAACTGGCCACCAAACAGTCATCGACCTGAAGCGTTAGCTTTGTTCCTCTCTTCACAGCTGCTGCCTGATCTGCTGAATATTTCCAGCATTTTATTTAAAGTCTACCTAACTTTACCTCGAGGCACCCTGAGTTTGCTCAGTTTCAGTGGCCCTCATTGAGCATCATGAAGGATGATTTTTATGTTATCATGCAGTTCCAGATGTGCAGTCGCTGAATAAAGTTACCCATCTCTACATGGGATAGGAGAGAATCACTACAGATTGAGGAGCAGCTCCCCCAAAAAAATCCTGCTGAATTTCAAATAGTTCCAAGAGAGAGTCTACAGTGGCCAAGTGTAAATTATCTGTTCCACCCACTCCATAATTGTGGGCATGTTTTGTGATAATGTTCAGGTGAAATATGACTCAGGCCCATATCTTCCATCTGTTGCATGTGGCTAGCACCTTCTATCATGTTTCCCTCCCTGTTCTTTTTTGTGGCAGGCAGCTGTCGTCCATGCAAGGAAATACTGTAACAGGGAAGAGCTAATGGCCCATTCTGTGATCTTTCTTCTGGTGACACACCTAGAGATTAGGCCAGTCCCAGAACGGGAGCACCGGCCTCAGTGGGTTGGAGATAAATCTGTATTGGGAGGATGGAAAACATTGGCACAATAATTATGTATTTTCAAAATGCGACCTCTACTTTTCACATGGCAAAGTCTTCACCACTCCCCCCCACCCTCTCTGGTCCTCCCAGCCATTGGTAAAACGGCTGCCAGTTGTGATCAGGAAAAACAGAATGTATGAAGGAACTGCAGAGAGCTGCTATTCCTGTCTGGGTAAAGTTCATTGCCCAGATCAACATAGGAAATATCATAAACTACTCATCTTAACCAGGAGAGAGCAATCTGGGTGAGGAGCAAAGTAATTCACATAGAAAAAGAGCATCCTTGTAGCAGACTGCACACAACTTAAGCTTGAATGTATTGCATTTGTGTTCTGTCTGTATGTAAAATGTATAGAGTTTCTTCAATTTTGTGAGCATAATCTTTTTACATTTACTTTGAGATGTTTTAAGTTTTCTTTTCCCTGCCTTGCCTACAAAAATGCACCATCAATGGCAGGGAGAGTGGGAGGTTCCCTATACCTACCAGTGCCACTGCATCTTACCACTTGAAATTGTCCAAGGTGACCTGAGGTGACCTCAGGTAAATATCTGCTAACACATCTTAGCGACACTGCTGAGGTTGTCAGACGCTGGTGTCTGACTTGTGGGTGTGAACCTGTCTCTCACCATTCTGGTGCTATTCATCATTGTTTTTAGTGCCTACCTTATCAAGTTGATGTCGTCTGGCCAAGGCTGCACAGTTTCATGCTGGTACAAGGCAGTTGATGCAAGTGATAGACCGAGGCATCGCGTACCTATGCCACAAAGACTGCAAAGATTCAAGAAGGCTCACCACCATCTTCTCGGGGGCAATCAGGGATGGGTTGTAAATACTGGCCTGTCCAGACCAAGTGAATGGGGGAAAATATCCCTGAAAAATAGGACGTGGCATTATATGGTTTTCAAAATGGAGGAGTTTTGCTAGAGTAAAAGTAATGTGAACATGTATCCACACTTGCAGGAGGCTCAGAGGTCACAAGACAATTGGCAAAAGAATCAGAGGGAAGATGAGAATTTTTAAAATTATGATCTGAAATACCTGAAAGGGCGGTGGAAGCATTTAAGATTTCGTAAACTTTCAAAGGGAATTTGATATATGCTTACAGAGAAAATTTGCAGGGCTTTCGAGAAAGGATGGGGTATGGGATTGATTAGATAACTCTTTCAAAGAGCTGCACTGATGGGACTGCCTGTTGTGCTAGATGAATCCGTGCTTTATCAATAGGTGCAATGAAGAGGTAACTTGATTTGTATTATTCAGCAAACCTTATACCATGGTCACATTATACATTCAGTGCAAGAGTGAAGAAAGTAACAGTTTTTATGTCATCTGATTATTTCTCGTCTTCTCTTTAAAAGCCTCCATGTGCTTACAATTTTTTTTAAGGGTACCATAAAGTTATGAAACATTGATTGCAGTGACACCCAATCTAGACTTTATCAGTGAGTAATTGTTGATTTATTAATTATCTGTAATTCCGTACATTCTATTACAGAATGCAGAGGTCACAGGTAAGGATAGCTTGGTACCCTTGGTACATATTGTGGAATGGATGCATACAGAAATGCTAATTGTCGTTGTCTAGCAGTGAGCACCTCAAGGGGCGAAGCAGTGACTAGCTTGTAATAAAATGTGTGAAATCTTCCATGTAGGTTAGCAGGAATAGCACTCCTGTACCTGGAACAAGAAGAAGCCTTTTGGTGCCTGGTTGCCATTACAGAGTGTTTTATGACTCCAGACTATTACACAAAGAACCTGCTTGGATCACAGGTAAGATAATTACACGATTGTTTCTCCCTATTTAATTTGACTACGGTATGTTTTCTCTAACTTTAGTCGATTTTGGCAATGGATATGCTAATGAGGCCATGTGAAAGGTGAAACTGTTCCTGAATCTCTGCTTTTAGTGACCAGAGCCGCCGTCATTTTCACCAGAGACACCTGCTGGCACCATGGCTGCTTACTGACATAGTGCCATTAAACAGTGTGGGCTGTGGATCTTTGGGTAGCACTCTCGCCTCTGAATCGTAAGGTTCTAGGCTGAAGTCCCATTCCAGAGACTTGAGCACAAAGGCTGGCACTCTAGCAAAAAAACTGAGGGAGTGCTACACCGTTAGAGGGGTTGTCTTTTGTTTGGGATGTTAGAAACTGAGACCCTTTTTTACCCTCTCAGTCCCGGGACACTATTTCAAAATGCAGCAGGAGAGGTCTCCCTGGTGTCCTGGCCAATATTTAACCTTCAGTCAACATCACAAAATGCCATCTGGTCATTATCACATTGCACACAGCAAGCTCCTACAAACAGCAAATTGGTTGCTCCGTTTCTTCTATTACAACAGTGGCTACACTTCTAAAGTGCTTCATTGGCTGTAAAGCACTTTACAGATGTCCTGTAATCGTGAAAGGCATGTTATAAATGCAAGCCTTTCCCTTCTTTATAGAGCTCTTGCTGCTAATTGAAGGGATCAGAAACTGCAGTAAAAAGACAGTGAAAGGAGGAAACGGGATGTCAAAGCCAAAGATAAGAGTAAAAAAGTTCATCCAGTGTTATAACACTGCATTTTCACTGAGCAGCATCAGGGAGGATGAGAGTTTCCTGGATCATACGTTCAAGGAGGAGAGGTCAGGATAATAGGTCGGTGGCCATCAGGAAGAGTAAGAAGAGGCAGGGAGTACACGTCTTCAGGAATGTGTGCCGCTCAAACAGGTACTCAGTATTAGGGACTGTAGGGAGTGACGATGCCCTGAAGGAGCGATGCCCTGAAGGAGCGCAGCCCAGACCATGGCACCAATGGGCATGGGGCTGTACAGGAGGGAATAGCAAAGTGTAGAAATGCTGCTGTTATAGGAGATAGGAGATGGTACCAATGACATAGAGGGGGAAGGTATTGAGGTCCCACAGTCAGTTTTGAGGAGCTCGGGAGGAAGTTAAAAATTAGGACCTCGAAGGTAGCAATCTCTGGGTTACTCCCAGTGCCACATGTGAGTCAAAGTAGAAATAGGAAGATAGGGAGGATCACTGCATGGCTTGAAGCGTGGTGCAGGAGGGAGGGCTTCAGATTCTTGAGCCATTGGGACCAGTTCTGGGTCGGACTGTTGAAAGGGGATGGGTTGCACCCCAACAAGACTGGGACCAGTGTCCTTGTGGGGAGGTTCACTAATGTGGGAAGGGTTTAAACTAAATTGGCAGAGGGACGGTGGGGCACCAGCATATGGAAGTAGAAAAGAGGAATAAAGTGAGAACGTTGGGTGGTACTTGAGAAGAAAGCACCATATTGGCTAGGAGCAGACTAAGGAGGACTTTGGGGAATGCAAAGACAGGGTTACAATGCATTATGTAAATACACAAAAAGTGATAAATAAGGTTGGTGAGCTCCTAGCACTAATTTCACTGTGCAAATATGATGTAGTGGCAGTAACAGAAACGTGGCTTAAAAATGGTGAGAGCTGGGCACTTAATGTACAAGGATATTAAGTGTTCAGAAAAGATAGAGAAGGAAAAAAGGAGGTGGGTTGGCAGTACTGATTAGGGAAGATATTGTAATGTTGAAAAGAGGGTTTGTTCTTGAGGGGGTAAGGACAAAATCCGTTTACTTAGAGTTGAGAAGCATAAGGGATAAGAGCACGCTACAGGGGGTATTAAAATAGAGACTGAGAAAGTGGAGCAAATCCACAGGCAAATCGCAGGGATGTCCAAGAACTATAGAGTGGTGATATCGGGGGACTTTAACTACCTAAATAAGGTTAGTAAAGGGTAAGGAAGGGGAGGAATTTCTGAAATGCTTTCAGGAGAATCCCTCGATCAGCATGTTCTCAGCCCAACTAGAAAGGAGGCATTGCTGGACCTGGTGCTGGGAAATGAGATGGACCAAGTGTCTTTGAGGGAACAACCCCTCTTGGGTAAGAGTGATCTCATCATATCATAAGGTTTAGATTAGTAATGGAGAACAAGGAGCAACCTAACAGAGAACTTCTAAATTGGAAGAGGGCTAATTTCAATACAATGGCAAGGGATCTTGCCAGGGTAAAATGGAACCGGTGACTGATGGGGGGAAAACTGGTGGAACAATAGATGATCTTTAAGGAAGCGATGCTTCAGGTAGAGGCTGTCTACATTCCAACGAGGGTGAAAGATACGGGAGTTAAAAACAGGGATGAAAGAAAGAAGGAGGGTGAGAACCAGGTTGTAAGAGCCCCTATTAGGGACAAAGGGGATGATATATGCATAGAGGCACTGTGGAAGGTTAGAGTACTTAATGAGTCCTTAGTATTGGTGTTTACTAAGGAGTAGGAATCTGACAAAATATCACTAGAAGTGGAGATAGTGGAGGCAACGGATAGTGTGACAATTGAGAGGGAGTTGGTACTGGAAAGGCTGACCGTACTTAGGGTAGATAAGTCACCTGGCTTGCATCCCAGTTTGTTAAAGGAAGTGGCAGCGGAGATAGCGGAAGGGCTTACCTTAATCTTTCAATCTTCCCTAGCTGCTACAATTATACATTCCACTAAGACTCCTTATCTAAGGAAGGATATACTTGCCTTAGAGGGAGTGCACCAGAGCTTCACCACTAATCCCTGGGATGGGAGGATTGTCTTGAGGAGAGTCTGAGGAAACTGAGCCTGTATTCTCTAAAGTTTCGAAGAATGAGCGGTGATCTCATTGAAACTTAGAAAATTCTTACAGGACGTGACAGGTTAGATGTGCATAGGACGATTCCCCTGGCTGGTGAGTCTAGAACCAGGGGACTCGGTCTTAGAATAAGGGGCTAGCCATTTATGACAGAGATGAGGAATTTCTTCACTCCGAGAGCAGGAATTCTTTACCCCAGAGGGCTGCGGAAGCTCAATCATTAAGCATGTTCAAGGCAGAAATCAATAAATTTCTGAATACTAATGACATCAAGGGATATGGGGCTAGTGGGGGAAAATGGTGTGGAGGTAAGAGGATCAGCCATGATCTGGTTGAAAGGCAGAGCAGACTCAACAGGCCGAAGGACATACTCCTGCTCCTGTGTTCCTTTATGGGGGAGGTACAGAGGATAGGAGAGCGGCAAATATGATGCCCTTATTCAGGAACAGGTGAAAGGACAGTCTGTTAACTACAGGTAAGTTAGTTTAACATCAGTGGTGGGTAAGACTTTAGAAGTAATAATCAGGGGAAAAAAATCAACGCTAACTAACTTGGAGAGGTTTGAGTGAATTAAGGAGAACCAGCATGGATTTGTAAAAGGCAGATGGTGCTTGACTAATTGAAATTTTTGATGAAGTAACGGAGAAGATTGATGAAGGGAATGCAGTGGATGTTGTCTATATGGATTTTAAAATTTTGAGAAGGTACCACATAAAAGGCTGTTTAACAAATTTGAGGTTTACGAAATAGGAGGGTCGGTGTCCAATTGGATAAAAATTTAGCTTATCGACAGATAACAGTGAGTTGTGTCGGATGGCTATTTCTCAGACTGGTGGAATGTAGACAATGGTGTTCTCCAAGGGTCAGTGCTAGGACCACCACTCTTTTTTACTATATATAAATGACTTGGATCTTGAAATACGGCATAAGATTTCAAAATTTACTGATGATCCCAAACTTGGAGGAGTGGCCAATGGTGAGGATGATACAAATTGCCTGCAACAGGACATAAGCTAGCAGAAAGGGTAGACAAGTGGCAGATGAAATTTAATACTGGGAAATGAGAGGTGATGCACTTTGATAGAAGGGATAAGGAGAGGCAATATAGACTAAATAGCACAATTTCTAAAGAGTGTGCATGAACATAGGGATCTGGGGGTGCTTGTGCATAGATTTTTGAAGATGGCAGGACATAATGAGAAAGAAGTTAGCAAAGCATATGGGATATCAGGCTTCATAAATAGGAGCATTAGGAACAAAAGCAGAGAAGTTATGCTTTATAAAGCTCTGCTTAGGCTCCAGCTAGAGTATTACATCCAATTCTGGTCACCACACTTGAAAGATGAAGGTGCGGAGGAGATTTACCAGAATGGTTGTGGGGATGAGGGATTTTAGTTACAAAGTTCAGTTGGAGAAGCTGGGGGTCTCCTTGGAGCAAAGGAGGTTGAGAGGAGATAAAGGCAAAATACTACAGATGCTGGAAATCTGAAATGAAAACAAAAAATGCTGGAAAAGCTCAGGTCTGACAGCATCTGTGGAGAGAGAGAGGCAGAGATAACATTTCGAGTCCGTATGACTCTTCGGATCTCTGAAGAATCTGAAGAAGAGTCATACAGACTCAAAATGTTATCTCTGCCTCTCTCTCTCTCTCTCCACAGATGCAGATGTACAATGCTTTGTGTCTTTGCGATGATAATGTCCCAGCATCTTTACACAGCATCGATTTGGTTTCAGTATTGACATGTTTGAAGATTAACCCCTTGTGGTACAGCCTGCCTCTGTGTTGAGGTTTGGCCTGTTTTTGTTTTGCAGTGTTTATGTCTATGAAGCAAAGTCTTTGGGGTTTTTATATTTAATAAAGTCCAATCGGAGGGGATTCTGATCCCACACTGGTAGTATTCACTTGTGCAAACTCATAATGCGTAACCCTCACAAGTTCTACATTTTGATATCACTTGCATGGGCTTCCTAGACAGACTTAAAGATCTCAAAGTCAATAAATTCTCTCAAAGATCCTGTATACAGAATGCTGCTAAATAAGACTAGGGATGAAATCTCTGACAGTCATCTTGAAGGTGTCAGTGAAGAGGATGGTCCTATTACTGGGTTGGATGTGATCCCATGTTCTACCTATTTTCAAGAAAGGGGACAACAAACTCTGATATCTACAGTCCCGTTAGTCTTGGTGTCAGTAATTGTGAAAATAATGGAGTGAGCCATTAACAAGAAACTTTATGGATTATCTATTCAAATGACCTATTGAGTGGCAGTCAATGCTTTGAGAAGGGGCTGATCCTGCCTTATTCACTCTAGTCTTTTTGATGAAATGACATCCCAATTGGATGTTGGGAAGCCCTAAGATTTAATTACCTAGACTTGCAAAAAAAAATTCTCTGACATTCCACATGGAAGATTATATAAGCTTGATTATCTGAGGCAAAAGAATTTGGCTAAAACTAGAGAAAGCAGCAGGCATTAGCTAATAGAATGTCAGGCTGAGGAGATATTTTGAATGGAGCTTCTCAGCAGTGCCACATTTTCAGATGAAACGTTAAATCAAGGTCCCACCTGTCTATCTAGGTGAATGGCAGCATTTTAATAAGAGTAAACATTTCTTCCAATGTGCTGCCCAACAAACTAACTGTTTCTAGGACCTTGTGTGTAAATTGACAGCACTTCGAAATGAACTCATTGACAGTGAAATGCTTTGGGACATCCCAAGGAGATGAAGGATGCTCTATGTAAAAGTGAGTGAGTTCTTTTGTACTTGAAATTGTTCCTTTCTGTACACTAGGTTGACCAGCGGGTGTTCAAAGACTTGCTGAGTGAGAAGCTGCCACGGCTACGTGCTCATTTTGAACAGTACAAGGTCGATTTCTCACTCATCACCTTTAACTGGTTCCTTGTGGTATTTGTGGACAGTGTTGTCAGTGACATCATGTTCCGTATCTGGGATTCGTTCCTGTATGAAGGTCCAAAGGTACAGTACTTTCACTCTATTTCATGCCAATTTTTGGGTTTAGATTCATGTAACTGGAAAGTATTTACATTTTCTGTATTTTTTGTGACTGCTGATTATATTTAAGATCCTTACAGAAATTTTAAGTCAAGAATTGAAATATTTTAAACACAGGCAGTGTAACTTGCATAACTGACATTGTCTTAGTGTAACACCCAAGGAGAATTTGAATTTTTTACTGTATTTCACTGATCGAGATTTTTTTTTAACCTAAGTTTAAAACTACTTGTGATTATGATTTTGCTAGCTGTGGTCATCTAAAACACAAACTGTCTACTTGTTTATTTGCTAAATCACTTTCTGCATTGTACACAGGTTATATTTCGATATGCACTTGCAGTCTTCAAATTCAAGGAGGAGGAGTTTCTAAAGCTTCAGGATAATATGTCCATATTCAAGTATCTAAGATATTTCACTCACACTATTCTTGATGCACGGTAAGTGGCAGTGCTGCTAAATCTCTTTTTTTTAATAAGCGTGATATTTAATCACTGCACAAGTTACTTCATCCCTCATTTCCAGTCTTGCTAGTACCTTGTGCTTAATGAAGTTGGAATTCACCTAGGCATTCTCTTTATTTAAAAAAAAATTGGTATCCTGTTGGATTTGCAGTGCCTGTGAAAATGGTGACTGCGCATCCACGTTAGACCATTGTTGTCTTCAGCTCCTTCCATGTCCTTGCTCCGCCTCTCGATCCTCTTCAACCCTGTGTCCCAACACACAACCCCCACTGCCTCCTCATAACATTGTACTGTGCATTGCTGGCCGCATCACTACCAGCACATCCTTCGGCCCTTACACCTCCTGTGCTGTAGAGTGCTCTTTCTAACCCCTGCAGCTTGCTATTTCTCTCCAATTTCAAATCACTCTTCAGAACTTCCTTCGTACCTTTATCACGTCCCTTAATTTTCCTCCTTCCTGCCTAGCCTTGCCCCAATAAAGTGCCTTGTGGCATTTTGGGTTTTTTCCATTCTTTCATGGAATGAGAGCCTCACTGGCAGGGCTAGCATTTGTTGCTCATCTTTAATTTCCCATGAGAAGGTGGTGATGAGCTGTCGCCTTGAACCACTGCAGTCCGGGTAGTGCAGGCACACCAACAGTTTTGTTAAGAAAGGAGTTCCAGGATTTTGACAGTGAAAGAACGGTGATATATTTCCAATGGTCAGGATGGTGTGTGATGAGGAGAACTTGCAGGTGGTGGGGTCCCCATTGCATCTGCTGTCCTGTCCTTCTAGGTAGTAGAGGCTGCGGATTTAGAAAATGCTGTGGAAGGAGCCTTGGTGAGTTGCTGCAATGCATCTTATATAAGGTACACATTGCTGCCACTGTGCATTGGTGGTGGAGGGAGTGAAAGTTTAAGGTGGTGTATGGGGTGCCAATCAAGCAGGCTGCTTTGTCCTGGATTGTGTCGAGATTCTTGTGGTGTTGGAGCCACACTCATCCAGGCCAGTGGAGAGTATTTCATTACATTCCTGACTTGTGGCTTGTAGATGGTGGATAGGCTTTGGGGAGTCGGGAAGTGAGTTCCTTGCCATAGAATTCCCAGCCTCTTCTATTTATATGGCTGGTCCAGTTAAGTCTCAGGTTAATGGTAACCCTCAGAATGTTGATGGTGGGGTATTCAGCGATGGTAGTGCTGTTGAATTCTCTCTCATTGGAGATGATCATTGCCCGGCATTTGTGTTTCTTCAGAGCATCTGAGGAAGAGTCATGCAGACTCGAAACATTAACTCTGTTTTTCTCTCCACAGATGCTGTCAGACCTGCTGCATTTTTCCAGCATTTTCTGTTTTTATTTCAGATTTCCAGCATCTGTAGTATTTTGCTTTTATCTAAGGTTCTCTGAAGAAATAGGTTAAGGTACACACTCATTACCATGTATCTGGCAAGCAAACAGTACACACTGCTTATTGCTCACACCAGTGAATAGGTCATTTTTTAAAAAAATTATTTTTTCGTGGAATGTGGTCATCACTGGCAGGGCCAGCATTTGTTGCCCATCCCTAATTGCCCTTGAATTGAGCGGCTTACTAGGCAGTTAAAAGTCAACCACATTGCTGTGGATCTGGAGTCACATGTAGGCCAGACCAGGTAAGGATGGCAGATTTCCTTCCCTAAAAGACATTAGTGAACCAGGTGGGCTTGTAAGAACCCCTTCCATTGGCTCGTCTCTATTAGGTATTCACATCAAGTGAAGAAGCTGCTTCATTAGGGAAAAAACTAAAATAGAAATTAGTGACCATCATTTAACCTTTCTATTACAAGGATCGTTTGGCTGGGTCTATATTGCAAGGATCGTTTGGCTGGGTCTATATTGCAAGGATCGTTTGGCTGGGTCTATATTGCAAAGATCGTTTGGCAGGGTCTATATTGCAAGGATCGTTTGGCTGGGTCTATATTGCAAGGATCGTTTGGCTGGGTCTATATTGCAAGGATCGTTTGGCTGGGTCTGTCAGCTGTGGCTCAGTTCATAGCACCCTCGCCTTTGAATCAGAGGGTTGTGGGTTCATGTCCCACTCCTGGAAAACCAAGAACTGTGATTGTACTCAAAAAGAGTTGCAATCTGTGACTGTTGATAACGCGTTTGGCTGGGTCTATATTGCAAGGATCTTATGGCTGGGTCTATATTACAAGTAAGGATCGGTTGGCTGGGTAATATTACAAGGATCGGTTGGCTGGGTCTATATTGCAAGGATCGGATGGCTGGGTCTATATTGCAAGGATCGGTTGGCTGGGTCTATATTGCAAGGATCGGTTGGCTGGGTCTATATTGCAAGGATCGGTTGGCTGGGTCTATATTACAAGGTTGTTGGAAACAATGGAGTCTGATGTCAAACTTGAAATTGCACAACATCGAATATATTTTAATCCAATGTCTTTGGAAAACTAAAATTCGTTTCTAGTGGAGTTTCGTGCAATGTACAATTTTTTTGAGGTGCTGATTATAAATTTGTTCCACCTAAGTTATAAACGAAACCTGAATGTTATTTCATTATCTAATTTAAATTAAAATTCAGAAAATACTGACATTGTCTCAGGTGAACAGTGCAGTTGAGATTAGCTTTCTATGTCGTTTTCATAAACTTTGAAATGTTAGGGCGTTGTTCTTGCCTCCACCCATTGGTCAGCCAGAGCAGGAAAACGTGCCATACTGCTGATCCTTCAGAATTTATAAACGTGGATTTCTGAATTGTACGTCAGAACTGAGGACAGGAAGAGTGAGGGGAGAGATGATAAATGGGGTTGGATAGGTCTTATGGAAAAGCTAGAAAGGAGGAAACTGGGACGGGGTTGTAATATAATTTTACTGAGAGAATGGAGGATATGGGAGGTTATGAAAACTGAAAATGTTACAAACCCCTGACTCAAATCGGGGATTCTCCACCCCAGAGGGTTGTGGATGTGCCATCATTGAATATATTTAAGGCTGAGATGGACTGATTTTTTTGGTGTCTCAGGGAATTGAGGGATAAAGGTGAGCAGGCGAGAAAGTGGAGTTGAAACCCGAGATCAGCCATGATCATATTGAATGGCGGAACAGACTCAATGGGCCAAATGATCTTCTGCGTCTATTTCCTAGAATAAGTTTCTTCACTTGGCTAGGGTAACCCAAACTGGATGTGTTTTCTGTACATCAGGCTGATGTGAAGAGCCCATTCGTTGCACACTGGTTCAAGTTGTAAAAAGGAAGAAATATTTATGTAGCAACTTCTACACCCTCAGGGCATCCCAAATTGCTTTACAGCCAATGAAGTGCTTTTGAACTGGAGTCACAGTTATAGAGAAAGAGGCAGACAATTTGCGCACACATCAAGCTCCCATGAACAACAAGCAAATGTGTACCTTAACCTATTTCTTCAGGGAACCTAAGATAAAAGCAAAATTTGCTTGCTCCGGATCCTGGGAATGGTCAGGATGTCACAGGATTCCTCAATGTTAATGAGGGAGTTCTGTGACTGAGGCTGAGATCTTGGCCATGAGTAATTTTCCCTTCACTGATATCCCTGATGTTGAGAACAAAATTAGAGAAGGTGGTGGGAGGGAAAGGGTGTAGGCAGGGCGGGGGAGAGAAAGAGACACCAATCGAATTTTTCACCAAAATTGTTTCCAGAATTCTAATCGCTGGTTTTTGTGTTGTAGAAAACTTACCAACATTGCTTTTGTGGACATGAATCCCTTTCCAATGCGGCTAATCCATAATCGCAGAGCTTTTCACTTGGAGAAGGTGCGCCTGGAATTGAGTGAACTAGAAGCAATCCGCCAGGATTTTCTACGGGAACGTGAAACTGCGAACCCCGAAAGGAGGGATGTCATTAGTGATGATGATGAGGACACCTAACTACACATGCAGTCCCACTTTATGACCGAAGAACAGCCTTGTTGAATAACTAAACTACAAGAATAGCCCAGGAACAGAGGTGGAACTTCCCAGCTAGCTGGTTAGGAGTTTGAGTCCCAGGGCTATCTGGCACCCAAATTTGTTTGCTGCTGTTGGAAAACAGCGCCCTGGTTCTCAGCTGAGCTAGAAAGTTGGTATCTTTGAGCAGGTGGGTGCTCAGACATGGATTGTCCATCCCACTTTGTAAGCCAACCCACCATTTGAGTGCTAAGTAGCCCTGTTATCAGTCATCTGCTTTCAATTTAGTGTTCTGGGGAGGCAAGTGGCTCTTACAAGACAAACAGTGGAGTAACTTACTGTTCATCCTTAAAGTAAACCTTGTATCCCATCATGGAAGAAATATGCTGGGCATATTTCTCTGTAACTGCACATGATGGAAAGATTGTGTGTCAAACTAACCTTCAGACTGATAGTGGAAATATGTCAGGTACCAGCACTTGGAACTCTCTGCTAATCTTTTGCTGTTAGTGATGGCAAAAAATGTCAGTTCTGGTTAGCTAATCATGGGACCAATTATATTACACAACAGTATTATTTGGAAATCTTATCTAGTGTGATTTCCAATTGGATGTGTTGTCATTGATCCTTTTTTTTTGCGTATCAGTATTTTGGGAAGCAGGCTTCCTTAACAACCAAAAATGATTTGTATTAAATGTTGGGGAGGAGGGGAAGATTTGCCTTAAAATAAATTGTGTGTGATTTTTCTCCGAAATAATAGGGAAAAGGGAAATTGTGCTAGTTGATATAATTTACCATCCTTGCTCAGACTATCAATTCACTACAATATTGTGTTTTGAAAATCTTGATGTTGATATATCTTTTGCCTCCATTTAAGAATATTCAGTAGAAGTGTGATTTCATGTTTACAGCCAAGATGAACATCATTGTACAGTGATCATGATAACATCAGTCAGCTCAATTGATTTTATTACAGAATGGGAATTCTCCTGTAATATCTTCTACCTGTTTTGTACAAAATGTCATTTGTAGGTTCTATAATGCACATTATCTGTCACAATCTCTTGAAAATTGTCTCCTCAGTTCATAATACTAGTTACAAAGCGGAATTTGAAATGTGTCACATTGGTTCATCTGTGAAACATGGGCTTTGTTCCAGTCTATATTACAGCCATAAATTGCACCTAGCAATTTAGAAGCTGTATCTAACAATGACCTTGAATCACACTTCAGTTTTGAAGGCCTCTTGAATGACTAAACCCTGAATTCATTGCCTGTCAGCGGGTGTGAATGGGTGGAAGATCTCACCCTAACTCCCACTTCACTACAACTCCAGCTAAGCCATAACAAAGGTCAAAACGTGTCACGTTTTAGATCAAAACCAAGGGACATGTATATTTTTGTGAAACGAGACCATTTTTCAAAATGCAGTATTTGTTTCATGAGCTTTGAGTTTGTCGGGAACCGGACCAAGATTATTGTATTTTTTGATGTCTCGTTTAAGTTTTGTCCTTGAGGCCGATCCTAATTTGACTGCAGGAGGTTGGAGGGTTGCAGAGGAGTGCTGGAAGTACATCACAAACCCTCTCCATTCGTACCGCACTTTGCTTGATCTAGTCCTCAATTTGTTAAAGTAAACGGTTATACAGTGGTATTCAGTCCCTGTGGACTTGAAATATAGAATTTGCAAAATTTTCTTGAGTGAATTGTATGGCAGGATCTCATGTAGAGCCTGAATACCTGTAATCATCTTGATGTATCTTGAGTATCTAAACTTTGCTGTTGGTGAGTTAATTTTTACACTTTCCACACAGACTGTTAGGAGTTTCTGTATGACCAGCACCTGAAGAAAGCTGGAAAAAGAATGTTTTGTTTACGCTGGATGTTGACTTTTTTTGACATTTCAATATTGTTTTGTTTTCATAGCAATTCTTGTTAACAGAAGCACACCATTTTGTCTTATCTGTTTAGTTCAAGTATAAAGGAAACTTGTTTCATGGTTCTGAACATTAAAATAATTTTGCCACAATGAAGTGCCTTTAGGAGTTTTTATATTTGACAAAATACTGTGCTTGGATTACCTGGTTTATTGGTACAGAAGGTCCAATTTACACCAAATTCGTGAATAGGGCATAGGAACAAATTAACATAGGAGCAGGAGTAGGCCATTTGACCCTTCAAGCCTGTTCCGCCATTCAATAAGATCATAGCTGATCTGGCTGTGGTCTTAGCTCCACTTTCCTGTCGTTCCCCCATAACCCTTGACTCCTTTGCCTAACAAAAATCTATCTAACTCTGCCTTAAAAGTTTCAAAGACGCAGCCTCCACTACTTTCTGGGGAAGAGAATTCCACATGCCAGTGACCCTTTGGGAGAAAATGTTTCTCCTCATCCCTGTCTTAAAAACCTCTTATTTTTAAACTATTTCCCCTAGTCGTCTCCACAAGAGGAAACATCGTCCGAGTATCCACCCTATCAAGTTTCCTCAGGATCTTAAATGTTTCAATAATTTCACCCCTCATTCTTCTAAACCTCAGTTCAACCTTTCTTCATAAGACAATCCCTTCATCCCAGGAATGAGTCGAGTGAACCTTCTCTGAACTGCTAAAGCAAATATATATTTTTTTAAATAAGGAGACCAAACACACTACTCCAGATCTGGTCTCACCAAGGCCCTGTACAGCTGTAGTAACATTTCCCTACTTTTATACTCCATTCCTCTTGCAATAAATGCCAACATTCCATTTGCCTCCCTAATCACTTGCTGTGCCCGCATACTAACTTTGTAATTCATGTACAAAAACACCGAGGTCCCTCTGTACCACCAGAGTTCAGCAATCTTTGACAATTTAAATAGTATACTGCTTTCAATTCTTCCTGCCAAAGTGTACAAGTTCACACTTACCCATGCTATTGTAAAAAGAGAGCGGGGAGGCTTCATTTTAAAAAGAGAGCGAGGAGACTTCATTTTAAAAAGAGAGCGGGGAGACTTCATTTTAAAAAGAGAGCGGGGAGACTTCATTTTAAAAAGAGAGCGGGGAGACTTCATTTTAAAAAGAGAGCGGGGAGACTTCATTTTAAAAAGAGAGCGGGGAGACTTCATTTTAAAAAGAGAGCGGGGAGACTTAGTGTGAAACCAGTGGCGGAGTGACATCATGAACCACAATGTGAAGGGAAAGCAGCTGATTGGTGAGTAGGATTGGTGAGTATTTCTAGTCTTTAAAGTAAAAGTAAGGTCTTTAGTTTGTGTTTAGGTCGCTAGTCCTTTTTCTTAAAAATAGCTTGTTAAGTTTAAGATCGATAACTGGTGTGTAAAATAAAAGTTAATTACAATAAAGTGTAAAGAGCAGGGATACTAGAGTAATTAATTTTTTTAAAATTCGATAGTAACGGCAGGACAGGTGATGTGTTGCTGCTGCTGCATGTGGGGCTTGCTGGACACCAAGGTTATCCAGAACGAACACATCTGTAGTAAGTTTGCAGCTCGAAGAACGTCGGATTTGAGTTGAGCTGGAAACTGAGCTGCAGACATTGCACCACACCAGGGAGGGGGAAAGTTACCTGGACACTTTGCTCCAGGAGGTGGTCACACCCCTCAGATTAGGTCATTCAAATTTGGTCTGTGATCAGGGACAGGAGGGTGTGACTGCAAGTGAGGCAGGTATGGGGACCCAGGGGGGGTAGCGTTTGAGGCGCCTCGACCCCTGCAATTGCCCAACAGTTACGAGGTTCTCACAAGCTATGTGGACGAGAGCGGGGACTGCAGGAAGGATGAGCAAACTGACCATGGCCATTCAGCGGGTTGGGGGGGCGCGGAAGTAGGAACCTAGTAGTGGTAGGGGACAGTAAAATTAGGGGGATAGATACTTGTCAGGCAGATATAATATTGGAATTTATTGTAAAATAGTGGTATTTGTGTCAATGTATTTGTGTCTGTGTGTGAGAGAGAGACTTAATTGGATTAAAGGCAGCTGATTTGAAGGCTTTGATGTAAACATGGGGGAAGTTTAGAATTTTAAGGTGTAAAAGTACATTTCCATTTTTAAATAAACCAAATTAGATTGTTTTCAAAGGAGGTGTGAAATGTGTCACCTAGCCAGGTGAAGTTCAGAAACCGTGTTTATTTTTCCCAAAGATTACTGGTAAAAGTAGTACTGAGAGATTTTTATTATTAGAAAGATAATGTCCAAAGACACAATGAAACAATGGGAATTTGCATTCAATGGGGGAAAATACGTATAAAGGAGCGAAGGCTGTGTGTAAGAGTAGACATTTTAAGATCTAACAAGTGTGAAAAGCCTTCAGCATCTACACCTCAAGCTGCTGTGTACAACAAACTGAGGTTAAGGAAACTCATTCTGAATTGGATCGGTCAGAGTATCATGTTTTCTTTCCCTGGGTCTTTTAAAATCAATGTGTCTTACTGTTGCCTTAACGAAAGTGTAACTGGGAGTTAAATTAATTTGGAAGTTATTATAATAGTAATTTGTAGTCATATGTATGTGCTTAAAAATCATTTTTCCTGTGAATAAATGTTTAATCTAGCTTTGTAAAGAAAAAAAACCTAGAAGACTCAGTGGTCTCATTATTATTGAATTCAAAGCACGCATCTGAAAATTTTTACAAATTTCAAAACAAGTTGTGACAGTTGTTTCAAGTTTCCCTCTGGGATTCGAACAACTCAGCATTTACCATTGGCTGTGCCATTACATATTGTTCTCTGCAGCCGTTAGCATGAGTCCTGAAGGCTGCCCGGTGCCAAGGTTAAGGACATTTCCTCAGGGATGGAGAGGAACTTGGAGTGGGAGGGGAGGGATCAGTTGTCATCGTCCACGTTGGTACCAATGACATTGATAGGACTAGAAAGGAGGCTCTGCTGAAAGAATTTGAACAGTTGGGAGCTAAATTAAAAAGCAAAACCTCCAAGGTAATAATCTCAGGATTACTGCCTGAGCCAAGGGTAAACTGGCATAGGGTAAATAAAGTCAAGGAGTTAAATGCGTGGCTCAAAGATTGGTGTGGGAGGAATGGGTTTCAGTTCATGGGGCACTGGCACCAGTACTGGAGTAGAAGGGAGCTGTTCCAGTGGGACGGGCTTCACTTGAACCGTGCTGGGATCAGTGTCCTGGCTAATTGAATAACTAGGTCTGTAGGGAGGGACTTAAACTAAATAGATGGGTGGAGGGTTCATGAGAGGGGATAGGTAGGCTTATAAAGCAAAAGGATATGGCATCATTGCAGGGCAGCTATTTAGATAATGATACCCAGAGTGTGACAGGAAGGGACAGAGTCAAATAGGGTCAAAGGAGGAAAAATTGGTATAAAGGCAAAATTTATAGCTCTTTACTTAAATGCATGTAGTATTCGGAACAAACTAAATGAATTAACGGCACAAATAGAGGTTAGTGGGTATGATCTTATAGCCATTACGGAGACATGGTTACATGGAGATCAAAGCTGGGAACTAAATATTCAAGGGTATGTGACTTTTCAAAAGGACAGACAGGAAGGAAAGAGTGGTCGGGTAGCTTTGTTAGTACGAGATGGAATAAGAACGATAGCAAGAAATGATCTTGGATCGGAAGATGTGGAATCCATATGGGTGGAGGTAAGAAATAACAAGGGGAAGAAGACACTGGTGGAAGTAGTCTATAGGCCCCCGAACAGTAGCTATACTGTAGGGCAGAGAATAAATCAGGAGATAATGAGGGCATATAAAAAAAGGCAGTAGATTAATCGTGGGTGACTTTAATCTTAATGTAGATTGGGAAAATCAATTTGGCAGAGGTAGCCACGAGCAAGAATTCATAAAGTGTATTCGGGACAGTTGCCTAGAACAATATGTTGTGGATTCAACCAGGGATCAGGCTTTCTTGGATCTGGTAATGTGTAATGAGGCAGGTTTAATAGACGATCTCAGAGTAAAAGATCCCCTAGGAAACAGTGACCATAACATGGTTGGATTTAGCTTTCAGTTTGAGAGTGAGAAACTTGGGTCGGAAACAACTGTGCTAAACGTAAATAAGAGTAATTACAAAGGAGTGAGGGCAGAGTTGGCTGCAGTGGACTGGGAAAGGAGTTTAGCAGAAAAGATGGTAGTTGAACAATGGCAGATGTTTAAGAAAATAGTTCATGACTCTCAACAAAGATATATCCCATTGAGGAAGACGGATTCTATGAAGGGGATAAACGAACCATAGTTAACCAAGGAAGTTAAGGATAGTATCAAATTGAAAGAAAAAACATACAATGTGGCAAAGATTAGTAGTAAGCCAGAGGATTGGGAAAGTTCCAAAATCCAACAAAAGATGACCCAAAAAAAATAGAGGGAGAAAATAAACTTTGAAGGTAAACTAGCAAGTAACATAAGAACAGAGAGTAAGAGCTTCTTTAAATTTATAAAAAGGAAGAGAGAGGTCAAAGTCAATATAGGCTCCTTAGAGAATGAGGCTGGGGAAATAATGGGGAACCAGGAAATGGCAGTTGAATAGATACTTTGCATCAGTAGAAGGCACTAATAGCATTCCAAAAGTACTAAATAATCAAGGAGCAAAAGGTGGGAGGAGGAAATAAATAGAATAACTATCACTATTGAAAAAGTACTAGGGAACTAATAGGGCTAAAGGCTGATAAGCCCCCTGGACCTGATGGGCTGCATCCTAGGATATTAAAGGAAGTAGCTATGGAGATAGTGGATGCACTGGTAGTAATCTTCCAAGAATCCTTAGATTCTGGATAAGTCCCAGAAGATTAGAAAACTGCCAATGTACACCCTTATTCAAAAAGGGAGGGAGTCAAAAAACAAGTTTTTTAAAAATTAATTCATGGGATATGGGTGTCACTGGCTGGGCCAGCATTTATTGCCCATCCCTAGTTGCCCTTGAGAAGGTGGTGGTGAGCTACCTCCTTGAACCGCTGCAGTCCATATGGTATAGGTACACTCACAAGAGCTGTTAGGAAGAGTTCCAGGATTTTGACTCAGCGACAGTGAAGGAATGGCAATATATTTCCAAGTCAGGATGGTGAGTGACCTGGAGGGGAACCTCCAGGTGGTGGGGTTCCCATGTATCTGCTGTCCTTGTCCTTCTAGATGATAGTGGTCGTGGGTTTGGAAGGTGCTGTCGAAAGTGTGCATCTTGTAGATGGTACACACTGCTGCTACTATGTGTTGGTGGTGGAGGGAGTGAATGTTTGTGGATGTGGTGCCAATCAAGCGGGCTGCTTTGTCCTGGACAGTGTCAAGCTTCTTGAGTATTGTGGGAGCTGCACTCATCCAGGCAAGTGGGGAGTATTCCATCACACTCTTGACTTGTTCCTTGTAGATGGTGGACAGGCTTTGGGGAGTCAGGAGGAGAGTTACTCATCGCAGGATTCCTAGCCTCTGACTTCTTTTAGCCACAGTATTTACATGGCTAGTCCAGTTCAGATTCTGGTCAATGGTAACCCCAGGATGTTGATAATGGGAGATTCAGCGATGATAGTGCCATTGAATGTCATGGGTCAATGGTTAGATTCTCTCCTGTTGGAGATGGTCATCGCCTGATACATGTGTGGCATGAATGCTACTTGCCACTTGTCAGCCCAAGCCTGGATATTGTCCTGGTCTTGCTGCAATTGCACATGGACTGCTTCAGCATCTGAGGAGTTGCAAATGGTGCTGA
The DNA here is from genome assembly GCF_964194155.1 of Cetorhinus maximus. Lineage (NCBI taxonomy): Eukaryota > Metazoa > Chordata > Chondrichthyes > Lamniformes > Cetorhinidae > Cetorhinus > Cetorhinus maximus. The sequence continues at coordinate 16,836,254 of NC_135908.1, read as the reverse complement.
ACATTGTGCAATCATCAGTGAACACCCCCACTTCTAACCTTGTAATGGAAGGAAAGTCATTGATGAAGCAATTTAAGATGTTTGGGCCGAGGACACTACCCTGAGGAACTCCTGCAATGATGTCCTGGAGCTGAGATGACTGACCTCCAACAACCACAACCATCTTCCTTTGTGCTAAGTATGACTCCAGCCAGTGGAGAGTATACCCCCGATTCCCATTGACTCCAGCTTTACTAGGGCTCCTTGATGTCAAGGGCAGTCACTCTCACCTCACCTCGAGAGTTCAGCTCTTTTGTCCATGTTTGAACCAAGGCTGTAATGACGTCAGGAGCTGAGTGGCCCTGGTGGAACCCAAACTGGGCACCAGTGAGCAGGTTATTGCTAAGCAAGTGCTGCTTGATAGCACTGTTGATGACCCCTTCCATTACTTTACTGATGATCAGGAATAGATATGGCAGTAATTGGCCAGGTTAGATTTGTCCTGAATTTTGTGTACAGGACATACCTGGGCAATTTTCCACATAGCCAGGTAGATGCCAGTGTTGTAGCTGTACTGGAACAGCTTGGCTAGGGTCGGGGCAAGTTCTGGAGCTAATACAAAATGCATAATATTATCAAGCAGAGTCAGTATGGCTTCATAAAGGGGAAATCATGCCTGACAAATTTATTAGAATTCTTTGTGGATGAAACAAGCAGGATAGATTAAGTGGAACCAGTAGATGTAATATTTGGATTTTCAAAAGGTGTTCGATAAGGTACCGCACATAAGGCTATTTAATAAGATAAGAGCCCATGGTATTGGGGGCAGTATATTAGTATGGATAGAGGATTGGCTAACTAATAGAAGACAGAGTATTGGGTTAACGGGGGCTTTTTCAGGATGGCAACCTGTAACTAGTGGAGTGCTGGGGCCACAATTATTTACAATATATATTAATGACTTGGACGAGGGAAGCGAATGTACTATCGCCAAGTTTGCGGATGACACAAAAATAGGTGGGAAGGCAAGCGGTGAGGATGACACAGAGTCTACAGAGGGATATAGACAGGTTAAGAGAGTGGACAAAAACTTGGCAGGTGGAATATAATGTGAGAAAAAGTGAGGTCATGCACTTTGGCAGGAAGAATAGAGGAGCTGACTTTACTTAAATGGAGAAAGACTGCAGAAAGCTGCAGCACAGAGGGATTTGGGGGTCCTCGTGCATGAATCACAAAAAGCTAACATACAAGTTCAACAGGTAATAGGGAATGCAAATGGAATGTTGACCTTTATTTCAAAGGGAATGAAGTATAAAAATAGGGAAGTTTCGCTAAAACTATACAAGGCACTAGTTACACCAGACCTAGAATACTGTGAACAGTTTTGGTCCCCTTATCTAAGGAAAGATATACTGGCATTGGAGGCAGTCCAGAGAAGGCTCACTAGGTTGATCCTGGGAGGGATTTTCTTATGAGGAGAGGTTGTGTAGGCTGGGCCTGTACTCATTGGAGTTTAGAAGGATGAGAGGCGACCTTATTGAAACATAAGATTCTTAGGGGGCTTGACAGGGTAGATGCTGAGAGATTGTTTCCCCTTGTGGGAGAGTCTAGGACCAGAGGGCATAATCTCAGAGTAGGGGGTCGCCTATTTAAGACAGAGATGAGGAGGAATTTCTTCTCTGAGGGTAGTGAATCTGTCGAATTCTTTACTGCAGAGGGCTGTAGAAGCTGTGTCATTAAGTATATTCAAGGCTGAGATAGGCAGATTTTTAATCAGTAAGGGAATCAAGAGTTATGGGGAAAAGGCAGGAAAGTGGAGTATCAGATCAGCCATGATCTCATTGAATGGCGGAGCAGACTCGATGGGCCGAATGGCCTACGTCTGCTCTTACGTCTTATGGTTATACTCCATCTGCCAAATTTTTGTCCACTCGCTTAACCTATCTGTATCCCTTGGCAGGTTGTCTACCTCGACATGGAAATGGATAATACTGGGGAAGTCAACATCTTTATGTTGATGCTCCATTCCTGGATTTTAATATCCTGACCCACAGCAGAGAAAGCTCTAGTGCTCAGTGTTCATTTATTTTCCCAGTAACTTTCAGAAAAAAACACCAAAGATCAAGACCACAGCAATATCAGAGATTTCCTCGGGGAAAATGAAGAGCTATTCTGCTGCTCTCTCTACCTCATTAAGTGCCTCATGTAGGGTCAGGGCAGAGGTAAAAAAAATAGGTAGCGGGATGAAAATGGATGAGGTGTGCAGATAGCTTTCATGAAATTTGCACTGATAGTCAAAGTATACTTACTCGGAGATAAACACCCCTAGTGGCCTTGAGCAATCTAACAATGTAGTTATAACCAGCACAAATAGGGGCGGTATTGAGGAAAGGACACCCCCTCACCATTCACAGGAAAATCTGTATTAGAGAATTTAAATGGTGCTCTTTTTCTAAATAAAAAACTTGTGGGTTGATCTTTAAAAAGGGAAAAAAGTTCTTGGTTATTACTTCATATCAGTGGGGGAAATGTGTTTGGAAATAATTAACCATTTAAAAAAGATGCATTCACACTTTCCTATGTTTGTTAACACTTCAAAATAACAGTTCGTTGGAAGTTGATCAGCCTTGAGCCTTTTTCGATTCCTTCACCCCACCCCACTCCCACTAGGGCTATCTGTACCTTGCTTGTCCTGCTTTCTACCCTTAATTAGCACATTCCTTTAGATAATATCACCACCTTCAACACCTCTTTGTCCTTTTGTCTGTGACATCTTTGGGTTATCTCCCCCTATCACTGGCCCTCTATCCAGCTCTTCTTGTCCCAACCACTCCACCACCCCCCCCCACCCCCCCAAACCAGCTTATATTTCACCCCTTCTCCATTTTTAATTAGTTCTGTTGAAGAGTCATGCGGACTCGAAACGTTAACTGTGTTCCTCTCCACCGATGCTGCCAGACCTGCTGAGTTTTTCCAGGTATTTTTGTTTTTGTTTTTGATAAGTCAGAGGACTGGTTTAAACATCCAAAGCCAATTCTGGCATGGTCTACATAAAGTCTTATCGGGCCTTGTTCTCGAACGCTCACGATTCCAGGATTGTCCTGGAATGCAAAGGTAACCCCCATTTATTTTCTGTACTGTAAACTGTAATCTTAAGCCCCTCTTCCCCACCTTCCCCCTCCGACAACATGTGCAAGGAGGTCTTCACTGCCCGAACCCTGAACTGGCCTCTTCCTCTTGTTTCTTGCCTATAGTGTCAGCTCTGGCTCAGTTGCATCTGAGCCACAAGGTTCTGGGTTCAAGTCCTATTCCAGGACTTCAGCACAAAAGCCTGGGCTGACCCTCCAGTGCAGTACTGAGGGAGTGCTGCAATGTTGGAGGTGCTGTCTTTTGGATGAGATGTTAAACTGAGGCCCCGATTACCCTCTCCGGTGGACGTATATGATCCTGTGGCACTATTTTGAAGAACAGCAGGGAAGTTTGTTAGTTGTGAGCAAATTGGCTGCTGTGTTACCTACGTTACTATGGTGACTAAACTTAAAAAGTACTTCACTGGCTGTTAGTAACTTTGTGATGTCTAGAGGCCATGAAAATGCTATACAAATGCAACCCCATAGTTTATAATCTGTCCTCATGCTCTCCCCACTCATTTTATTCATGGAATCTACTCCCTCCCCCTTCACCCCTATTCCTACTAAACTGCTGATCACCCAATTCCTTCCTAGTTCCCGTGTCACCTGATATTCTTAATGGTCCCTTCTCATCTGCTACCATCACCCTGCTACTCAAAAAGACCAATCCTTGACACCTCTGTCCTTGCCCAACCTGCAACTTCTCAAATCCTCATCAAATTCTCCCAACATCTCTCCTGGAACTCCATGTTTGAATCCCTCCAATCAGGTTACTGTCCCTGCTACAGTAATGAAACCGCACTTGGCAAAGTCACAAATGACATCCCATGTGACTGAGAAATGCAAAATATCCCTCCTCATTACCCCTGAATCATTCTGTAGCTTTGACATGATTGACCACGCCATCCTCCTCCATCATCAAATTAGGTGGGACTCCACTCACCTTGTTCCATTCTTATCTATTCAGTCAACATCCTGGGGCTTACCATTGACCAGAAACTGAACTGCACAAGCCATATAAACACTGGTTACAAGAGCAGGTCAGAGGCTGGGAATCCTGGGGCAAGTAACTCACCCCGACTCCCCAAAGCCAGCCCACCATCTACAAGGCACCAATCAGTAGTGTCCTGGAATACTCTCCACTTGCCTGGATGAGTGCGGCTCCAACAACGCTCAGGAAGCTCGACACCATCCAGGACAAAGCAAGATATTTGATTGGCACTCCATCCACCACCTTAAACATTCACTCCCTCCACCACTGACGCACAGTGGCATCAATGTGTACCATCTACAAGATGCACTGCAGCAACTCCCCAAGGTTCCTTCAACACAACCTTCTAAAGCCATGACCTATCCAAGTGGGAGGACGCATGGGAACACCACCATCCGCAAGTTCCTCTCCGGGCCACTCACCATCCTGACTTGGAAATATATCGGCCATTCCTTCACTGTCGCTGGGTCAAAATCCTGGAATCCCCTCCCTAACAGCACTGTGGGTGTACCTACACCCCATGGACTGCAGAAGTTCAAGAAGTTGGTTCACTGCCACCTCATGGGCAATAAATATCAGTGAATCCCACATCCTGTGAACAAATAAAAATAAAATTCTAGCCAGAGGATCTCCTGCCGTGGTTTCTTGTCCTGATCCTGCACTGTTACATCTGGTGTACTCCAAGGATCTATTCTTGGTTCCACCCCTATCACCCACCCCCCCAACCCCTCTCATTTATACACCACCCCCTCAGCGACATCATCTAAGAAAACAGCAGCAGTTTCCACATATAACCTGACAACACCCACCCATACTTCATCATTAACTATCTCAGGCTGTCTTTAAATGATCAGACGGCTTGTCTAACATTTGATGAGCAGAAATTTCCTCCAACTAAATATTGGGAGGGCTAAACTCCATTCCCTGGCCACTGACTCTATCGCTCTCCCTGGCAATTGAGGTTGAACCAGACTGTTCCCAACTTTGGCGTAACATTTGTCCTTTAGATGAGCTTTTGACCACAAGGCAGCCCATTTCTACCTTTGTAATATCACTTGACCCCACCACTGTCTCAGCTCACCTGCCTAAACCCTCGTCCATGCCTTTGTTACCTTTAGATTTGACTATTCCAGTACACTCCTAGTTGCCTTCCCACGTTCTGCCCTCTAAACTTAAGGGTATCCAAAACTCTGCTGTCATGGTCCTCTTCCTTTCTTTATTCTTTCATGGGATGTGGGTGTCGCTAGCAAGGCCAGCATTTGTTGCCCATCCCTAATTGCCCTTAAACTGAGTGGTTTGCTAGGCCATTCCAGAGGGCAGTTAAGAGTCAACCACATTGCTGTGGGTCTGGAGTCACATGTAGGCCAGACCAGGTAAGGACGGCAGATTTCCTTCCCTAAAGGGCATTAGTGAACCAGAGAGGTTTTTAAACAACAATCGATGATAGTTGTCACCATTACTGAGACTAGCTTTCAATTCCAGATTTATTAATTTTATTTAAATTTCACCAGCTGCCATGTCCCCAGGTCCCCAGGCCATTAGCCTGGGCCTATGGATTACCTGCCCAGTGACATTACCACTAAACCATCGTTCTCCCCGCCCCCTTACCCTCAGTAAGTCTGGTTCACCTATCACGCCTGTGCTCACTGACCTACACCAGCTCCTAGTCTAAAAGCTTAAAATCTTCAACCTTGTTTGCAAATCGCTATGGCCTCGCCCCTCCCTATCTCTGTAATCTCCTCCAGCCTCACAACCCTCTGAGATATCTGTGCTCTGCCAATTCTGACTTCTTGGGAATCCCCAATTTTCATCGGTCCACCTTGAGCGACTCTGCCTTCAGCTGCCAGAGCCCTGAGCGCTGGAATTGCACCACACGTCTTTGTCTCTTTCCTCCTCTAACGCACTCCTTTAAAATCCACCCCTTTGACCTAGTGTCTTCTAATATCTCCTCGGCGTCAAATTTTGTTTGGCAATGCTCTTGCCTGGGGATGATTTAGTACATTAATGGTGCTATATAAATGCACGTTGTAATTGTTACAAGGAAAACTCAGGCTATGTTTTTGACTGGGGCAGCAGCATACACTGTGTTACAGAGGGCAGGATTTTTCAGCTGGCATGTGGGGGTGGGCCCGATAGGCCGACATGTAAAATGAGGCCCGATGGCGTTGAGTGTACGTCCTGACATCATCACGCTGTCTCGCTTGGCGAGCGCGGGCCGGAATCGGCTGCACGCCCGTCGATAATGTAAACGGCCTATTAAGGCCATTTAGAAAGTAACTGATGTCATCGGTAACGCTGCCCGTCCAACCCTTAATGTTGGCGAAAAGGCCAAGCGGCCTTCACGTTTTTTTAGGAAATCTCATCCACCAGCGGGATCAGGGTTCCTGAAGCTTCTATTAATTAAATTTAAAAATCTTCCTAAATATAAAAACATGTCCCATCTCACGTGACACAGTGAGTGTCGGGCAGGCAGTGACCACCACAACCCTCTGGGTGAATAAGTTTTTCCTCATCTCCCCTCTGATCTTTTTACCAATCACTTTAAATCTATGCTCCCCAGTCACTGACCTGTCCACTAAGGTAAATAGGCCCTTCCCATCCACTCTATCCAGGCCCCTCACAATTTTCTACATCTCAATCCAATCCCCCCCCCCCTTCAGCCTCCTCTGTTCCAAGGAGAACAACCCCAGCCTATCCAACCTTTCCTCGTAGCTGCAATTTTCTAGTACTGGCAACATCCTGGTAAATCTCCTCTGTACCCTCTCGAATGCAATTACTTTCTGTAATGAGGTGACCAGAACTGCGCACAGTACTCAGGTTGTGGCTTAACTAATGTTTCACATAGTTCCAGCATAACCTCCCTGCTCTTATATTCTATGCCTCGGCTAATAAATGAAAGGATTCCATATGCCTTCTTAACCACCTTATCAACCTGTCCTGCTACCTCCAGGGGTTTGTGGACATTCACTCCAAGGTCCCTCACTTACTCTACACCTCCCAGTATCCTCCCACTTATTGTACCACAATATCTTTACAGTGCAGGAGACCATTCGGCCCATCGAATCTGCACTGGCTCTCTGAAAGAACATTCCACCTAGTCCCACTCCCCTGCCTTCCCCCCCCTTACCTTGCATATTCTCTCTTTTCAGGTACCAATCCAATTCCCCCTTTGAATACCTCGATCGAATCTGCCTCTACCACCCTCTCAGGAAGTTTATTCCAGACTCCAACCACCCTCTGGATGAAAAAATTTTCCACACATCACATTTGCTCCCTTTGTCAATTATTTTGAATCTGTGCCCTCTAGTTCTCTTGAGTGGGTACAGCTTCTCACTATTTACCCTCCATATCCCTCAGGATCATGAATACCTCCAAGTCTCCTCTCGGCCTGCTTTTCTCCAAGGAAAACAGCCCCAACCTCTCCAATCTATCCTCATAGCTACAGTTCTTTGTCCCTGGAATTATTTTTGTGAACCTCCTCTGTACTCTCTCCAATGCTTTCACATCCTTCCTCAAGTATGGTGACTAGAACTGGACGCAGTACTCCAGATGAGGCCTAACTAGCGTCTTATACAAGTTCAACATGACCTCCTTACTCTTGTACTTAATGCTCCTATTAATAAAGCCTAAGATACTATATGCTTTATTAACTGCTCTCTCAACATGCCCTGCCATCTTTAATGACCTATGTACATATACACCGAGGTCCCTCTGTTCCTGCACCTCCTTTAGAGGCTCTCCCTTTATTTTATACTTTCTCATCATATTTTTTCTGCCAAAATGAATCACCTCACACTTCTCTGCATTGAACTTCATCTGCCACTTGTCTGCCCAATCTACCAACATGTCAATGTCCTTTTGAAGTTCAAGACTATCCCCATCACAGTTGACAACATTTCCAATCCTCATGTCATCTGCAAATTTTGAAATCATGCCCTGCACACCACAGTCTAGATCATAAATAAATATCAGGAAGAGCAAGGGTCCCAACACTGACCTCTGGGGAGCTCCACTACAAAACTTCCTCCAATCTGAAAAACAACCATTTATCACTACTCTGTTTCTGTCACTCAGCCAATTTCTTATCCGAGTCCCTTCTTTCCCTTTTATTCCATGACCTAGAATTTGGCACTGTATCAAATGCCTTTTGAAAATCCATGTTCACCACATCAACAGCATTGCCCTTATCAACCTTCTCTGTTACCTCCTCAAAAAACTCCAGCAAGTAAGTCAAACATGGTGTTCCCTTAATGAATCCATGCTGGCTTTCCTTAATTGTCCTGCACTTGTCTAAGTGACTATTGATTTTATTCCGTACTATAGTTTCCAGAAGTTTCCCTACCACTGAGGTCAAACTGACTGGTCTGTAGTTGCCGGCTTTATCCTTGCACCCCTTTTTGAACAAGGGTGTAACATTTGCAATTCTCCAGTCCTCTGGCACCTCCTCTGTGTCTAAGGAAGACTGGAAGATTATCACTAGTGCCTCTGCAATTTCCATTCTCACTTCCCTCAGTATCCTTGGATGCATTTCATCCAGTCCTCGTACCTTATCTATTTTAAGTAAAGATAGCCTTTCCAACACTGCCTTCCTCTGAATTGTAAGTTCTTCTAATCTACCTCCTCCCTCACCTCGGCCTCAGGAGAATCTTCTTCCTTTGTAAAGACAGGTGCAAAGTACTCGTTAAACACCTCCGCTATTTCTGCAGCCTCCACATGCAAGTCCCCTTTTTTGTCCCTAATTGGCCCTACTCTTTCTTTTACCACCCTTTTAGTATTTACATGCTTATAGAAGACCTTGGGGTTCCCTTTTATGTTCGCTGCCAGCCTCTTTTCATGCTCTCTCCTTGTTTACCTATTAGTTTCTTCACTTCCCCTCTGGTCCTTCTATTTTCAGCCTGATTTCCATTCCATTTTCTACCTGACATCTTCCTTTTCATCTTTACCTCTATCTCTCTCCTCATCCAGGGTGCTCTGGATTTATTTGTCCTCCCTTTCCCCTTCAAGGGAATATACCTTGACGTTGATTGCAATACTTTTTCTTTGAAGGTGGCCCATTGTTCAGCCACTGTCCTTTCTGCCAATGTTTGATTCCAACCCACTCCACTCAGATGCGTTCTCATCCCATCAAAGTTGGCTTTCCCCCAATTAATTAGCCCTGCTCTGGATTGTTCCCTATCATTTTCCATGATTAACCTAGACCTTATGATACAATGGTCACTGTCCCTTAAATGCTCTTCCACTGATAGTTCATCCACTTGGGCCAACTTATTCCCCAGAACCAGGTCCATCGGTACCTTCCCTCTCGTTGACCCAGAAACATACTGCTGCAGAAAATTACCTTGAACACATTCCAGGAACTCTCACCCCTCTTGTTCCTTTGTGCTATTCCTATCCCAGTCTATATTTGGATAATTGAAGTCCCCCATTATAATTACTCTACAATTCTTGCACTTCTCTGTAATTTCTTTACAAATGTTTTTCTCCACATCCCTTCCACTAGTTGGTGGTCGATATACTACACCAATCAATGGTATTCCATCTTTCCCACTCCTTACCTGTAGTCAGAGAGATTCCATCCTTGACCCCTCTGGAACATCTCTCTCTCTCCAGTACTGTAATACCATCTATAATCAATACTGCCACTCCCACTCCCCTCCCCCTTTTCTTTCTTTCCTGTCACTCCTAAACACCTTGTACCCGGGAATATTTAACACCCAGCTCTGCCCTTCTTTGAGCCAGGTCTCTGTTATAACAATAACATCATAATACCATTTATCAACCTGCGCCTGCAGTTCACCGAGCTTATTAACCACACTCTGTGCATTCACATACATGCACATTACCCCCGATTTAGGTCTTTTTTTACTTTCCTCCTTAATCTGACCCCATCTAATGACTTACATTGCCTACTCTAATTCTATCTACCTTGATACTAATCTCTGATTCTTCTTTATTATCAGTTAATACTTCACTACTTCCCACTGCTAGTTTTTCTCCTCTGCACTCTGAATTTCCCCTCAGGTTCCCACCCGCCCCTGCCAATCTAGTTTAAACCCTCCCCAACAGCACCAGCAAACTTCCCCACGAGGACGTTAGCCCCAGTCCTGTTAAGGTGTAACCTGTCCTTCTTGTACAGGTCCCACTCGCCCCAGAACCATTTCCAATGCCTCAGAAATCTAAAGCCCTCCCTCCTACTCCATTTCTCCAGCCACATGTTGAACTGCTCAATCTTCCTATTCTTATGTTCACTAGCATGTAGCACTGGGAGTAACCCTGAGATTACTGCTCTTGAGGTCCTGCTTTTTAATTCCCTTCCAAACTCCCTAAAATCTGCTTTCAGGACTTCATCCCGTCTCCTACCTATGTCATTGGTCCCAATGTGGACCATGACCCCTCGCAGTTCACCCTCCTCCAAAAGAATGTCCTGCAACTGCTCTGTGACATCCTTAACCCTGGGACCAGGGAGGCAACATACCATCCTGGGGTCACGTCTATGGCCACAGAATCGCCTCTCTGCTCCCCTAACTATGAAATCTCCTACTACTATAGCAGTTCCTCCTCCCCTCCTGTGCAGCTGAGATACCTGTGGTGCCACAGACTTGGGTCTTGCTACCGTCCTCTGAGGAACCATCTCGCTCACCAGTATCCAAAATGGAAAAACAGTTAGAGAGTGAGATAGCCTCAGGGGATTCCTGCACTACCTGCCTCTTTCTCTTACTCTGGAGATCACCCATCCCCTCCCTGCCTGTGTGCTTGTTCACTGTGGTGTGACCACCTCTCTAAGTGTGCTATCCACATAACCCTCAGCCTTGCGGGTGCACCGCAGTGACTCCAGCCACTGCTCAAGTTCCACAACCTGGAGTTCAAGTTTCTGCAGCTGGTGACACTTCCTGCAGATGTAGTCATGGAGGGCACTTTATCCCATGTCCTGCAAGATGCACATTCCACATGGCTGGGCTGTACTGACATACCTTAAACTTTCTATAAAGTATTTACTCATCTGTTACTCACCAATCATTGTCTCCTCTCCCTCTCGTGCTCTTTATGAAGTCTCGCTGCTCTCTCTCTCCCTCTTGTGTTTCTTTAAGAAGTCTCGCTGCTCTCTCTCTCCCTCTTGTGTCTCTTTATGAAGTCTCGCTGCTCTCTCTCTCTCCCTCTTGTGTCTCTTTATGAAGTCTCGCTGCTCTCTCTCCCTCTTGTGTCTCTTTAAGAAGTCTCGCTGCTCTCTCTCTCCCTCTTGTGTCTCTTTATGAAGTCTCCTTTAACTTGTTTGACCTCCCCAATGCATCATCTCTCACTTCTCTGGGTTGAATTCCATTTGCCACTTTTCTGTCCACCTGACTAGTTCATTGATATCTTCTTGCAATCTACAACAGTCCTACGAATATACAAGTTAGGAACAGGAGGAGGCCACTCGGCCCTTCGAGCCTGCTCTGCCATTCAATAAGATCATGGCTGATCTGATTGTAACCTCAACCCCACATTCCTGCCTACCCCAATAACTTTCCACCCCCTTGCTTCTCGAGAATCTACCTACCTCTGCCTTAAAAGTATTCAAAGACTCTGCTTCCACCGCATTTTGAGGAAGAGAGTTCCAAAGACTCACAACCCTCTGAGAGAAAAAAATTCTCCTCATCTCTGTCCTAAATGGGCGACTCCTTATTTTTAAACAGTGGTCCCTAGTACTAGATTCTCCCACAAGAGGAAATATCCTCTCCACATTGACCCTGTCAATGGCCTCAGGATCTTGACCATCCCACCCTTTTTCTTTCTGGGACATGTTTACTCTGAACCCCTTCAATCTCCCCTTCGAATGCCCCCCCATTGCTCTGACAGTGATTTACTTGCTAGTAGCTGTTTCCAGTCCACTTTTGCTAAATCACTCCTCAGCTTAGTCAAATTGGCCTTGACCCAATTTCAAACTTTAACTCCGGTTTTATCTTCGTCCTTTTCCATAATTATGTTAAAACTAATTGAATTGTGATCACTATCATCAAAGTGCTCCCCCACTGCCACTCCTTCCACCTGCCCAGCTTCATTTCCTAAAACTAAGTCCAGAACCGCACCCTCTCCTGTTGGACTTGCTACATACTGACCAAAAAAGTTCTCCTGAATGCACCTTAAGGATTCTGCCCCCTCCATTCCTTTCACACTAAAACTATCCTAGTTAATATTGGGATAGTTAAAATCCTCTATTATTACAGCCCTATTGTTATTGCACTTCACAGAGATTTGCCTACATATTTGCTCTTTTATCTCCCTCTGACTGTTTGGGGTCTATAGTACACTCCCAGTAGTGTAACTGCCCCTTTTTTGTTCCTAACCTCAATCCATATAGCCTCAATTGATGATCCTTCTGACCATATCATCCCCCCTCACAGCTGTAATTGCTTCTCTGACCAAAATTCTCGCCCCTCCCTTTTTATTCCGTTCTCTATCTTGTTTGACAACCCTGTAACAAGGAATGTTGAGCTGTCATTTCTGACCCTCTTTAAGCCATGTTCCTTTGATAGCTGTGATATCATAATGCCACATTTCTATCTGTGCCCTCAGCTCATCTGCTTTATTTGGTCTACTGCTTACGTTGAAATATATACCATTGAGCACTGACAAACTCTCTTTTTTTAATTTTCTATCTTTTGTTTCCTCTGTCTTCCAGACCCACTCACTGATTTTCTGCCTTCCATTACCATTTCTGATTTTGCCCCATCTGAGTCTACCCTCAGATTCCCATCCTCCTGCCAAATTAGTTTAAACCCTCCCCAACAGCAGTAGCAAACCTCCGAGCAAGGATACTGGTCCCAGCCCCATTGAGGTGCAACCATCCAGCTTATACCCACCTACCCCAATGCCCCAGGAATCTGAACGCCTCTCTCCTACACCATCTCTCCAGCCACTCATTCATCAGCTCTAACCTCCTATTTCTATGCTCACTAGCGTGTGACACTGGTAGTAATCCGGAGATTATGACCTCTGAGGTCCTGCTTTTTAATGTCTTAACTAGCTCCCTAAAATCTGCTTTCAGGACCTCATCACTCTTTCTACCTATGTCGTTGGTACCAATGTGAACCATGATCTCTGACTGTTCACCCTCCCCTTTAAGAATGTCCTACAGTTGCTCTGTGATATCCTTGACCCTGGCACCAGGAAGGTAGCATACCATCTTTGAATCACATCTATGGCCACAGAAATGCCTATCTGTTCCCCTAACTATCGAATCCTCAACCACTATTCCTCTTCCTCTCTCCTTCCTTCCCACCCGTGCAGCTGACCCACCTGTGCTGCCCCGAACCTGGCTCTTGCAGTAATCCTCTGAGGAACCATCACCCTCACTGGCATCCAAAATGGAAAACCGGTTCATGAGCGAGACAGATCCAGAGGACTCCTGCACTAAGCTGTCTGGTTCTCTTAGACTTGCTGGTGGTCACTCATTCCCTCTTTGCCTGCAACACTGCTAACGGGTGGTGTACCAGCTCCTTAAACGTGCTATCCACATAGTCCTGGGCGTCATGGGTGTGCCACAATGATTCCAGCTGCCGCTCCAGTTCTGAAACCTGGAGCTCAAGTTTCTGCAGCTGGTAACACTGCCTACACATGTGCTCATCTAGGCCATGTGAAGTGCCCACGACTTCCCACATGCCACATGATGGGCATTCCGCTTGGCCGAGCTGCCCTTCCATACCTTATATTTACTTTTGGACTATTTACTATAAACTGGAAACTAGAAAGTAAAAGAGACTAACTCACCAATCCGCTCCTTCTCTTGTTCCTATAAGTTAGTTACTTAAGGGTTACGTAAAATTTTTATGTTTTTCTACTTTTCCAAAGAATTAGAAACTTGCACTTTCCTAACTTAGAGACAAGGAAAGAAAAACTCACCAATGACTGGAGACTGATTTTTTTTAAAAAGGTATCAGTTGTAGCACCCTGTGCACCAAATTCTCGTGTAAAGCCTTCGAAATTCTCGGTGTCATTTTATATTTACTTGCTAACCATCAATTGGGCACGCGGAGGTTGAAGAATCAAACAGATAATGATGTGACACTGAGACAGGGCGAGTCACAGCAGAAAGATCTGCCCATATATTCTGTGTGACAATTACCAGTTGCGAAGAGCACGTGGATAATTGTAATCAAATTATCTTGTCTTCAGTGAAACGTTACTCACTCCCCACGTACCCATTTTTCTTTGCGCACTTTAGGATCTAGGCAATCCTTGAGGATTGTAATCATTAGCTCCTGGAGCCAGAATACCATCGACATTTCATGCGATCTCTGTTATTTTATCAAATGCAGTTTTTTTTGTGCAGCGGTGTTTTGAACGAGTTTAATCACTTTCCTTTGATCCACAATCTTCCTAACTGGATGATTTGGATGCAGTTAACAACGAAATATATATATATACACATTTGTTTGTTACAAAAACATTCCAGTAACTTAACCCATTCTTCACTTTAGGAAAATGCTCCATAACCCATTTGCCTGTGCATATGAAGTCTGTAGTATAAGGGTCTGGCACATATAGGGTTAATGTGGGACTGAGTATAGTACTGCCCGCACAGTGATGTAAGAAGGCATAAGACTCAGACCCAGGGTTGGTGTGGTGTTTAGCAGATACATGCTAAGGCCTAAACATGGAGACATCTCCTAGCCTATACCCTTTACTGTACATGTATAAATAGTTCACGTAATTAATGAAGGCTTACAGTTAACATACAGGAGGCTAAGGAGGCTTCATTAAGACATACCATTCTGTAACCAACACCCTCCCAACAAAGTCTAACTCATACTGTACAGTACACCTCTTAATGACAGTATGAACTATAAAAGTTAATGTTGAGCAAAATTATCCAGTGTGAGATGTGATTTCAGTGGAAAGACAGGCATCACACACAACCCTCAACTGTTTGCAAAAAAAAAGATTTTTTTCTACAAGTTTGATTTAATATTTAATTCATTGGAGACCTTAAATATGGGCTGTGTAACTATAAGCCAAATATATTCCATTGACATTAAGCTCTGTCTCTCTTGACAGCAGCAAGGGAGTTCTCCCCGATGTCCTGGCCAATATTTATCCTTCAACCGATCGACATCTGAAACAGAGCAGCTGATAATTATCACTTTGCTGTTTTTGGGATCTTGCTGTGCGCCAACTGGCTGCCCCGATTCTTAAAATAGTTCCAACACTTCAAGAGTGCTTAGTTGGTTGTAAAGTACTTTGGGGCATCCCAAGGTCATGCAATGGTTTTTGAAAGCTTCCTGAATGAACTCTGGCTTTGCTGTATTTTGTAGTGGGATGTGGGACATTCATTCAGCTTGTACTGAAGTCCTGATCTTAGGGAAATGGGCAGATTGGACAGCCTCTGTGAATCTCTCAATAGCTTTATTTAGAAATTACTGAGCTGGCGACGGGTTTCTGTGGGTCACATGCCTTTCCAAGCAAGTAAAGCTTGCACATTATGCGTGCCAATTTACTACTGTGACTGACTGCTGTGTCCAATAAAAATCAAAAAGCTGAAATGGATTCAATGGGCCGAATGGCCTCCTTCTCTGTTGTGTGAGTCAATGGGCTGAAGTTTACATTCAGTCAGTGGGTGATGTGGAAGTGGGTGTGTCCTCTACTCCCGCCCAGTCTTGTGGCCTCACAGTGATTTAATGTCCACGGGGATGTTAATTACCTTGAGGCGAGACTTCCAACCCCATCTGGGGAGGAGACCCATCGCCAAGAGCTGCCGGCCAATCGGATGGCCAGCAGCTCTCCGGTCCTAGTAGCGCCACTGGGAGCGGTGGCCACTGCTGGGACTGCAGCCAGCCCTGATCATATTCATCGCTGGAACCGGATCAAAGGTCGGTTGCCGGGGGGGGGGGGGAGGTAGGAGGAGGGGGTTATTGCTGGGGTCCTGTTGGCAGGCCTGGGCGAGGTGGACAGGACAGGTCGGGAGGGGAAACACATGGGGTGCCTGGACCTTGGAGGGTAGGGGGTAGGCCTCAGATCAAGACAGGCAGCTCGTGGAGGAGGCACCCGCTCCCCCTGCCTTCCCAGCCTGAAGCCCGAGCGGTGTTATCTGCCAACACAGTAATGTAAGAAGGCAAATGACCCAGACCCAGGGCCGGTGTGGTGTTTAGCAGATACGTGTTAAACATGGAAACAGCTCCTAGCTTATACCCTTAACTGTACATGTATAAATAGTTCAAGTACTTAATAACCAGGTTCTAACCTGGTGCTGTCATGTTGTTATGATGAAAGAAAAGCACCAAAAACTCATAAGGAATGCGGTAAAGACGTTGTGGGTTCATTTATTTAAACTAGGCACACGAGAACATCTATACATGGATAGAAAACTTAATGCCATCACCAGCAGCAGGGGCTGTACCTGCTGTGTTCTGTGCACAGGCTGAGGTGAAACTGAGGCTGGATCACATGACACACTTCCCCTCTAGTGATGACATGCTGCTCTCCCTTAAAGGTATATTACAACAGCTGCCGCCTGAGGCAGCAGAGGGATGAGGCCATTAATTAGCCACTTAAGGCCCTCAATTGACATAAGGGTGGTGAGCCACTCAACTCCTCCCCCCCTCCACATGTAAAATTGTGGCAGGGCAGAGGCCAGCTGGTAGGTGGCGGGCAGGCATTTTACATGCCAACCCTCTCCGCCTGCGAACCCATCGCTTGGGTGGCCGTAAAATTCTGCCCAATGTCTCTAAAATCGCTGATTGACCACAACTATGGCTGGGGTGTTTTAGCACAGGCACTAATTTTAAATGCCTTTAACACATCTCGGGTCAATGTGTCTCGTACTTAAACAGGAAGTAAAGCACGATCAAATAACGTTTGAATACTTTTCATCTTACCATTTTACCAACAAAATCCCAAAAAATATTCACATGCATACTCCATGTAAATGATTATTGAGATCACATTCCCAACAGCGGTGTCGGGGAAGAATAAAAAAGCAGAGTATTACTTAAACAGAGAATGGCTGCAGAGGGATCTAGGTGTTCTAGTGCATAAGTCACAAAAAGTTAGTGTGCAGGTACAGCGAGTAATTAAGAAGGCTAGTGGAATGTTATCCTTTATTACGAGAGGGATTGAACATAAAAGTAATGTTTCAGTTATACAGGGCATTGGTGAGACTGCATCTCTAATACTGTCTGCAGTTTTGGTCTCCTTATTTAAGGAAGAATGTAAATACATTGGAGGCAGTTTGGAGGAGGTTTACTAGATTGACACCTGGAATGAGCGGGTTGCCTTATGAGGAAAGGTTGGACACAGTGGGCTTGTTTCTACTGGAGTTGGGAAGAGTGAGGGGTGACCTGATTGAAGTATATAAGATCCTGAATGGTCAAGGTGGACGTGAAAAGGATATTTTCTCTTGTGGGTGAGTCCAGAACTAGGGGGCACTGTTTTAAAAATTAGGGGTTAGGGCAAAGATGAGGAGAGCTTTTTTCTCTCAGAGGGTTGTGCGACTTTGGAGCCCTCTGCCTCATTGAATATTTTTAAGGCAGAGGTAGATAGATTCTTGTTAGGCAAGGGAATCAAAGGTTATCGGAGGTAGGAGGGAATGTGGAACTCGAAACGCAAACAGATCAGCCATGATCTTATTGAATGGCGAAGCCAGCTCGAGGGGCTGAATGGCCGCCTTCTGCTCCTATTTTGTATGTTCCTATGACTCAACCTTTAAAGCCAATTTCAATTAGCCACATGTGGCTATTGGTTACTGTGTCAGTATCAGATAAGAGAGGTCCAGCTGACCTCTGTGGGCAATGGGGGAAAATGTGATCTTCTTCACAAAAATACATTGACAAAAAAGCTGGTGGCGGGAGGAGAATTTCAAGAGTGCAACTTTTCCCCCAAGCCATGTGGGCGGTGATAGAGTGACGAGGCAAGAGAGCTTTCAAGCTTCATGTTACAAAACCCTTAAAGACCAACATTTTGGCTGGAGGAATGTTTTAAAAATTCTTGACATATTCTCCAGATTATTTTCTAAAACAAAGTTCACCTGATCTACATACCAGCTTTGTGGCCACCAATTTGCAGGAATAATCAATCATTTCTCGGAAAATTCTGTAACGTTTGCAACACTTTGTACGTTTTCCGTCACTAATTTTTGGATTGGTCTCAATGCATTTGCTGCACCAATATAGTTTTGACATTGGTCAAAGTGTCTCCAGAGAGTCTATCATCTTCTGCACTTCCTTCTATGCCGGGTTTCCTATGTCCTTAAGGTTTTTGGAGTGAATGCTGCCTAGAAATACCCTGCACTTCGCAGCTGGTTAACAATTGCTGCATTTTGCCATGTGCTTGAATTCCGGAGCCTTGTGTTATGAGGCAGAGTGTACTATTCCGCCCCCCTCCGCCCTCCCGTCTTCAGCTATGCACCGGGCAGAGCGAGGAGCCTGTCTGCTTTCAAAATTATCCCTATTTTTCCAGTTATGCAGTTGGATTTAGCCTCCATCAGTTAAAGCCTTGGGTTACACGCTCACACTCTAAACCTCTCCCAGGGCCATTTCAGTTGTACAGCTAGAATACTAGTCATATTTCGTGGGGAGGAGAATCACCTGGAGACACTGACCGCTGAGGAATATTTTCAACCAGTGACTTTGCTCCTTTGACTGTGAAAAAAGCCTTCTCTAAAACCCCGTACTCACATTTGCCTATTTATCTGGAAATGGAGAGTAACTGGAGGTTACAGATCTGGAATTTATTCCTTAAACGCTAACCTGACTGCACAGGTGACGATAAATGACTAATAAAGGCATCCTCATAAACCCAGGGAGCATTTGCATTGCACCTCACGCTGTTTTCACAAAGAACAGCAGTCTTTTTGCTTGTCTCTGTATCAAAACGCTTCGTAATTGCAAAAACGAGGGCCGTTTAAAGCAAAGTCCACTTTCTAGTTCTGCCTGTGTTCATGTTCAAGATAGTCTCTCACATGGAAATGCCACTAGAGGGGGCAGTTCCAGCCTAGTTGCGTTACTGAGTCACTGACAGATAAGATTTAGTACCAACTGTTTATAAATTCTGTACATTCTAGACGCTGCAACGTAGAGATATAAGAGCAGTCATTACTTAAAGGAGTGTTGTAGTATGTGTACACTGGTCAAATTCTTGATCACTTTCACATTCAATCTATATCCAATTGAGTAATTAAACTTTATGCCTCATTCTGACCTATGACTCACTGGAGAAACACTATTTTTGGGACAAGCCCCCTCATGAATTAATCCTCGCTGAGGGGGTTTTCACAGCTGCTTTCATTCAAGAAGGATGTGGGTGTGGGGTAGTGAAGAGAGGAGTAGTGATTATTCACAATAAGTGAATCAATTAATGACCACATGGAAATCTATTGAATGAAAAACTATTACAAAAAATTAAGTTAAACTGTTATCTCAAAAAGCCATTTGTATTTTTTAGATTCATTGACATATTGTGGGCCACACAGACAAGGCCAGCATTTATTGCCCATCCCTAGTTGCCCTTGAGAAGGTGGTGATGAGCTGCCTTCTTGAACCGCTGCAGTCCATGTGATACAGGTACACCCACAGTGCTATTAGGGAGGGAGTTCCAGGATTTTGACCCGGCGACAGTGAAGGAACGGTGATATATTTCCAAGTCAGGATGGTGTGTGGCTTGGAGGGGAACTTCCAGGTGGAGGTGTTCCCATGTGTCTGCTGCCCTTGTCCTTCTAGGTGGTAGAGGTCATGGGTTTGGAAGATGCTGTCGAAGGAACCTTGGTGAGTCACTCCAGTGCATCTTGCAGATGGTACATACTGCTGCCACTGTGTGTCAGTGGTAGGGAGAGTGAATGTTGAATGTGGTGGATGTGGTGCCAATCAAGCAGGCTGCTTTGGTCTGGATGGTGTCCAGCTTCTTGAGCATTGTTGGAGCCACTCTCATCCAAGCAAGGGAACACTCCTGACTTGTGCCTTGGAGATGGTGGACAGGTTTTGGGGAGTTAGGAGGCGAGTTATTCTCACAGAATTCCCAGCTTCCAATCTGCTGTTTTGGCACACCTGATGGTAAATGCTGAGCTGCTCAAATCCCAAAGGGAAACTTGAAATAACTGCCACAATTGTTCTGCAATTTGTATATTTATTTTGAGATGCAAGCCTTGAATTCAGTAGGAATAAGTCCACCGAGTCTTAGAGGGTTTTTACAAAACTAAATTAAACGTTTATTAATAAAATAAATAATTTTAAGCACATACACAGGCCTACAAATTACTACTATGATAATTCCTAGCTCCCCTGATTAATCTAACTCCCAATTACAGCTTCCTTAAGGCAACAGTAAGACACACAGATTTTAAAACACCCAGGCAAAGCAACACAATACCCTGAACAGTCGCATTCAAGGTGAGTTTTTCTCAACTTTGGTTCCTTGTAGACTGCAGCTTGAGCCTTAGATGCAGGAGGCTCTTCACACTTGTGTTAGATTTTAAAATACCTGCCCTTACACACAGCCTTCTCTCCTTTATACATATTTTCCCCTTTGAATACAAATTCCCACTGTTTAATTATGTCTTTGGAATTTACCTCTCTAATAATAAAAATCTATCATGGTACTAATTTTACCAGTAATCTTTGGGAAAAATAAACACACTGGCTGGGATTTTCCAGCCCTGTCATGGGGGCAGGGGCCTGCCCCGGGCGAGGTGGTGCCCCAGCCAGAAGTCTATTGACTTGTGGTGGGACCGGAAGATCCCAGTGGTGGGTGGATGAGGAAAATCCTGCCCACTGTTTCTTAACTTCTTCTGGTTAAGTGTAACATTTCACCCCCTCTTGAATTCAAGCTACTCTGGTTTATTCAAAAATGCAAATTTTCTCTTTACACCTCATATTCTAAAACTTCACTCATGTTTACTGATTTAGCATTTTAAACCTAGCTTCTCTTCTTACATCAAAGCCTTCAGACCAGCTGTCTTTAATTCAATTAAGTCCCCGCCCCCAACACACTCAGACAGACCCCACTATTACTCTACTTTACAATAAGTTCCAATAACATTATGAAAATTATTATATCTTCCTGACATCTGCTCTTGTAGCCACAGTATTTATATGGCTAGCCTAGTGCAGTATCTGATCAATGGTAACCCCCTGGATGTTGATAGTGAGGGATTCAGCAATGGTAAGATCATTGAACGTCAAGGGGAGATGGTTAGATTCTCTCTTGTTGAAGATGATCATTGCCTGGCACTTGTGTGGTGTAAATGTTGATTGCTACTTAGCAATGTTATCCAAGTCTTTTTGCAAACACACACACATTGCTCCAGTATCTGAGGAGTCGCGAATGATGCTGAACATTGTGCAACCATCAGCGAACATCCCCAATTCTGACCTTATGATGGAAGGAAGGTCATTGATGAAGCAGCTGAAGATGGTTGGGCCTAGGACACTACCCTGAGGAACTCCTGTGGTGATGTCCTGGAACTGAGATGATTGACCTCCAACAATCACAACCATCTTCCTTTGTCCTAGGTATGACTCTAACCAGTGGAGAGTTCCCCCCCTGATTCCCATTGAGTCCATTTTTGTTAGGGCTCCTTGATGCCACACTCTGTCAAATGCTGTCTTGATGTCAAAGGCAGTCATTCTTGTGTCACCTCTTGAATTCAGCTCTTTTGTCCATATTTGGACTAAGGCTGTTATAAGGTCAGGAGCCTAGTGGCCCTGGAAGAACTCAAACTGAGCATCAGTGAGCAGGTTATCTCTGAGTAAGTGCAGCTTGATAGCATTGTCGACAATACCCTTATCACCTTGCTTATGATCGAGAGTAGGCTTATGAGATGGTAATTCACCAGATTCGATTGGTCCTGCTTTTTGCGGACTGGACATACCTGGGCAATTTTCCACATAGCCGGGTAGATGCCAGTGTTGTAGCTGTACTGGAACAGTTTGGCTAGGAGCACAAGTCTTCAGCACCATAGCCTATAGTTGTCAGGGCCCATATCCTTTGCAGTATCCAGTGCCTTCAGCCATTTCTTGATATCATGTGGAGTGAATCGAATTGGCTGAAAACTAGCAACTGTGATGCTGATGATCTCAGGAGGAGGCTGAGGTGGATCATCCACTCGGCACTTCTGGCTGAAGAAGGTTGCAAATGCTGCCGCCTTGTCTTTTACACTGATGTGCTGGGCTCCCCCATCATTGATGATGGGGGCATTTGCGCAGCTTCCTCCTCCAGTTAATTGTTTAATTATCCACCATCATTCACAACTGGTTATGGCAGGATTGCAGAGCTTTGAACTGATCTGTTGGCTGTGAGGTGGCTTAGCTCAGTCTATTGCATGCTGCTTCCTGTGTTATAGCTTCAACAGGTTGACACATCATTTTTAGGTGTGTCCAGCGCTGTTCCTGGCATGTTCTCCTACATGCCTCATTAAACCAAGGTTGACTCCCTGGTTTCATGCTAATAGTAGAGTAGGGGATAGGCTGTGCCTTGAGGTTACAGATTGTGGTTGAATACAGTTCTGCTACTGCTGATGGCCCACAGCGCCTCACGGTTGCACAGTTTTGAGTTGCTAGATCTGTTCTGAATCTATCCCATTTAACATGGTGGTAGTGCCACACAACACGATGGAGATTATCCTCAGGTATGGACAGGAGTCCGTCTCCACTAGCAATGTGCGGTGGTCATTCCTACCAATAGTATCATGGACAGATGCATCTGCTACTGTTAGATTGGTGAGGACCAATTCAGGTAGATTTTTTTCCTTCTTGTTGGTTCCTTCATCGCCTGCTGCAGAGCCAGTCTGGCAGATATGTCCTTCAGGAATGAGCCAGCTCGGTCAGTAATGGTGCTACTGAGCCACACTTGGTGGTAGCATTTAGGTCCCGTACCCAGAGTACATTCTGTGCCCTTGTTTCTTGCAATTGATGTTCAACATAGAGGAGCACTGATTCATCAGCTGAAGGCAGAGAGTGTTTGCCCAACAGTAGGAGATTTCCTTGCTCATGATTCCATGGGATTTCACAGGTCTGGAGTCAATGTTGAGGACTCCCAAGGCAACTGCGTGCTAACCGTATACCACAGTGTAGCAATCTCTGCTGAGTCTGTCCTCTTGCTGGTTGATATGTTATAATCAAAACTATTGTAAAACATGAATGTAGGTCACAATATTTTTCCTCCACAAGTCCCTGCAGGGGACTGATTGATACAGAATCTTTTCACAAGACACTGACACTGTCCCAGTCAGCTCTCGTTGTTGGCAGATGCTTGAGGCATTTAGATGCTGTTTGTGTTGCCTCTCGGTGACACTGCCTGATGGTTTAATGTGCACGATGACAATACCTAGCTCAAACTCACAACCTGACCACTGCCTCTGATTTGTCACTCTGCTTGCTGGCATCCAGTACTGGGTGAGCATAAATTTCTTCCAATCACATATTGACAAGGCTGTAAGCATGGTTTTCACTCCCTGCCACTAACTCTGTTCCCTAGCCATTCACTCCACCCCTCTCCTCGCTTACTGCCAGATTGTTTGCAACCTCAGCGTGCTACTTGGTTTGGAGTTGAGCTTCTGACCCCTTACCCTCTCCATCACTAACACCATCTACTTCCACCTCCATAACATTGCCTAAATCTGTCTCTGCCTCACCTCACCCCTCCACCCCCCCCATCCCACCCCCGAAACCCTCATCCAATGCCTTTGTTACCTCTACTTGATTACTCCAGCACACCCCTGGCCAGCTGACTGAAAACTCTGCTGTCCATATCCTAACAAACCATGTGCGCTCACTAACCTACATTGACTCCTGGTCCATCCATACCTCCATTTTAAAATTCTCCTTTTCTTCAATTCCCTCATGGCCTCACCTCTCCACGTCTCTTAACCTGCTGCAGCCCTACAACCCTCCAAGATCTCTGCACTCTTCCAATTCTGGCCTCTTGAGCACCCTCGGTTATCTTTGCTCTGTGCCTTCAGAGACATTAGGACATAATTCTCTTCCTAAAACTGTCTGCCTCCTCTCCTTGAAGACACTCCTTGAAACCCGTCTCTTTAACAAAGCTGTCCTAAAGTCTGCTTATGTGGCTCAGTATTTATTATGAGTATTTTTTTGATGATCACCCATGATGGGTGGGGGAATCGAGGAGATGGTAGCATAGTGGTAATGTCACTGGGCGAGTAATCCAGAGGCTCCAGGCTAATGCTCTGGGGACAGGGGTTCAAATCCCACCACGGCAGCTGGTGGAATTTAAATTCAATTAATAAATCTGTAATTGAAAGCTATTCTCAGTAATGGTGACCATGAAACTATCATTGATTGTTGCAAAACCCTTTAGAGAGGGGAAATCTACCTTCCTTACCTGGTCTGGCCTGCATGTGACTCCAGGCCCACAGCAATGTGGTTGACTCTTAACTGGCCTCTGAAACTGCCTAACAAGCCACTCAGTTCAAGGGCAATTAGGGATGGGCAATAAATGCTTGCCTTGCCAGCAATGCTCACATCCCACGAAAGAATTAAAACAGGTGTAGGTACACCCACAGTGCTGTTAGGAAGGGAGTTCCAGGATTTTGATCGCGCGACAGTGAAGGAACGTTGATTATAGTTCTGAGTCAGGATGGCGAGTGGCTTGGATGGGAAATTGCAGGTGGTGGTGTGCCAATGTGTCTGCTGCCTTTGTCCTTCTAGACAGTAGTGGTTGTGGGTTTGGAAGGTGCTGTCTAAGGAGCCTTGGTGAGTTCCTGCAGTGCATCTTGTAGATGATACACACTGTGTGTCGGTGTTGGAGAGAGTGAATGTTTGTGGATGTGCTGCCAATCAAGCAGGCTGCTTTGTCCTGGATGGTGTCGAGCTTCTTGAGTGTTGTTGGAGCTGCACTCATCCAGACAAGTGGAGAGTGTTCCATCACACTCCTGACTTGTGCCTTGTAGATGGTGGACAGGCTTTGGGGAGTCAGGAGGTGAGTTACTCATCGCAGGATTCAGAGCCTCTGACCTGCTCTTGTAGCCACAGTATTTATATGGCTAGTCCAGTTTAGTTTCTGGTCAATGGTAACCCCCAGGATGTTGATAAGATGTTAAGAATTATGAGTAGGAGTAGGCCATTCAGCCCCTCGAACCTGCTCTGCCATTTGATAAGATCATGGCCTCAACTCCACTTTCCCACCTGCACCCCCCCACCCCACCCCCCCATCCCACCCCCTGTAACCCTTGACTCCCTTACAGTTCAAAAAAATCTGTTTTAGCCTTGAATGTATGAAATGACCCAGTCTTCACTGCTCTCTGGGGAAGAGAAAGCCAAAGATTAACACTCTGAAAGAAAATTCTTAAATGGGCGAGCCCTTATTTTTAAACCGTGACTCCTAGTTCCAAATTCTCCGTGTTCACGACTGAGATTGATAGGTTTCAACATATTAGAAACATCGAGGGGATGGTGCAGGAAAATGGTTTTGAAGTTAGATCCAGCAGCCAGGATCTCATTGAATGGTGGAGTGGGCTCGAAGGGCTGAATGGCCTTCTCCTGCTCCTATTTCTTATGTTCCTATTCCCCCAAGGGGGAACATACTCTCAGCATCCACCCCCCCCCCCCCCCCCCAGAATATTATATGCTGACAGAGATGGCATTTTATAAGTTGACTAACTTTTGGGCTGCACAAATTAAGAAATTTTAGACCGTTTTCTTAGTTGTTGGGTGAGCAGCCCACATGGACAGAGTCCACTGCTCCTGTCGCTCTCTCACTATTTGTCCAGCTTGACCAATGTGCGGGTGAAGCTGCTGCAGCCGACTGACCTCAAGCCTCAGGCGTCCCATTAAAGCGGGAACCTGCCCGGCCTGTGGGGGTTGCCAACTCTGCTCAGGCTCATTCCTGGCGCTGTCAGCGCATGAAATCCAACCCCGCCCACATGATCCAACCCCGCCCACATGATCCAAACCCCGCCCCCACTCTCCCTCCATTGGTCGCCTGACACGTCCATCCTGACCCCCCAGGCCAACCAGAAAGGACCTTCCTTACCCCAATTGGCTGAATGTCGCCTGTCAATCAAAACCCCCGCCCCGCCCCCCCGTCCCCGCCCCCCTAAATCGCCAATGTTTATAATAAAAGGGAAGGTTTTTGTTGTAAAACTTGGATCCGCGATTATTTAATCATCTGGAATTTCGGGAGAGTCCGGGAGAGTTGGTAACCCGGGTTCCAGGGGCCGCTTCGTTCGTTACAGTTTCCATTTCGCGCGCGCGGCGGAGCAGAGGCGGGGCAGTGCGCGCTCCCGGAGCAGTGCGCGCGCCTGGGGCTCAGTGTGCGCGCGCTCCCGGGGGAGGGCTGTGCGCGCGCTCCCGGGGACTCCGCTTATAAACTCTCCCCGCACTATGGGAACTCCCGCTAGTCGCAGCCGCTGAGCCGCGGGGAGCTGGTAAGTTTAAAGGGCTCCTGTCCTGTCACTGCTCCTTTCTAACCTCCTTAACTCAGGTTAGCCTTTAACTAGCTTGGTTTAGTTACTTATTTACTAATACAACTAAAGTGACAGAGGTTGGGGGGGTGGGGAACTCTTGTCCCCTGAGGGTCACTCTGAGGGTGACCCCACTCTCTCTCTCTCTCTCTTGTCTCTGAACTTGTCCCCCCACAGCTTAAAAAATCTACTTTTATTATTAAACCTCTTCACCCCCCCCCCTCCCCAGCCAGTTATTTGCTGCCTGTTATTTTCACTTGTCAAAAAGTAATTATCCTTGACTTGTGGATGAAGTGTGCAAAGCCATGGACTTTCCCTCTTGCCCTGTCCTGTCCCTCTTGCCCTGTCCTGTCCCTCTTGCCCTGTCCTGTCCCTCTTGCCCTGTCCTGTCCCTCTTGCCCTGTCCTGTCCCTCTTGCCCTGCCCTGTCCCTCTTGCCCTGTCCCTCTTGCCCTGTCCCTCTTGCCCTGTCCCTCTTGCCCTGTCCCTCTTGCCCTGTCCCTCTTGCCCTGTCCCTCTTGCCCTGTCCCTCTTGCCCTGTCCCTCTTGCCCTGTCCCTCTTGCCCTGTCCCTCTTGCCCTGTCCTGTCCCTCTTGCCCTGTCCTGTCCCTCTTGCCCTGTCCTGTCCCTCTTGTCCTGTCCTGTCCCTCTTGTCCTGTCCTGTCCCTCTTGTCCTGTCCTGTCCCTCTTGTCCTATCTTGAACATGATTTCAGAACGGTTTTGTTTTTGCAACGAAAGAATTAAAAGCAAACTTCTGAAAAAGAAAAGTTCTCTGGGTTGGTGATGGGTCCTTGGGGTAATCAGTTCCAGGCAAGGTATATGTACACTCCCCGCAGGCTTTGAACCTGGGGGCTGTGGGTCCATGGTAGTCAGGGTGGTCTGAGTGCTTAATAACTTAGTACCATGTTATCTGATGCTGTATACTGGTAATGTTCTGCAAATATAGCAGTTTCCTTCTGAGTACTTGAAACTCAAAAAGCAGGATAAGGATCAGGACTTAACATTGTCTTAAGTGTTGATATCTGAATTGTGTATATATTTATATGTATGTGTGTATATATCTTTTGAGACATTGAGAGTTTTGATTCAGACGTGGGAATTAATGTTCAGAAATTTCTCTGCCCAGGGAAGGTGTTATGAATTCGGGTCTGCTGTGACTTTTAGAGGAGAGCCTTAATTATCTTTCTCGGGACAGTCATTCTGTGCTTGTGCTGGTAAATTAAAAGATTAAAAGCAAACAGTACGCATGGTTTGGGGGGTAGTGTCCTGCCGTGACAGGGAGGTTTCCAGGGGGAGGGGGGAGAGGTGTCTGTCAGCTGAGGGGGGTTGAAGGGAGAGGTGGAGGTGTCCTGTGGAAGAGAGGGAGGGAAGAGGTGATCCTTGGGGTGGTGGTGGTGGTGGTGCTGGGGGCATGTAGTCTGGGGAAGAGGCACTCCTCAGGAAAGGGGAAAAGGTGAAGGGTCCCTTGAGGGAGGAGGGAGGGGAAGGTGTGAAGGGTCCCTCGAGGGAGGAGGGAGGGAAGGTGTGAAGTGTCCCTCGAGGGAGGAGGGAGGGGAAGGTGTGTAGTGTCCCTCGAGGGAGGGGAAGGTGTGTAGTGTCCCTCGAGGGAGGGGAAGGTGTGAAGTGTCCCTTGAGGGAGGAGGGAGGGGAAGGTGTGAGGTGTCCCTCGAGGGAGGAGGGAGGGGAAGGTGTGAGGTGTCCCTCGAGGGAGGAGGGAGGGGAAGGTGTGAGGTGTCCCTCGAGGGAGGAGGGAGGGGAAGGTGTGAGGTGTCCCTCGAGGGAGGAGGGAGGGGAAGGTGTGAGGTGTCCCTCGAGGGAGGAGGGAGGGGAAGGTGTGAGGTGTCCCTCGAGGGAGGAGGGAGGGGAAGGTGTGAGGTGTCCCTCGAGGGAGGAGGGAGGGGAAGGTGTGAGGTGTCCCTCGAGGGAGGAGGGAGGGGAAGGTGTGAGGTGTCCTTCGAGGGAGGAGGGAGGGGAAGGTGTGAGGTGTCCCTCGAGGGAGGAGGGAGGGGAAGGTGTGAGGTGTCCCTCGAGGGAGGAGGGAGGGGAAGGTGTGAGGTGTCCCTCGAGGGAGGAGGGAGGGGAAGGTGTGAGGTGTCCCTCGAGGGAGGAGGGAGGGGAAGGTGTGAGGTGTCCCTCGAGGGAGGAGGGAGGGGAAGGTGTGAGGTGTCCCTCGAGGGAGGAGGGAGGGGAAGGTGTGAGGTGTCCCTCGAGGGAGGAGGGAGGGGAAGGTGTGAGGTGTCCCTCGAGGGAGGAGGGAGGGGAAGGTGTGAGGTGTCCCTCGAGGGAGGGGAAGGTGTGAGGTGTCTGTCGAGGGAGGGGAAGGTGTGAGGTGTCCCTCGAGGGAGGGGAAGGTGTGAGGTGTCCCTCGAGGGAGGGGAAGGTGTGAGGTGTCCCTCGAGGGAGGGGAAGGTGTGAGGTGTCCCTCGAGGGAGGGGAAGGTGTGAGGTGTCCCTCGAGGGAGGGGAAGGTGTGAGGTGTCCCTCGAGGGAGGGGAAGGTGTGAGGTGTCCCTCGAGGGAGGGGAAGGTGTGAGGTGTCCCTCGAGGGAGGGGAAGGTGTGAGGTGTCCCTCGAGGGAGGGGAAGGTGTGAGGTGTCCCTCGAGGGAGGGGAAGGTGTGAGGTGTCCCTCGAGGGAGGGGAAGGTGTGAGGTGTCCCTCGAGGGAGGGGAAGGTGTGAGGTGTCCCTCGAGGGAGGGGAAGGTGTGAGGTATCCCTCGAGGGAGGAGGGAAGGTGTGAGGTGTCCCTCGAGGGAGGAGGGAGGGGAAGGTGTGAGGTGTCCCTCGAGGGAGGAGGGAGGGGAAGGTGTGAGGTGTCCCTCGAGGGAGGAGGGAGGGGAAGGTGTGAGGTGTCCCTCGAGGGAGGAGGGAGGGGAAGGTGTGTAGTGTCCCTCGAGGGAGGAGGGAGGGGAAGGTGTGTGGTGTCCCTCGAGGGAGGGGAAGGTGTGTAGTGTCCCTCGAGGGAGGGGAAGGTGTGAAGTGCCCCTCGAGGGAGGAGGGAGGGGAAGGAGTGCAGTGTCCCTCGGTGGAGGGGGGGGGGGCGGATTGTGCAGTGTCCCTTGGGGGAGGGGGGTGCGGAGTGTGCAGTGTCCCTTGGGGGAGGGCTGCGTGGGTTCTCCTATTATGTTTATGTCTTCAGAAGGCCATCACTTCCTTCTGTCTTGGGCTCCATCCATTAGCTCAGTTCACATGGGAATCCCAAATATTCCTAGAATGTTCCAGTTGCTGAACCTTACTCTGTGGGAATCCCACAGTCCAAACAGGGGCCCGCAAGTTATGCATCCAACTTCACAATGGTAGCTACAGGGAAGAGGGAAACGTGTGAGATTGCAGGAGGGGAGGGGGAGTGGAAAGCCCAAATCATTTTCTCCTAAGATACACGCAGAACAGAAAATGCACAAAGGTTCCTATTGTTGAATGACCCTTGTCCTCAAGTTCCAAATAACCTCGAGTGGAAAATGAATTCTATAAACTACAATGAGTTCTGTAAACATTAACTGATACAGCTACAACTGGCAAAAGTGATGACAAAATAGACACTCCTGCTGATCCTAACCCAGCTGTCTGATGTGTCCAGGTGTAATCTCTGGGCCCAGTTTGGGGGCAGGTGATGATCACTTTCATTTCTCAGCATTAATATAAGAATATTATCGTTTTCAAACTTGCATCACAGCTTGAATGGCCGAGGCTGGAGGAACAAAGGAGTTTGAAACATTTGTTCCAGTCATAGAAAGAATCGGAACTTAACCATGAAAGTGTTCAGCAGGCATCCACTGCCAAAGTGTTCACTGGTTTCATGGGCATTTGTTTTTTAAAATGCTGCCATTCGCAGAAATTCACTTCTCAAAAATCAGATTTCTAAAAAAAAAGACGAACGTTTGGTCTTGTCCACAAGGTATACCAGTGGAAACCATTATACCGAATGTATAAGGTGCTGAATGACTGCTCCTGTAACCCAGTGGCTGTGGTTTTGGGGAGTGATAGGATTCTGAATTTAACATGCTGAGGGGGATAACCCCCTTTAAAAAGTCTTAGAGAAAGTGCTGGTCCATTGTTTCTGAGCCCACCTTGTCCGTGTTGCTGAGGCCCACATCCATGCCTTTGTGACCTCCACAATTGATTATTCCAAAACCCTCCCAACCTCCTTTCTCCGTGCAACTGTCGCCCCTATCCTAACTTACTGCAAGTCCCACTCATCCATCACTCCTGTCTTCTGAGCTCTCCTGACTCCCAGCCCCTGGGTGTTTCACACTAAACTTCTTGTGCCTTGTGTCTAATCCCTTCCCTGTGCCGGAGACTTTCTCCAATCCCATTAAACTGTCTGTCCCTCTCATTTTGGCTTCCTGTGCTTCCCACTTCCCTCATCCCACCATCAGTAGCCATGCCTTCAGCTGTCGGAATCCCTTGCTGTGGAATTCTCTCCTTCCCACGCCATCTCCTCTCTCTACTCCTTTTAAAATCCTCTATCCCTTCTGCCAAGCTCTTGGTCATCCCTTCTAATATCTCCTCCTTCGGTTGGCATTCAATAGTTCCTTACACCCCTGGGAAGCACTTTAGGATGTTAACTTGAAACGTTAACTCTGTTTCTCTCTCCACAGATGCTGCCAGACCTGCTGAGTTTTCCCAGCATTTTCTGTTTTTATTTAGGATGTGTTTCTTGCTTTAAAAGTTGCTATATAAATGCAGGTTATTCTTGTTGTTGAATGCAAACTTTGATTGACATGAATCTATTCTTTAATATTATGATTAGACCTGCCTCGACAGTCAGTACTTTGAGATGAATAATCATGGATGTGTTTAAGGGGAGGCAAGTTAAGTACAAGAAGGAGAAGGGAAGAAAGGGTTATGCTGATGGAGTTAGATGAGGTAGGATGGGAGGAGGCTTGAGTGGAGCATAAAAACCAGCATGGACTGGTTGGGCTGAATGGCCTGTTTCTGTGCTGTTATATGTCTAAAACTGTCTTTCTCTTACACCACCATGAGTTGGAAGAACCAGAGAAGTTTCCAGTGCGGCAACAAGCCACACATCTCATTGTGGTGTCAGTGACGCCTTTGCTAGTGATATCGATAACTGTTGCCACCGCCCTGCTTTCTCTCCATTGTCCTGTAGCGTAATATCACTCACGTGGCACTTTGAGTTTCACCTCCCCGGGGAGCAGTAACTCTTGAATGTGTTTGGTCAGATTAAGCCCGATTAACCGGGGCTGCGACATTCTGTTCAACTGGGATCTTCCGCTTCCAATGCATCCCTAACAGCGGTGTGCTGGAATGTCAGTGGGACTTGCAGCAACTCCAGTAAGAGCATGGAGCCACTGGTGCTGGACATCACCCCGGAGGCTGCAGCCAAGTATATGAAAAGCTTTGTAAACCAGGTCCCCTGTTCCCGAGTGACCATGCTAGTTTGGGTGTGTCTAATCGTGCTGCTTCACGATGTATAAAGATGGTGAATGCAGCACTCCAACTGATCGGGTCTAGCAGTCTCATTGAAAAACTGCGTAACAGCAGAATGAGTGTGCTCCTGACCCCAACGCCGTAGGCCTCTGTTTACAGCACCTTCCTGCACTTTGCAGCATAGAAAGGGGCCATTCAGCCCATCAAGCTTATGCTGGCTCTCTTAAAAGACTGGCATCATTTTTTTGTTGTGCTGGGCAGGTAAGCCGCCGTTCAGATATTCTCTGCGCAGGACGCAAATAGAGTTTTAACGATAATTAAATAGTGCACCTTGACCATAAACCCTCACGCACCCACCTCCAAGTCTCTTTTGTTTTTTAGTTGACACACTGCATGATGATTTGTGTGCTTTCAAGCTTGATTCTAAAGCTCTGTCACGTTGCTCTCATTAGGATGGTGAGGACAGGTCGTAGCAGATGCAAACATTCCAACACCAAAAGAATTTGCTGCAAATTCTCTCAATGGGCTGTGCCTTCTGGTGATAAATGTCCCACCATAATAACAAGCTGCCCTTTCCTGCCATGTCGCAAAATGGTGTGATAGTCACAATATATTTTTAACTCTGTTCAGTTTATTCCAGAAACAAGTTTAATGAGAAACAAACTGTTTAGATTTAAAAAGATCAGTTGGGAGCTGCACCCCTCATCGCAAAATAAAATATATGAGGCTGTGTTTCTACTTGTCTAAACTTGGAAGGTCTTTAAATATGGTTTTCTTAATTTTTATTCATTCACGGGGTGCGGTCGTCGCTGGCTAGGCCCAGCATTTATTGCCCAACCCTAGCTGCCCCTTGAGAAGGTGGTGGTGAGCTGCCTTCTTGAGCCGCTGCAGTCCATGTGGTGTAGGTACACCCACCGTGCTATTAGAGAGGGAGTTCCAGGGTTCTGACCCAGCGACAGTGAAGGAACGGTGATATATTTCCAAATCAGGATGGTGAGTGATTCAGAGGCAATGCTGTTCCCATGCGCCAGCTGCCCTTGTCCTTCTAGGTGGTAGAGGTCACAGGTTTGGGAGATGCTCTTGGCAAAGCCTTACCTACAGTGCATCTTATAAAGAGTACACACTACTGCGGTGGTGGAGGGACTGAATGTTTAAGGTGGGGGATGGAGTACTGATCAAGTGGGCTGTTTCCTCCTGGATAGTGTTGAGCTCCTTGAGTGTTGTTCTGGCTGCACTTATCCAGACAAGTGGAGAGTATTCCATCACACTCCTGACCGGTGCCTTGTGGTCAACAAGCTCTGGGGAGTCAGGAGGTGAGTTACACATTGCAGAATTCCCAGCCTCTTACCTGCTCTTGTAGCCACAGTATTTATGTGGCTAGTCCAGTTCAGTTTCTGGTCGATGGTAACTCCCAGGATGTTGTTAGTGGGGGATTTAGTGATGGTAATTCCATTGAATGTCAAGGGGCGATGGTTAGATTCTCTCTTGTTGGAAATGGTCATTGCCTGGCACTTCTGTGACAGCAGTGTGACTTGCCACTTGCCAACCCAAGCCTGCATCTTGTCTAGGTTTTGTTGTTGACAGGCACAGACTGCTTCAACATCTGTGGAGTGGCAAGATGTGCTGAACATTGCAATCACCAGTGAACATCTCCACTGACCTGATGATTGAGGGAAGGTCATTGATGAAGCAGCTGAAATTGGACCTAGGACACTATCCTGAGGAACTCCTGCAGCGATGTCCCAGGACATCGGCCTCCATCAATCACAACCAGTCACTCTCACCTCACCTCTTGAGCTCAGCTCTTTTATCCATGTTTGGGGTAATGAAGACTGGAGTTGTGTGACCCCTGCAGAACCCAAATTGAACATCAGTGAGCAGGTTATTGCTGAGTAAGTGCTGCTTGATAGCACTATTGATGACCCCTTCCATCACTTTACTGATGATAGAGAGTAGACCAATGGGGTGGTAATTGGCTGGTTTGGATTTGTCCTGCTTTTTGTGGACAATTTTCCACATTCCCATGTAGATGCCAGTGTTATAGCTGCACTGGAACAGCTTGGCTACGGGCACAGCTCGTTCTGGAGCACGAGCTTTCAGTACTATTGCCAGAATGTTGTCAGGGCCCATAGACTTTGCAGTATCCAGTGCCTTCAGCTGTTTCTTGATTTCACTCCACGTGATCTGTGAGGCTGAGATGGATCATCCACTCGGCATTTCTGGCTGAAGATGGTTACAAATGCTTCAGCCTTATCTTTTGCACTGATGCCCTGGGCTCCCCCATGGATGGGGATACTTGTGGAGCCACCTTCTCCTGTTAGTCGTTTAAATGTCCATCACCATTCATGACTGGCAGGACTGCAGAGCTTAGATCTGATCTGTTGGTTGTGGGATTGCTTAGCTTTGTCTGTCGCATGCTGCTTCTGCTGTTTTGCTTGTAACTAGTCCTATGCCGTAGTTTCACCAGGTTGACACCTCGTTTTTAGGTATTTGGTCATATCCTCCTGCACTCTTTGATGAACCAGGGTTGGTTCTCTGCCCTGATGGTAAAAACGAGGGATATGCCAGGCATGAGGTTATGGATTGTGGTTGAATACAGTGCTGCTGTTGATGATGGCCCACAACACCTCATGGATGACCAGTCTTGAGCTGCCGGATTTGTTCTTAATTCATTTTTGGGATGTGAGTGCTGTTGGCTAGGCCAGCATTTATTGCCCATCCCTAATTGCCCTTGAGAAGGTGGTGGTGAGCTGCCTTCCTGAACTGCTTCAGTCATGGTGTCGGTACACCCACAGTGCTGTTAGGGAGGGAGCTCCAGGATTTTGACCCAGCGACTGAGAAATAACAGTTAAAAAGTCATGATGGCGTTTGACTTGGAGAGGAGGTGGTGGTTTTCCATGTGTCTGCTTCTCTGAATTTTCCCCATTTAGCGCAGGAGTGAGTGGTGTCACATGGAGGATTGTTTTCTCATCCAATAGTAAATGATTAAACTTTGTGTCCAGAACTAATTACCCCCTTTCCATTAATTATTGCCATAACTTTCTCACAAAATACAAAATGTAAGCATCATTCATAAAAACTATTTATTTTTTATTCTTTCATGGGATGTGGGCGTCGCTGGCTAGGCCAGCATTTATTGCCCATCCCTAATTGCCCTTGAGAAGGTGGTGGTGAGCTGCCTTCTTGAACTGCTGCAGTCCCTGTGGTGTAAGTACACCCACAGTGCTGTTGGGGAGGGAGTTCCAGGATTTTGACCCAACGACAGTGAAGGAATGGCTTGGAGGGGAACTTCCAGGTGATGGTGTTCCTATGTGTCTGCTGCCCTTGTCCTTCTGGATGGTAGTCGTTGTGGGTTTGGAAAGTGCTGTCTAAGGAGTCTTGGTGAGTTGCTGTAGTGCATCTTGTAGATGGTACACACTGTTGCCACTGTATGTCGGTGATGGAGAGAATGAATGTTTGTGGATGGGGTGCCAATCAAACGGGTTGCTTTGTCCTGGATGGTGTAGAGCTTGTTGAGTGTGTTGGAGCTGCACTCATCCAGGCAAGTGGGAAGTATTCCATCACACTCCTGACTTGTGCCTTGTAGATGGTGGACAGGCTCTGAGGAGTCAGGAGGTGAGTTACTCGCTGCAGAATTCCCAGCCTCTGACCTGCTCTTGTAGCCACAGTATTTATATGGCTAGTCCAGTTCAGTCGCCTTCAATGTTGTTAACCTGTTAATGACATCGAAATTGATTGAAAATGGCAACAGTTGAAGAAAAGGTGCAGTTGCAATATTGTATTTAATGAGGTATCACAAAGATGGTGATTACTTTGAAGCCTAGAAATTTGAACCGTATTTTATTAAAACTTTCTGAATTCTGCTTTCATATGCTGTTTACAGTTTGCATGTATCGTGTTTGTCCAAAGTTATTAAAGTTTAAAGTTCCACACTAACTTTAGAGAGATCCTGTACCAAAGAACTGAACTCTTAAGTAGGTCATTACTGCCCATTTTGTGTGTGAATGCACGTATACACAAACCAGTAAACACACACCTATTTTCTTTGTTTGAAATGCTTGCAATTGAAGGCAGTGAGGTCTTAATCTTGTTAGTGTTAGTAAATGTGCAACTGTATATTCCATGTGATGTCATTTTGTCAAAATTTCTGCTTTCAATCAAAACGCAAAATGTTTGCACCTTTTTTAA
Organism: Cetorhinus maximus; assembly: GCF_964194155.1. Classification (NCBI taxonomy): domain Eukaryota; kingdom Metazoa; phylum Chordata; class Chondrichthyes; order Lamniformes; family Cetorhinidae; genus Cetorhinus; species Cetorhinus maximus. The sequence goes on along the minus strand of NC_135908.1, from coordinate 16,800,191 downwards.
AGGCCTGGTGTATTGATTCCTTTATAAAAAGGGATACGTTCCCTGTAATTTTGCTACTTTGCCCCCTCTCAAACACTGCCTCTGTTCATGCTGGGGCAGATTTGAGTCATGCCCCACTCCACACTGGAACGCCCTGCTCTCCCCTTTACCCTCCCCTGGGCTGGGGAGACGCATTTCACTCCTTCCGCCTGAAATCCCAACCAAGGCCGGGATTTTCCGACCCCCCCCCCCCACCATGGCAGGTTCCCCCGCGACAGATGCGGCGAGCCGTTCAAATCTCCGTTGACTTCGGCGGGACTGGAAGATCCCGCCGGCAGGAGGGGCTGGGAAACTCCGCCCCAAGACTCGCAAACTGCAACCCCAAATGTTTGACGTAACTGACATTCAAATCTTGAAATTAAACAGTTTAACATTGTTACTCTTAGACTCCTTTTTGAAGTTTGTTTTATCTTATTGAATCACGTTTTGGATATATGTCAGTCGAGTGATTTGTTTCATATTTAATTTACAGCGATGGGAAAAAGTGAAAATATCTTTAGGTCAGTTTGACACTACAACCATTCTAATTTAAAATACTGAAAAGACAGATTTAACAATCATCACTGAGCTGTTTCACTACACAAATGTTAAGTTTATTTAGACAACACAACAGCCAGAATTTGTTGGAAAATTTGTATGTGAATGACACACGCTATTCATAAGAACTAGGAGCAGGAGTGGGCAATTCAGCCCCTCTTGCCTGCCCCACCATTCATTACGATCATGGCTGATGTACACATGTACAATTTGGCCAGCAACTAATGGCATGGAAGAGATAACCCCATAAATTCTGACATCTCGCCCTTGACCTTCCATGGTTTTCATCAAATTACTGGATTAGTTGCTCATTAAACTCACCACAGGAGTCAAGTTTAGTAATTAACAATGTAAGTATCTTTTTAATGAGGAGATAATTGGTAATGAGTACCAATTAACTGCCCTGGCTGAGAAAGTGAACAATTAAAAGTTTGAGTTTCAGACCATCAGGTTGTGAATTGTTGTTGGAGATATTAAACATGTCAAATTTAACATATTTTTACTTCTCCTTTTCTGTCTTTGTCCTGCCCTTTTAATCCAATCTTTCTCTCTCTTTCTCCCTCTCCCTACCCGTACATAATTTAACTTTCATTTAACTTCTCAGTTTTTCCCCTGTTTATTTCTCCAATCTAACGTGTGTTAAGATTGGTTAAAATTGACCGTCTTGGTTAAGATTTCCTTTTTCATTTGCTGTACCTGCATGAGCTGACCCTTCAAGTAACTTTGTGAGTTGCCATACTGCGGCAAATTCCGGGCCAATATTGTAACTTCATTGGTTGAAATTAGGCTTTAGAGTTTTTAACATTAAATATTCCGTTTATGGTCGCAGCAATAGTAAATAATTGTGAAGATGCTGAGGCAGTCTGTGGCTATTGATTGCCTAATGACATCAATATGTAGGATGGAAGAAGTCTTTATTACCCCATCAATTTGTATTTTGAAAAGTCATTTATAATTACTTAAATCTGGTGTCAGCCCAACTAGGATTTTATGTCCAGCATTTGTGTTTGATGCTTTGCCTGAATAGTATTCCCTGCCATTGTCACCCAACTGTCTCCATCCCTACTTTAGATAGACACAGCAGTGAATGCCAGTTTAAGCTGAATTACAGTGATTGTTCTTCAAAAATTCACCCCCCCCTCTGGAGTGCGGGCATTTGCTTGTCACTAGATGCCCTTGAGAAGGTGGTGGTGAGCCATTTTCTCGAACCGCTGCAGTCTTTGACTTGGAGGGGAACTTGCGTGGCATTCCCATCATCTGCTGCCCTTGTCCTTCTTGGTGGTAGAGCTTGTGGGTTTGGAAGGTGCGATCGAAGGAGGCCTTTTGCAAGTTGCTGCAGTGCATCTTGTAGATGATGCATGTTGCTGCCACTGAGGTGGTGGAGGGAGTGAATGTTTAAGGGAGAGGATGGGGTGCAAATCAAGTGGGCTGCTGTGTCCTGGATAGTTCCGGGTTTCTTTAGTGTTGTTGGAGCCACTTGCACCCTGGCATTGGAAAATATTCTGGAGGCGGGTGGCCCTGGCGGAGCCCCAGCTAAGCAGGTAACTGATAAGTGGAAGTATTTTAAGGAAAGGTTTTCATTCACTTTAAGTCTTCAGGATCTCTCAAATTGCTCCCCATACTTGACATGCAGAAGCTGATGTTCTACAAACAGTAGCAGCAGTGCCTTGTGATGGCAAAATGGTGGGTGAAACTTTCCATTGCCCTCCACCAACACTGACTTACTGGAGAACAGTGTGTGTGATTTCCTGCCTGAAAAAGTGGGAAGCTCTCTGGTCATTTTCTGATAAGCCACCCACTGTGGTCGTGGCTGTGCCAGTGGTGCCAGTCTCAAAATTCCATCCCATCGATTTTCCAGTATGGAGCGCGAGGGCGGAATGTTGACCTGGGAACGGGAGGAATTCTCTCCCCCACTTCTTCCAGCAGGTTAACCTGCTCAAATCCTGGAGCGGGACTTGAACTTATCGACTCTGGCAGGAGCTTGCCAGCTGAGACAAGATGAGGTGTCCTGCTGCATGGAGCAGTCATGGCCACTAAGGTGCTGCATTCCCGCTCAGCAATGCGATTGGAAAGAATGAGGGGGACATCATTTTAAAATTTGAGCAGGGAAATTAGGAAGCACTTTTGTAGAGGAAATCTGAAATTCCATCCCTCAAAAGGCTCTGGATGCTGGGGGACAAGTGAAGATTTCAGAATTGAGATTTTGCTATTTGTTGGCTATGGGTACGGGGGGGGTGTAAAACAAATAGATTTGAGATACAGATCAGCCATGATCTAATTGTATGGCGGAACAGGCACTTGGGGCCGAATGGCCTCCTCCTGTTCCATGTAAGAGCAGATTTATCATTTGATTCAGTTTTTTAATTGTGGATTAGCATTCAGATGGCTGTCTAATTTTAAAACTGAATTGAATATTCTCTACTGTCACACTGAACTCTTGCAAAGTGTTGAAAAATATTTCACTGCAACTGGAAAATGAAAATTAATTGCAATGGGCTAGTTTCTGTTTATTAAACTGCACAGCGTCCATCCGATAATGCAGAGCAAGTAATTTGCAAGGAAGTTCTGGTAAGGAAGCATTTTCCCTCAGAGGAGAATTGATTGGCGTTTCCATTTTTCTCGGGGTAGGACTTTGATTACGGATGACATTAGTTCACTCAATGCTCTATTAAGTCAGTGTTGTCACAATGATAACTTGGATGAATCGTTCTGGCAAGCAATAATTCAAAGTTGTTCTTAAAAACATCTATTTTGAAAATGGTCAAAATCTTTGAATTATCCTGAATCTAAATTAGGCATATACAGAATACGGAAAGTCAGAATTTAGTGTTAATAGGTTGAATTGTCAAGATAATTTACATTGAGCTATGATATATTTATAAAAAAATCATTAGAAAACAAGATAGCGCCAGATGACTAGAGGACGGCCACTCTGATTCCTATATTTAAAAAAGGAGATAGAACAAGTCCCGGGAAACTATAGACCAATTTGTTCCTTTGTTCTCCCATGGGATGTCAGGGTCTGGAGTCGCATATAGGCGAGACCAGGTAAGAACAGCAGATTTCCTTCCCTAAAGGACATTAATGAACAGATGGGTATTTGCAACAATCACCAATGGTTTCATGGTCATCATCTGGACTTTTAATTCCAGATTTTCATTGAATTCAAATTCCACCATCTGCTATGGCAGGGTTCAAGTCCAGGTCCCCAGAACATTGCCCTGGGTCTCTGGATTACTAGTCCAGCAACAATACCACCACGCCATCACCTCCCCCTGACAGTAGTTGAGGGGAAGATAGATAAACACATTAATAGAAGGATATATTGATTGATGGTGTTAAATGAAGACGGGGAGGAGACCTGTATAAACACTGGCATGAACCAGTTGGGCTGAGAAAGGCCTGTTTCTGTGCTGTTAGCGCTGTCTGTAAATTATATGTTAATGACTTGAATTAAAAGTTGACAATCGTATAATGTTCTGTTGAAAGAGTCAATGAAATGCCCTTCATTTACATGGTCTGGACAAACATGTCCCACTTTCTCTAGTTGACCCATCATCCATTTGGTGCCGTTCCTCAAAGTTTATCTTCCCTAATGTACGGTTTACTTCCATAGTTACATTTTTTAAAAACATTAATCGTGGGAAGCTGACATTTGAATGTTTTGTACCCCTCACCCAATAACTACAACATTTTATAACAATTTTTTTTTGTTTCACAGGAGCTTAATGCTGTGTAATGGATTGTGAATGTCTTCCTTGAATTTTATGGTTTGTTGAATCACCTATCAATGAGGACATCTGGTATGGCTTCCTTTAAGCAGCAGAGGGTGGAGGAGTTTTATGAAATTGGAGAAGAACTGGGAAGGTAGGGAATTTGATATTGCATATTTTGTTCAACTGTACGTTGGTGCATGAAATATAGAAATTCACCCTGAAGATAAATCTATATTGACCCTTGCTGTGTGTGATCTCCAGTGTGTAAACTACACTCAAAAGTTTTGACCAGGTCAACAATTTTTAACCACATTCCTTTTGCCCCTCCCCACATTTAGCAATTGTTTCCCTTGCTCGTTTTGAGGCTGTCTCCACTGAGGGAGTTTAATGACGTTTCCACATTGCTGGTCCTGAGTAGCTCCAACTCTGCCACAAGTTATAAAAAAAAAAGTGATGTGCAAGTGGGATCCTGCATGGTGTTGTATGACTTATACAGTTAGTGTTTGAATTAATGCTTCATTGTTACTGTGTAGTTTTTAAATTAATATTTCACTATTGCTATATAGCTGAATTATCTTCAGTTGGCAAGCACTTTAAAAAAAACCTATTATTTTATATTGCAATCAAACAAAGTTACTTTTTTTATTCTTTGATTTAGTGGTGGCTGGCAGGATTACTGCCTATTCCTAATTGTCCTTGAGAAGCTAGTGATCATCACTGGTGCAGACACAATGGGCTGAATGGTCTCCTTCTGTGCCGTTAAAATTCTGTGATTCTGAGTCTAACACCTAGAGGCTCTTTCGTGCCGCCCTTGGCTAATTTCACGGTATTAATGGAGTTACAAATGCCTCCTGTTTTTTAATTTTAATGTCCAGTACTCTATTCTTATTCACACTGAGTTTCATTTGATGATGCCTGTCTGTTTAACTCCTTTTGTAAACCCTTGACTGCTTCATCAGAATCATTGCTACTCTTAACATCAGTATTGTGGAGCTACTATCCTCTGAAGTACACCATCTCATTGTTAAAGAGCATATTTTGCAGTGTCACTGTTGACATATTAACACAGCTTGAGAGTGCTGTCATTGTGTGAAGTTGGGTTTGATGTTTGGCAACCCAAAATGTGTTGCTTGTCGTTCCTTCTACAATATGGGTAGGCATCTCTAGTTACCTCTGACACCCGCCAACTATTCATTTTGTGTTTATCTATTTTTCTTTCATGTAAGATTTCACTTTATGTTGCTTCCTTGCCATTACCTTTTATTCATCTCCATCTGTTTCGGATGTCTACTGAATTCTCTGACTGGAAAAATCTATTGTACAGACTCAACAGAAATGCAATTGAGAATAGAGAACTGTATCAAATGGAGCCTGGGCAATAAGTTCCTCCTGCCTTGCTGTACAGTATCACTCCTTTGCCATGTTTCAAAACATTTCATAAAGTTAAATTTGTAAGGGAGAGAGATTTGTTCTAGAACCTACTGCTAACAATAAATAATATTAGGGAGTAATTGTATAATTGGCTACCTGGTTTGGGGGTTCACTTGAGATAAGTACAGCTGAGGAAGACTACTTGAACCAATTTTAGTTTTGCCCATCCAGAAGAACTAGATGATGCCACCCTTTGTACCACCCATTTGCTTATAAACGTCTTCCAAGTTTTTGCCTCCATTACACGTTTCTGGCCTACATCAAGTGCAGGGGTACGGGGAAAAGGCAAGGCAATGGCATTAGGTCATAATGCTCATTTGGAGAGCTGGTGCAGACACAGTGGGCCGAATGGCCTCCTTCTGTGCCATTAAAATTCTGTGATTCTGAGTCTAACACCCAGAGGCTCTTTCGTGCCGCCCTTGGCTAATTTCACGGCATTAATGTAGTTACAAATGCCTCCTGTTTTTTAATTTTAATGTCCAGTACTCTATTATCCGCATTGAGTTTCATTTGATGATGCCTGTCTGTTTAACTCCTTTTGTAAACCCTTGACTGCTTCATCAGAATCATTGCTACTCTTCCTTTCTCAGTCCTTTTTTTCTCAACTGGCATCAACCATGAACTGGACAATTTGCATTGAGCTCCTGAATCTAAATCATTGTTGTAAATTAGAAACCATAGGGAGCCCTCATCAGGGTCCCTCCGGGGCTCTCTGATCAGTACTGTTCCCCCTTGGCACCTCGCAGCCACTCCGCCTTTTGAAGTGCCAATGTTGTGCAGCCAATATCTTTTTTTTAATCCTATTTTTTCCAGTTTTTGCCTTGAATTCCAATTGTTTTAAACACGTGGCAGTCTTTCATGAGGATCTGCGTCAAAGGAGACCACGTCGTAAGATTTTTTTGTCTTGATGTCACTTCGTCAAAGAAGTCGAACAAGATCGGACAGGTTGCGTTGGTCTCGAAACGATGCAGGCTGTTGTTTTGTTAGATTATTCTTGTGCAGGTTATTCGTCAAATTTGCTCTTATTATTTTCCGGAACTGCAACTTCTGCTTTTTTTGTATACACAGCTCTGAGATTCAAAAGTAGGAAATATTGATGGAAAAAAAAATTGCAAGATTTCTAATTAAGCTGAAGCCTACTGGACTGTACGATCAGAGTATGGAATTAGCTATGAAGTTAGCTTAGGGTAAGAAATAGATCGTAATTGGATTGAGAATTGGTGAGGAGAATTCTCAGGCGTTTTATGACATTGTCTACCTGCACTTCACCTGTCTCATGCATACCTATTGGGGCGAAAGGGATCAAAGGGTGTGGGGAGAAAGCGGGAGCAGGCTATTGAGTTGGATGATCAGCCATGATCATAATGAATGGCGGAGCAGGCTCGAAGGGCCGAATGGCCTACTCCTGCTCCTAGTTTCTATGTTTCTATATGCACCTTTCAGCTTCTTTTCACTGAATGTAATCTTCCATTCTTGTTTTTTTTATCTTAAAATCTATCAATAGCATTTTTAGTTTTAAAGACTATAATAGTGAAGAAGTTATGATAAATTTAAGGGAAGCAATGGTCAGTTCACAGTTTTGGACATCATATATAGCTTATGGAAAGCCATCCAAAAGCATTAAGACCATACAGAGTAAATTAGATAGAATTCACATCACAGAAACAGGCTTTCAGACTAATTGAAGATGGCGTTTTTACTCTATACCAGCCGCTCATTAGCTGTTCCCACTAGGGTTGCCAACTGTAATTAAATGTATTCCTGGAGGTTTCATCACATGACCTGCTGCCACGGTCCAGCCATTAGTCGGCCAATGGATCCACCCTTGTGAAGTACTGGCTTCCTGTGTCAATTGGAAAGCAAAAGATTCATTACTCAATTGGCTGACGCTTGACTGTCAGCCATTTCCCCCCATTTTCAACATTTTTATATCTGGTAAAAGGTCAAAGAAAATGACCAAAAAACAGCAATATTTTTTAATGTTCTGATGAGTTTTCTCCAGAGTTGCACACAGCCAGGCCAATCCTGGAGGGTTGGCAACCCTAGATCCCACCCTGTCTCCCACTTCCTCCCTATCCCTCCACTCCCTTCTCCCTCAGGAATGCATCAATATTGTCTGGTTCAACCACTCCAAATACTAGAGAGTTCCACATTCTGTTCTCACTAGAAAGATGCCAGGGATGAGAAACTACAGATGTGAGAAGAGACTTGAGATGTAATTGTGTTCTCCCCTGGAACGCAGAAGGCTAAGGGAAGATTAACATAATGAAATTTGATGGGATGAGTTGGGAACAAGTATTTCCTCTGATATAGGGAGTCATTTGTGCGAGTTTGTTAATTTAAGATTGTCACTGGGAGTGTGAATATGTTGAATTAGAAGCAACTTCATTACTCCTAGATGGAGCTTTTACACAGGGCATATTTGAATCTTTTGAACAATTGAAACAGGGCTATGGAAAGAAAGTAGAGCATTGAGGTAAGTTTTGAACTCTGGCAAAGAGCCAGTGCAGACATGAGGAGCCAATTGGCCACCCCCTATGCAGCCTCTGTTAAACTGATTGGCATGTTCCTTTTTGTGTTCTCTTAATAATGGCTCAAATTTAATATATTTTCAAAATAGCATCACAATCAGTTGCAAGAAATTTGCACACAATGTGGGACCAAAGTTTAAGGAACATGTTAAAACTGGCAAACCTAATACATTAAATCATTTAATGCAAAGTATTTAAATCATGGCAAAATTATGTGTGACACAGAAACAACACTTTACAGATAATTAAGTGCTTTCAAAGTTTAGTGACTTTTATGATGTGAAAATAAATGTTAGGCTCTGAGGCTTGGAATAATACAAACCTATAATTGTAATTTTTTATGCCCTTAAACCTGAATATTTTCACACAGTTTCTGGCGCATGAGAATAAGATTGACTTGTCGATAATTCTCATTGAGTAGATTAGGTGTTCCCTGTACAACACCGACAAATAGGATCACCGCAGTCCATGTGGTGTAGGTACACCCACAGTGCTGTTAGGAAGGGAGTTCCAGGATTTTGACCCAGCAACAGTGAAGGAACGGTGATATATTTCCAAGTCTGGACGGTGAGTGACTTGGAGGGGAACTCCCAGGTTGTGGTGTTCCCATCTATCTGCTGCCCTTGTCCTTCTAGATGGTAGTAGTCATGGGTTTGGAAGGTGCTGTAAAAGGAGCCTTGGTGAATTCTTGGAGTGCATCTTGTAGATGGTACACACTGCTGCTACTGTGGGTCAGTGATGGAGGGAGTGAATGTTTGTGGATGTGGTGCCAATCGAACGGGCTGCTTTGTCCTGGATGTTGTCAAGTGTACCCACAGCAGATATTGCTCTGACTTACTGAGGAAATTCTGGGTCGTTACTTGTGCTTTTAAGAATCTGGGGGAGAGGGGGAAAGAAAGATCAATAGACAGACTAAAGTTTAATTATCCCTGATGCCAATCAAGTGGTGATCTTTTTATTCAGTCTAATGGACTGCAGTTGGCCCATGACATAAATCACTTTAGCGCCTTATTCCTGCCCTGCCAATTCTTACAAAATGTCTGTCATCAGTTTTGAAGAATCTGTGCAGGGAACAGCTGCCTAGACAGCCACCTGTGAGATGTATCTTGTTTCAAGGTCATTAGAATAATGTAGGAACATCATTAGATTTTATTTTTTCATATTTATCATGAATTGACTTATAAAGTTGTACTTTCATATTTGAAGATCTGTACGAGACTGATATTATAAATTGTAACATTTTTATCGATCAGAAAGGTACCAAATTAATCCCAAATGTAGAAGATGGGAAGCATTCAGGCTAAAAACCACCAGTCGTGTTTATTGGCAATACCAGTTAAACAAGAAATAAAATCAATACAACACATTCCAAATTAAAAAATACTATTAACTTGCTCTTCCTTGGTTACTGAGGTGGTATATAGGAAGGTAATAAGATAATAGCCAGGTTCTGGTGTAAACAGAGGTCATAGATTTAAAACGGTTGCCCAAGGATTTGGAGAAAGCGGAGGAGACGCTGTCACAAATGATTTGTCGCGATCTAGAACGCTGCGCCTGAAATGGTGATGGAAACTGCTTTCGTAAACAATTTTAAAAGGGAGTTGGACAGGTTTTAGGACGAGGAACTTGCAGGATTTCAGACAACAAGCAGGGATGTGTAACCAGGCACGACAGCACCTTCAAAGAGTCAGCACCTGTACAGTGGGCTGAATCCACCGTCTGTGTGTTTCTGGGATTCTATGAAGTCACGTTATTTTATAACATTATTGCTGTGTCTGACCGCTATTATGTGTTCACCTATATCATACAGATCAGAAAAATAAGGGTGTTTAAAATTGTCTCTCTGACAGTGCTAACCTTTGATAACCTTCCCGAGCAAAAATAATCTAGCAAGCTCTCTTTTTTGCAGTTTTCAATTTCACCATCAACAGCCTTTTGGGGGAAGAGTTCCAGAATCTCACTCCCATCCAGGAGTGACGTCAGGAAGGACCCCTTCACACAAAGGGGAGTGGAAATACGGAACTCTCCCACCCAAAACAGCGCTGTTGATGGTGAGTGTGGTGGAATTGAAAATTACGAAACAGTGATTGGTAGATTTCTGTTAGGCAAGGATATTAAAGGCAGATTGATGGAGTTAAGATACAGATCAGCAATAGCCTAAATTAAATGATGGGATAGGTTTGAGGGGCTGAATGGCCTCCTCCTGTCCCTAAGTTCCTAATTAATATGATTAATTCTATTTTGTGCCATTTGTTTCTGCTAACTATTAGAGGCTTTATTTTTGCCCTATTGGATTTTTTTCCCCTTTCACAACAAGCGCTCCATGGGTATTAGGAACTCTCTGGTCCTGCACCCAGATGGTCAGTAATGGTGTGAATTTGGACATTAACATTTGCATAACGGACAGTCCGAACCCTGCCTTCACGTCGTACACACACCTTTCTAGGAAGGGCCGCTCAGCAATGTTTGGGGCACGGGAGCCCTGGTCACCTTCCTCCCCTACAGCTGAGGATGCTGAGGCTAATTTTTTTTGTGCTGCTCATCATCCTGGGTGAGGTCACTGGACTGTGGACAGTCCTGGGGTTGCAACTTAGCAGTACTGGTCAGCAATGTCACTGTGCTAACCACCTCCATGACCAAGAAAGCAGATTGCTGATGTAACTCATGGTCTTTGAGACACTTCCTATGGTAAACTTGACTGTTCCAGTCTATATCTTTAACCCTTAAGGCAGTACGCCACTGACAACACGAATAATCCATTGAGCCTCTGCATACTGCCTCAAAACCCTTTCCTGTTCAAAATAACTTGGAACGCTTTAAGAAACATTCTCAAAATTTAGAGTTGGATTCATTGTGCTGGAAAGAGGGAAATTTGTAGGGGCTTGTTTTTCTTAAAGGAAATGAACTTGTAGAGAAACACATATTATTCTTCAAAATAAAATGTAAAATTCTGTTCCTTTTTCATCTTAAGGTTAAAATTGCCTTAGTCAGAACTGGCTGTAAACAGGACTTCCTGTTACACCACTAATTCTGAGACTTGCCGCAGCTTGTTCAGGTCTTGGGTTGAGTGCACTTGCACGCCAGTGCTGATCCAGATAGACACAAACCTAACCACACTATTGCCCATCTCACCAGTGGCTGCAGTTAGAGCTATTCTCTTAATTCATCTTTTGTTTCCTTTGCTGGCCTTCTCTCTTATCTTATTCACTGGTTCAGACTGAAAAATGACCTTCCGATATAAAATAAATGTTGACTTAATAAACCTAGTTATTACTCTCTTATTGAGCAGATGTACAGAGTGTACAGTATATTCCTATAGGTTTGCACATGTCTGTGTTCAGAACTAGGAGGTCGCATCCTTGACCCTGAGCCAGACACTCTCTAGGGGTTCACATCTCACTCCAGGACTTGATGGCCATGGGAGGTGCATTCATAACCAAACAGGTTGAGCATCAACTTGTACATCCTTCCAGAACACACCTTGGGGGTTGGCAGTTGGCTGGACGGCCAGTGTGGATCAGACTGGCGCCCCCAGCTCAGGGGTTTGATCCCTGCTCAAGTTGGGGTGAATTTGGGACCTGCCACCTTGTCCCACTTGTGGGGGAGACCATGGTGCTGTGGGTTTGACCTGGCCTGGAGAAGGAGATGTTCAGAACTCTGGGATTTTGGGGTAAATTTTCACCTTGCCAACCTGGCATTACAGGATTAGCCAACCTTTTGTAGAAACGACCCAATTAGAAATGAGCTATTTAAATAGATTTGAAAACCTGCTCCACTGTTACTGAGAGCCCAAACAGATCAAGAGTTCTGACATTCTTTTTAGCTGGCATGACTTTTCTGACTTTTTGGTTTGATATAATTATATATTATATAATCATATTATATATAATATATTATATGATTATATATATTATCATTATAATATGATTTGGTTGACATAAACATGGTGCTGGGACCAAACCACTTATCATAAGCGTAAATAATTTGGATTAAGATGGGAAGACTGGGTGTCAAAACCTGCAGATGATACCAAATGAGGGAATCGAGCTAATGATGTGGAGGACTGCACCAAAATACAGGAGGACTGTAAACGTACTTGTAAAGTGAGCAGATCAATAGAAAGTAAAATTCAATCTAGCAAATCGTGAAATGGGCTCATTTTGTTCAGAGGAATAAAGAGGCCACTTATTTCCTTAGAAGGTTAACAAAATATTGACGGTGCAGAGGAGCAACACGATCTTGAAATACAGAGATATCAATCAGTAAAAGCAGAAGAGCACAAAGGATGGGTTTGAAGTGCCAACATTATAAGCAGCTAATATAGTCATGGGTGCTCATGCTGGAGGGGAATTCTGCTTAAATTTCCTATTTCATTTCCAGGCTCTGAAGGGAGATAGATGCATGTTGACTGGTATCTTTCAGTTGCACCCTGTTGCCAAGTTGGGACAGCCTGAAAATATCCGTTTTGGTTCCAGCTCCCCATTTCTGAGATTCCTTGTCACCTTTTTAATGAGTTAGTGCAACACGTAGTGAGGCACATAAACCAAGTTTCAGCCTGGGAAATTGTGCAGACCTTGGTATCCTTTGGGCTAGGGAATGCAGAAATTAGCGTGTGGGTGAGCATGGCTTCGGGCTCCAGCTGATGTCATACAACAGCCCAACAATATCCTTGCATGTAAGAGGAATACCGGTCAGACAAGGCACTGGAGTTTTTTTACTTAGTTCTGTTGAAGGGTCATGAGGACTCGAAACGTTAACTGTGTTCCTCTCCACCGATGCTGCCAGACCTGCTGAGTTTTTCCAGGTATTTTTGTTTTTGTTTTTGTTCTGGAGGATGCCACTGGGTGTGGTTCAGTGTCACATCATTATTCATTGCCTTTAACAGTGGAAAGTACAGTAACTAATTGAAAGGAGGAGAAAGATACTCTGTGACATTGTTAATAGATAATGCTCAGTCTGTTGTTCATCTTGGCACGCGAGTAGAAAGTTTTATGTTCTATAAAGACAATGATTTAAGAAGCATTTACATCCAAGTCATCAATTCTAAACTATCAAGAGGACATTGCCTTTATATAACACCTGGATTTATGGTTATTGTCAACAGGACATAGATTTGGAAAACAAAAATCTGAAAACATCTGTATTTCGGCATACCCTACAGGGCAAGCTCCTTTATCACACCTGTATCAATTATTTTTAGTCGTGTGATTTAGGTGGTATCTCATTCTTGGACAGCTCACACATAACTCTCATGGATTCAAAGGGTAATATTTTGTAAACACTATGGCCAGCATCTTCGGGTCGGTGAGCAGGGGCTGGGCCCACTCGGAACGATGCGCCCCAACGTCACCGCGCATCATTCAGATCTTGAGTTCGACGGGCGCGCACCAGACTTGGCTGTGCGCTCGCTGAACTGTCAAAGGCCTATTAAGGCCATTTAAATATCAATTAAACTAATAAACTGAGCTGCCCGTCAAACCTTAAGGTTGGTGGGAGTGCAGGCGAAGAGCCCAGGCGGCCTTTGCATTTATCATGAAACCTCATCCACGGGCGGGCACCTAGAATGCAATGGACACCTGGTTTATCATTTTTTTATTATTCGTTAATGGGATGTTGGCTCGGTCAGCATTTATTGCCCATCCCTAATTGCCCTTGTTCAGAGGGCATTTTTTAATAGTGGGTCTGGAGTCACATGTAGGCCAGACCAGGTAAGGACAGCAGGTTTCCTTCCCTAAAGGGCACTAGTGAACCAGATGGGATTTTACACCAATCGGCAATGGTTTTGTGGTTATTAGACTTTTAATTCCAGATTTTTATTAAATTCAAATTTCACCATCTGCCATGGTGGTATTCAAAACCAGGTCCCCAGAGCATTGCCCTGAGCCTCTGAGATACTAGCCCAGTGACAGTAGCACTATGCCACCCCCTCCCCAGTGGGTGCTGATTCTCTACGTGCTTTCCAGAGGGAGCAGGATTTGTTCTTGAAGGGGGCATCATGGGGTAGCTGAGTATCTTTACAGTTAGTCCTTGGTCAATGTAATCTCCTGGACTGGTTTTGTTCACCTGAGGTGATGAGAGAGGAATTATACAGAGTATTTTTGCCCTAGGTTTTTCTTTGTCTCTCTGGATGGGCTGGGGGGTGGGGGTGGGGGTGAAAAGTGTCCAGTTCTGATGCTCCAGCCATTGTGGGGGTGGAAGCAAAATACTGCGGGCGTTAGAAATCTGAAATAAAAACAGGAAATGCTGGAAAAACTCAGCAGGTCTGGGGAGTTTTGAGCCCGAATGACTGAAGAATGCTCTGAAGTTGAGTCATTCGGACTCTAAACATTAACTCTGTTTCTCTCTCCACAGACGCTGCCAGACCTGAGTTTTTCCTGCATTTCCTGTTTTTGTTATATATATCATGGGAATGGAGCAGGCTTGATGGACCAGTTGGTCTCTTCCTGCCCGGCAATTTTGTATCTTCGCCCCAATTGGTATTGTCCTGAGCCATTTGGATCTAGAGCTTCTGTGATTCCATCCCTGCACTGTGTTTGTGTTTGTGTTGATGTGAATAACCCTACCCTCCCTAGCCTCGACGCATGGAAATCTGGTGTAACAATCTGCCCCCAATTACAATCCAGCACGGTCTTGTGGAAAGTTGCTGTCATTTGCACTGTTGGTGAAGTCAAGGTTGCCATCCACCTCTGCTGTTTCCCTATGAGTAAATATCCCACCATTACTCACTGTTTAGGCTTGTGCAAGTGTAGCCACTTTGGTGACGGAGCAGAGGACAGCTGGGTTTGTGGAAGCCAACCCTTGACATGATCCATTACTTAACAGGAAAGGAGGGGAAGATAGTCAAAATGCCTGTGTCTTGTACTTGCTTCCTTTACCTTTTTTAATTTATCTGGGTGAGAGCAACAAAAAAGTTAGAGGTTCTCAAAATTGTGCCATTTCCAATTGCATCAGCATCTGTCAGCTTCCTGTATAAACAGTTTGTGATAATGGTCTTCTGCTATCCCCAGATTAAACGGAAGAAATAATCAGAGCATAAAATGGTGGGTTTTTCGTGATGTGCAAACATTAAAAGTTTTTTTTTCCCTGTGAGGCGGGAAATTTTGTAGGATCATAATTTAAAAAAAAAATTTAGCAGTAAAACTTATTCAGCAGTGCAGTTATTTAAAATAATTCATTAAAATAAAATGCTCCGCTTACTTATCGGGGGAATCAAAGCCTGAAGGTTCTTTGACTCTCTTTTAGATAGTGTTGGTCCAGTGGGTAGCACTCTCACCTTGGAGCACCTAATCCAGACTAACACTCCCAGTGTAGTGCTGAGGGAGTGCTGTGCTATTGGAGGTGTCGTCTCTTGTATAGGGCATTAAACCGAGGCCCCATCTGCCTGCTCAGGTGGATGTAAATGATCCCAGGGCACTATTTTGAAGAGCAGGGGAATTATCCCAATTGTCCTGCCCAATATTTATCCTGCAGCCAACATCACTAAAGCAAATTATCTGGTCATTATCTCATTGCTGCTGTGTGGGAGCTTGCTGTGCGCAATTTAGTGGCTGCATTTCCCACATTTCAATAAAGATTCAACCTCTTAAGCCAACCTATACCAGTTGCTGTTTGCGAGAGCTAATGAGAATGGAACATCCACTCCCCCCCCCACCTCCCCGCCCCCCCCACCCCCCCTTAAGATACTGCACACGGCTCGCACACATGGGCATCCCACACGCACCGCACGGGTGCACAGGGCACACACGGGCGCACATGTGACACGCACATGACGCACACGACACACACAATACACACAGCACACAGTAATCAGACAGATCATCTCCTTGAAGCCTACCCACAACCATGTGAACCCGCATCGCACAGCAACTTGAAATAAGAATTCTGATTTGAAACATTTCCATCACTGGCCCAGGAGTATAGAGGCAAACGTTTCTGTGCCCTGAATCCCATCCCTAAAGAACAATATTTGCAATTAAATCAATGACTAGTAATTATCTGCAAATTCCTTCTTTCGTTGCTAGCACATGCGGCGAGGAATGTGACAAAAAGCAATTTGGTCAGCAAACCATAAGCAGGCCAATAGGATGCATGTCACCATGAATCACTCAACCACACTGTGCAAAGAGAGACTCGCATTTACATAGCACCTTTCATAGCGCCTTACAGCTGATGAAGTACTTTTTGAAGTGTAGTCAATGGTTGGAATGTAGGGAATGTGACATCCAAGTTGTACACCGCCAACTTTCACACACTGCAACATGATAATGACTAGATAACCTGTTTTAGTGATGTTGTTGGGGGAAGAAATATTTGCCTGGACACGAGGAGGAAATCCCTTGTTCTCCCTCTGAAGTAGAGCCACGGAATCGTTTATGCGCTCCTGAGAGAGGGCCTCAATTTGACAGCAATTGTGATGGTGCTGTACCCCCTCAGTACCGCACTGGAGTGTCAGCCTAGACATTGGGACTGGATTTTATATGCCCCCGCCGGGCACGTTTTCAGCAGTGGGAGTTGGTTGGGGCGGGGGGGGGGCTCATGTAAAATATGTTGGGTGGGTAGCCCACCCTCGAGCTCACCACCACCCCCCCCACAATTATGTAAATAAATTGCCACATGTAAATAAATAGTTAAAGGTTAATTAGGTTTGTTAGCAAGCCTATTGACCAGGATAAGATGCTGCCCACACCATAATATGGTTGGCGTGGGAGTGGGCAGGCCGTTTAGTTGGGGGCCTAGATGGAATAAGGCAGGAAAGAAGAGGGGGTGGGGTCACCTCATTCAGGAGGTGCCCTGTGTGCATCGAGGGCACCCCTCCACCCACCAAGGTTTCAACCTCTCCCCTCCTCGTCATCTGCCCTCCATAACCTGGTCCCCTACACCCCCTCCCTGTATCGCCTGGGCTATGGGGGAGTTACCACTGCAGAATCCAACCTGGAGTGGTGCTTGAACTCCAAGTGTAATGACTGGAGTGAGAGTGCTAGCCACTGATCCATGCTGACAATACCTGGTTCGCTTTAGCATAATTTCCTCTCATTTTAAAAGAGAACGTACTTTGAAACTTTAGACTTTTCCTTTCATGGCATTTCAGTAACTTCATTAAAATCCTTTAAAACCCATTAAATCCTTGGATTTTCCAGTCCCGGTTGTATGTCTTTGCCAAGCGTTTGGTTCTTTGTTTCTCTGGTGTGATTTCTACTTACCAATTGTCTTTTATAATTATAATGGACGCCTAGCAACAGCTTTGACTGACCCCTATGGAAAAAAATCACCTGCAGGCAGGTTAGGGATGGTTTCCTGCACAGTGCAGTGGGGAGACTGAACTGTGCGTGCTGGGAGGTGGTGAATTTTATAAATATATTCCTCATTCGGTTCAGGCAGATTTAGCCAACGTCTTTGCTCTTCACAGATTGCTCCTATACTCTGTGCAAAGCAATCGATCTTGGGTCCCTTCATTCCAACAGAGCCGTGTTTATTTTCTACATGTACCCTATCACAATCTATATTAAATGTTCAACATCCACACTGGCATTAGCCCTCGGTGGCTGATCTCGTGCTGCTAATATTTCAGTTACACACCGTATAAACTTTGAAAAGGGCTTGCGTCTCTATAGTGGCATTCACATTCTCTGAATGTCTCACACACTTGACAGCAAGTGTCGTCACTGTTGTAATATAAGGAATAGCAACGCCCCCCATGGCTTATACTGGATGGTGCATTCCTCCTCTCCTGTTTCTTGTCACCATTTCAAATATATATAGACACCAGTGAATGATATAAAATGTTTTTTTTCTACACTTTTTCATGGGATGTGAGTTTCGCTGGCAAGACCAGCATTTGATGCCCATCTCTGCCCTTAAATGGAGTGGCTTGCTCGGCCATTTCAGAGGGCAGTTAAGAGTCAACCACCTTGCTGTGGGTCTGGAGTCACACGTAGGTCAGACCAGGTAAGGACGGAAGATTTCCTTCCCTAAAGGGACGTTAATGAACCAGATGGGTTTTTATAACAATCGATGATAGTTTTCATGGTCACCGTTACTAAGACTAGCTTTATATTCCAGATTTATTAATTGAAATTCAATTCCACCAACTGCCATTGGTTACATGCCATGACCACTGTGCCACCATAATATCTAAAACTCAAAACAAGATGACTATAGAATTAGTAGCATACAATGGGCGATTTTACCTCTTTTTGAGGCCTAGTTGTTCAGCGTCACACAAGTTCTCAACAAGTAAACCTAAGTTTATTTTAAGTATTTGTGGGACATCTTTGAGTTATGATTGCATTCCACCCCCCCCCCCCTTTGTACCTGGAGATAAACAACTTCTGCTTATTGAGTATCATTTCCTGTGAAGTTCTGACATTGAAATTTAAATAGAATCTGGTGTTATCTTGGGATCTTTGTATCTTGTTGTAATCTTTGTATTTTGTAACAGCTAAGCATTACAAACTGCAGCCTCCTAATGGGAAAAGAAACTGAATGATCACATCACCAATTCTGTTAAAGGTTCAATAGCCTCAGCAGTAAACTTAAGGTTATCTCGGACCCACTATTAGGGTGTAATCAAACTGCTTACCCTCGGAAAATTTCCCAAAGTGGGACACTCTTCCAGCATCCAGTTTTGCTTTAATAAGGCATATTAATTTAAATAGCAGCTGCATTCCACTAATTGTACAATGTGATTTTGTTTGTTTGAGTCCATTGTGGTGATTGTAGCAGTAAGTCTTACAAGTAACTACAATTCTTTCCTGTTTAGTGTCTAGACAGCAACTAAGATTCTATTGCTCATTATCATTGTCCCAAACATAAATTATAATATCTAACATGCCCCTATGCCTTTTGTTGGTACTAGCTCTTCAAATATCTACTCCAATCCCATTTCCCAGTTCTTTCCCTACACCCTTTTATTCTTCCTTCCCAAATACTTATCCGAAACAAAAACAGAATTACCTGGAAAAACTCAGCAGGTCTGGCAGCATCGGTGGAGAAGAAATCAGTTAACTCAGTTCTGCCGAAGGATCATGAGGACTCGAAACGTTAACTGATTTCTTCTCCACCGATGCTGCCAGACCTGCTGAGTTTTTCCAGGTAATTCTGTTTTTGTTTTGGATTTCCAGCATCCGCAGTAGCTTTTAGCTTTTTGTTTTTATCTCTGTGTTTAATTGACTGCCACCTCTCTTCAAGAAATGCCCTCTCTGAAGAAGTATTGTTCTGTTCTCCCCCCGCCCCCCCACCTTAGACCAGCTTATATTTCTCCTTTCTCCTAACTATACTCAGTTCTGCCGAAGGGTCATGAGGACTCGAAACGTTAACTGATTTCTTCTCCACCGATGCTGCCAGACCTGCTGAGTTTTTCCAGGTAATTCTGTTTTTGTTTTGGATTTCCAGCATCCGCAGTAGCTTTTAGCTTTTTACTTATCCGAAATTTGTTTTTAAATTTTACATTCTCTGGCTCACTGTGATAAGGCATTCCATGTTCTGATAACCCTCTGTTTGAAAACACTCCTGTTAACTTCCCTCTTCATCCCTCTCGTCTCATGACAATTTTGAGTTTATGCTCCGATTCTTCAACCAGTGAAAACAATCTCTGTTGTACTCTTTCTTCCAAGTCATCATCCCTCTCCCAGTGTAATAAGCCCATTTCTTTTCAGGCCCCAGAGATGTTTCAGCCTTTTGTTTGACAGCTTCAATTTGCATGTAACCCTTCCCCCTCCACCCCAGATCTCTCTTCCTCCAGCCTAAGAATATAACAAGTCATGGTATAGCTCCTTTCACTGCTCTTTTTACCCTCCAAAAGGCAGTTCTTCACATTTCTCAGCGTTAAACTGTATTTTTGTCCATCTATTGCAATGTTCCTCGTGGTTTCCCACATCCTCATATCAATCCTTTATTTTTCTGAATGGAAAACAAAATCACACCGCATCACTGCCCATTTCCTACCAATCCTAAAATCCCCCTACTCTTCGTCTTCCCTGGTCATGTGGCCCATTCCCTTCAATACCTCGTGCTTTGATTTTCACTAGACTGTAACAATCTATGGGCTGAATCTAAAATAAATTGCAATGTAAATCCAGATGTGGGACCAAACCAAACTAAGCTGAGGGAGACTGCCCCTTCCAGCTAGTCTTGATCTGATTGACCTCCGATTTCAGGTGAAGCCTCAACTCTATATTTAACCGACCACTTTAGCATTTATGCAAGATGAAGCTGCCTCACACCAACACTGCCATTCTGGAGGAAATGCAGCCTCAGAAAGTTAAATGCACCACTTGCTTTGAATGGGCTAGGTTTTTTTTTAGGGTTAATGTATAACAAAAGGGCTAAAGGAGTTCCTGTCTCCATCCTAAAGGGTTTAGAAATTCCCAAATCTGTGTCCTTTTCAACTGTTGCTCCTATGAGGGAAGTCAGGCTTTTGTGATCCACATCTTGGGCTAATGACCGATTTCCTGTCCTATGTTTTGCATTTCCATTCCCATAGTTTACAGGCTATAAATTTATTCCAGCATTTCAAATGACCGTGTGACTTTGAAATTGCTTAAAAGAAAAATTAACTCTGAAATGTAAAATTTGGTGATGTAAAACAATATTGATTTAAGTTGTCCTTTCATACCAGAGTTCCTCTGCCTCTGTTATTACTGACATTTTACTTATTCCGCTTTTGAAATGAAATGTGTGTGAATCATCTTCCAAGGATTCAAACTCCACAAAAGTTGGTGGTTGTTGATGGGATCCAAGCTGTATAGTGAAGCCAAAACCAAGACACAGCTTTTCTTTGTAGGGAGAATATATTGACCTGTTCGGTCTCACAGCTCTCCTCCCACACATCCCAGTGTCCCAGCTATCTCCTATTTATATGTGCTGTAAGTATTTAATTAAACAATGCCATTCACTTTGTATTAACATCTCGTTAACAATGTTGGGGGTGGAGAGTGACCATGCACTGTACCTAGGTGGTGCGGGCAAAAGGTGACCGTGCACTGTATCCAGGCACGCGCGGGTAGAGAGTGACCGTATACTGTACCTAGGTGGTGGGGGTGAAGGGTGACCGTGCACTGTATCTAGGTGGTGGGGATGGAGAGTGACTGTGCACTGTATCTAGGTGGTGGGGGTGAAGGGTGACCGTGCACTGTATCTAGGTGGTGGGGATGGAGAGTGACTGTGCGCTGTATCTAGGTGGTGCGGGCAGAGGGTGACTGTGCACTGTATCTAGCTGGTGCGGGCAGAGGGTGACTGTGCACTGTATCTAGGTGGAGGGTGACCATGCACTGTATCTAGGAGGTGCGGGCAGAGGGTGACTGTGCACTGTATCTAGCTGGTGCGGGTGGAGGGTGTCCATGCACTGTCTAGGTGGCGCGGGTGAAGGATGACTGTGCACTGTGTCTAGGTGGTGCGGGTGAAGGGTGTCCATTCACTGTGTCTAGGTGGTGCGGGCAGAGGGTGACTGTGCACTGTGTCTAGGTGGTGGGGATGGAGAGTGACCGTGCACTGTATCTGAGTGGGGGAGCGTTATATTCGGGCACCAGCCCTTTTGCTCCTTCCCCATTTTTGCAGCAGCGATGTTCAGATTGCAATATCCAGGATCAATGCCATCAATCCAAGTGTACATTCTCATTTGGTTAATGGTTATACTCATATTTACTCTAATCCTAACAACACCTAGCTTGCTTTAAATCTCCTCAAGCCTATAATGAGTCTAAAAGATTAACCTTAATAGTTCCCATTCTCTAGGATGATTGAGCATTTTAAATGTTTGAATGCATAATTCTTTGGATCCCCCATTTTAATTCTATCTTTGTCTTGCAACTCTTTGCTTCGTAGCTTTATCACAAATCGTAATTCGTCAAGTGCCTTGGAAAGTTTCTCTCTGTCAGAGATGCTATCAAATTGTAACTTCCTGTAAACATTATGCCATCAGTACAGCCCTGGTTCAGTGGGTAGCATTCTCACGTCTTGAGCTACGAGGTCCTGGGTTCAATTCCCACTCCAGGGCTTGAGCACAAGGCTGACGCTGCAGCGCGGCACTGAGAGATGGGACATTTAACCGAAGCCCTGTCTGCTCGCTTAGGTGGGTGTAAATCACCCCATGGCACTATTTCGAAGAATGAGTTATCCTGGCCAATCACCATCACAAAAACCAGATTATCTGATCATTATCACGTTGCTGCCTGTGGGAGTTTTGTCATGTACAAATCGGCGGCCGCATTTCTTACATTATGCAGACTTCTCCGCGCATTCTCTGCCTGAAGGCAGGTCCATGGCAATTATTCGGCAAAGTACTGTGATTTTTTTTTTACTAACTATGGGCAGGGCGAGGAAGCAGGTCCCAAGCCTACCTCAGCTGAATGGAAATTGAACCCCGCACTGCTGGAGTTACTCCGATCCGCACGCTAGCCATCTAGCCAACCGAGCTAACCATCCCCCCCACAACACGGACTACACTTCATAAAGTGCTCCATTGGCTGTAAAGCACATTGAGATGTCCGGTGGTTGTGAAAAGTGCTCTATAAATGCACAGCTTCCTTTCAACTCTGAAATGGAACTATTTCATTCCTGATCCATGACTGTATGCTTTAGGTTAATCACTTGCTTCTTGTTCCAGCCCAAAGATTTTGTCCTTGATAGTTTTAATCTGGAGCCTGTGATTCTCCTCTCACTAGCCTGCATTTTCCCCTGTTAATCCCCTGTGGGAGAGACACACCGAGTAGCAGAGATTAGCGCTGAGATGCAGCAAGTTATGAATTATCTGTAAGTCTCAGGGCTTGCACTCATGGCTTGTGTCTGCAACCCTTAATTAGAGTAGTTTAAAATACTTGTAGACTTTATAGTGCATCAGCAAAATCCCCCTCTGGTTTTGCTTTCCTACTCTGCTTGTGGGTTAGCTGATCACCTTGCAGTAAAGTACCATTCATAGTCCGCTTAATTCAGCCTGAGAAATGATCATTTTGAGATTATCCTTCCGATCTCTACGTGTTCACGAGGCGTGCTAATGGAGAAACCCAGGCTGCTTAATCAGGGCAGGACTTAAACAACATGGCTCCCCAAACAGGAAGGAAGCTTAAGTCTAACTGACTTCAGACAATATTACCGTGCTGCAAGACTTTAGAGGGGCTGCATTTCCTGGAGGAACAAAATCCCTCATTGGCCACCATATTATTGACTCCAAAAGGAATAGACCCCAGGAGCAGCCTGAAGACTCTTCATGGCTCCACTGGTTCTGGTGTTCTGGAGCATGGACTGCCTTACACAAAGTTATGCTGAGGTCTGGTGGCATTTTCCCTCAACAGAACTTTTTTTCCCCATTCTTTCATGGGATGTGAGCTTCACTAGCTAGGCCAGCCTCTGTTGCCCACCCCCTTGAGAAGGTGGCTGCCTCTTGTACCGCTGCAGAGCATGTGCACCATGTGGTACACCCACAGTGCTTTTAGGGAGGGAGTTTCAGGATTTTGACCAAGCGACAGTGAAGGAACGTCTATATATTTCCAAGTTGGGATGATGTGTAGCCTGGAGGGGAACTTTGCAGGTAATGGTGTCCCATGTGTCTGCTAACCTTGTCCTTTAGGTGGTAGAGGTTGTGGGTTTGGAGGGCTCTATTGGGCGAGCTGCTGCAGTGCATCTTGTAGCTGGTACACACTGTTGCCGCTGTGTGTCGGTGGTGGAGGGAGTGAATGTTTAAGGTGGTGGATGGGGTGCCAGTCCAGTAGATTGCTTTGTACTGTATGGTGTCAAGCTTCTTGCAGGTTGTCAGAGGGGCATTAATCCAAGCAACTGGAGATATTTTATCACACTCCTGATTTGAGCTTTGTAGATAGTGGACAGGCTTTGGGGAGTCAAAAGGTGAATTACTCGCCACGGAATTCCCTGTCTCTGACCTGCTGTTATAGCCACAGTATTTATATGGCTGGTCCAGTTCAGTTTCTGATCAATGGTAACTCCTTGGATGTTGTGAGTGGGGGATTCAGCGATGATAATGCCATTGAATGTCAAGGGAGATGGTCAGATTCTCTCTTGTTGGAGATGGCCATGCCTGGAACTTAAATGGCAAATAACATTCACGCCACACATCAGCATAAGCCTGAATGTTGTCCAGATCTTGCTATACATGGACTTGGCCTGCTTCAGTATCTGAGGAGTTGCAAATTGTGTGAACATTGTGCAATCATCAGGATACATCCCCACTTCTGACCTTATGATGGAGGGAAAGTCATTGATGAAGCGGCTGAAGCTGATTGGGCCTAGACCTAATCCTGAGGAACTCCAGCAGCATTGTCCCTGGGTTGAGATGACTGGCCTCCAACAACCACAACCATCTTCCTTGGTGCTAGGTATGACTCCAACCAGTGGAGAGTTTTCCCACCCCTGATTCCCATTGACTCCAGTTTTGCCAGGGCTCCTTGATGTCATGTTCTGCCAAATGTTGCCTTGATGTCAAGGGCAGTTACTCTCCCCTCACCTCTTTTGTCCACGTTTGAATCAAGACTGTCATGAGGCCAGGAGCCAAGTGGCCCATCCAGTTTTATTCCCTTTTGACTTTTCTGTAGCAGTATGATACATCTAAGTGGCTTGCTAGGTTTTTCTCTTATTTTTGCTTGCAGTCAGCTGCTCGCTTTCTCCAGGCGCAGTTTTTGTTTTTTCTCTGTTCCTTTTCTTGTCCCATCACCATCCCCTTTGGCCCTGGAAGACTAACTCTCCTGTCATTCAATCTCTCCTGTCTTCCACCCTATCACAGACCTTCCTTTTTGTCCTTGTTCCACCCCCTGCCCAAAACCTATTACATCTCTAACTTTTCCCAGTTCTGATGGAAGGTCGCAGACCTGAAACGTTAACTCTGTTTCTCTCCCCACAGATGCTGCCTGACCTAATGAGTGCTTGCGGCATTTTCTGTTTCTATTTCAGATTTTCAGCGTCTGTGGTATTCTGCTTTTTGACGACGAATTGCAGATTAACCATCTAACTTCCAATTGCAGCGGAGCAACTTAGAATTCTACATTGAGTGTAGCTCAGCCCATTTAAACCTCCTCTAATTCCACCCTCTTGGTAAATGAGTACTAGTGAAGAAGCAGCAAAGAAACCTTCTACCTGTTCCGGTCATATCTCGTTTCCAAACGTTTTGGGTGAGAATTCTGGAGTCTTGATTTAGACCAACCGATCCAAGAAATGTGCGGAAAGCCTTTGTATCTCCCAGTCTGAGCGCTGCACTTGTTGCAGAGTTTTAGGAGACACATTTTCAGGGGTAACTCCGCCAACCCATTATCTCTGCTTTCTGTCTTCTCCTTCCTAACCAATCCTCTATCTGAGTCAATTCCATGCGCTTTCAGTTTTGCGAAGGCTCCTTTATGGAATCTTGCATTATAGTGGAAGTCCGTTGAAATGGACTTCAGAGAACCTTCAAAGGAGGTTCACTTGACTGATTCCTGGCATGGAGGGGTTACCTTGGGAGGAGAGGTTGGACAGGTTGGGCCTGTATCCATTAGAGTTTATGAGAATGAGAAACATAGAAGAGGAATTGACAGGGTGGATGCTGGGAGGATGTTTCCCCTTGTGAGCGAGACCAGAACTAGGGGACACAAGTTAAGATTAAGGGGTCTCAAATTTAAGACTGGAAGGAGGAGAAGTTTTTTCCCTCTAAGAGGGTCGTTGGTTTGTTTGAATGTCTTTAAGGCTGAGTTAGGCAGATTGTTGATTGAATAGAATTGTTACAGCACGGAAAGAGGCCATTCATCCTATTCTGTCTGTGCTGGCTCTCTCTGAGAGAGGGGAGATGGTGGCACGGTGGCAATGTGGTAATGTTACTGGGCTAGTAATTCAGAGGCTCAGGCTAATGCTTTGGGAACATGAGTTCAAATCCCACCATGGCAGCTGGTGGGATCTAAATTCAATTAATAAAATCTGGAATTGAAAGCCAGCCTCAGTGATGGTGACCATGTAACTACCATCGATTGTCACAAAATGCCATCTGGTTGGGTCCGAACGCTGCCTGGTGTAACAGTGAAGGACGTGGATCAGCAAGAATTTGTCAAAGCTCTGGGAGCTCTCCTCAGGAATCCTGGCAAGCCAAAGGTGCCAGACACAGTGTAGCTGGGCCAACACAAACAGCTGGCCCCTTATGACGAGAACTGGTTCTGTACCTGAGCTGCTTCCACAGTGCCTCACCTGTACCTGCGGGGTGGTGTTGGAGTCGGGGCCATGACTAAGATTTACAGTGGCCACCAGCGAAAAGGGTGTGAAGCCCAGTCACTTCAGCCGCGGCTCCAAGCCTGTGGCCAGGAAGGTGCTGCAGGCTCTCGAAGGGCTGAAGATGGTCAAGAAGGATTCCAATGGTGGCTGCAGACTGATTCCACAAGGGCAAAGAGACCTAGACCAAATTGCTGGTCAGGTTGCGGCAGCGAGTAAGAAACGTTGAATGCGTGCGTCATATTCTGGAGAATAATAAAAGCCTTCAGTTCTAACTGCTTAAAAAAAATGTCTTTTTAGGGAAGGAAATCTGCCATGCTTACCCAGTCTGGCCTACATGTGACTTCAGAGCCACAGCAATGTGGTTGACTCTTAACTGACCTCTGAAGTGGCCTAGCAAGGCACTCAGTTCAAGGGATGGGCAGCAAATGGTGGCCTTGCCAGCGACACCAACATCCCATGAAAGAATAATTTTAAAAGAAAAGTCACTCACGCACTTCTCTTCAGACAATTATTCAATTTCTTTCTTGGAGACGTGGTTAGATTTTCAACATTATTGCCTGGACGATAATAGGGCAGAGAAAATTGTGCGGGTTCTAAAAAGGACGAGCAGCTCACTGCACCAAATCACCAAAATATCTATTCTAAGCCATCTTTCTCCTCTTTAGCCCTCAGCACCTATTTGGATGCTGTTTACTGCTCATTTATGAGGTAGTTTATCACATGTCAAACAATGTTGAGAAATTGTTTTGCATAAGCGATCTTCACTTATTAAACGTGCTTATTTTCTTTGACGCCTGAGAACATAAAACGAGTTCCTAGAATCAGACAGCACTGAAGGAGGCCATTTGGCCCATCGTACCCATGTTGGCTCTGTGAAAAAGCTAAGCAAATTGGTTTCATTCCCTTGATCTCTCCCCACCACCCTTCAATTTTTCAATATCAATTCCCCATGGAAAGGTGCCTCTGATTCCCATTCCAGCACCATTTCAGGTAGTGCCTTCCAGATCATCCTAACTCACCGAGTAAAACAAAAAAACGTAACATCTCTTCATCTTCCCTTTTGCCAATTACAGTCACCTTCTCCGGGGCCCCAAAATCCAGAAGGACCCGAAAACCGGCAATTTGACATTTGTGTGCAAACGCTTTTATTCTTTAATTGATTCCCCTCATCCTGTGATATTTTGTTATCTTGGCTTCAGGAAAGGCTGTACTGTATCTCCTCCTCTAGCCGTCCACTTCCTCTTAAAGAGCGTTAACTGGCAGGTGACCTTGTCAAAGAAGTCACCTGGTTTACAAAGATATGTTGGCATTGACCCCCTTGGCAGGTAATTCAGTTTGTTATGGGGGCTATTAACTGCGGTGTGATGAGATAATAGAGGAGGTGAAATTTTTTTGAAGTCTGCGACTTTGGAACTCGCCGCCTCCAAAGAGGGTCATTGGGCCGAATTTTATATCCCACAGGCGGGCATGTCCTGATTGGACATAAAGATCGCGCGAGAAGACGCCAGGCGACTGTCCCCGACATCGTGGCGCACTCGCATGATATTTCCCTCGGCGGACGCGCACAGGAGTCGGAAGCGCGCCCGCCAACAATTAAGAGGGCAATCAGGCCCATTAACGGCGCACTTGTCACCGATTTTTCGCGGCCCGTCCAACCTTAACGGTTGGCGGACGGGGCGAATCGGCCGGGCGGCCTTTACATTTTTTGTCAAACCTCATCCAAGGGCGGGATGAGACCTCCGTTATGAAATAAAATAAATATCTATGGGCAGCATTTTTTGTGAGATATGTTTCAGGTGCTTAGTCGTGATGCACGGACATTTTTCTTGGCGGCTTTTTCAACCGTTATTGGATCATTTGAAGGTCTGCAGCTGCCTGCCTTCAGGGCGCTCGCTCGCAGCGCTCACCCGCGCCCGCGGTGATGTCATTGCCGACCCTCTTCCCGCCTCCGTCCCGGCAGCGCTGAGCTTTCCAGCACGCGGTTCACGCTGGCTGTCCGTTAGTTTGCGAGCCAGCGTGACATCGCGGTCGGGGGCCGATTGCAGTCGGCGGTCTGTCTCCCAGCCACTCCTGGGCCCTCCGATCCCGTGCGCCCGCCAAGGGTAAAATTCAGGCCGTTGAATATTTTTAAGGCAGAGGTAGATAGATTCTTGTCAGGCGAGGGGAATCAAAGGTTATCGGAGGGTAGATGGGAGTGTGGAATTCAAAACACCAACAGATCAGCCATGATCTTATTGAATGGCGGAGCAGTCTCGAGGGGCCGAATGGCCTATTCCTGCTCCAATTGAATGCTCGCATGTGATTTTGTGCAGCGATTTGAATGTTATAGCAGACGCACTGCTCCCATGGAGCTTCAGCGACTCACCGACTGTTATGTGGTAAGAGCACAGCACAGCTTTTGTTTGTAACTTTATTTTTCAAACTTTATTTTATGTATTAAACGTACAGGACCCAAAATCCACAAACCTGGAACATGTCCAGTCCAGAGCGTCCCGGATATGGTGTCCGGTGCCTGTACCTTAAACCTGTGCCTTATGGTTACCCACCCTCCTATTACTGAAAACAGTTTCTCCTTATTTACTCTATCAAAGCCCATCCTAATTCCAAACACAGCTATTAAATCTCCCCTTAACCTTCTTTATTCTAAAAAGCGCATTTTCTGCTTCCTTCGTCTAAGAGGCCAGCCTTCTTTCCAAGGAGCCATTCTAAAGACAAGCTAGTAACCAAAAGAAAACACTCAGTGCATTATTTCTGAGGGAAAATTCTCTGCAAGCTTCTTTGCATACTTGCGTGTGACCCGGACCCTCTGCTGGAGCAGATGGCATGGGTTAGGCTCCACTTTGCTGCCACAATGATTGAAATGGTTCACAGTTGCTGCAGATGGTGACGCTAAAAGGAGAAACACATTTCTCTGCCCTAAGTGTTTGCTTTTGAGATTGTGAAGAATTTGGACTGCGGCCAAAGACTAAGTGGGGCATTATTCATGCTTTCCATGATACAATTATGGGCTTCATAATAGAAAGTTACTCCCAAGGTTGCACATGTGAAACATTTGGTCATACGAGCTGTACTGTGGTGAATTTCAGACTTGAAGCACCATCTTGCTATTCTGGGCTCAGTCAACTGCCTTCTAGATTTAAATGGAAATTATTGGCAGGATTTTTTTTTCTATTTGCTGGTTTCGTGGGTACTTTTCCAGACATTAATAAATTAATTTCTGTCAATGATTATAGTGCAAAAGGATTTTACAGTATCTTTACAAAATAATCCCTCGTAAAAGGTTGTGCTGTGGTTGATATTATCTTACATTTAGATATACACAGCACATGTACCTTCAAATTCATTCTCTGGATGAATTTGTTGTCTGTCTCTTGTTCCCTTTTGAGAGGAAGGCAGTGAGCTGTCTTATTGAGCTCCTACAGTGCTATTAAGTAGTAAGGTGTTCCAGGATTTTGACTCGATGACGATGTGGTGTCTCTGACCTCCTGGGTGCTGCCAAGGGAAAATATAAACAACGCGTGGGTCACGGGCAGCATCCTGGATTTGACACTTGAATATCCAGTTCACCTGACCAAGTTAGCTGTGTGCTTCTAGCATTGATTTACAGCACAGGTTATCTCCAACCTTTAATTGTGTGCAGTTTTGGTCACCTTACCTAAGAAAGGATATACTTGCCGTAGAGGGAGTGCAGTGAAGGTTCACCAGACTGACTCCTGGGACGGCAGGGTTGTCGTATGAGGAGAGATTGGGCCGACTAGTCCTGTATTCACTGGAGTTTAGAAGAACGAGAGGGGATCTCATTGAAACGTATAAAATTCTGACAGGGCAGGACAGACTGGATACAGGGATGATGTTTCCTCTGACTGACTGCAACCCATTTCACGTCTCTCTCGACATTATTTCATCTGCATTGAAGTCAATGGAAATAAAAATCCTGAGAGATAAAAATTTCCACTGTGTTCGATATCTGCTGATTCACCACCACTCATTTTACAACTATTACTCAAACTCGAGATCCACTCACGTCTACCCATAGATTAAACACGCACACACACAGGGAGGAGCCCTGACCAGTGCTAAAGATTATAAAGTTGATACAAATTCATCTGATGGGACGCCAGCCATTTTTATACCATGAGAAATGTTAAGTGGGGGGAGAAACAGGGCAATTCAGCATCAGCTGCAGTTATTTTGCATTCCTGCTAGTCCCAGACCAGGATCGTGCTGCATTTAGAAATCTTCCTAGTGCACCTGCCTAGGCTATGTGCAAAGATTATTAACATTTCACCGAGCCAGGAGCACTAATTAAGAGAGTTAAATACAGAGCGAGTTGCCTGATGTTTGCGATTTGCAGCTGTTAAGGAAGCAAATCCCCTGTGAGTGGAGTTTGGAAATCCTAATCTAGCTGATAAGACCTGCCGTACTTGATTGCTTACCCGGTTGAAGTGAGCCCCTTTCATCGCGCTGTTGGGAGCAGGTGTTGGCAAGCCATATTTAGAGTTTTAAGTATTTTAACGTTCAGCGGACAAGCTCGAAAGCCCAGTAGAATGCAAAACCGCCCGGCTCAACATATTTTGCATTCAGCTGACCAAAAATTAATTTTGGCTCCTGGGAACAGCGTTGTGACCATTTTAGTACGTTTGTGTGAATAAAAATTATTTTGGAAAGCCAGCCATGTGTAATTCAGTCAATTGCGCGCTACTGTTGTCCTCGACAGCTGAGGGGTATCTGCACTGGGACGTTGGGAGCTCAGAGTGAATCTGTCTGAAGGTCCAGAGCATACCTGAATGGTTCAGGTTTTGTGTTGTCGTTGGGCAGTGACCACCAGAGCTTCCCCGTAGGGCACCTAAAGCCATCGGAGTGGACAGAGAATGGTGTGAGTGTGGAGCGCACTGCCAGACGGAGTGGTTGAAGCAAACAGCTTTGGTGCATTTAAGGGGGGAGCTAGATGTATACCTCATGGAAGCCATGTTGGCAAGAGGTAATTGGAGTGGGAGGGGATTCATGTGGAGCATAATCACCAGTGCAGACCAGTAGGGCCGAATGGCCTGCTTCCTTGTTGAAAATTCTTTGTCATCCTGTGAATCTCATTCCATCTGTCAAGGTTCATATCCTGGTCCCCGAGGTGAAGAGTTTTGTGGTAATCTACTGATCCACTCACTTCCTTTTTAAACAGCAGAATTTCTCAGGGGAAATAAAATCTTCCCAGTCATCGGATGCTCTGATGAAATAAAATATATCGGCGCTAATTTACTCACTGTCTGATCCCAATAAATACTTCCTGGTTACCAAGCATCCACTGCATTTGCTGCTCACTAATCTTTCCCCTGCCAGTGTCAAACAATCCAAAATATGTTCAGTGACACTGAGGAAATTGTAGAATAATTGTTTTCTTAAGATTAACGAAGAGAACCTGTGCAATCTACACCAGGTATTTTGTTAAACGTAATCTGCAAAGTGAGAAACAGGTTTGAGAGAAGTTCCCTACCTTTAAGATATTAGTACAAATATGCATAGGCTTTGCAAAAGACCTGAACAGACTCTAGTGCTGAGATTTGATGACAGTTCTTGTACTAATATCCTTTGTCTAAGTAAACAAACGCCACATAAAAATAGTTCTTCAATTATTTACCTTCTTTATTCATTCACGAAATATGAGTGTCCCTGGCAAGACCAGCATTTATTGCCCATCCTTAATTACCCTTGAGAAGGTGGTGGTGAGCCACCACCTTGAACTGCCGCAGTCTGTTAATTTCCTGTAGCAGTTTGATACAACTGAGTGGCTTGCTAGACCGTTTGCCCAGGCAGTTAAGAGTCAACCACATTACTGTGGGTCTGGAGTCACATGTCGGCCAGACCAGGTAAGGATGGCAGTTTTCCTTCCCTAAAGTGAACTAGATGGGTTTTTATAGCAATCAGTGGTGGTCACCATTACTGAGACTAGCTATCAATACCGAATTTATTGTGCTGCCTTGGTGGGATTTGAACCCGTGCCCCCAAAGCATTAACCTGGGCCTCTGGACTACTAGTCCAGTGATATTACCACTATGCCACCATCTCCCCAATATATCATATTTAACTGCAAGAACACTATTTAATGTACCATGCTGGCTAACTCCTTGTTTGAAATTCATTCTGTCTATGTGATTTCACTACACGGGTCACAAATGCCACTTTCATTGCTGCACAATACTTATTAAATTCTCTTACTCTGGGAAGAGATTCGTGGGAATCCTAGCATAGTGTTTACCTTACTGAATGTGTGATCCAGAGGCCTAGACAAATAACCCAGTGATGTGAGTTCAAATCCCCCACTGTCATCCAGGGAATTTCACTTAATTAATTAAATAAATAAAACTGAAATGAAAAAGCTGCTTTTTAATCTCGGGTCCATTTAATTAATGTGCTATCTGACCAACCCCAGGGGCAGTGACCCCATATGTAGTACAAAGTGCGGTACCTTCCGGTATCTTCTCCGAGTACCATATACTATGTCATACTCAAGCACTTGCACACAACCAGTTCTCAACCTGACAGGAAGGATGGCAGAATTTCTTTCCTAAATGACATTAGTGAACCAGATGGAACTAGTTAGTTACATGATCACTATTAACAATAGCAGATTTCTAATTTCGGTTTTATTTAATTAATTAAACGAAATTCCCCGGCTGACAGGGTGGGATTTGAACTCACATCGCCGGGTTATTTGTCTAGGCCTCTGGATCACGTGTTCAGTAAGGTAAACACTATGCTAGGATTCCCACGAATTATTATCCAGAGTGAGAGAATTTAATAAGTATTGTGCAGCAATGAAAGTGGCATTTGTGACCTGTATAGTGAAATCACATAGACAGATTGAATTTCAAATAATGGATAGTGATATGTGAATGATCCCTTATGCTACATTGTTAATCCGTTTGAAACTGCTGGATTATACATTAAAGCAGCAGGCAGAGCTCCATATTGTAGCTATTCAGCATCTTTTTTATTCATTCACGGGGTGTGGCTGTCGCTGGCTGGGCCAGCATTTATTGCCCATCCCTAATTGCCCTTGAGAAGGTGGTGGTGAGCTGCCTTCTTGAACCGCTGCAGTCCATGTGGTGTAGGTACACCCACAGTGCTGTTAGGAAGGGATTTCCAGGATTTTGACCCAGCGCCGGTGAAAGAACGGCCAATATAGTTCCAAGTGAGGATGGTGCGTGGGCTTGCAGTGGAATTTGCAGTTGGTGGTGTTCCCATGCATCTGCTGCCCTTGTCCTTCTAGGTGGTAGAGATTGCAAGTTTGGAAGATGCTGGTCAAAGGAGCCTTGGTGAGTTGCTGCAGTGCATCTTGTATCTAAAAATATCACCCCTGAGGTGCAGATGTCTTGTTTTACGGGACATTTAGGGTTGCTGCTATAGTTCCGATGATTCATTGTTGGAAATGATTTTTTTTTCACCCTTTTGTTAACTTACACCCAATACGAGTCATGTGGAAATCAAAATAATGTTTTCTTTGGAGACAACACAGTGCGTAGGAAAGGCAGCAGTTAACTGTAGAATGTTCAACTAAGATCAAATGCTGAAGTTGCAAATTTATGTTTTTGTACAAAAATTCAATGATGGAGCCGATTTTGCTCCAAAGGATTTGTGCCCTGAAATTACGTCAAGTAGAACAAATAGTTCTATTTTCTTTCAGTTGCACCAGAAGTTTGTGAGCTGTCGCTATTAAGGGTCTCCTGATATTTTTTTGTTGCAAGTCTCGCAGTCATTTGTAAAGCAAAAAGGATTCAGGTCCAAATGGTGCAGAAGGAACTTAAAAAGAAAACGCGAGTTTGTTGTCATCTGTAAACCAACAACTGAGGAGGTCCGAATAAATGGTGCAAGATCATTATTGCAACCTTGAGTAATATCAAATTAAACAACTGTACGTTTCACAGTGACGCGGCACATCAATGATTTCAAGTACATTGAAAACAGTATGTTAAAGTAGACTTGGCATAAAGCGTATTCGTTTTACTTTTGGTGTCAAAACCTCACCGATTTGGTCACCATCACTGATTTACTAACGTGTTCAGGTAGGAGATGGCTTGATCATTAGATTATAATTCCTCCTGGGCTTGAACCTTAACTGGATCCACGCTGGTTGTTCAAGTTAGAGCTAAGACTCAGCAGCTTTCTTTGCTGGAGAGAGCTTATTGACTTAGTTCACAGCCAACATTACTCACCACGCCAGTCTCCCGGCTTTATAGGTGTACAAATACTCATCACCTGTTTAACATTGTAATTGCCATTAAACCTTAATGACGTAATTAATAAGGCATTGTCATTGAAGAAGGATGTGGTGGGCAGATAAGTGGAGCTTTTCAGTGAGGGCTAAGAGAAAGTGAGTCATAATATTCACAGTCACACACCTTCCAATGACTGGCTGAACAATAACTGAGGTTTATGTGTTGGTCGTTTAGCAAGTTTTGTTTCTGATGATGAGCTGGCAGTGGTTGCATTGAGGGGAGAAGGAGAGAGCCAGAAGGTCTACATGTGTGTCTTGTTCCGCAGAGGAGAATGTGGTTAACAGTGTAATTTACCTGTGCATTTTTCACAAACCAATTTTCCATCTAGTTGTTTCTTGGACATGCACCTCATTGCACAGCAATGTTGCATTACGCAGCACCAAATCAAATGGGCAGATTTATAAAGTCTTCTACTAAACAATCTCCCTCATGGAAAGAATCTGCTGTGGTCATGAAACATGATGACACATTCTCCAAGTTATAGGTCCTAAAAATATCATCTCTGAGGTGCAGAGTGACTCGTTAAATCTCTTTATAACAAGACCAAATTAATATGTTAACGCCATAAGACATAGGAGCAGACATAGGCCATTCGGCCCATCGAGTCTGCTCCGTCATTCAATTAGATCATGGCTGATCTAATAATCCTCAACTCTATTTTCCTGCCTTTTCCGCATAACCCTTGCTTCCCTTACGGATTAAAAATCTGCCTATCTCAGCCTTGAATATACTTAATAACCCAGCCTCTACAGCTCTCTGAAGTAGAGAGTTCTACAGATTCACTACCCTCTGAGAGAAGAAATTCCTCCTCATCTCTGTTTTAAATGGGCGACCCCTTACTCTGAGATTATGCCCTCTGGTCTTAGACTCTCCCACAAGGGGAAACAACCTCTCAGCATCTACCCTGTCAAGCCCCCTAAGAATCTTGTGTTTCAATAAGGTCACCTCTCATTCTTCTAAACTCCAATGAGTACAGGCCCAATGTACTCAACCTCTCCTCATAAGAAAATCCCTCCATACCTGGGATCAACCCAGTGAACCTTCTCCAATGCCAATATATCTTTCCTTAGATAAGGGAACCAAAATTGTTCACAGTATTCTGGTGTGGTCTAACTAGTGCCTTGTATAGTTTTAGCAAGACTTCCCTATTTTCATACTCCATTCCGTTTGAAATAAAGGCCAACATTCATTTGCATTCCTTATTACCTGCTGAACTTGTATGTTAGCTTTTTGAGATTCATGCACAAGGACTCCCAAATCCTTGTGCTATAGCTTTCTGCAGTCTTTCTCCATTTAAATAATCAGCTCCTCTATTCTTCCTGCCAAAATGCATAACCTCACATTTTCCCACATTATATTCCATCTGCCAAGCTTTTGCCCACTCACTTAACCTGTCTATATCCCTCTGTAGGCTCTTTGTGTCATCCTCACCGCTTGCCTTCCCACCTATTTTTGTGTCATCCGCAAACTTGGCGATAGTACATTCACTTCCC
Source organism: Cetorhinus maximus (assembly GCF_964194155.1). Classification (NCBI taxonomy): domain Eukaryota; kingdom Metazoa; phylum Chordata; class Chondrichthyes; order Lamniformes; family Cetorhinidae; genus Cetorhinus; species Cetorhinus maximus. The sequence continues at coordinate 16,763,997 of NC_135908.1, read as the reverse complement.
TCGTCCAAGTCATTAATATATATTGTAAAAAATTATGGCCTCAGCACTGATTCCTGTGGCACTCCACTAGTTACAGGTTGCCATCCTGAAAATGCCCCCCTTATCCCAACTCTCTGTCTTCTATTAGTTAGCCAATCCTCTATCCATGCAAATATACTACTCCCTACAACATGGGCTCTTATCTTATTGGATAACCTTATGTGTGGTGCCTTATCAAATGCCTTTTGGAAATCCAAATTATATTACATCTACTGGTTCCCTTTTATCTATCCTGCTTGTTACCTCCACAAACACTGCTTTTAAACCCAGGCTAAAGAGTGGAAAATAAATTGAGGTCCCTACAGAGGACTCCAGGAGAACGGTCAGCAGCATTTTGAAAATGATTGGTGTATATCATGGTCCCATTACACATGAGTCCATGTGATATTGAAAATGTTCCATTGGATTCGACCTGCAAATTAGTTCTGTTCAGGGATTGGTTCTTATTGTACTGCACTTTGGTGCCCTGTTAAAAGTGGCCCACTGTTACCTTTTTGGGAAAATAGGCTAAAATTTAAAAAAAACTTCTCCAGCCACTGCTGGACAGTCACAGTGTAAATATCCTCTTTCAGCTTCCTTCTGTGTGAGGTTATTCCACTCTCAATTTATTAATAAAATCACAGAAAACTGATTTAAATGCAGTGGTGGTGGCAGCCATGGTGACTAGAGGCATTAAGAAAGTTACATTGATTCAGTCTCAACTGGAATGTTAGCCTGGATTTTCATCACCCAGATGGGTAGCAGGAGTCGGGAAAATTCTTGATTATTTCTGAAAATTCCTTATTATGTATGCCCAAGAGCCCAGACATCTATATTACTCTGTTGAAACACCTGAGCTCCAGAGAAAACATTGCTTGATTGACAGCTCTGGCTCTCTGATCTCTACAGCCAATTTTGACAATGTTTATTTACATAAGGTTAAGAGGTTTTTTTTAGGGCTTGCAGTTTCTGTTATTGATAGTTTAAAGGATCCGGATGATTCTGGGAATCCCAGAACCGGGACCCATCCGCCAACTTTTAAAAGGCTCCTGAGTCATCCAGACTTGGCGAAAATCCAATGGTTATCCGTGTTCAATTCTTGGCATCACATTTAAGGGAAGATATGAAGGCATTAGAGATGGTGCAGTAAAGATTCACTGGAATGGCTTCAGGGATGAGAGACTTCAGTTATGTGGATAGATTGGGGAAGTTGGGACTGTTCTCCTTGGAGAAGAGAAAGTTGAGAGGAGATTTGTGAGATGTATTCAAATGCATTAAGGGTCTGGACAGAAGAGAAAGGGAGAGTGTTCCAATTTCAGCGGAAAGGCCAAGAAACAGAGGACACTGATTTAAGATGATTGGCAAAAGAACCAGAGGTGACATGAGGAAAAACTTTTTTATACAACAAGTGGTTAATATCTGGAATGCACCAGCTGAGAGTGGTGGAGGCAGGTTCAATCATGGCTTTCAAAAGAGAATTGGATAATTATCTAAAGAGAGAAGATTTGCAGGGCTTGGGTAAATGCTGGGGAGAGTAGGTCTAGCTGAGTTGCTCTTGCAGAGAGCCAGCACAGACCTTATAGGCCGAATGGCCTCTTTTTCACCTGTAACATTCTATCATTCTATGCTTCTATGATCTTGCTGAAAAAAGAGACATATCTAAGCTTTTCGTCTTGCATTCATCAAGACACTAGCGAGAATACCAATTTAAGAGGGAAAACAACAATTTGTACCATATGTGAGGAGAGTGCTGATTGGTTGGCAAGTGGCGTTGTCATGGAGAATGCACTACTGATGGTGACTTACAGTTAACTGCCAAGCATTGTTTGAAATTTAATTCAGGCAGCTTGACCCTAATTAGTCAAGGCATTGCCCTGAGGAATGAGTCAGCGAATGGCTGTTGCGCCTGTTTCAGTTAAACAAAATGTGTGTATATGTTCTTTCTGTCTGCAAAGAACAGGGCCCTGTGTATTAATATATGTAGCTTCCAGTACACGCAGATGTGCCACACTGTAAGCCCAACTGACAACCTTAAATTGGTTGTCAGTGTAACTCTTAGCACATTGGACAACATTTGCTAAATAATCCTCAATCATGGAATCACGTCTAATGTTGGACACTGCGTTTTGAGTTTTGCAAGCATGGGCTGGTTGGGTTTTGGTCTGTGTGATGACTGTCACTTTAAGATCAGTTCAATTGAGTAGGGGTCATGTAATTTGTTCAACCAAAGTGTGGCTAGCATGGGGGAATAAATTCTAGGGAGGGGTTTCCTAGAATAAAATGGCTATATGAGAGGCTGGCTGGATATAAGCAGCCACGGAAGCTCTCATGTGAATTAAGTTTGTTTTGTTTGACTAAGACGCCTCCGAGAGCGAGTTTCTACATTTGTACGCTGTCCGTTGTGAACAGCGACTGGAACATGCTGTTTGATATGATCCACCAGTCTTTGGGATGTATGGCCCACATACCTAGCATCACACTGGCACTGAAATTCAGATACCACATTACTCATTTGTGTAATAGGCAGAACGTCTTTTTGGCTTGAAGGCAGCATCCGGTTGGTGGCGAATATCACTCGTATTGCTACTGCATACTAGCAGCGTGAAACAGCTAGCTTCACCTGTTGCTCAAATTTGAGATACCTTACCCTTCCAGGGTAGTCTGAGGTAGACTGGGCACTTTTCAGGGCCGAAAGTGACGGTCTTAGGGCCTGTTCATGCGTTTGCACAATATACAGCGCAAAATGATCTGATCAGGGTAGCCAACTCCGTGCAGGATGCACCATATTTCAGCATCAGGCTTGGTGTGGAAATGGCTTGGGCCCTATTTACAAGGTTGCCAATAAGACTAATCTTATAGCATGTGGAACGGTAAGAATCCCAACGCGTATATTGACCAGTGAAGGTAGGCTTGCGTTCAAATTCACCTTTGAAATGGAGCAGTAGAATGAACTCCCATTCCTTGACGTACTAGTTGAGAAATCTGCCAGGGAATTTCTCTACCATGGTCTACCACAAGCCTACCTTCACTGGCCTATATACATGTTGAGAATCTTGCAGTGCCACATGCTATAAAATTGGCCTTACCAGCAACCTTGTAAATGGGGCCTGAGCCATTTACTTACCATGCAAGCTTGATGCTGAAATAGGGGCACAACAAAGGCATCCTGCGGGATAATGGTTGCCCTGATCAGATCATTTCGCGCTGTATATTGTACAAACTCAGGAACAGGCCTAAGGCCAGCACTTTCGGCCCTGAAAAGTGCCCAGTCTACCTCAGATTACCCTGGGAGGGCAAGGTATCTGAAACATTTGAGCAACAAGTGAAGCTAGCTGTTTCACACTGCTACTGTGCATTAGCAACATGAGTGGTATTCGCCACTAACAGGAAGCTGCTGTCAAGCCAAAAAGACGTTCTGCCTATCACACAAATGAGTGATGCGGTATATGAATTTCAGTGCCAGTGTGATGTTAGGTTTGTAGGCTGTGCATCCCAAAGACTGGTGGATCGTATCAAACAGCATATGTCCCAGTCGCTGTTCGCAACAGGGTACAAGCCATAAACCAGCCCATGCTTGCAAAACTCAGAACACAGTGTCCAACATTAGATGTGATTCCACGATTGGACAACATTTGCTAAATAATCCTCAGTGTGCTAAGAATTACGCTGACAACCAATTTAAAATTGTCAGTCGGGCTTGTAATGTGGCGCATTTGCGTGTACTGGAAGCTACATATAAATACACAGGGCCCTGTTCTTTGCAGACAGAAAGAACATGTACATACACTGCCTGTTTCAGTTAAACAAAATAAGTGAGAGCCATTCGCTGACTCATTGGTCAAGGCATTGCCCTGAGGAATCAGGGTCAAGCTGCCTGGTTTAAATTTCAAACAATGCTTGGCAGTTAACCGTCAGTCACCAGCAGTGGTGCACTCTCCATGGCACTGCCACTTGCTAACCAATCGGCACTCTCTTCACATACAATATAAATTGTTGTTATTCCCCTTATATTGGTATTCTTGCGAGTGTCCTGATGAGTGTAAGACGGATGGCTTAGACATGTCTTTTGTTTTCAGCAAGCTCTATACTACCAAGCGACTTCTATGATCTATTAAAGATGAAAGGTGAAGAGTGGCAGTAACATGCCACTGGTATGGCATCTTTATGTGGCACTGTGAGGGTCCCATTATGTGACTCATTAAGCACCATTGAAGTTTGTCTCACGTCACTGTGCCTGCTTCAGGTTGACTTACCCTAGCTCATTATCGGCAGGTAGAGAAAGTAGTTTTCACACATTGGGTAAGGTATTATAAAGTAAATCTCAGTGCCCCTTATACCACACTCCTTCAGTGTTGTACCTGAATTGTATTGCACTAAAATGTATTTAATTTCCGAGTCCCTTATACTCAGCCTGAAGTGGACATCAGGAATGATAAGCTTAGATAGACCTGAGAACAAATTGAAATATGGATGTAAACTTTGAGCGTTTCAGTGAAAGATAATTATTTATCCTAAATAAAATAAATGCTAAAATCTGCAGCCAGTAAGATATTACAGATTTTATTAATGCACGCAGCTCCTTATCAGTAACACATCACAAGTCTGCATTCCGAACGTCCTTTCCCATATCTATGTGTGTCTCTGTCTCTCTCTCTCTCTGTCTTTCTGTTTATCTATCCGTTGTCTGGTTCTTTCTGTCTGTGTTGGACTGAGCTCTGTCTGTCTGGGCTAAAACCTGATGTCAATACGTGAGCTGCAACTCTGCTTTCCTCCTGGGAATTGAAAGGAATTTCGCATCCCTCTTGTTTGCACCCGATCTCCTACCACAACAGCCCCCCCACCCCCGCCAACACTCAGCGCCCTTTTAAATTTGCTGGACCTCAGCACTAACACTTGATCTTGATCCTTGTACACAGTGCCATGGCCAATTGACTTGAGTAAATAAATATTGATACGGTATCCCAGAGCTGCCCTATAGTCTGCCAAATGTGATAAACTTTGTCCCACAGCATGTCAGCACTGACATTTGCGCAGGAGTGAAAATGCTGAACTCAGTTCAGTGTTCTGTAACGTATCAAATCTCCTTCCCTTTCCAACCCTCTTGTTTTCCGATCTTCCCAACGTGAGGATAATGAGACTGTCTCATGTCCCGAAGACGATGACTCACACTGGAATGTGTTTCCCTTGCTATCTAATTTGGGATTGAGTTGGGGTGATGTTGCACAATAAATCAAGCTCGGTTCCATCTTTGACAAACTGTGACACATGCCCCTTCTAACAGTGGTCACTAGCTTTATGTCAATAGCAGGAATCCTGGCTGGTCTCTCTCACCCAAGGATATGGGCAGCAAGGGCAATAGACACATGGAAACACCACCACCTGCAAGTTGCATTGCAAGCCCTGCACAATCCTGACTTGGAACTCTTATCGTCGTTCCTTCACTGTCGCTGGGTCAAAATCTTGGAACTCCTTTCCTAGCAGCGCCCTGGGTGTACCTGCACCACATGGGCCGCAGCGGTTCAGTAAGCCGGCTCACCACCACCATTGAGGGCAATTGGGGATGGGCAACAAATGCTGGCTTTGCCAGCGACACTCGCATCCCATGAAAGAATATAAAACACCTAGCACTCCGTCTCGTCAGATACCACCCATTTCCTTGTCGTGGAATTGTTAGCACTGTTGCCTTTGAGTCAGAAGGTTGTGGATTCGAGTCCCACTCCGGGACTTGAGCACAAAAATCAAGGCTGACACTCCAGTGTAGTACTGAGGGAGTGCTGAACAGTTGGAGGTTCCACCTTTCAGATGAGACAACAAAACTGAGGCCCCATCTGCCCTGCTCAGGTGGATGTAAAAGATCCCGTGGCACTATTTTGAAGAAGAGCAGAGAAGTTATCCCCAGCGTCCTGGCCAATATTTATCCCTCAATCAACATCGTGAAAATTAACACATTGCGATTCGTGGGAACTTGCTGTGCACAAATTGGCTGCCATGTTTCCTACATTAGGACAGTGACTATACTTCAAAAGTATTTCACTTGCTGTAAAATGCTTTGAGACTGCTGGCGATTGGGAAAGGCACTATATAAATGCAAGCCTTTTTTAACACTAAAAGAGATAGCCAGTGCATCTTTGAAGCTTTGATTTTCCAAGATTCCCTAGATTCTGGAACACTGCCAGCAGATTGGAAATTAGCAAACGTAACGCTGCTATTTAAGGAAGGTGGGAGAGAGAAAACAAAGGACTATGCACTGGTTAGCTTGACATCAGTCACCGGGAAATCACTGGAATCAATTGTTAAGGAAATTTAACAATGCACTTAGAAAAGCGTAGTATGGTTAGAACAAGTCAAAAGGGTTTAACAAAAGGGAATATCCTGTTTGGCAAGTTTAGTAGAATTTTTTGAAGATGTAACTAGTAGGGTAGATAAAGGGGAACCGGTAGGTGTAGTGTACTTGGATTTCCAAAAAGCATTCGACAAGGTGCCACACAAAAGGCAAGATAAGGGCTAAAAGAGTTGGGGGTGATATATTAGCATGAATAGAGGATTAGTTAACGATCAGGAAACAGTAGGGATAAATGGGCATTTTCAAGTTGGCAGGCTGTGACTTGTGGAGTGCCTCAAGGATCAGTGGCTGAGGCTTCAGCTATTTACAATCTATATTAATGGCTTCGACGAAGAGAAAAAAGTAATGTCTCTAAGTTTGGTGATGATATAAAGCTAGGTGGGAATGCAAGCTGTGGGGAGAACAGCTGCAAAGGGATATAGATGGGTTAAGTGAGTGGGCAACAAGGTGACAGATGGAGTATAATGTGGGGAAGTCTGAGGTTGTCTGCTTTGAGTATTGCTTAAAAAAAAAGGGCTATTTTGTCGAAGCTTTTCACCTTACACTCATCAGGGCAATTGCAAGAATACCAATGTCAGGGGAAGCAACAACTTTATACTGTATGAGAAGAGAGTGCTGATTGGTTGGCAAGCAGACTCTGATTGGTAGAGGCGTTGCCATGGAGAATGCATCAGTGAATGGTGATTGACAGTTAATTGGCAAGCATTGTTTGAAATTTAAACCTGGCAATTTGACTCTGACTGGTCAAGGCATTGCCCTGAGGAATGAACCAGTGAATGGCTATCACTTATTTTGTTTAGCTGAAACAGGCGCAATGTGTATATATGTTCTTTCTGTCTGCAAAGAGCAGGGCCCTTTGTATTAATATATGTAGCTTCTAGTACATGCAAAAGGGCTACACTGTGAGCTCGACTGGCAATCTACTCCTGCTCCTACTTCTTATATTCTTGTTGTTATGTTCTTATGTTAATTTAGCAGAGAATGCGCAATATCTCAGTGTGACATTCATTTATGCAAAAAAAAGTATTGCCCCATGGACCTTAAGAATTTCTTCTTGTGCCAAATCAATGTCTCTTTCATTTCTTCATACAGGAATCCATGAGTAGGGAATTATACTTTCAGGCACATTAGCTCGCCCAGGCCTTTAACCATTGCAAATAATTTATGAAATTCTCGTCCAAATAATATGAGATAAAAGCAAAAAGCTAAAAGCTATCCTGCCTTCCATTCTTAATTAGCACTTTTCTTAGATAATATCACCACCTTCAACACCTCTTTGATCCTTTTGTCTGTGACATCTTTTGATTATCTGCTCCTATCACTGCTTGCTTATCTCCACAATCATCCCACCCTCAACTTCTCTCCCCCCGCCGCCCCCCCCCACCTTAGACCAGCTTATATTTCACCTTTCTCCTAACTATACTCAGTTCTGCCGAAGGGTCATGAAGACTCGAAACGTTAACTGATTTCTTCTCCACCGATGCTGCCAGACCTGCTGAGTTTTTCCAGGTAATTCTGTTTTTGTTTTAAAATAAGGTATGTTTGCTATGGTATGTGTGTTCTGCCTGAGGGCAGTCCCTTGGGTCATTGTCTGTCGATGCTTCAGTTTTTGAAAGTGCTGGTTTACCATAGCCTTCCATTCTCGGGGACGGGCGTGGAGACAGGTCCTAAATCTACCCCGGCCGGAATGGGGCTGTAGGCATTATTCTGAACCATTACCCAATTGAGCTCACCAGCCCAGAAAGTATATTTGGCGAAGCTTTATTCATTGATCTACAAAACGTGTACATGTTTAAAGAAAGAGCTTTGATTTCTTCCCCAACAGACATAATTCCCCAAACGCTTTTTTTTCCTGAAAACTGCATCCTCTTAAATATTAATATAATCAATTGGCAGTCGTTTCTTTAGAGCAGACGCAAAAGCGTTTACTCAATGTAATAGGTATTAATATTTTGATACTGCTAAATTTGATGGTAGCTATTTATAGATCTTTTGTAGTTCGTATTGATCGTAAGCTGATGGCTTGGTTGACAGTACCGTCAAACACCAACTGCAAAGGATCATTTGTGGACGGGGTTGGAGAGCTGACAACGAGCTGGAGAGGGACTTAATGAACCGCTTTCAAATACATACAGGTTTGGCGAACGGTTCAGTTTGTATTTGGCCATTTTCCCTCCTGACTACGAGAAGCCGGGTAATCAAAACCCAGCATTTCCATAATGTTTTTGTTCTTCTGTGAGAGTTTGATTTGGGGCACAGAAAGTTCTCTTAAAGAACCCAGTCAGCAGTTGAAGAATCTCTTGAGGCAAGCAATCAAAAGATTTGATAAATGCATCTAGGTATAATTGGAGAGGAAATATTGATTTTTAAAAGCCCTACAAGAAAAAGAGGCCGACGGTGTATGTTTAAAAGCCATTTTTAATAGATTACTACACCATTAGCACCCACGCCTTCAGCTGCCTGCACTCTAAGCTCTAGAATTCCCTCCCTGAACCTCTCTTCCTTTCAGACACTCTTTAAAGCCCATCTCTTTGATCAAGCTTTTTATCACGTCCTAATGCCTCCTAGTTTGGTTTGATAATGCTCCCGTGTAATTCCTTGGGGTGTTTTATTGTGTTAAAGGTGTTTTATCAATGCACAGGTATCACAGTATCACAATATCTTTACAGTGCAGGAGGAGGCCATTTGGCCCATTGAGTCTGCACAGGCTCTCGGGAAGAGCATTCCACCAAGTCCCACTCCCCTGCCTTCTCCCCCTTACCTTGCACATTCTCTCTTTTCAGGTAGCAATCCAATTCCCCCTTTGAATACCTCGATCGAACCTGCCTCCACCACCCTTTGAGGAACTTTTATTCCAGACTCCAACCACCTTTGCATCACATTTTGCCAATTATTTTGAATCTGTGCCCTCTAGTTGTTGATGCTGTCTTGAGTGGGAACTGTTCCTCGCTATTTACCATGTCCATACCCCTCAGGATCTTGAATACCTCCATCAAGTCTCCTCTCAGCCTTCTTTTCTCCAAGGAAAAGAGTCCCAACCTCTCCAATCTATCCTCATAGCTACAGTTCTTTATCCCTGGAATCATTCTTGTGAATCTCCTCTGTACTCTCTCCAATGCCTTCACATCCTTCCATGGATGCAGTCCTCCAGATGAGGCCTAACTAGTGTCTTATACAAGCTCAACATGACCTCCTTACTCTTGTACTCAATGCTCCTATTAATAAAGCCTAAGATACTATATGCTTTATTAACTGCTCTGTCAACATGCCCTGCCATCTTCAATGACCTATGTACATATACACCGAGGTCCCTCTGTTCCTGCACCTCCTTTAGAGATTCTCCCTTTATTTTATACTGTCTCACCATATTTTTCCTGCCAAAATGAATCACTTTATACTTCTCTGCATTGAACTTCATCTGCCACTTGTCTGCCCAATCCACCAACATGTCTATGTCCTTTTGAAGTTCAGGACTATCTCCATCACAGCTGACAACATTTCCAATCTTTGTATCATCAGCAAATTTTGAAATCATGCCCTGCACACTGCAGTGGAGGTCATAAATATATATAAATATCAGGAAGAGCAAGGATCCCAACACTGACCCCTGGGGAACTCCACTACAAACCTTCCTCCAATCTGAAAAACAACCATTTATCGCTACTCTCTGTCTCCTGTCACTCAGCCAATTTCTTATCCAAGTGCCTACTTTCCTTGTTATTCCATGACCTAGAATTTTGCCCACAAGTCTGTTTGTTGTTGTAGATTAGTTCCTGGAGTTGCAATCTTACTCCACATAGATAAAATACATTCTACCGCTGATGTATAGCTATTGTTGAATTATTTCCATGTTATTTGTAGAATAAATTCACTTCGCTCCATATTTATTGCCACATTCAAAGACTGTAAGTAAAATCTAATGGAGATATAAGGCAATCCAATATCTAATAGGCACCAAAAATTTGGTTACATTGATGTATAACCAAAAGGTTGCAAATGAAATCCCTCATGCAGGTTTGGGAATTGAGACTCTTCCATAAGAGTGTCCTAAGTTACAAAAGCCAAAATAATCTTGAGTCGGAAAGTTAGAAAATATCCAAACATGTAACATGTATGAATTCATCCATGCTATTATCTGAACTCCGTAACTAATTTCAGATATTCTGAAATGTTATACATTTATACCTACTTCTGCTCCTATTTTGTATGTTTGTTTGGGGTAGATGGGAATGTGGAATTTGAAACACAAACAGATCAGCGGTGATCTTATTGAACAGGCTTGAGGGGTCGAATGGCCTACTTCTGCTCCTATTTCGTATGTTAATTATTGTGATGAGACCATTCTTTGTAATGATGTTACTGTTAGTAACAAAGCTATTTAGCCAATTGAGGTTCTGTAAAACCTGCTACTAGATTTGTTACCGTTGAGATATTGAAGCTGTTGAAAGATTAAGGAGAAGTTTTCAGTGGATACTTGAAGTGTTCATGAAAACGCAATGGGGACCATTTTAACCTACCCTCCTATTTGGGCAGAATATTGCGGAAGTGTCAGGGGTCTGGCCCACCGGCTGAAGAGCTGACGAGACTCGCTCATCGCATGTTTTCATGAAGGCCCACTGCATCTTGTGTCACTCAGGCACTTAACAGACCAGCTGTGGGCCTTCCCCTGGGATCAAGGACCATGGAGGGGGGGCGAGGGTCCCACCCACTGTGAGAGCTTCCAGCCAATCAGTGGCCAGCAGCTATTCTGTACTCAGCAGTGCCACTGAGAGGCACTGGCTGCTGCCAGTATGACACCCACCCGTGCCTCTGATGGAGGAGGAACCCAAGCACAGGCGAGTGATTGCGGGAAGGGAGTCATGGAGAAGAGGGTCACAAGAGAAAGGGGGTTCAGCACCAAGGGCTGGGGGGTTGTGGGGTGGCTCTCAGTGCCTCACAAACACCCCTTTCTGATGCTGGGGTCCCTCAATCAGGTACTGAGTACCCCTTTTAACAAGGGTCCCCTCCCCACCCTGGAAGCCCACAAGCAAACACGCCATGAGTTGCTTGTTGTGCTCTCTGTATGGTGAGCCCACCACTGGGCTAATACCAGGTTAACATTGCAAAATGTTTCAGAAAATGCTGGCAAGTACTCAGCAGGTCGGGCAGCATCTGGGTGAGGGAGGGGGTCAAATATTGGATATATTTTTCAAAGCAGTTTTAACTCTCAGCTGTTGAACGGGCCTACACACTGCAACTCTCTGCTATGTTGTCTGAAAGTTATGATGCAGCAGAAGAATACAACATGGATTCATTTGTTAATCGAGTGGCTGCCAGTCTGACGGTGTAATTTCTGCACAGCCTCCTACGGCCTCATCGACTGTAGTTCACCTGCCTAAAAAGGCTGCTGTGAAGACCGGTGCTACCTGAAGGGATTTTGAGTGAGTCGGGATCTAGTAAGGAGAGGCGGGGTTGTCCTGTATGTCATTGAAAGATTCTCTCATTTTCCTCTCCTTCTGTGATTGGGCGTTGGGTGTGGGGTTGCATGTCCAGACCTGAGACCACGTCCCAGATGCAACCCCTGAGCACCTGGCAATGCAGTTCCTGAAGTCCAGGCAATTCAGCCCTGTTTGCATTTGTATTTCTTGCCAATTTGTCTCACTTGAATCCTCTGCGGGTTTGGAGCGGGCTGTGCTCAGAGCTGTTGCTTCATTGCAGTATAAATTCTAAATAGAGACACTTTTCTGGCGCCTGCAGTTTGAGATGACTGAATTAATTTAAGCTTTACATGTGACATGTGAGGTGCCATTATTGTGAACCTCAGCACTGCGTAAAAGGCTTGGAAACCACTGATCAAAACAATCTTGAAAAGGCCAGATCGTATGACGATATAAATAGTTTGTGTGAACCTGCACTGCACCAAAACTCTAAGGACACGGTATTAAAATTCTCAACACTGACACTAAAGCTTCCCTGTCGCCCCGAGAGCGGTTTAGCTGGACGGAGGCCTTCACGGGAGCTGAATGTTAACCTCAAGATGGAGGAAAAAGTGTTGACAAGACGAGTGTGACTGAGTTGCCCCTCAGATCGGCTATTAAACAAACAGCATTTACAACAGCAGCCAAGGTGCCGATTAGTCCAGACACCCTTGCCCCATCCCACATTACTCTTCCAAGTTTTGTGTCATCTTCAAATTTTGAAATTGCGCCCTGACACTCAAGTTTGGGTCACTTAATATAGATCAGGAAAAATAGGGGTCCAACACTGACCCCTGGGAGAACCCCACTGTATACTTTCCTCCACTCTGGGGGAAAAAAACAACCATTCACCACCAGGCTCTGTCTCCTGTCGCTCAACCAATTCCATATCCATGCTACTGCTGTCCCTTTTTATTCCACGGGCTCTACCTTCGCTGACAAGCCTGTTATATGGCACTTTATCAAATGTCTTTTGGAAGTCCGTGTACTCCGCATCAGCAGTATTACCTCATCGGCCCTCTCTGTTGCCTCATCAAAAACTCCAGCAAGTTAGTTAAACATGATCTTTCCTTAACAAATCCATTCTGGCTTTCCTATTAATTTTGTGCTGAATTATCATTTCCCCCCGCTCCCTCCCACCCCGCTAACTGAGGTTAAATTGACAGACCTGCAGTTACTGGGTTTATTCCTGTATCCTTTCCTGAACAAAGGTGTAACATTTGCAATTCTCCAATCCACTGGCACCACCCCTGTATCTAACGGGGATTGGAAGATTATGGTCAGTGTCTCCACCATTTCCACCCTTACTTCCCTCAGCATCTTTGGATGCAAGTCATCCAGTCCAGATGATGTCTCTATTTTAAGTACAGCCAGCCTTTCTAATACCTTCTCATTATCAATTTTTAGCCCATCCACTGTCTTAACTACCTCCTCTATTGTTACGACTTTGGGAGCATCTTCTTCCTTGGGGAAGACAGATGCAAAGTACTCATTTAGTACCTCAGCCATGCCTCCTGTCTCCGTGCATAAATTCCTTTTAAGGTCCCTATTCAGGCCCGCTTTCTGCTTTTACCACCTTTTTGCTATTTAAAAGTCTCTAGGAGAATTTTTAATTCCTGTTTATGTTAGCTGCTGGTCTCTTCTCATATTCCCCCTTTGCCCCTCTAATTTGTTTTTCATGTCCCCTCTGAACCTTCTATATTTAGCCTGGTTCTCAACTGTATTATCCAGTGTTCATGGTGGAATTGGAACTCTCAACCTCTAGGTTGCTGGTTCAGTGCCAACAGACTGCTCTACCTGTGCGTCCAATGCCATTTTATAGTGAGAACAAGCAGCGTCATGAAGTGAATTTTCATGAATCAATAAAACCAATGCAGCCACTAGATGCCCTGGATAATCTTGAAACTGTCACACTGGCGGGACCGGAAAATCCCACTGGCATGAGGGGCTGGAAAATTCCAGCCGCTATTTAGTTTCCATTAACTCTACAAACAGTGGAACAAGAATCTTTTGAGTTAAATAATTATGATTCTCCAACAGTGGATGTCTGGAGTGTCTGAAAATGAGCAAGGCTTTGAACTGCATTACTAAAAGATGTGGGAATTTGGAAGTGATTTTCAATCCACTGGAATCTGGTTTACCTTCCAAAGTAAAATGTGTGGCACACAAGTATCAGGCAATGACAATCTCCAAAGAGAGAATTTAACCATCTTCCTTTGACATTCAATGGCATTACTATCGCCAAGTCCCCCACCATCAACATCCTGGAGGTCAACATTGACCAGAAACTGAACTGGACCAGCCATATAAATACTGTGGCTACAAGAGCAGGTCAGAGGCTGGGAATCCTGTGGGAGTAACTCACCCCCTGATTCCCCAAAGCCTGTCCACCATCTACAAGGCAACAAAACAGAAGTGTGATGGAATACTCTCCTCAAGCGCCTGGATGAGTGCGGCTCCAACAACACGCAAGGAGCTCAGCGCCATCCAGGACAAAGCAGCCCCGCTTGATCGGCACCCCTTTCACCACCTTAAACATTCACTCCCTCCTGCACCAATGCACAGTGGCAACAGCGTGTACCATCAACGAGATGCACGGCAGCAACTCGCCAAGACCTTGATGATGGCACCGTCCAAACCCATTTATCTGACTGAGCAGTTGGAAGAAATTCAATTAGCCAATTTTTGTCGTAAATGCCACAAGGTGTAGTTGAAAATTGAAAATGATTTTATTCCTCGCACCGCCCATTTTATTTGCATACACATATATTTAGAAACTTATCATTAAATTGAATTTGGTGCTTTCAAAGCTTCATCACAGAAACTATAGTTTTTCTTGATGTAACAATCAGTTTCTGATTTATTTTTCAGTTTATTTTGGCACGGCCAGCTACACGATGGGGAGGGCAATCCAGAGTAAACATGCTTTCTTTTCACTTGTCTGAAGCAAGCTCATTTTTCCAGATTGTTGCCCATTTGGGTTACAATTGGGTTTATTGTTTGCGAGTAATAAAGTATGACTTGACTCTGCGTTGTACAGAGTGCCGATAATGAGCTGTTCTTTGCTTCGGAAGACTGGCCGCTTTCAAAACCTGTTCATTTTTAAAACGCAAAGACGCAAATTCGCCTCATTATATGGATCAAAGAAGTAGCTCTTTGTGCCAACTGATGAGAAAGTCAATTGACGATTCTAAATGGCCACATTATCCACTCTCGTTGCTATTCTTAAAACCCTCCTCGCCAAGGGATGACCAGTAAAAATGGTATCGGTCCACATTTTACTGGGAAAATAACAGGGCATTAAAAGCAAATGCTGCTCAGTGCATTTAAAAAATCCCAGCAATTTGTGGCAAAGAGATACACTTTGAGTTCTAAATTGCTGCAGATTGGTCAACAATTTGCATTCACCTTGTAAAGACCAGAGCTCACTATCGATATCCCCGTGAGTGTTTAAGGATTTGCTGCGTTTGCAATTTTGAAAAGAATTAAAGTCTCCACGGAAAGTTAGAGTTGGTATTTAATGATATGAGGACCCTCTTAGTGGTTAGATTCATGATTCTGCAATGCCATTCAACACCTCTGGGCCAGAAATGGAATAATTCAAAAGGTGGGGTGGAATTTCATCAGGTGTGGGCAGGCAGCGGTGGAGGGGCCTGGTGGGGTAGGTCACTGGGAATTTACCCATGGTGGGGTAGGTGTCGGGTGGTCCGCTTTCTCGTGGGCCAATGAAGGCCCTTAAGTGGCCAATTAATGGCCTCCTTCTGCCACCGTTGATAATTTGCCGGTGACGGTGGTTGCCTGAGCCATGCGGTAAGGCTGCCGGGGGGAAGAGATGGGTACATCCCATAGTGGCACCCACCTAAGGTAGTCCCCCTGCTCACTCCACATGTCCATCTCCTGCCCTGCAGACCTGGGCCCTTTTTGCAAGACTTACCAGCCTGACCCCAGACTCGGGAGTCCAGCGTTATGGCCCCTCTGCAAAGGAGACTGCCTGTAGTCCCAGCAGCGGCCATCGCTCCCAGTGGCGCTGCTGGGACTAGAGCTGCTGGATATTGGGTTGGCTGGCAGCTCCCGGAGATGGAAGCTCTGCCCCGGGCCAATTAACAGGCTGGCGGCTGTTAAACAGCAGAGGGACGACCTGGCAACATGAAGGTGGGCCCTTCCTGGGCTTTACATGGGGGCAGAGCCAACACCTCTGTGTAAAATTCCCCCCCCACCACCAACGGAGCTTCTCTGTTAACCCTCCCACTTGCAACAATTTACAATTGTTATGATCTCAGCAGAGGTGACTAACATGTTTAGTTTCTTTTAGAATCTGAAAGCCCAGATATTTCCTAAACAAATGAAGTGCCAGGCTCCAGATTTAAAACAAAACAATTTTTCTATACCAAAACCAGACATACAAACTTACGAATTAGGAGCAGGATTAGGCCATTTGGCCCCTCAAGCCTGCTCTGCCATTTTGATAAGATCATGGATGATCTGATTGTGGCCACAACTCTACTTTCCTGTCTACCCCCTATTCCCTTTGACCTCCTTGTCACATCAAGACTCTAACTCGGTCTTAAAAATATTCAATGATCCAGCCTCCACTGCTCTCTGGAGAAGAGAATTCCACAGGTCAACAACTTTCTGAGGAGTATTCCATTGCAGTCCTGATTGTGCCTTGTGGTGGACAGGCTTTGGGGAGTCAGGAGGTGAGTTACTCGCCACAGGATACCCAGCCTCTGACCTGCTTTTGTAGCTACAGTATTTATATGGTTAGTCCAGTTCATTTTCTGGTCAACAGTAACCCCCGGATGGGGGATTCAGCGATGGTAATGCCATTGAATGTCAAAGAGAGATCGTTAGATTCTCTCTTCCTCTCATCTCTGTTGACCCCTTATTTTTAAACTGTTACCCCTAGTTCTGGTCGCTCTCCTAAGTGGAAACACCCTCTCAGCATCCACCCTGTCAAGTCTGTAAGAATCCTGTATGCTTCAATAAGATCGCCTCTCGTTCTTCTAAACTCTAATGGATACAGGCCCAACCTGTCTAACCATTCCTCATAACATAACCCCTTCAACCCAGGAATCAGTTGAGTGGACCTTCTCTGAACTGCTTCTCATGCAGTTACATCCTTTCTTAAAGTGACCAAAATTGTACATAGTACAGAACATAAATACTAATAATTACATTCTATCTTAGATTATTGGTTACATTAAAGATCCTAAAGGTACAATAAACAGTTACTTATAATGTAAATGGAACTTTATAACTCAAATTCCCTTCTACACCCATTTGACTTACACCCCCAATAACTCAATACTTATTGGAAATTGGAAGAATAACCACTTTGTCTGAAGAGTGTTTCAAAGGTTCGTATAAGGGTTGAGATTTCTTGGGCTTTCCACATGCTTCTGGCAAGGTTGTCCCTTCAAATCTCCTCCAACCATCCCACGGTTATAGACTACCCATTCAACACAAGTGTCGCTAGCATCTTAAGCATAGCACCTTGGGTCAGAACTCTCTTAGTTCTATTAATCTTTAGCTCTGGAGTCCTTATTCTAAAATGTTTGACTGGTACCCAATCCACCACCTTCAACATCCACTCCCTCAACCACTGACACACATTGGCAGCAGTGTGTACCATCTACAAAAATCCACTGCAGCAAATCACCAAGGCTCCTTCGACATCACTTTTTAAGCCTGTAACACCTACCACCTAGAAGGACAAGGGCAGCAGGTGCATGGGACCACCAGCACCTGCAAGCTCCCCTCCAAACCACACGGCATCCTGACTTGGAACTATATTGTCATTCCTTCACTGTTGCTGGGTCAAAATCCTGGCACTTCCTTCCTGACAGCACTGTGAATTTTCCTACAACACATGGACTGCAGCGGTTCAAGATGGCAGCTCACCACCACCTTCTTGAGGGCAATTAGGGATGGGCAATAAATGCTGGCCTTGCCAGTGACACCCACATCCCATGAGTAAATAGTAAAAAATGAATAAAACTTTCTCTTTTCCCAAAACAAAAACAGAATTACCTGGAAAAACTCAGCAGGTCTGGCAACATCGGCGGAGAAGAAAAGAGTTGACGTTTCGAATCCTCATGACCCTTCAGCAGAACTGTTAGGAGTTCATCAGTTAACTCTTCTAGCCAACGATTGCACTGAATCCTGATTGAAAGAACTGTTTCCTGCACCAGCCTATTCTAAAACTCAACTAACCTCCTTGAACACAGCACAGACATTCTGCTCCCTCCTATAATTAATTTGTTGAGCCTTTACTATTATTTATCTCCCAGGCAATTCGATCACACAATCACTTACCAGAAGCCAGTGACTGTTTACCAGAAATCCCCTTTCAGAGATTAATAGTCCTGAAAGGGACCATCACCCCAACATAAAATCTGGGGGCTTTTTTCCCTCCAAAAGTACATGGGGCATCACACAATACGAAGGCTTTTCAAACTGAAAGGTGAGGGAAACAAATCTAATAAACAGGGCACACCGTGAGATGTCCTGTGTGGGAAGGTGCGTTCAGACTATTCATATATCTCAAATGTCTGGGATGGTTTGTGTGGGTGTTGTGATATTGAATTACTTTCCCCTGACGCTAATGACCGACGCTACTGACTGGCTGACTGACTCTGAATTAATTACATGGGTACAGATTAGTCAGCTGGGGGTTAATTAATTTCTGTTGGTGGCAGGTCAGCAGCAAATTCATTCATTACAGTCTCAGTGAATTTTATATATGTCAGTTATTATCTGGAAAAATGATGAGAATGACATAATCACTGACAACTTATGTCCATCCACACCATACTAACGTTGAGTATCATTGAGCTGTTATATCCATTTAGCCTGAACTGACCATGAGAAGCCAGCTATCGGCTAGTGATTGAGGAATTGGCAGATGGCCTTCAATGAGAGCTGGGTGAGGCTGCGCTTATTTTCTGATGCACACACTCAACAACCTTCATTTTGATAGCATCTTTCTGGGTGTCATGTAGTGCCACAAAGTTCATTTGAAGTGTAGTCACTGTTGTAAGGAAATGTTGCATTGAGTGTGCGCACAGCACGATCCCACAATGGGATAAATGACCAGACAATCTGCTTTTTGTGACTTTTGCGGGATAAATATTGGCCAGGCCACCAGGAGAGCTTCCCTGTTCTTGGAGTACTGCTATGGGATCCTTCACATCCGCCTCAAAGGGCAACCATGGCCTCGGTTTAACATCACATTCAAAGACTACACCTCTGACAGTGCAGCACTGAAGCATCAGCCTAGATTATGGAATAGATTTTTAAGATGATGAGCAAAGTCTACCTCAATGTGTTCAAATTTCTGGAGAACCGCTCCTTTTGAAAAAGACTTGCATTTATATAGCGCTTTTCACAACTACTGGGTGTCTCAAAGCGCTTTACAGCCAATGAAATACTTTTGAAGCATTGTCACTGTTGGAATGTAGGAAATGCGGCAGCCAGTTTGCGCACAGCAAGCTTCCACAAACAGCAACGTGATCATTTTATTTTGTGATGCTGCTTGAGGGATAAACATTGGCCAGGACACTGGGGATATCTCCCCTGTTACATACGAATTAGGAGCAGGAATAGGCCACTCGATCCCTGAACTCTGCTCCTCCATTCAATAAAATCATGGCTGATATAAACGTAACCTCAAACCCACATTCCTGCCTGATCCTTGATAACACTTTCACCCCCTTGTTAATCAAAAGCCTATCGAGCTCTGCCCTAAAAACATTCAAAGACTCTCTGCTTCTACCGCCTTTTGAGGAAGAGAGTGCCAAAGACTCACTACTCTCTGAGAGAAAAAGTTTCCCCTCATCTCTGTCTCAAATGAGTGACCCCTTATTTTTAAACAGTGACCCCTACTTTGAAACAATGACATGGTAACTTTTACACCTGCCTGGATGAGTGCAGCTCCAACAACACTCAAGAAGCTTGACACCATCCAGGACAAAGCAGCCCGCTTGATTGGCACCCCATCCACAAACATTCACTCTCTCCACCATCGATGCACAGTGGCAGCAGTGTGTACCATCTACAAGATGCGCTGCAGGACCTTGCCAAGGCTCCTTGGACAGCACCTTCCAAATCCAAGACCACTACCACCTATAAGTACAAGGGCAGCAGATACATGGGAACACCACCACCTGGAAGTTCCCCTCCAAGCCACTCACCATCCTGACTTGGAATATATCATTGTTCCTTCACTGTTGCTGGGTCAAAATCCTGGAACTCCCTCCCTAACAGCACTGTGGGTGCACCTACAGCACGTGGACTGCAGCGGTTCAGGAAGGCAACTCACCACCACCTTCTCAAGGGCAATTAGGGATGGACAATAAATGTTGGCCTAGCCAGCGATGCTCACATCCCATGAATGAATAAAAAAAAGAACCTGAGAGGGCAGACGAGGCTCGGTTTGATGTCTCATCTGAAAGAAGGCACCCCTGACAGTGCAGCACTTCCTCAGTACTGCAGTGGAGTATTGGCCTTAATTTTTATGTTCAAGCTCTGGAGTGGGACTTGAACCCAAGACCTTGGAACTCAAAGGTGCTGCCAACTGAACCACCGCTAAAACCTTGTAGGAAAACCTTAAAGAATTCTTGAAATACAAACGCAACAGAAATAAACTTTTTCTCACTTTGAATGGTACTAATTTGCACATTGGATTTCAAAAATATATCCCCATGGAAAAAGCATAATATGGGTCAGGTTATATGAGTTCCTTTTTGTGCTCCATCTGTGATCTATCTAATGCGTGGAGCAATTAATTTGGCAAAGGAGTAGTGTTGGTTTTATAACTTGGCAACTAAGCCAGGAAACTATTTTGGAATTCAGAAATGTGTCAGGAAGTTCCTTTATAAAACATACGTGTGGGGTCTGGTGTGTAGTCTGACGTACTGCCTTCTAAAAAATGTCAGTAACCATACAAAGAGTATTCTTAAAGTGTACAAACAAATCCTGGCAGCAACAAATACTTGGACTTTTTTTTGCTCCTTATTGTTCACAGCCAAACTGTATAAAATGGATCAATTGGGTTATGAATTGGTTCTGCGTGCGAGGTTGACATTTCCTCTTTTTATAGTTATTTTCTCCCTTCCTCGTTGAGCCTGTGTACGCTCTGGTCCCTGTGCCAAATGGTGGCACAGAAAGTGCCTTGATTAAGCCCGTACACAAAGGGTTGGTCTTAATCGGCACTCAGGAAATGCTGAAGCCAGTTTGTAGATTTGATTCTTAACCGGGAGCAGAGGCGGGAAGGTCCCCGCCCGGCTCTCTCCTGCCTAACTAAATTCACCCCCCCACCCCCCCCACAACTACCAAACTTGACTCCAGGGGAGGGCATTAAATTCTTCCTGTGGTTTCCCATCCCTTCAGTCTGTGGGAATGTTGCACCATTGTCACTCGTGAGCCTTTTCACATGTGTTCTGGGACGGCGCTAAAGTTAATAGTTAGTAACACAGCAACCCTAACTATTACTTTTTTCAAAAGCTAGAAGGTCCCTTTAATTATCACATGTGGAGCTGTTCCTGACCATTTTTTAAAAAAAAGTCCACGAAGTTTAAAGTTTGGCATCAAGAACCTCGGCAGTTTTGCTCAGAAAACACAGACCTTGAAAATATGCGGAAAATAGACCGGGAGGCTAAAGGTTTCTGAATGATTAATGCATCCATGTAGGATTCTGTACTCTGCTATTTTCAAAGTTGCGTT
This sequence comes from Cetorhinus maximus, assembly GCF_964194155.1. NCBI lineage: Eukaryota > Metazoa > Chordata > Chondrichthyes > Lamniformes > Cetorhinidae > Cetorhinus > Cetorhinus maximus. Next base: position 16,742,457 of record NC_135908.1, on the reverse strand, counting down.
AACCCTTATTATTTTAAATAAGTCTGAAGCTGTGGCCGAAACAATAGACAGAGGAATTCTTATGCACATTAATATTCCCAAATCTTAACTTCAAGGTTGCTGAGTCGGCACAAGGGAGAAGGCTGAGCAGCGACCGGTAAGAGGCCTTGGAAGTTATGGAAGGGTTTGATAGGGTCGACATGGGGAAAACGTTCCCGCCAGTTGGGGCGGGTGTGGGGGGTCGAAAACTAGGGGTGCCAAATATAAGACAGGGACTTATAAGTCCAATAAGGACTTCAGGAGGAACCTCTTCACCCAGAGAGTGGTGAGAACGTGGACTTTGCTACCACCGAGGGTACAGAAAGACTGACATTCCCAAAAAAACAGACACCTCAGAAGAGTAATGAACATGCATTATAAAAAAATATCAGAGGAAACCTCAGATGATTCAAATTCTGGGCTTCAGACAGCCTTACATATACCAAGTCCATTTATTACTTAAAATGGGGGACATGTCACACTTTCAAATGTTTGAATTACACACTGTATCCAAGTCTGAAGACCGTGTTGGCTCCTGAATTTGGCAACGGTAACATAGTGGTAATGTTTCTAGACTAGTCACCCAGAGGCCAGGACTAACGCTCCAGGAACACGAGTTCAAATCCCACCACGGCATTTGCGGGGATTTAAATTCAATTAATTATGAAATCCTAGAATAATATGTCAGGCTTACTAGTAACAATTGTGAAACTACTGGATTGGTCTGGGGTTTCCAGGAATTGAAGATCAATCTCCAGGACATTGCCGTGTACAACCATGGACAACATAACATAACAACCTGTCTGCTTCACTAATGTTTTCAGGGAAGGAACTATGTCACCCTTACCTTTGACCCCAGACCCGCAGCAATGTGGTTGACTTTCAACTGCCCTCTGAAATGGCCTAGCAAGCTACTCAGTTTCAAAGGTTGGTTAGGGATACGGCAATAAATGCTGGCCTTTCTAGTGACACTCGCATCCCAAAAACAAATTTTAAAAAATAGTCATTACAGCACAGAAGGAGGTCATTTGGCCCATTGAGTCTGTGCTGTTTTCTGTGGAGGAATCCAGTCAGTCTCATTCCTCCACTCTATCCCCATGGCCCTGAGAGTTCATTTCCCTCAAGTACCCATTCCTTTTGGAACCATTGCTGCTTCAACCACCCTCGAGGGCAGCAAGTTCCAGATTTTGTTCCCTGGGACTTAAATCGCCCTCCCCTTCTCCCTCCACGCCCCCCCCCTTTACAGCCGCTCTTCCTATCAGGACCCAAGGTTTGAATTTTCTCTACATCCTCTGTCCCTGCCAATCCCCTGCTATTTGAATCCCTCTGTCAGTGCACGCAATGACCTCTTTGCAATAATGGCACCTGCAAATAAAAGGTTAGCTGATGTCAATAATTTACAGGTTTCACTACCGTTGAGTAGGGTTGCCAACTGTGATTAACTGTATCCCCAGAGGGTTCATCACATGACCTGCTCCACCCTTCAGCCATTAGTTGGCCAACACATCCATCCTTGTGACGCACTGCCTTCCTACGCCAGTCGGAAAGCAAAAATGATGCATTACCCAATTGAATGCTGCTTAGCTTTCAGCCAAACAGCCTTTCCCCAACCCCCCCATTTTTAATATTTTTACATCAGGTAAAGAGAAATAGTCAAAGAAAAATGACAAAAAAAATCTTTTTTTTAATGTCCCTCTGATTTTTTGCACAGAGCAGTGTCCTGGAGATTGATATTCAGGCCAATCCTGGAGGGTTGGCAACCTTATTAGCTGAGGCACATAATGTAGATGGACTTGAGGGGAAGCTGGATAAGAAGGTGAGGGGAGACGGGAATAGAAAGATACACTGATGGGTGTTGGATGAAGTATGGTGGGAGGAGGCTCAAGTGGAGCACAAACTCCCTGACCAGTTGGGTCAAATTGTACACTCTATAGAGATCTGTATTTTTGAGTCTCGGATAAGAATTCTGATGTGAAATGTGATGGTTGGTCAACTGATGGACTACAGAACTGTATCGAGGAAGACAGTGAGATAAGGATGTAGAAACGTAGATAAACCTGGCTGGATTGCGTTTGTTGGGGGAGGAGGTGTGTGGGCGTGGACCATCTCAAAGTTTAAAAGGGCAGGATACAGCCTGTGGGCTGACTGCACGTCGCAGACCTGGTGACAGTGACCTATTCCTCTGCTGAGCTCTCCGTTGTTGTCACTGTTAGGAATCTCAATGACTGAGCAAACTCAGAACATTAAATTCTGACAGTTTGGAACGTTGTTAAAAAAAAAAGCTATGTTTGTTTTATGGCCTCCGCTCAATCCCAGCCAGCTCTTTGTTCTGTGCAGGTTCATTGTGGTAAATATATGTGAGTATTAGGCCAGGAGACTAAGAGCTCCAGGTTCTTCCTGACCGTATCCTATCATCCCTGCCTGCTCCCACACTTTTATTTATGTCCAGGCAGTGAAATAAGTTAGTTTGCTGGACCTACAATGTTTGCCCCAATGTGACGAAAGGTAATAAGAGACCCTTGAATTGAGCCCATGTCATAGGGGTTATTGATTGTGAGACAAGGAGTGAGACTAGATCAACCTTTCTTAATCCAATTGATTCCAGGATCAAATCTCAATTGCATAGCAGCCACTAGCCTGGTATTTTTCATTGCAAGGCCCGTGAGCCAATGGCGGCTCCCTGACTCCATCCATCCATTTTCCTGTAATCTCGTTGAGTATCACGAGATTCATTTTAACGTTCTTTCCCTGTATGACTGGCGCCACTTTGGAGCAGCCTCTTGCTGCTCCCCGGCCTCCATGAGTCTGAGGAGGGGAAGAGGCCACAACTCGAAGGCCGGGGAGGGATAGAAATCACAGTGCTGAGGGTTGGGAAGGAGGAGGATCTGCAGTGACTAGGAGGTTCAGGGAGCAGGGAGGCTTCAGGGAGCAGGGAGGCTTCAGGGAGCAGGGAGGCTTCAGGGAGCAGGGAGGCTTCAGGGAGCAGGGAGGCTTCAGGGAGCAGGGAGGCTTCAGGGAGCAGGGGGGCTTCAGGGAGCAGGGGGGCTTCAGGGAGCAGGGGGGCTTCAGGGAGCAGGGGGGCTTCAGGGAGCAGGGGGGCTTCAGGGAGCAGGGGGGCTTCAGGGCGCAGGGGGTTCAGGGCACAGGGGGTTCAGGGAGCAGGAGGTTCAGGGAGCAAGGGGGCTTCAGGGGGCAGGGGGGCTTCAGGGGGCAGGGGGGCTTCAGGGAGCAGGGGGGCTTCAGGGAGCAGGGGGGCTTCAGGGCGCAGGGGGTTCAGGGCACAGGGGGTTCAGGGAGCAGGGGGTTCAGGGAGCAGGAGGTTCAGGGAGCAGGAGGTTCAGGGAGCAAGGGGGCTTCAGGGGGCAGGGGGGCTTCAGGGGGCAGGGGGGCTTCAGGGGGCAGGGGGGCTTCAGGGAGCAGGGGGGCTTCGGGGGTTCAGGGAGCAGGGGGTTCAGGGAGCAGGATTTGTGGTAGGCAGGAGGTAACTTAAGTAGGAAGTTACATTTTTCTTTTAAAATAAAATAAGTTTAAACATATAAAAGTTTATCATTTACCAATGTAGGAATTTAGCAATGTAGGATATTGCAACTTAGAGGGTATAATGTTTTAGTATTAGTTTTTTCCTGATAAGGAAGTTCCTATTGAATCTAGCTATATATTTATAATGTATAATAAAAACAGAAAATGCTGGAAAATCTCAGTAGGCCTGACAGCATCTGTGGTGAGCGAAACAGAGTTAACGTTTTGAGTCTGTATGACCTTTCTTCAAAGCTAAAGGGAAATAGAAATGTGATGAAATTCATACTGTTTAGGGGGGTGAAGCTGGATAGGCCAGTGATAGGTGGGGGCTAAAAAGTGAGCACAGAGCCAAAGGCAGCAGGAGAAGAGTTCGGCATTAATAAGTTGTTGGAGCTTTAATTCCTTAACACAGATAAGAATAGTTGTTTTGCTATTAACACATTCTGTTTTCTGACCTTTATGCCACTATCAGCACCTTCTTTAGCCCTTACCACTACCATTAACACTCCCTTTGTCTTTTTGTCCATGACATCTTCGTCAATCTCTCCTTAGCCCCCACCCATCGTTGCCTCTTATCCAGCTTCACCTGCTCCATCCTCCCTTAAACAGTAATTTCGGGCTCGGTGCGATGCTGAACTCTTCTTCTGCCTCCTTCGTCTCCGTGCTCACTTCTTTGGGCAGGAGCCCTCCCTCCGTTCAATGGATCCTTTCACCTGCCTCCAGTATTCTCCCTCCACCTGGACTCCTCCCACTGGCCTCTCACCTGCCCTTGATCTTTTCATTGAGAACTGTTGGCGTGACATCACCCATCTCAATTTCTCTGCTCTTCTCACCCACTCTAACCTGTCTCCTTATGAACTTGCTGTACTCCAGTCTCTTAGGTCCAACCCTGACATTGCCATCAAACCTGCTGACAAGGGCGGTGCTGTTGTTAAAAACAAAAAGCTAAAAGCTACTGCGGATGCTGGAAATCCAAAACAAAAACAGAATTACCTGGAAAAACTCAGCAAGTCTGGCAGCATCGGCGGAGAAGAAATCAGTTAACGTTTCGAGCCTTCATGGCCCTTCGGCAGAACTTGTTGTTGTCTGGCGTACTGACCTCTACCTCGCAAAGCCTGAGCGCCAACTCTCAGACACTTCCTCCTACCTCCTACTGGACCATAGCCCCACCACTGAACATCAAACCATTGTTTCCAGGACTATCATTGACATCATCTCCTATGTAGATCTTCACCTCCACAGCTTCCAACCTCATAGTCTCCAAACTCCGGCAGCTTGCTTCTACCTCCTTTCCAAAATCCACAAAAAGGACTATCCCGGTAGACCCATCGTGTCAGCCTGTTCCTGTCCCATGGAACGCATTTCTTCCTATCTTGTCTCCATTCTCTCTCCCCTTGTCCAATCTCTTCCACCTACACCCGCGATTCCTCTGACGCCCGATGTCATATCAACAATTTCCAGTTCCCTGGCCCTAACCACCTCTTCTTCACCATGGACGTCCAATCCCTCTACACCTTCCTCACCGGTCTGAGGGCTCTCCGCTTGTTCCTTGAACAGAGGCCCGAACAATCCCCATCCACCACCACTCTCCTCCATCTGGCTGAACTTGTCCTCACACTGAACAATTTCTCCTTCAACTTGTGTCTCTTCCTCCAAATAAAAGGTGTGGCTATGGGTACCTGCATGGGCCCCAGTTATGCCTGTCTCTTTATGGGGTATGTGGAACATTCCCCACCCCACCCCCCAAAAGGGCCACCTGTTCCTTGTCCCATGTTGCTCTTTCACAGAGGGGAGAATGTTTAGCTCGTCGGGTGGGCAGGTGCGGTCAGGAAGCTGACTGCCACCCGTGATTGGGGTCGGACCATGATTTCACACTGATGGGCCAATTAAGGCCCACCCAGCATGAAACATGAGCGACGGCGCTCAGCGCTCAGCGCTGCCTGTGTGGGGTGGGGGGAAGGAAGGCGAGCGTAAACTTCACACATGCACGTGGGCATTACAGAGCAGCAATTGAGAGCTACACGATGCATCCAATACTAATTTATCCTATTGGTTTTTGTAACAATGAGTTTTGAATAGTCGTTTGGTAGTACAGATCTTGAGCCCCTCTGGAAGCTCTATATATTAATACATGGGGCCCTGTTCTTTGCTTACAGAAATAACATGTACACACATTGTGTCTGTTTCAGCTAAACAAAATAAGTGACAGCCATTCGCTGACTCATTCCTCAGGGTCAAACTGCCTGGTTTAAACAATGCTGGGCTGTTAACTGTCAGTCACCATCACTGGTGCATTCTCCACAGCAACACCACTTGCCAACCAATCAGCACTCTCTTCACATACAGTATAAATTGTTGTTTTCCCCCTTATATTGGTATCCTTGCGAAGTGTCCTGATGAGTGCAAGACAAAAAGCTTCGACATGTCTCTTTTTTTCAGCAATACTTGATGAAGTTTGAATTGTAGAAACCCTGACTTGATTTAAGGTTATTAGCCATTGTGTCTTGGAAGCTGGATTGCCCCTGCAAATTAAGAGTTTATTCCCATTTTCCTAATAGATTCTAGTGATCTACATGGATTGTAACAGGAGATTGTCAGGTACCTGGGTACAGCTTTTATAAAAAATATTTCTTGTCTGTTAGCAGTTCCTCTTGAGTTTTGTTCATTGAAACTGGTTCACAGGATTTGGAAATGGCTTCTGCAATCTTATGGTCAGATTTTGTGGTGCTTAAGCCCGGGGCTGGTTAAGATGCATAAGTCAAAGTTTGAAAAACTGTGTAATGTTCAAATCAAAAAACTGAGGAGGCTAAACACAAATTTCTTTCTAGCTGCTTTGACTACAAAATGAAAAGTTTCTTCTATTATTTTTGTAAAAAGAGAGAAAGTAAATTACTAGAAGTTCATATGTCATGGCATGTGCAATATACAATCCCTTTTTAAAGTAATAATGTTCATTTATTCATTTATGGGGATGTGGGCATCATTGGCTAGGCCAGCATTTATTGCCCACCCCCAATTGCCCTTGAGAAGGTTGGGGGTGGGGGGAGGGGTGAGCTGCCTTCTTGAACCACTGCAGTCCATAAATAGAAATTAAGATGTAGTAAGCAAGCTATTTATTTTGACCATTTCAGCTAGGACCAGTAGTCATTCAAAATTCAAAAGTCTTGAGCTGGAGGAGAGATTAGAGGAGACATTTTGTTACAGGATTGTGTGTGCGCGCAACAGACTCCAGGAAAGGTTAATGAGTTGGGGAGGGATCTGCATTGATGTCTGTTAAGAAAGGGTAATTGAGGCTCATTGAGATATTGAAGCATTCATTTTCTTCCCTCAGGAGAAATGAGAAGGGATGTGGTATTCCTCAAATCAGGAATCAGCAGATGGTGGTTAGGATCATGGTAGGGAGTCTACAATCAGACACGGCATCTGAATGGACTAAGCTTGACCTGCAGAACCTTGCTGCAGCAATGAGTGTCCCTACAGTGGGACTGGAAGTGGGCAAGACTTCTGCCAGGAGGCGAGGCGACTGGCCATGTGCAGTCAGGCAGCAGCTACACGCAGTCGAGGGGCATGGCCAATTATGTGATGGGACATGGGCATGAAGTCGGCGGCCCCGTCGTTACCTCATGGTAGTCGAAGGTCCAGGTATCATATTTAAACAATACTCCCTGCAAACCAGCAATATCATTCTGCCTGTCCAAGAGGAGGATTTTGAATTTGAACTGCTGCCACTCCCTCCCCACCTGCCAACACTTGGATCCCTGGAGCTGCAAGCCATCACCCTACACCCTCTCTCAGCCGCCTTTCGGCCTTCCCACCATCACCCCAGCCCTGCCTTCTGTGGCGCTCGAGCCATCCACCATCAACCTTGGTTAACGGTCTGTCAACCTAGGGCTGACCCCATCGATTTTAAGAGTCACCTAGGGGTGAGGGGCCAACTGAGTTCAGAGCCTTTAAGTGACCTGGATTAGGTTGAGCTGTTAATTTAGCAGATACGCAAATTTAGCTCTGTTTTGTGCCGACTCATTTCGATCAATTAGTCCTTTCAAGAGGCTCCAATACCCCCCTGCCCGTTTCTGATATTTATTTTCTCTATGATCCATCTTGGTGGATGCCTCGGTATTGTCTGAACTACACTGTTGGCATTGGAGTTAATAGTTCCCTGAGTTTTATTTTGTTTTAAAGTTGAGGTACGATTGATACTTGACAGCTGCCAGTTCACCATGGGGGATGTGGCAAAGAGGTGTTTGGCTAGTAAAAACACTTCTAGCTATTAAAGTGATGTGTTTTAGACAGCTCTCTGACTGGTTAGTGTGGTAGTAGCATTACTGATTGTATGAACAAGGAAGATTCCTGATCCTCCCTTGTCTTCCCTGGGCTACTGACTTCAGACAGTGGCTGTGAATCACTCCAGCTAGGAATACTGCTCTAGCATAAGGGTCTGGCACATGGCCAATGTGGAACTGAGTATAGTACCGTCCACACAGTGATGTAAGAAGACAAGTGACCCAGACTTAGGGTTCGTGTGGTGTTGGCCAGAGACGTGTTAAGACTTGGAGATGGAGAAAGCTTCTTGCCTGTACCCTTTACTGTAAGCATATAGTTACAAGTAGTTAATAAAGACTTGCTATTCACATACAGAAGACTACAAAGATTGCATTCTGTAACCAACACCATTACAACATGCTCCTGGGCAGAAGACCCTGCCCTGTTGAAGGGCCTGTGTGCAGGCATTAGAGGCTAATTTTAGTGGAATGTGGTGTAAATGTGAAAGAAAGCGTTAACAGACTCTTCACTTAGCACTGCTTAGTTATCTTGCTGCTCGTTGATTAGTACCGATATGAGCCACTGACCCTCCAAAACACGGATAAGCAAGCATTGGCTCGACAGAATAAAGATGAATTTTGCTGTTAAGCTCATTCAAGAGTAATTCATCATCCCTCAGTTATTGCGTTAAATTAACCGTATGATAAATTAACTGTATATGGTGTTAAATTAACCATTACGGTGTTAAATTAACCGATACTAGTGAGATTAACACAGTGATGGATCATCAATGATCAAAGTTGTCACTTTGATCTACTTCCCCAATTAGCTATTCTCCAATGGGAGCAATCAACATAACAATTGGACTTCCCTTTGCTTGCTGTGCACAGAAAAAAAGTGAACTCAATAATTTTCAAAAATGGGATTTGTAGAGCAAATGTCTTTTTGAAACACTCTTAAGAATAGGGAATGAACCATTAGTCATCTATGTGGAACATGGTTGGCATTGCGCGTGTTTGTTCATTTTAGTTTGAAGATCCTATGCAGATTATAATTTATTCTGGCTTTTTCAAACCGAGAAGTATAGTTGCAGGTTAGGTCAGGTTAAATAACCTGCCATCTTTCACCATTTGGAAGAGCTACTGCGAAAATACTGGCTCATGCACCTTCTACACCTTCAGGAGAAGAGTTAGAAAGGTTGGGAAGAGTGGGTGGGGAGGGTTTCAGTTTCTCTCAGCCCTTATTCCTCAAGGAGGCATTAAAGATTTCAGGTGATTGTGTACTTGTCAGTTTTTACCATCTTGTTTTCAGACTACAAAAAAACTGCTGTGCACTTCCTTTTAACTATTCTGTTGGTACCTGGAGAGTTTGTGGTTAAGTAGGAGTATATATAAGACTAAGGGTGGAAGGTTCCATGCCTGTTGGCATCAGGTGTGTCCAGCAGCGTAAGTGGACAATACGGCCAAAAGTCGGTTTCACGACATCATGAAACCAGTTTGCAATTGTCCGCTCTGCCGGCCAATGGCGGGCTGCATCTCCCATTTGTTGGACATCGGGAACTTCATTGTAATACATCTGCATATCATTATAAGCCCAGCCTGCCGAAATCACCCCCCCATCCCCCACGCTGGATCATTCGAGTGTGTCGGCTTTATTGCATGCCACTGTGTTTCACAACAGTATATATAAGGTGTGCACTTGGCGGGCTGCACTTCACTCGGGACTTCAAGGTTTGTTTGCCTACCTTGCTTCGATCAACACTCACACAGTCATCAGCGCCAGGCTTCACAGGCAGCACCACATCACTTATAGGGGGGCTCATGGGCAGGTCTCTACCGACCACACCAGCCATTAGGCAGGGGTGGCTTTTCAATGGTTGCAGGGCTAGGCCTTGCTTGGGGAAGGGGGAGAAGTGGCCTCAGGCAAGGGAAGAGGCTTCAGGGCGAGGGCTGTACTGGGGAAGGGGGGTATCCCAGAGTGTGTGTGGTGGTGGGGGGCACATGTTGATCTGCCTGAAGATGGTGAGGGCTGAGGAGGCAGTCTCCAGAGGAGATGAGGCCAGATGGACATGTGAGGGTGTGTGTGTGAGAATGGGTGGTGATGTCCCTTGAGCTGGCAGTGAGGGGGATGCCAATGAATGTGCGATGGGCTTGAGTGTGAGAGTTTACAGTGATGAGATGGTTGCCATTCCCTGTCAGCACGGATGAGATCATTCATCCTCTATCTACATTGGATGGCCAACCTCTTCTGTGCAGCATTGGCACTGATCCCCACTGCCATCGCCTACCAAGCTGGAGTGGTAATGTAGCTGCCCCTCCTGCAGCCAGAGCGGGGTTAGAGGACATCATGGCGGGCTTCCACAGCGTCCAAAAAGCACTCGAGGGACGTGTCACTGAACCTGGGGGCTGCTGTCTTCTTGCCTTTGGGGGCCATGTCTTCTTTACAGCAGCCCTGGGTTGGAAGCACTGAGAGGCGTGTGCATGGCTGTACTTCAAACGTGGCGGCCGGAGTGATGAAGCGGCGAGGTGACGGCGTGGTAGGCGCCATGCCATCGAAATGGCATGTTTCCCGGAAATGCATAATGAAATCGGCGGGATTGGGACGATTTGGCGGCCAGCAGGTGAAATGTCACCCGCTACCACACTTGGTGTGAATTTGGGACAATTCCGCCCTAAATATATCTTGGTTAAAAACAAAGATGAGCTCATGAAACAAAGGTTATTTCCATCTCATTGCATGGATGTGAGTGTTGGAAGGTGAGAGAAGTTGACTAACAATAGATACTAACAGCAGAGATAAGGTATTTGAAAAGAAAAGAAAACGTCCTGCATTTATATATACAGTGCCTTTCACAACCACTGACAAAGCACTTTATGGCCAATGAAGTATTTTTGAAGTGTAGTCACTGTTGTAATGCAGGGAAAATGGCAGCCAATTTGTGCACAGCAAGCTCCCACAAACAACAATGTGATAATGACCAGACAATCTGTTTTTGTGATGTTGATTGAAGGATAGATATTGACCAGGACACGTGGGAGAACCCCCCCCCTGCTCTTCAAAATAGTGCCATGAGATCCTTTATGGTCCACCTGAGGTTTATGTCTCATCTGAAAGACGCACCTCCAATAGTGCAGCTCTCCCTCAGAACTGCACTAAATCTGGATTTTTGTGCTCCTTCCAATTCGAGAGGCAAGAGTACTACCCATTGAGCCGTGGTTCACAGTGTTAGAGAGAAACCCTGGGGATATTCAGGATGCAAAGAATTGGGAATCAAGATAATAAGATCATGGCTTGGACAAGGAACAATGCTTGCATAGAAGATCCAGGAAGAACAGCTGTTAGGGTTTGGGCATGTTTCAGAAATGTAAACCTCCTAGGACAGAATTTTTCCGTCAGCGAGTTAGGGGTGGGGCCCTCTCGCCAACGCGAAAATGACGCGGGATGATGTCGGGGGGAACCTATTTAAATATTCAGGAAGGCGGGGAGACAGCGAAATCAGCTGTCCGCCCGCCAACCTGACCTGTCAATGGCCAATTGAGGCCATTGACAGGGTAGTTAAATCAATTAAAGGCGCTGCCTGTCCAACTTTAAGGTTGGCGGGTAGGCCAGGAGCCCTGGCGGCAAATAGAAAACAACATGAAACCTCATCCACCAGCGGGATGAGGTTTCATGTTGTTTTAAAAAACTTTAATAAAGTTTCTGTGATAGTTATTAACATGTCCCATCTCGTGTGACATTGTCACATGAGGGGGGACATGTTAATAATTTTAAAATTTTTCTATTTTTAAACTTTCAAAAACTTTCAGCACTCTCCCTGAGGCAGCACTCTGACAGCTGGGGAATCCCCCTCCGCCCACATAGGGAGCGCATAGTGCTTCCCGTCGGATGGCCCTATGGGCGGGGCCTTAATTGGCCTGCCCACTTAAAATGGCGGCGGGGCCTGTTTCGGCGGTGGCGATCAGCTGCCCGCCCGCCACCGAGTCGGTGGGGCCCGCCCACCCATCGAGGACAAAATTCTGCCCCTAGAGAAGCTTTCATGGGTCCTGAGTAGAGGTACAAGGAGCAAGAGAGTGAGGAATCCCAAGGAAGTGTTGGATAGACAATGTCAGGGGCGGCTTGTCAGAGAAAGGGATATGGGTGATGAAGCCTCCAGACTGGTTCAGAGCCTACAACAGGGGAGTGAGTTCACTGGGTTCCACCAACGCGAATGAGTGGGCATTTAGTGGTCAGTAGTTAGCTTAAGACCAGAAGACGAAGTGCACTCTGTCAAACTGCAGACCACTAATCACATACAAAGCTTCATTTGGGGCCATTTTCCTTCCTGATGCTCTGGGAGTTGATAGTTTGCTCTTTTAATTACTCTGTTCGTGCCTGGTACAAAAACACTACATTGAACGCCGATGCAATTTGTTCTCCTTTATTAAAGAATGAATAGAAGAAGAGTTTTTAAATATAATTGGTTTCATCAGTTCCCAGACTGTACACTAGTTCCTTGTTTAATAGACAGGAACTGAACCTTTTGGTCCCCCACCAGACAAGCCATGTTGTTGATCAGAATGAGTGGCACTGTTGACTTGAACTGCGATGGGAGTGAGCAATTAAGGAACTAACTTTACATCGTTGTTCATATTATCTACAAGACATTACCAGCAAGTCAATATTTCTTTGCAGAATTGTGCAACTTTTCAGCATTTTCTTTGGCTCAAACAATGCTATTGGTCAACCTTTTAAATTCTCCAGATAAAAACAAGGGGAAATTACAGAACCATAGGGGTTCCTTGAACCAACATCCTTAAAATTATGATAAAAACAGAAAATATTGGAAACATGCAAACATACAAATTAGGAGCAGGAGTGGACCATTCAGCCCCTCGAGCCTGCTCCGCCATTCAGTAAGATCCTGGCTGACCTAATTTTAACATCAACTTCACTTTTTCCTGCTTGCCCCCGATAACCATTCACAACCCCCCCACCCCCCGTGCCTGTCAAGAATCTGTCTACTTCTGCCTTAGAGATATTCAAAGACTCTGCCTCGACCACCTTTTGAGGAAGAGAATTCCATGTCTCCCAGCCGTCTTGAGAGAAATAATCTTTCCTCATCTCTGTCTTTAAATGGGTGACCCCTTATTTTTAAACAGTGACCCCCCCCCTGTTCTGGATTCTCCCACAAGAGGAAACATCCTTTCCACACCCACCCTCCAGGATTTTATGTTTCAATCAAGTCGCCTGTTACTCTTCTAAACTCCGGTGGATACAAGCCTAACTTGCCCAGCCTTTCCTCATAAAACAACCCGCCCATTCCAGGTATTAATTGAGTAAACCTCCTCTGAACTGCTTCCAATGCATTTACAACTTTCACCTTAAATAAAGAGACCAGTCTGTACACAATACTCCAGGTGTGGTCTCACCTATACCCTGTATAACTGAAGTATAACCTGCCTACTCTTATATTTAATTCCCCTCGCAATAAACGATAGCATTCTATTAGCTTTGCTAGTGACTTGCTGCACCTGTGTACTAACCTCTTGTGATTCATGCACTAGGACACCCAGATTCCTCTGCACCTCAGAGCTCTGTAATCTCTCACCATTTAGATGATATACTTCTTTTACACTCTGTTTCTTTCTGCCTAAGCAGAGTTAATGGTTTGGCTTGATGACCTTTCATCAGGGTGTTAGAGATGAACAGCTTTTAAGCAAGTACAGAGCCAAGGAAAGTGGGGCAGGAAAGGAACGTAAGTGATAGGGTGGAAGGCAGGAATGAAAGTGCGATCTTTACTTCAGTAACAAAGCATTAATCACCTGGTTGTGGTGCATAGCCCATACCAATGTTTAACCTTTGAGAAATTCTCGAAATCCATAATCCCTTTAAATACTGATTTGTATTAGCAATGGAGTCTTCTTTCCATTTTAGTATCTTCCTACAATTTCTTTTTTAGTAATGTGTTATATCCCTGAAGGAACATGTATTTCATTCTTATTTTAAAACGACACTTTGGTACATTGGAACAAATGTAAACTGTGTGTAAGAAAAAACTTGCATTTGTACAGTTAAACAATCATAGCAGCCACAAACTCAAGTCCAATGGCGTTTTGGGATCCAGTGGATGAGTAATTAGAGTCATGACTTGTGGTTAAGTGTAGCGTGACTTGGGATGAAAAATGTGACTTTGGACCTATGGTCCCCAAAGCTCTTCACCATTTCCTCATCTTGTACCTGGGTCTGTTGTAGAATAATTGGTAGAAATGGACTGGCGTCATTACCCAACAATGTTAATTTGTATATTAAATTCAAACAGAAAGTGCTGGAAAATCCCAGCTGGTCTGGCTGCCTCTGCAGAGAGAGAAACAGAGTTAACGTTTCGAGTCCATTATGACCCAAAGAAGCATCATATTGGACTCAAGAACATTAACTCTGTTTCTCTCTCTGCAGAGGCAGCCAGACCAGCTGAGTTTTTCCAGCACTTTGTTTTTATTTCAGATCTCCAACATCCACAGTCATCTGCTTTTAGCTAATTATATATTAATTGAATGTTTAATTCTCTTCAGACAGTGCACATTAACTGGGGATTCACTGTGCTCCTTATGTATAGGAGCAGACTGACACTGTGGCTTTTGAGCTTGGTGGTGTATGTTTGTAATGTGTGTCTCCTTAAATAAAAATGTATAAAAGTGTGTACAGATTAGGTTCCAGTTCTATCCTTCACTGGCTGTTTTTCTGGAATAGCACAAGCGACTCATTGTGTAAAGCTAGTCTCAGTAATGATGACCATGAAAGTTATCACCAGTTGTCAGAAAAACCCATCTGTTTCACTAATAACCTTGAGGGAAGGAAACCTGCCATCCTTACCTGGTCTGGCCTACATGTGACTCCAGACCCACAGCAATGTGGTTGAATCTTAACTGCCCTCTGAAATGGCCGAGCAAGCCACCCAGTTCAAGGGCAGTTAAGGATGGGCAACAAATGCTGGCCTTGCCTGTGATGCCCACATCCCATGAAAGAATGAAGTATTGTCTCACGTGATTACCAAGATGGTTGAAGATAAATGAGATAGTACTCAGTCTCTTTTTGCAATTCCTATGGTCAATTTATTTTATGGGGCAGAATTTTCCCCCCGTCCGGGGGGGGGGAGAGTTCAGGAGCGGGCGCGCCTCCAATCGGCACCTCCCCGATCAGGGGCGTGCCACCATTTTATGCATGTGCGTGAAAGAGCGCACTCATCTCCCTGAGGCTAAGTGCTGCCTCAGGGAGATCGGTGCCAAATTTGAAAATGGTAAATGTACAGAAATAAAATTCCCCTGACATGTCCCCTCATGTAACACTGTCACATGAGATGGGACATGCCCATCACTTTTAATTAAGCTTTTATCAAATTTTTAAAAACCTACACGAAACCTCATTCCGCCCGTGGATGAGGCATCATGCTTTTTCTGAAGCCCTCCAGGGCTCCCGGCCTGCCCACCAACCTTTTAAGGTTGGACGGGCAGGTCCTTTAACTGGTTGAATTAGTTTTTAAATGGCTTCAATTGACCGTTGACAGGTCGGCGGGCGCACAGCCGATTCGGCTGAGCTCCCGCCGACCCGAAAATTGAAATGATGTCGGGAGTTCGGCCCCAGGATTTTACGCGTCAGCGAGCGGGCCCCGTCCCTAGCTTGCCGACCTCAATATCCTGGCCCCACAGTGTTTGCTGAGGGAAGAATGTTGGCCATGGGTCCATGAGAATTTCCTGTTCTTTTTACATGTGGTTTCATCTGAAAATTGACGTCTTTCGACACCTGACCGGATTGCTTTTCCCTAACTATATTTTCTTTTGTAACACTACAGTGGCCAGTTTGCTATCGTGAAGAAATGCTGCGAGAGAACCACTGGGATTCAATATGCAGCAAAGTTTATTAAGAAGCGGCAGGTTCGAGCCAGTCGAAGGGGAGTGAGACGCGAGGAAATTGAACGGGAGGTGAACATCCTACAACAGCTCCAGCACTCAAATATTATCACCTTACACGATGTCTATGAGAATAAAACAGATGTTGTCCTCATTCTGGAACTGTGAGTAAAAAGGATTTCCTTTTCTGTTGGTGGGATAAAGAAAGTCAGAACAGGAAGGATAGTATTAATTGGCCTGAACAATGAGTTGCTGAAACAGAAACCCTTTAATGTCGAGAATTATTTCTGTCCGTGCTAATGAAATGCAGCGACCAACTTGGTATGAATCAACATAAAGGCATCTGTCTCTAATATAAAGCTAGTGGACGGAGTGAACATTTAAGGTGGTGGATCGGGTGCCAATCAAGCGGCTGCTTTGTCCTGGATGGCATCGAGCTTCTTGAGTATTGTTGGAGCTGCACTCACCCCGGCAAGTGAAAGTATTCCATCACATTCCTGACTTTTGCCTTGTAGATGGTGGACAGGCTTTGGGGAGTCAGGAGGTGAGTTACTCGCCGCAGGATTCCTAGCCTTTGGCCTGCTCTTGTAGCCACAGTATTTATATGGCTGGTCCAATTCAGTTCTGCCCAATGGTAACCCTTAGCATGTTGATAATGGGATTCCGTAATGGTAATCGCTATTGCTGCAAAGCTTACAGCCTCCCATTAACTTGGCTCATAATTCACCCAGCAGCTTATCCCTTACATCCCTGCGCACTTTGCCCCATCCAGGCATCAGTCATGATTTGACTTGGTCGGGTGTTTAAAATGTTAGGAGGATTTGAGAAAGTTGGTGCAGGGATTTCCTTTGGTGTAAGAATTGAGAACATAGCCTTAAAATTAGAGCAAAGCTGCTCCTAAGCAAAATCAGGAAGCACTCTTTCCACATAAAGGGTAAACCTCTGACCCCAAAGTCCGAGGATACTGGGGAACAATTGACTAAGATCAATATTTTTTGTTAGGTGACAGTATTGAGGAAGCTGGATATAAGGCGGGAAAATAGCTTTGAGGTGCGCATCAGGCATTGAATGCCCAGAGGAGACCCATGGGATTTAATTTTCTATGTTTTCTCCTGGCCTATGTTCCTACCTAATACAATTGTAATGCAGGCTGACCACACCAATGATAATGAATGCTGACGGTGTGCAGGCACTGGAGCAGTCAGAGCTGCATTCTCATCTCCCACATTTGTTCTCGATGACTTTTCCTGACATGTGTTCCCTACCGTAAATGTGATTTAGTGATATACAATCCAGCCCCTGAGGGTAGAGAAACAGAGAGCTGAGTGACAGAAGCCATTGAGCCCCCTTGGCCTACCCCGCTATCCAGATGTGTGAATCAAACAGAAGAGGAGGAAACACAAATGCAAAGAGTTAAAGGAAAGAAAGATTTGCATTTATAGAGCGTCTTTCATGATCACAGGAAACCTCAGCCAATGAAGTGTAGCCACTGTTGTAAGAAATGCATCCACCAATATGCGCACAGCTAGTCCCCACAAACAGCAATGTGGTAAAAAAACAGCCTGTTTCACAGATATTGATTGAGGGATAAATATTGGACAGGTCACCGGGGATAACTCCCCTGGTCTGCTTTGAAATAGTGCCATGGAATCATTTACATCCACTTGAGAGTTAAGACTCGGTTTAATATCTCACCTGGAAGATGGTACCTTTGACTGCGCAGCCCTCACTCAGTACTGCACTTGGATCTCGGCCTTGACTTTTCTGCTCAATTCCAGGTGTGGGACTTGAACCCAGCACCTTCTGACACAGGCGAGAGTGCTGCCAACTGAGCCACGGCTGACACTGGAGTAGATGAAATGCAAAGGTTGACAGATGAGTGAGAGGTATACAGAGAGAGGGAGAGGGAGATGCACAAAAGAAAATGGATAGGTAGAGATAGACCAAAATAATTAAAGAGCAAAGAGTTACAGAAGCAGGCAGACAATAGTGTTTTTATTCATGAGCAGTGATACAGTGCTTCATCAATATTATATAATATTTTCATGGTACAACATGTCTCTCATTATAAAATATTGTTTCCTTCAGTTTACTGTGAGTAATATAATGGAGAATCTACAAAATACAAGAAACTAACATCTGTTATCTAATAGTGTAAACATCAAGTGAGATACAACAGATCCCCTTAACCAGCCAATCTCCACTTCCCCACTAGACGACAGCCTTATTTATTTATCACCACTTTGTTATTTCTGTCCCTGAACTAGTTCTCAGTCTATCTAATATTAATTGGATTCACGCCAGTTGGTGAAGTTAAAGCTAAGACACAGCTGCTTTCTTTGCTGGAGAGAATTTATTGACTTTGTTCATAGTTAACACTAGTCCCATCCCATCCTGTCCCACCCCACCACAACCCCCTCCAAAACCCCCCCAACAGTGTCCCAGCTATCCCCATTTATAGTTGTACAGATACCCATCACCTGTTTAACAATGTAATTTCCATTAAAACTTAATGTAATTGCCATTAAACCTTAACAATGTAATTAATAAAACACTGACATCTAACTTAGGATTTCACCATAAAGTCAAAATCAGCTCTGCATATCTAATGATGTCAAATGTACAGGCTAAGTGATGAAAGTTTTTAATTGCTTGCACAATATGCCAATAAAACAATTAGAGCTTCATTCAGTCTTGGGCCCTGTTCAATTTCTGGTTAGAATGGTTTACAGTTTCTTTTTTTTAAAAAGGGCATTGCTGTTGAAAAGGATCAGAAACAGCAAACTTGAATGAATTGGAGTGTTCTTGTTTTTTAGGCAGAGGGAACTTGCATTAACATAGCACCTTTCATGGTCTCAGGATATCTCAAAGTGCTTGACAGCCGATGAAGTACTTTTGGAGCGTGGTCACCGTCGTATATCAGCTGCCAGTTTAAATACGACAGAGTTTCAGAGCCATGAGCTAAATTGATTTTGGTGCTGTTAACTAAGAGAGAAACCTTGGCTAAACATCAAGCAGACTTCCCTGCTCTTTGAATAATGCCCCAGGACATTTTATCTACGCCTTTCGAGTGATAAATTAAACTGAGAGCCTGCAGCTGAGCCTTCGGGTTAACACTGAAATGGCACTTCTGACAATGCAGCATTGGAGTGTCAGCCAAGACTATGTGGTCAAGTCTCTGGATCTAGCTCTGAGGCGACAGTGCTACCAGTGATAAAAGTTCGTCCAATCTAGTTATCAAACTTCCTGCCACATACCGATTTAAGTAGCTGTTTAACATTTACAGAAGACGCGTTATCAGCAAAGTTGTTCCCACCAACAAAATCTGATTTTAATTTTACTTGCTGCACTCCTAAAGTTCACTCTGTGGGAGGAAGTCACTTTTTAGAAGTAAAAGTGGACATTTACCTACCCCCCCACCATCTCCAAAAGAAAGAAGGTTTAAAAAAAGGGGTGGGGGGGGCTGCACTATCTTAAGGGCAATGGAAGTGGATTCCATAGAAATTTCAAAAGGGAATTGGAAAGGGACTTGAAAGGGAAAAATCTGCAGCGTGATGGGGAAGAAGCACGGAAATAGGACTGTTTTAGTAGGTCTGTCAAAGAGCTGGCACAGGTACAGTGGACCGAATAGCCTCCCTCCGTAAGATTTGATAGCCCCTAATGTGAAGCCACATAAGTGGTTGCTGTTTTATTTCTGTTGCAGGATTTATCATAGGCTGAGATTTTGGGCAATATCACTTTTATGTTTAAAAAAAAAAGGAGACAAATAGTTCAAAATGTAAGTAGTCCTTATTCCAGCTCATTAACTCGCTGTTAAACGTTTTGAAAGCACAGCGTTTTGTACTGGAGAATACAATGATTGTTCCGAAAGATATATTTGCACTCGGTTCTGTGTGTTACTGTTTTTAATGGGCTCATTCACTGAATTGCAGCTGATGTTCCTCCTCCCACATCCCAATTTTTTTCCCGCCTCTCCTCTGCCGACTGCTGCTGGGATTGGGCGGGCACCAACTTCCTTTGGCCAGCTTCACCAACATGGGCAGATCCATAAAGTGCAAGCCTTTAGTTGGCTATTTAATCATGGGAGCCATCACAGGGCAAGCGGAGGAACATAGGAAATAGGAGCAGGAGTAGGCCATTCGGCCCCTCAAGCCTGCTCCGCCATTCAATAAGACCAAGGCTGATCTACCTCAATGCCATTTTTCCGCACTATTCCCATATCCCTTGATATCTTTAATATCTAGAAACCTATTGATCTCTGTCTTGAATACACTCAATGACTGAGCCTCCACAGAGAATTCCAAAGATTCACCACCCTCTAAGTGAAGAAATTCCTCTTCATCTCTGTCCCTTATTCTGAATGTGTGTCCCTCTTTCAAGACTGCCCTCTCCCCCCCCCAACCTCAACCAGGAGAAAAATATCCTTCCTGCATTTACCCTATCGAGATCTGTAAGAATTTTGTATGCTTTAATGAGATCACCTCTCATTCTCCTAAACTCTAGGGAATAAAGGCCCAGTCTCCTCATTCTCTCCTCATGGGTCAGTCCCATCATCCCAGGGATCAGTCTGGTGAACCTTCATTACACTCCCTCTATGGCAAGTATATCCTTCCTTAGGTACATGTGCATTCATAATGTATGGAAATGCACATTTATCAGCAGAAATCCTGTCCGACTTCCCTTCGCACACTCCCCCACCACCCCACTTTCCCTCCTTCCTCCCTGGAAGAGAGTGAATTGTGGCACTCCACTACTCCCTCAGATAAATTTAATGTTCAGGGATTAAACCTTGAAAGCATGTGATTCTTGAGGTCTAGTTGAACACCCGCTTTGTGGATCCTTGAGGGAGCTGAGTGTTATTCTTTCAAAGCTATACAATTAGATCACAAATTCTTAGCCTTAGTTGATCTTTACGAAAATTCAGCCAGGCTCTAGGCCGGTATTACAGTGAATCTTTGTTGGGATTTTTAGTATATTTACAATCCCACAAATAGCTACGTGAGAAATAGAAAAACGTTTTGTATTCTAAAGGTCGTTGGTTGAAATGGAGGCTCTCCTCTCCACCACAAATCAAAATGAAGAACCACAGAGGCCTTGGCCAGATTTTCCTCTCCCAGTGGAGGTACAAAGCAGGTTGTGAAACACTGAACTTGTTTTTTTCCCCCTGGGAAAGCTATTTTCCTCTTCCTTTTCGAACCCTACACCATTTTGGTGTGGCCTTTTTGTGGGTCAGGAAGGCCTCGAGTGTGAAAGGCACAGGCACCTCTTCCGAGATCGGGGTCCCCATTGTGAGGACCACAGGAAAATTGCATTTCCTCCCAGACACAATTTTCACGCGCTGCTGTGGGCTTTGGAAGACCTAAACGTATTGGCCTGTAACTTCCGCACTCCCCAGTGTTGGATTTGGGGATGTTAGGGGAATCCCTCTGACAAGTTCCCAGGTAAGGGTTTGAATGACAATTTCCTCTGGACAATTGCGCCGCGCTGGGAACCATCCGAAAAATGCGGTTTAAATCACAAACTTCAGATGGTTCCGCAGGGGTTATACCAATAGTTACCCAGAAAATGTTGAAGAATTAAAACCTCTTCTAACTTCTGGGTAACCATTCTAAAGGCCCAGGCCGACCTCACTGGACTCCCCCACCGATGCCCCACCCACAGGAGTCCTCCCATCCCCACCCGACCCCGGACCACCCCCCACCCACCTGCCGACCTCAGACCGCCCCCCTCCCCAACCTTGGAACCCCCTCTGACCTCGGAACCCCTGACCACACCCCCCACCCCCCAAAACCTCGGAGTCCCAGACCACCCCCGTACACCCCCAAACCACAAATCCTATCCACTTAGCTTAGACACTTACCTTCTCCCTGGCCTTTAAACTGACCTGCTTGACGGCAGCTAGTGCTGTAAATAAGAGGGCGTGGCCTCCTTGAACTTGCTGGATCTGCACTTTGCTGGGGCCTGCGAGGAGTCGCTGCAGGACCCAGGCAGTTCTGGTGAATGGAAGTGGCCACGCAATTTTCTTCTAATTTCTGCGGGCCCGCATTTTCCAACGCTAGCCTGAAATTACGGCCCATTATTTCCTTGAAGGGTTTGCGACCACTGGGGGAAGCCTGCTGAGGGTTTGGGAGCATTCAAAGTATAAAATGTTTTGATTCCTTCAAATATCACTGTTAGATGCTGTATTGTAACACAAATACATTTTCAATGCAGTGATTTATTATCGGAATCTGCAAAGGCAAGTTGACTCTTACATTGACCAGCATTGGGTAATTGTTGTCATGCATTACAATTGTCAAAAATGCCATTATGCATTAAAATGTAAATAAAATCCTGTCAGTCTATACTGTCATGTTTTGTGCTGTGATTTAAATTGACTGACTTTAAAAAAAACAACCCTGCTTTTGAAAGTTGAAAAAAATCTCTGCTCTTGCTTCCCTCCATTGATTGACAGGCACTCTGCTTTGAAATGGAAATGGACACCATTCTACTTCTGTCAGTTTCAGGCAATGTAGCTGGGAGCTTTTCGAATGACTGCTGTAGCCATTTTGAATGCTTAGCTAGGTTTCAAAAGTTGATAATGGCTTCAGCTCAGCAGCTGGTCTATTGATCCAAAAACAATGGAAAGTTTTAAGAAGCTATAATAACAGAATATGCCTTTAATGTGATTTCTTGTTTGCTTACAAACCTGATAGACACTTAAAGGATTACAACTTTTTTTTGAACTGGAGTCATTTTCCTGGCCCCCCCCCACCCCCCCAACCCCAGTAACAATGATAGTCTGTTTGAATGCAGGATTTTGTTGAATTGTTAGAGATTTAATTTCTTTTTTTTACAATGATTTGAAAATAATTCCCATTGCTATTGCATAGCTCCTGAGGACTGTACATAGTGAATACATACATAGTGGCTATGGTGGGGGGGGGCAGGGGCATGGAGGTGGCATGGGGTATCTGATGGGACATGAGGTGGCATGGGGAGTGGGTATGGGGGTGTGAGGTTTATGGGGGCCTTTAAACAATGGTAGGAGCTGAATGCTGTATTGGAGAGCCGAGGAGGACCTTCTAACAGGCCCACCTCCGCATCCACAATTCTCACGCACTCCATGACGCTTGCAAAATGTACCGCGAACATTACCCTTGTGTGAAAACACAAAAATCCCCGGGCAAGGTCACACATGATTCAGGGGTGTATTTTGGAAGGTGTAGAGGTGCACAGGTTGTATTTTCCAGAACCCGCATGAAGATCTTGGCCCATATAGGTGAGGGAGCCTTTGTTCAGGTCAAACATTGCTTTTGGTGGGTGAAAAAATCTATTTCAAATGTTAATATTGATTAACAAACAGATTATTCTAAACTCTCTGAATATTAAATTGTCCTTGAAGCTATGGGGAGAATTTATTCTGGGGTTGCAATTACATTAGGGAAAATGTATGTAAGCAAGAGTAGTTTTCAAGCATTAACACCTGTTGGTTCTGTAATATAAAAGAAACCTAAATAATATATTGCTGGAAATACTCAGCTGGTCTGGTAGCATCTGCAGAGAGACACAGAATTAACGTTTCAGGTCGGTAACCTTTCATCTGTTTTTATTTCGGATTTCTGGCATCCACAGTATTTTGCTTTTATTTAAAGTAAGTCCCAAAGCATAACTTGCAGCTATGGTGCTAAACTTTCACTCTGCGAACAGTATTTGAACTCAGATAGTGAACTGGAATTTGCATTGTCTCATTTTGCAGATATAACCAGTCAAACCAAACTGTTTCATTCAAGAGTTCTGCTGCAAATCAGACCCCTGAGGCTTGAATTTTCGTAAAGACAGAGATGGTCTCTACCTTGGCCAAAATGGTGCTGAAGACCCGATTCCAGAACTGGCATCCACTTTTTTAACAGAGGTGGGGGGTTGGCGGTGGGGGGAGACAGGGGTGGGTTGTACTTTGTACATCTGTGGATCAGGGAGGTGCCTGCTCATGTTAGCTGTCTTCAAAAGATCCATTTTTTTTGTAACTGGGATGTCCAAAACACAATGTATGGGTTTTAGACCTTTCAGGAGAAGGTCTAAAGCTGTCAGAGTTTTTTGGAGAGATAGGGTTCTTTTGGCGGTCCAGGGACACCTTTGGGAGAGTTCAGATGCTCTTTGGGATTGTTAAAAGTAGGTTTGAATGTGCATAAAAACTGGATAAACCTATTGGAACTATCAAGCTGATTGGAACTGTCAAGGCATTTAAATCTCCTGGTCTTTAAATTTTTTGACATGCCGCTGGGCGTGGGGTGTGGGGGGTGGTGGTGGGGTGGGGTGGTTGTTGGCGGAGGTGGGCAGGTATCCAGTGGTACTTGTTCAAACGCGCTCAGTGCCAGATTGAGCGACCCAGCATTGCTGGCAGCTACCACTGCTCCTAGCGTCACTTCGGACGCCTCGGTAGGTAGGGGATGGGGGCAGGATTTAGCCGTCAGGGTCCTTGATCCCGGGGAAGGCCCGTGCTGGCTGCTTAAGTATCTGATTGGCTGCGTGCATGAAGTGGCATGGGTTGGCATGGTAGTGTCATGGGGGAGTGGGTGGGGGGTTGTGAGCGGTGAGGGATGGAGGGGTGTTCTTTGTTTTATTCACAACTGGGACGTAGCGCCAGTGGTTAATGCCTTCCTGAAAGGAGGTGTCACGGGTTTACCGCCCACCTTCTAGCCAGCAGGCAAAACACTCGTCTCCTGGATTAAATTCTGCCCCCAGTCTCCCCATGGGAACTGCTATGAAAGTTGGACAGAAGCACTGGGGTATAAAAGGCCCAAACTGTGGCAGTCCATTTGTTTCAGTAAGTTCATGGTTTAATTTAAGATAATTGAAGGACTTTGAGGGAAAAGCAGGGGAACGGATTTAATTTGGTTTGTTTAAAATTTTGCTTGGCCTCCTTCTGTGCAGATTCTACAATTTATGTTAGGAAAGGAAATAAAGAGAAGGAAATCGATGGTTACTAATTTTGACGAACTGAAGTCTGAGCATAAAGAGGAAAGAAAACCTCACACGGCGACAAAGCAAAACAAGCGTCACCTGAGGAATGTTAATAGGTAGCGTGTACCCAGGGCTAAGATTGATGGGGTTGAATTTGACCAAATGTTTGAGCTGTTTTTTCCTGTCCTGAATACTCCAGATTATAACGATAAGGTTGAATAAAATAGACGTGGGGGAGTTTTAACTCATGGAGGTCAAATGGGCAAAAATTCCCAGCGCACTGGGACCCGTTTCCAACCAGCTGACTTCCAGGTTTCACTGAGGCAGGACAAGGAGTGGGGGCCCAGAAGGGAAAGACAGTAAACATTGGGAAATGAGAGTACGGGTCCGAACTGGTCCTGTATACCTTAAAATGGAGCACCAGTAAACACTGCGAAATAAGAATACTGGCCCGAACTGTTTTTTCCTCCTGTGTGAGGGGTGGTGCTGCCAATCCGCTCCCAGGAAGGGGTTTGGTGTTTTACCTGTGGCCCGGTGGGTTTCTCAGGCCTTGGCAAATCCTGTAGGTGTAGCAAGGCGAGGACAGCCTTGGGGAAAAGGCAAGCCCCTCCCCAG
The DNA here is from genome assembly GCF_964194155.1 of Cetorhinus maximus. NCBI lineage: Eukaryota > Metazoa > Chordata > Chondrichthyes > Lamniformes > Cetorhinidae > Cetorhinus > Cetorhinus maximus. Next base: position 16,717,216 of record NC_135908.1, on the reverse strand, counting down.
CCGGCTTGTGGGCCAGGAGGAGCAGGATTGCTTCCTCTCAGCGCCACCTAGCTGCACTCCCGCCACCCTTCCCCACCCCACCCCACCCCCCATCCCCCACCACACCGCCTCACCGCGGGGGCCGGAAACTAGTTCCTGTGGCCTCCTCTGGAAAGCTGCCCAGCTGATTGGAAGCCAAGCCTGTCAGTCAGGCTGACTTCCCTGCAGGAAACCTGTCAGGTTCAAAATTCACCACCATGGAGTTACAATTGTATGGGGAACCTAGACTCCTGTGTCTCTTGCGTGCTAGTGAACCACACTCTTTCCCACCTGCACCAGCAACTTCCCTCAATGCCACACATGCACCAGCCCCCTCCCCCATTGGATGAGTCAATGTATTTATTGTGCCTTGGCTTAAATTCTCATTCTTTGAGTAACCGTTGCCTGGTAATACAGCTCAGAGGAAACAGCACTAATGTGCTGTATTATTGAGTGATGGGACACACCTGTGATCACTCTAAGGAAGGGTGGTGGAAGCAGATTCAATAGTAACTTTCAAAGGGGAATTTGATATATACTTGGAACGGATACTTTGCAAAGCAGGGGTACGGGACTAATTAGGTAGCACTTTCAAAGAGCCAGATCAGGCATGATGGGTTGAGTGGCCTCATTGCGCTGTCTGATTCTGTGGGTGGAATTTAGTGCCCTCCCCCAAGGCAAGTTTGGAGGGGAGGAGAGTGGCAGGAGGAGCCCCCACACCTTCCTACCTCCATTCCAATTAAGTCCGTGACGGGAAGGCTGGAGGCCGAGCCCTCCTTCACCGTCCCCCACGACGACACTTCCCACCATCACTCACCTGTGGCCTGGGATCCAGTGATGATAGACCGTGAGTGGGTGTTGTACTAATGGCAGCCACCAGCTCACCCATGCTGCTGCCTGCCTCTGATTGGCCAGCAGCTCCCAGCAAGGGGTGGGGGGCAGGGAACATCTGCCCCGGAGAAGGACCCACACTGTCCAGTTAAGTGCCTGAATGGCACTTAATATGGTGGGCCTCTCCAGCCAGTGGGTGAGACCCCCATTGCCTCCACTTAATACCACCCTATATGTTCCTTACCTAAGGTCATGGGAAAGTGCAAGTTTGAGTTCTGGTTCTTCTACAGCTTGCATTCCTGTAATGTATTTTGTGTTCCAAAGTGTTTGACAACCACTACTTTAGCATAGTTTAATCGTTGTCTGCCCTCTCTCATTAGAGAGACACGACTGATAGTGAGTTTAACTTGAGGGTCGTCACGCCTCAGACGAGGGGAGAGGTTGAGATCAATGACCTCAGCCAGTACCAGGAGTTGAACCTGCGCTGCTGGCATCACTCTGGAAACACAAACCAGCCATCTAGCCAGCTGAGCTAACCAACCCCCTACTTGTTTACGGGGGAGGAGGTGAGAGCCTGTTATCTCTCTCGAAGCAAGCTAAAACCTGAGGGTGCTCACACCTCTTGACTATGAGTTCCACAATAACATTTATTGGAATGCATGGGATGGGCACCAGGCATGTTGAGGAGTTTGACACATTTTGCTGAACTGTTGCCCCATGACTACAATAAAATAATCTAGGAAAGGGGAAGGGTGGAAAATTGCAGCTCTGTAGATATGACTCAGTTGGTGCCTGACTGACAAATTCTCTGTACTGTTGAGGAACCTGTACCTGTGCAGTTTGACTGTAAATGATTTAAGCAAGTCGTTATTTACCTCAAAGATAAAAATAAAAAGCTAAAAGCTACTGCGGATGATGGAAATCCAAAACAAAAACAGAATTACCTGGAAAAACTCAGCAGGTCTGGCAGCATCGGCGGAGAAGAAATCAGTTAACGTTTCGAGCCTTCACGGCCCTTCGGCAGAACTGAAGCATAGTTAGAAGAAGGGAGAAATATAAATTGGTTTAAGGTGGTGGGGGGGTGGGGGGGGAGGGGGGGGGGATAGAGAGACATTGAGGGTGTGGTGATTGTGGAGATGAGCAGATAATCAAAAGATGTCACAGACAAAAGGGTCAAAGAGGTGTCGAAGGTGGTGACAGTTGTCTGAGAAAAGTGCTAATTAAGAATGGAAGACAGGATATTCAAAGTACAGCTCTAGTGGGGGTGGGGTGGAAAGACTAACAAGGTTTTAGTTTAGATTTAAAAATAATGGAAATTTACCTCGCCTGTGTTGCTAACATCAACCCTCAGTGATGAAATGGCTTGTTTGTTTGTGATACATCTGGTTCAGGAGTATAATGTGCATCTAATAGTACAAATATTACATGGTGTTATTTGGTACAAAAGATAATGGGAGGGAGTGGTAACCACACCAAGGGCAGAGATTCGGGATAAGTCTGAAACTCAGAGTTTTGTCGTTTGCACTCAGATAAGAATATTGTGAAAGCGCTGAAATTATATTTACAATATATTTATACAGCAATTTGCATTGATATAGCGCCTTTAACGTAGAAAAACACAGGCAGAGAAAAATGGATGAGGAGCCAACAAAGGAGAGAATTTTAAGTTGGATTTTTTTGGCAAATGGGTTGCCAGATTATGCCAGTGAGGACAAGGTGAATAGGCCTCGACGCAGAATAGAATATGGGAAGCAGAATTTTGGATGAGCTGTCGTTTTTTTCGAGGTTCAAGGATGGGGAGCCCTCGAGGGGAGCTTTGGAATACTTGAGTCTGGAAACTACCAAGATTCGAGCAGCAGATAATCTGAGGCTGGGGAGGTGGTATTATTACAGACGAAGATGGTATTAAGGAGGTGGGTAACATTACAGATGGAGAGGATATTAAGGAGGTAGGTAACATTACAGATGGAGAGGATATTAAGGAGGTGGGTAACATTACAGATGGAGAGGGTATTTAGGAGGTGGGTAACATTACAGATGGAGAGGATGTTTAGGAGGTGGGTAACATTACAGATGGAGAGGATATTAAGGAGGTGGGTAACATTACAGATGGAGAGGATATTTAGGAGGTGGGTAACATTACAGATGGAGAGGATATTAAGGAGGTGGGTAACATTACAGATGGAGAGGATATTAAGGAGGTGGGTAACATTACAGATGGAGAGGATATTAAGGAGGTGGGTAACATTACAGATGGAGAGGATATTTAGGAGGTGGGTAACATTACAGATGGAGAGGATATTAAGGAGGTGGGTAATATTACAGATGGAGAGGATATTAAGGAGGTGGGTAACATTACAGATAGAGAGGATATTTAGGAGGTGGGTAACATTACAGATGGAGAGGATATTAAGGAGGTGGGTAACATTACAGATGGAGAGGATATTAAGGAGGTGGGTAACATTACAGATGGAGAGGATATTAAGGAGGTGGGTAACATTACAGATGGAGAGGATATTAAGGAGGTGGGTAACATTACAGATGGAGAGGATATTAAGGAGGTGGGTAACATTACAGATGGAGAGGATATTAAGGAGGTGGGTAACATTACAGATGGAGAGGATATGAAGGTTGAATGTTCAGCTTGTGGTGAAATTTGGATATAAAGAAAAGGGGGGGGGGAAATAGGTAACAAAGTTTCCCAGCAAGGAAGGGTTGCTTGGAGATGGGGAAGGGGCTTGCGAGGACAGACTGATATCACTGAGGATGTGGAGTCGAGAGGCTGAGGGAGGAAAGGAGAGAGGCTATCCTGGTGAGAAATTTTGGGTGGGGTTCGGGAGTTGCAAACAGCAGAACGAGGATTTTAAAGGAGAAACGGGAAGGGGTAGATCAAGGTGAGATATCACAGCAGGGTTGTCTATAATTTAAAGCACTTGTGTCTAACCTGCCCTGCTACCAATGGAAAGTATATCTCCTTCAGTGGAGAACATTATGAAGACGAACAGATGGAATGCTACATTCTAAGTCGATCTCCTCAGAGGAACAGGACATCCTATAGAAGATTCCAGACCTGCGGCCCCAGCAGGGAGTGCGAGCTTGTGGAGAAGCCAGGTGAAAGTATCAGGGTTATAATGTCCTGTACTTCTAGGAATGCACGTTCCCTGCAGTGAGTCACAGTTTGTTTCATTCTGACCCAACTACAAAATTACCAGTTTTAATGAACAGCCAGTTACTAAGAAATATCAGTGTGTTATCTCCTACCGGAAAAGTTATCTGCCTATTTTGTGGGTAAAGTATTTGTGTTATCTACAATAGGGCAATTGGTTTCCTCAGTGACTTGGTAAACAGGCAGTGTTATTCAGAGTAGTTCAGTCCCTGTAAATTGTGTAGTTTGCTGCTGATTTCTGGGCTTGTATACTGAGGGGTAAGTGTTTGTGCTGGGGCTTGTAGTGCGAAGACTGACAACCTAAAGCAGCCTGATCCTTTTCTTGTTTGTCGAAACATGTCTGCCTAGTGATGCACGATTATTGAACCATGACTGGGACTTAATGATGCCTGTTATCTACTTGAGTGGGAGGTGCATCAAAATTGAAGATGGCCGATGAGAAGAAACCAGCTGCCAAGAAGGGAGCCAAGAAAGCCTCAAAGGAAACCGGCAGCAAAGGACGGGAAGAAACAGCGAAGGTCGAGGAAGGAGAGTCACTCCATCTACATCTACAAAATGACGGAGCAGGTTCACCCCGACACCGGCATCTCCTCCAAGGCCATGAGCATCATGAACTCGTTCGTGAACGATATTTTCGAGCGCGTTGCGGGTGAGGCTTCCCGCCTGGCCCATTACTACAAGCGCAGCACCATCAGCTTCCGGGAGATCCAGACCACCGTGCGCCAGCTGCTGCCTGGGGAACTGGCCCAGCACGCTGTGTCAGAAGGGTCAAAGGCAGTGACCAAGCACACCAGCTCCAAGTGAAACTACTCCACAATGGACTGAAAAACATATTCAAACAAGTGTAATCGGCATGTTCTTACATATGAATGTGGAGCAGGAGTAGGCCGCTCGGTTCCTCGAGCCCGTTCCGCCATTTAATAAGATCATGGCTGATCTGATTGTAACCTCCCGCCTACCCCAATAACCTTTCACCACCCCCCTCCCCCCTTGTTAATCAAGAATCTACCAGCTCTGCCTTAAAAATATTCAAAGACCCCGCTGCCTTTGTCTTTTGAGGAAGAGAGTTCCAAAGACTCACCACCCTCTGAGAGAAAAAAAATTCTGCTCATCTCCGTCTTAAACGAGTGACCCCTTATAAGCGAGACGTTGTGGACACGTTTCATGTTAATGGATAAAACCCAGTGGCTTTTTGTTCTCAGTGTTTACACGACATGTTATGCTGGAGAAACTTATGTTGAATCAACACCGCTTAGCAAGAAGTGACAGTGATGATAGCTTGCTGGCATTGCCTCGGAGTTTGGGACAGAGAACATATTGTGGGATTTGAAACAAGTACAATGAAAGTGATTCACAGTCCGGCCAGTGCCCTCAAAGTCTAAACAATAGCAATAGGCTCATTATGCAGAGTAATGTTCTGCCTGTGAGTGGAAGCGTATTGGATCATTGCTGCCTTCTCCTTGAAAAGTAACAGGAGAGTAATGCGGACCTGGCGAAAGCACTTCCTGAAGGTCCTGCTCCAATTATTCCTCAGTGGGCGTGGATAAAGTGATCTGTTTCAGAGCAACAGTTTACAAGACAGCAACACAGCTGAGGAGTTTGACAACATCAAATGCAGCAAAAAATGAAGCCTCTGCGGTTTCTGAGAGAGATCAGAAGAGAGAGAGAGATTGCAGAGAGATTGCATTACAACTGGTAATGCATTTTCTCAGAAACCTGTTCGTATATAGACTTTCCATTGTATTTTACCATTGAGCTTGAGTGCTTGCGTAGGGTCAGATAATGGTAACCAATGTGTACAAAGGTGAGCTGAAAGATGTCAAAAAAAACACAAATACTGTGACCAAAGACAGAGGAGACCATATCATATGACTAGACCAGGAGATAAATAGTTGTTTAAATGTAGAATGTGTTCCCCTTCTACCCCAGCTCCATGACATGAGTAAATGGTTATTGGCTGTCCGTCTGCCCGTGAATAGTTACCTGAGTAACTGGAACTAGCGACACAAGATTGTAACTGAGCTTCAAAAGAGCTTGTTTGTTTTTATCCAGCACTGGGTTCATTTTGGTCATTTTTTTTTCTTTTAAAGTATCTTTACTGTTTCTGCTCATGGGTCTTATTAAATACATTTGTACTGGAGAAGAACTCTGGATTTAAAACTGGACCTCCAAAAATAGTAGTCGTGGCCCCGGTAAATAGCATTGCATTTGTTGAAGGGAAGATCATTGCAAGGATCCTTCTTGATCACCTCCTCCCAAATGGCCAAAGAACTCAATCCAGAGTTGCAGTGTGGTTTTAGCCCACCTAGAGGCATCACAGATATGATCTCCGCTGTGTGGCAAATTGGAAAAGAAGGGCGAGGAACAGAACAGTGCCTTTTTCGACCTCACGAACCTGTCAACCACGAAAGCTTATGGAGTCCTCTTCTACGAATTGCACTGCCCTGAGTAACTCGTCACCGTCCTCTGTCTATTCCACGATAACATGGAAGCCATGATCCTCGCCAATGGAGCCATGGCAGACCCTATCTCGGAGAAGACTGGGGCCAAACAAGCTTGTGTCATCGGGCTTTCCACTAAACATCCAGAAAACTAAGGTCCTCTTCCAACCAGCCCCCACAGCACAGGATCCCACAGTGATCCTGAAAAATGTGGACAATCTTCCATATCTTTACAGGTCTTCCTCTTGACAAAGGCAGACATAGATGATGAAATTCATCATTGCCTCCAATATAGCCAGTTCAGCCTTCAGCCTACTGAGGAAAAGAGAATTTGAGGACCAGGGTCTCAAACCCAAGACTAAGGCCATGGTTTACTAGGCAAAAGTTATCCCTGCACTTCTATGTGCTTCAGAGACTTGGAGAACCCACAGCAGACACCTCAAAGCACTGGCAAAGTACCACAAGTGGTGCTTTTGCAAGATCCTCCAAATCCGGTGGCAGGAAAGGTGGTACAACAGCAACATCCTCTCCCAAGCCAACTTGCCCAGCATCGAGGCACTAATCCCTCAAAACCAGCTCCACTGAGCATGACATGTTGTTCGTATGGCTGACACCAGACTCCCGAAACAACTGTTCTACTCGGAACTGGTTGCGGCAGGAGACTCCCAAGAGGAGTGTGGAAATGTTTTAGAGGACATCCTTGCAGCATCCCTGAAGAGGTCAAACATACCCGGCAACTTGTGGGAGTCCCGGGACATGTGACTAATCAAAATGGAGAAGGCTCATTCGGAAGGCACTGAGCATAGCGAGGGGATTCGCCCCGGGAATGTGCAGAGCGAAGACGAGGCATCGGAGGGAACGCAGGAACGCCCCAAAAGCTCGTCTGCCCGACCCTTCAGGCACCAGCTGTGCCACATGTGGCAGGGTCACCAGATCGCACATAGCCGCCCTCACAGAACCCATCGAACCAGAGTGGAAGCAAATCATCCTCGATCCTGAGGGACTGCCTAAGAAGAAGGGAGTTATTTCACTGTAATCACCTTCCACAGGGATGTTTTGTAAGTGCTTACGTTTCTGGTTGCTGGGCATGACACATACATACCACAGTGATGACATAGATCTACCCAAACAGCAATCACCAAATCAAAACCTCTTGGAAGAATTGACATGATGTTGTAAGTTCCAATGTGAAACTTGATTTGGTTTACAACTCTTAGCTAAATTTTATTAGCCTGCGAGTATTTATTGTGTCTGTATGGTTTCTGCTCCTGTGTATAACTTGTACTGTTTCAGTTACCTGCCGGGTTCCAAGCTGCTTTGTGCTGTCAGTGACTTTCAGTATGAAAACTGTTGTTATGTCCCATGTCGCTGTTTGGAGATATCCAACTTGTGGCCTCGGTGTCACGTGCATCCTCCAAGTAATGATAGCCCTGGTGCTGAAAGTCCAGGAAGCTCAGTCCAACCATGACTATGTTTCATATTCACTGTTTAGTCCTGTTTGAGTGTTGTGGCCCTGGACATTTAATGTTCTGAGGGCCGTTGCTCCATTAGGTGGATAAATCAGAGATCAACAAGCTTAAGGTGACGTGTAACAACAAGCTTCACTTATATTGTGCGTTTTGCATTGTGAAACATTCTGAGATGCTTCTCGAGAGCTTTATCAGAGAAAAGATATCAGCGAACCTCGAGGAGACTTTTGGTCAGATAACCAAATGCTCAATCAATGTGGTTGGTTTTATATTACTCTTGCTCATTCGGCCCTTCTGGATAATAATCCATACAGATGTGAGTCTCTAACTGCTTAATCCTGCCCCCCCAATTCCCCTCCCCCTGAACACAGACAACTAAACTGTTACTACTAACTGAAAGACTTTGCATTCGCTGCTCTTTCTCCATGATAAACATGGTGATGAAACACATCCAATGGGCATATGTCAGTCAGAATTAACTTGAGAAATACTAAACAGTGCAAAACCCAATCCTGCAAACCCGTTTAACTCTGGTATCTCCTGCATGGAACCAACGGAGACCTCAGGAAGAGGCCAAGTGGAAGCGTTGACTTGCCACTTCCATCTGTAAGCACTTGTAAACTCTTCAGTCTTCACCTTTACACTCGTGTGCTGGGATCCACCATGGAGATGTTCATGGAAGCTCTTCCACCTGTTGCTTTCCTGGATTCTCCATCACCATTCACAACTGGATGTGTCCAGGGTAGTGAGTTTTGCTCTGAATCCCTGGTAGTGAAACAGTTTAGTTCTGACTATAGCTTACTGCTTTTTGAATTTAGCGTGCAGGCAGACTTGTATTGTAACTTCACTGGTAGCTGTTAGCACATTTGAGATTGTCTGTAAAGCATTGAGAAGGCCATACATCTCATCAGTAATGTGGAGGAGAAGCCATTTTAGGGAGTAGGTCTTTGTAGAATCTGGGAGTTTCCCAGATTGAGGCTTTGAAATTTGCAATTACTTGGATTGAAATTGGATCAAGAAGCAGAGGGCACAGATTTCAGTTAATTGGCAAAAGAAGTAATGGAGGCATGAGAAAAAAAACTTTTTCATGCACTGAGTGTCTGGGACCTTGAATGCACTGCCTGAGCGTGTGGTGGGGAAGATTCAATTGAGGCATTCAAAAGGGAATTGGATTGTTATCAGAAAAGGAAGAACGTGCAGGGCGATGAGGAGAAGGTTGGGGGGCGGGGGAGTGGCACTCGGTGAATTGCTTGCTCAGAGAGCCAGTGCTAGCATGAGGGGCTGAATGGCCTCCTTCTGTGCAGCAACCATTCTGTGAAAGTGTGCACCTCTCTTTGGGTGAGCTGGTAGCGGGGAAGATTGGCAATGTTGGGATGTTTCCTGTGGGTGGTGTAGGACTCAGTTTGTATAATTGGACAAAGAAGTTGATTTCGGGGTGAATTTGGTCTCTTTTCCTAATTGATACTCCTGTTCTGCAGTTGTTGCTTGGAATTTTCCTGGCCCGCTCCTCTGTTCCTAATTAACTCTGGGGTTTCAAAGCAGCCTTTCTGTTGCTCCTTACAACAGGAAGTTGAGTTCAGCCCTGGCCTCTATCAGGGTTCACAGCTTGCTCTCCAGTGTCCTGCGCTGAGCTTTTAGCTCCAACAACATTTGCTCCACATCTCTCTGGGCTTGAATTTCTTGGTGGAAGAGGAGGCAGTAATATGGGCCCTGAGAATTGCCTCTTGGGTTTTCCAGACTGGCATGGCGGGGAGGTATCGGGGCTGCTTTAAAGTAGTGGGTGCACTGTACCCTCAGGGAGGCTGTGGACTCCAAGGCACCAGTGATCACTTGGTTTAGGTCAGTGTTGTTAGAGTCACTGCTCATACATTGAGTAAAGGACCAATCTGGAGCCAGTCTTTTCCTTAACACAGGTTTACTCACAAAACCACAGAACATAGGCAGACTCCCCTTTTCCTCACCTCCCCCCCCCCCCACCCCGCACCCCGCACTGTGTACACCAGGTCTTATACACTTAAGAATATTCCCTAACCTTTCCCCAATTAGTAACAGCTGCTCTTACTTACAGACTAAAGCATGACTCGATGGGCTGAAGGGCCCCTTGTGCACTGTATGATTCTGTGATAAACAAGTGTCAGAGGGTGGCTGATAGTTTAGTGAGTACAAGAAGGAGGGTTTATTGTCACAGGTGTCTAAGGGCCTGATAGGACAGTTTTGAACTTGAGATAAGTGTTAGAAATATTTCTTGTGCTTAGTGCTAAAATCCACTAGCCTAACCAAACCCTCTCCCGCTGTGTATTGGTGTGTCTGTATAAATGCATATAGTAATGTAGCATTGCCCAGGGATTGAACAGACACCTCGTAACTTTATTCCACTTGCTGGCAATGGAACCAGCCCTCCCCTGATGACCTGGCCTTCGATGGCGAAAGAATGAACACTCCATTAGGTGATTCAATCCTTACTGTACTAACCAGTTTTAATGAATGTGAAAATTAATCAGTAGCAGAAAGTCAATGCAGTAAATTTCACTTTGTGTGAAGTAAATTTAACTTCCTCAAAACAAAAATTGCCCAGGTATGTCTTGTCCACAAAAAGCAGGACAGATCTAACCCAGCCAATCACCGCCCTATCAGTCCACTCTCAGTCACCAGCACAGTGATGGAAGGTGACAGAGCTATTAAGCGACGCTTACGCAGCAATAACCTGCTCTCTGATGTTCAGTTTGGGCCACTCAACTCCTGGCCTCCATTACCGCCTTGGCCCAAACTAGAACAAAAGAGTTGAACTCGAGGTGAGAGTCACAGCCCTTGACATCAAGGCAGCATTTGACCAAGTGTGGCATCAAGAAGCCCCAGGAAATTGAAGTCAATGGGAAGTTGGTGGGGAGCGGGGGGAATCTTTCCACTAGTTGGAGTTGTACCTAGCACAAAGGAAGGAGGTTGTGGTTGTTGTAGGTCAATCATCTCAACTCCAGGACATTGCTGCAGGAGTTCCTCAGGGTAATGTTGAAAGTCCAAACATCTTCAGCTGCTTCATCAATGGCCTTCCCTCACAATTAGGTCAGACATGGGGATGTTCACTGATGATTGCACAATGTTCAGCACCATTCATGACTTCTCAGATACCGAAGCAGTCTGTGTCTATATGCTGCAAGACCTGACAGCACCCAGGCTTGGGCTGATAACTGGCAAGTAACATAACACAAGTGCCAGGCAATGACAATCTCGAATGAGAGAGAAGCTAACCATCCCCTTGACATTCAATGACATTACCATCGCCGAATCCTCCTCTATCAACATCCTGGGGATTACCATTAACCAGAAACTGAACTGGACCAGCCATATAAATACTGTGGCTACACGAGCAGGTCAGAGACTAGGAATCCTGTGGCGAATAACTCGCCTCCTGACTCCCCAAAGCCTGTCCCTATCTGCAAGGCACAAGTCAGGAGTGTGATAGAATACTCTCCACTTCCCTGGATGAGTGCAGCTCCAACAAAACAAGAATCTCAACACCATCCAGGACAAAGTAGCATGTTTGATCTGCACTCTATTCGTCACCTTAAACATCCACTCCCTCCACCACCAGTGCACAAGTGGCAGCCGTGTGTACCATCTTCGAGATGCACTGCAGCAGCTCACCAAGGCTCCTTCAACAGCATCTTCTAAACCCATGACCTCTACCACCTAGAAGGACAAGGGCAGCAGACACATGGGAACACCATCAACTGCAAGTTCCCCTCCAAGCCACTCATCATCCTGACTTGGAATTGTATCACCGTTCCTTCACTGTTATTTGGTTAAAATCCTGGAACTCCCTCCCTAACAGCACTGTGGGTGTACCTACACCACATGGACTACAGCGGTTCAAGAAGGCAGCTCATCACCACCTTCTCGGGGGCAATTAGGGATGGGCAATAAATGCTGGCCTAGCCAGCGATGCCCACATCCCATGAAAGAATTAAAAAAAAACAGATGTGACATGGCATTTCCAACAATATTCCACCTAGCACCTGTATTACAGAATCTACATGTGATTTAAGAACATAAGAAATAGGAGCAGGAGTAGTCCATACTGTCCCTCGAGCCTGCCCTGTCATTCTACATGATCACAGCGGATTTTCCACTTTCTCTCCCTACCCCCGATATCGCTTGATTCCCTTAAATCTATTGATTTAATTCTTAAATACACTAATTGGTTGAGCATCCACAGTCATCTGGGTTAGAGAATTCCAAAAATTCACAACACTGAGAGTGAAGTTTTTGCTTGTCTCAGCCCCAATTGGCTGACCCTTATCCTGAAAGTGCGACCCCTAATTCTAGGCTCTCCAGTTCGGGGGGAGGGGAAAGAGCCACTCAGCATCTACCCTGACTAATCTTCCAATAATTTTATACATTTCAATGAGATAACCTCTCATTCTTCTAAAGACTTCCTCACTTTTATACTCCAACCCTCTTGAAATAAAGACGAACATACCACTTGCCTTCCCAATTGCTTGCTGCACTTTTGCATGTTAACTCTCTGTGATTCATCTACAAGAAAAGAATCTAAAAGAAAAATATTCTGCTTTACCATTCTTTGAAAAGTGGATCATTTCACATTACTCCACATTATTCCCATTTGTCGCCTTCCTATCCAAATACTTAACTTGTCCACATCTCTTCGCAAACTCCTTGCGTCCTTCTAAAACCTTCTTCCCCACCTAACCTTGAATCAGAGTGCTTTCACCTTTCAGGACCCCAGCCAAGGTTCTGGAAATTCTGCTGCCCCCAGTAAGGTTGGTGGCCAGCTCTACTGGGAGACCGCCTTGGTACCTACTTGATTAAACATGGGTATATTTCATGTGACCCTGTTAGACTATCCCTAGGGCTGAGGTGCAGTGGAGCATGAAGAACCAAAGACCTGATGCAGACCTGGTAAAATATGCACCCTGCTTTTTTGGAGTTCAAACTGGGATAAAAGGGACCTTTCCCAATTAAATAAACCTCTTGACCGTCCGTAGGCTTGAAACGCAACATTAGCTGCCACCTTGGGCTTGGGTTAGCCGTCTCACGTGATAGCCTTGTCTCCTCTCCATGTTCAGAACTAAATGTTTCTAATGTCTGGATCCACTACGAAATTTAATTTAATCGATGCCGACATTCCAGACAGGGCTCTCTGTGGTTGCCAAAAGCTCATAAATAGATAAATGGGTGAACTCAGCCATTTCCCACTCCCAGCGCGGACCTGTGCTCAAAGGGAATGGGGATCAGGGGAATGGTATCACGTGATGGTAGTGCTTTCAGCAGCTACCTCTCCATTGGATGCAAGGGACCACTGACTTTGGAACACCAGCCTTTCTTTCGAATTGTGGTGTGACCAGCATATTTAACCAGGTGGGTACCAAGGTGGTCTCCCGGTAGAGAAGGCCACCGACCTTCCTGGGGGCGGCAGAATTTCCAGAGCCTTGGCTGGGACCCGGTAAGGTGAAGGCACTTCAACATTAGGACACATCTCCATAGCTGGGAGACTCCTGTTTCCAGTCAGAGCTGGAAAACTGCTGCTGTGGGAGAGTTGGCATTGGGGACCTCTCTGATGTTGGAGCTGGGGAATTAAGGGGCTCAGGACTGTCAGATCAGCTGGCGTAGCATTTGTTCACTTGTCGGGAAGGTTAACTTTGAAGATTGCTGGAGGTTTTATTCGTAACCACTTGCTTGGTGCTTTGTCTGGGACATTGGAGCTGGGGGCTACTTGTAAATGTCCTTGTATAACGTTCTTTGAGTTCTTAATGAAAATAAAATAAATCTCTGAAGTAATTTTGTGGCCAAAGAGTGTGATCACTTTGGGTGCAATCTAATGCCTCCTGCTGAGGCAACTTTGACGTTGCCGGAGGGAGGAGGGGGGCGGGTGTTGACCTTTAATTAATTTTACCATTTGAAAAACTTACCATTTATAATTTTTAGCATTTGCTGGCCAAGTTTCATTAATTTTTAACTTAATCCCTCAAATCAAAGACTAGTGATAGTCTAGATTTGACCTTCCCCAATGAGCTGGTGAAACAGCTCGAAGAACGAATGGTTTATCTTTGGCTGCATTCATGTTCAAATGAGCGTTTGAAAGAAACGTAAGTAAGAGCAAGAATAGAAAGGAAGATAAAAGAAATTGCACGTTTGCAAGAGAGAAGCGGGAAGCTCATTTTTTATCAGGAGTATTGGCTCAGGGCTTGTGCTCCCAAAGTAGATAAACAAAAGTCATTGGTGACATTAAACACAGCTGCCAAAGGTTCAGAACACACGTAGTCACTAAGAGAAATTACAATACACAACGCTGTGTTGTGTTTGAAAAGCAACTCGTTTAAAATTGCTCATCTTCTTGAAAAAGGTCTCTTGTCCAAAACTCTTTCCTGTCAAAGAATGAATTGGACTGAATGTTCTTGTATCATTTGACGATGAATAGTGAATCCTCCTTCATACTTTCCAGCTAAAGAGGAATGGGTTCACATCCTTGTAAAGCCGAACAGTGTCATCACTTCTTGTTCCTGGGTAACGTGTTAACAAAACAAACGGAACTAAATTTTTCCTCAAGTATTTTTCTTCCTTTGTGAAGAAAAGGTCACTGTGACTGCAGACAAAACCAAGCCCATCTTTTTGATGATCCATGCAGCTAAATCCATGCTGCACATTGTATAAATGGCATCCATACAGTCAGATTTTGAGCTCTCTTTTCAAAGTACGTGTGTCAAGCCTTGACTTCACAAAGGTGAGTCAATAAAAATGTAGATTGTAAAAAGTTTTGATGATAGGTCACTGACTAATAAAACCTGGAATTGAAGCTCGTCTCTGTCACGGTGACCCCAGTGCAACTATCATCGATTGTTCGCTAATGCCCTTTTGGGAAGGAAATCTGCCGCTCGTACCTGGTCTGACCTACATGTGACTCTAGACCCACAGCAATGTGGTTGACTCTTAACTGCCCTCTGAAATGGCCCAGCAAACCACTCAGTTCAGGGGCAATTAGGGAGGGGCAACAGAGGCTGGCCCTGCCAGCGATGCCCACATACCATAAAAGAGTAGATGAACCTGAAACATCAGCTCGGTTTCTCTCTCCGTAGATGTTGCCAGACCTCCTGATTATTTTCAGGGTTTCCTGTTCTTATTTCAGATTTCCAGCATCTGTAGCATTTTGCTTTTTTTTCTGTAAATGAACCAGCAGGTTGAAGTTTCGCCTTTGATGCGAAACAAACCATACATGGCCAAGCCAGGGATAGATAGATGAGGTGTGAATGTTTGCCCAGAAAAAAAATCCTATAAACAGGCTGTCCTATTGTGGTCTTGAACATGATTTATTCACTACTCTTTTATTATGCGACCTTTTATACTGAGACAAATAGTGAGGACATCATTGTGTTCTGAATGCCTTTCAGAAGAATCATATGGAAATTTAGCTTCTCTCAATGTAACATCACAATGGGGAGTTTAAAAATATATTTTTCTTTCAAAAGCCTTGCGTATTATTGCTGCGGAGGAACTATACTAAAAAGACCTTCTTGAGGATTAATTTGGTCTTTATTGGTTTGTGCAGTTAGCTTCCTGCTGTGTTGTACTATTGTGAGACTTGCGGATCAGCCATTAGTTTTAACCTGAACACAATGGTTTGACAGGATGGTATTTATCTAACCTTTTGGAATGGATGGAGAATGGCGCGGACATCCCATGTGGAGCGGAGTTTAATGCCCTGTGGCAAGCATGTTTGACCATAAGACCATAAGACATAGGAGCAGAAATTAGGCCAGTCGGCCCATCGAGTCTGCTCCGCCATTCAATCATGGCTGATAAGTTTCTCAACCCCATTCCCCTGCCTTCTCCCCGTAACCTTTGATCCCCTTATCAATCAAGAACCTATCTATCTTTGGAGGTGGGGGAGCATTTAATTGGGCGGGAGGGTGCTGGGTAGGGACTCCGCCACTTCCCAGCCCTGCCCCGATTTAAGTCTGAGGCGGGAAGACCTATGGACAGCCTGCCCTCCCCATTTCCAATTGAAGCCCATGGGCAGCCTGCCCGCCCCGTTTCCAATTGAAGCCCATGGACAGCCTGCCCTCCCCATTTCCAATTGAAGCCCATGGGCAGCCTGCCCTCCCCATTTCCAATTGAAGCCCATGGACAGCCTGCCCGGCCCGTTTCCAATTGAAGCCCATGGGCAGCCTGCCCTCCCCATTTCCAATTGAAGCCCATGAACAGCCTGCCCGCCCCACTGCCAATTGAAGTCCATGGACAGCCTGCCCGGCCCGTTTCCAATTGAAGCCCATGGGCAGCCTGCCCGCCCCGTTTCCAATTGAAGCCCATGGACAGCCTGCCCGGCCCGTTTCCAATTGAAGACCCATGGACAGCCTGCCCGGCCCGTTTCCAATTGAAGACCCATGGACAGCCTGCCCGGCCCGTTTCCAATTGAAGACCCATGGACAGCCTGCCCGGCCCGTTTCCAATTGAAGACCCATGGACAGCCTGCCCGGCCCGTTTCCAATTGAAGACCCATGGACAGCCTGCCCGCCCCGTTTCCAATTGAAGACCCATGGACAGCCTGCCCGCCCCGTTTCCAATTGAAGACCCATGGACAGCCTGCCCGCCCCGTTTCCAATTGAAGCCCATGGACAGCCTGCCAGCCCCGCTGCCAATTGAAGCCCATGGGCAGCCTGCCCGCCCCGCTGCCAATTGAAGCCCATGGGCAGCCTGCCAGCCCCGCTGCCAATTGAAGCCCATGGACAGCCTGCCCGGTCCGTTTCCAATTGAAGACCCATGGACAGCCTGCCCGGCCCGTTTCCAATTGAAGACCCATGGACAGCCTGCCCACCCCATTTCCAATTGAAGACCCGTGGACAGCCTGCCCGCCCCGCTGCCAATTGAAGCCCATGGACAGCCTGCCCGCCCCACTGCCAATTGAAGCCCATGGACAGCCTGCCCTCCCCATTTCCAATTGAGGTCCTGAAGTGGACAATTAATGCTCACAAGGGCCTCATCCAGGCGACGCTGATATTCACTCATTTGTGGGCCACTAGCTGCCACTCGCGAAGCCTGAAAAGCAAACACTATTCTCAACAGGGGCAGTGGGGGTTGGGGGGGGGTGATGTTTCTCATTTAAAGGGACTGAGTGCCTGATCAAGGGAACCCAGTATTGGGTATGGGAAGGCCGCTGAGAACCATCCTCCTACCTTTTTCCAAAATCCCTCCCCCCACCCTCTCCTGCGACTACCCCCCCCGCCCCCCTCTCACCATCCCCATCCTACCCGCATTCATGTGACATGTGTCCCTTGTTGATCCTGCACTTCTGGTGGATGCATTACCAGCAGCTACCACTGCACTGCCAGTGGCGCTGCCTGCAGTGGAGAGCTGCCAACCTCTGACTGGCCAGAGCTCTTGCGGGAGTGGGGTTGGGAGAGGGAAGGGGCGGGTTGGGAATTTCCCCACTCTGGAGTCCTTGGCTGGGGAAGGCCAGCCCCATAAGAGGCACTTAATACTGGCGTGCCTTCCCCAGAGAAGGAGGCGTAGGGCTTTCGCCCGCTCTCCAAACAGTGGGCAAGACCTCCGTCTTCTGCATTAAATAATGCCCTCAGCCTCTGCTAGGAAATATTCCATAGTTAGGGAGTAATATTTCACCCGCTTTTCAAAGATGCAGGTTTCAGCTCCTTGGCGTTTATCTATTTATGGGACTGTTGCTCTACCTTGAGCAGAGATCTTAGGAGGAAGTCTACACCATGATTGGGGATTGGTTGAATTGTATGAAATATGACCGGTTTTAAGCATTACCTATTGATGTTGCCAAGTGCACAACAATTTAACACTTATCATACAATTCAGTGCTGAACTTTGCCTCCGTAATCAATGGACATCTTGGTTAGTTTGACGCACCTTAATTAAAACAAATGTATCTTCTTTCCAGCGTTTCTGGAGGAGAGCTCTTTGACTTTCTGGCTCAGAAAGAATCTTTGAGTGAAGAAGAAGCAACAGCATTTATTAAACAAATCCTTGATGGTGTGAACTACCTCCATTCCAAGAACATTGCACATTTTGATCTCAAGGTAAGAGTTTCTTTTTCATCCGGCTTTAGACTTCCATGGAATATAAGGCAACTACTTTTATTATTTTCAGGGTGTATCACCATTTCATATTACTCCCGCTGTCTAGACTGTGTGACAGCTCACAGCTTTGGCCGTGTTGAAATGTGCAAATGTGCTAATGGGGATACAATCAACAGTTTTCTTTTTAAAGTACAGTTGGAGGAATTTTGTGGTAGCACTCCCTTGCCTCAAGAGCCTGGAGGTTGTGCAAGTCCCATTGCAGGACCTGAACACACAATCATGACTTTAGTGTACTTTTGAGGGGGTGCTGCACTGTTGGAGGTAGGTGGCATAGTGGTATTGTCACTGGACTGGTATTCTAGAGACTTAGGGTAATAATGCTCTGGGATCTGGGTTCAAATCCCACCACAGCAGGTGGTGATATTTGAATCCAATAAAAAAATCTGGAATTGAAAGTCTAATGATGATCACGAAACCATTGCTGATTCTCGTAAAAACCTATCACTAATGTCCTTTAGGGAAAGAAAAATCTGCTGTCCTTACTTGGTCTGGCCTACATGTGTCTCAAGACCCACAGCAAAACGTGGTTGGCTCTTAAAATGCTCTCTGAACAAGGGCAATTAGGGATGGGCAATAAATGCTGGTCTAGTCAGCAACGCCCACGTCCCATGAACGAATAAAAAAAAAAATTGTGCTGTCCCTTGGATGGGATGTTAAACTGAGGCCGCATCTGGCCATATATAATCCATGGCACAATTCAAAATGAACTGGGGAGCTCTTCGCATGTCTTGGACAACCTTTATCCTTCAAATAAGCCCATGAATGAAAGAATGTACTCCAGGAAGGTTTTCCTTTAAAATGCCGTTAAGCATCTTTTGTTCCAAGATACTTTAAATGTTCCTGAGACAGCTGTAAGGCACAGTTACACAGTAAGTGCACTAGGAATTGTATTAATGGACATACTGTGCCATGATGCTCTGCTGTATGAGTGGTTTATTATTACTAGAGTGGAATTCCAAATCTTTGCTAAACTCCTCGTTGAGTGGGTATACTTCACTGACTGCCAAAACTGAAGGCTGAGCATCATTTCGTCCTTGCTGTTGTAAATATTCTTCTTGTGAATTATGTTTTTAGCCAGAAAACATTATGCTTCTCGATAAGATGCCTGTGCCACACATCAAGTTGATAGACTTTGGCCTCGCTCACACAATTGAAGCTGGAGTTGAGTTTAAAAACATATTCGGAACCCCTGAATTTGTTGGTAGGTATTTAAAACGGCAACATTTGTTATTTCATTTTCAAGATTGGGTTTTTTATAGAAATATATATGGAAGGAAATGTTGAATAATGCGTAGTTAAATGGTGCAGGGTGTTAGAAAATAATTTTATTGCAGCATTTTATTGGCCTTGATGAACATCAATGGGATGAAATTAGGACAGAGCCACATTAATCGCCCATTATGATTCCAACTGATATTCATGGTCAGATAGAATCGCATTAGTCGTTTTAATCATATTACTGATATTAACTAATCGCATTAATTGCATTGCTGATATTAATCACATTTTGATATTCACAGTCAGATAGAATCACATAAATCGCCCCATTATGCTCCCAAATAATATTCAGGTACACTGACTGCATATTGGGTGTGTCTTATAACAGGTAATCAGTGCACTACTGTCCATTTTGCATTCACACCCTTGTCTAATTTCACCCTCAGTGTCTATAATATTGACTTTGAGTGTAGTAATATTTTGATTTGCTGTTTAGTTTGCATGGTGCCAAGGGTACCAGGCACCTTGTGAGCTGCATAGAGCCTTCTGTGTGCTTTGTTTAGTATTTGCCTGAGAATCCAATACAATGTGAGACCCAGGGCAAGATAAGAATAAAATCAATGAAGTAGACAGCCGAACTTCGGTTTAGACCCAGCTAATAAACATGAATGGCAACACAAACTAAATAACTTTTAGCAAAGAAGAGCCACCATATTCAATGGATGTGGAGACTGCTGTTCACGCTTAGCTCCTGTACAAACTGGAAGTTAAGCTGCTACAGGTATAAACTTATCTGCAAATAAAACAGGCCCTTGTGGGGGAACATAGAACTAGAGGACAGTTTCAAAATAAGGGGTCTCCCATTTAAGAAGGAAAAGAAGAGGAATTTCTTCTCTGAGAGTCATTAGTCTTTGGAATTCTCTCCTTCAGAGAGCAATGGATGCTTGGTCACTGAATATATTCAAGGCTGAGTTCAGCAGGTTTTTGATTGACAAGGGAGTCAAGTATATGGTGGTGGGGGAAGAGTCGGGGGTGGGCGATGGGTGCGGCAGACAGGAAAATAGAGTTATGGCCACAATCAGATCAGTGATGATCTCATTGACTGGCAGAGCAGGGTTGAGGGGCTGAATGGCCTACTCCTGCTCCTACTTCTCAAGTGCTTATGTTTTCATTGTGTTACCTGGAATGATGACACCACTCAGATTGAGAAACAAGGCTCCTGACTGTGTCTGTGGGGAAAACGGTTGGGGAAAGGGTAAGTGGGGCAAAGGAAGAAGGAATGGGAGAGAAGGTGGAAGGGATTGGGGAACATAAACTAGAAGGAAAAAAATCAGTTGAAGACTGCAACTGGAATGAATGAGCTGGTGGTGGGGGGGAGGGGGGGTGGAGAATGAAGAAAAACAGGAAAGAGGGACAGAAAGGAAAAGAAATTGAGGCGCCCTCTCTCTCCCTGGCAGCTCCTCCAGTGCTGAGGCCTCCTACTGGCCTTCAACCTTCGAGAGCCTGCCCGCCATCCTTAATTAGGTGGCGAGCAGGCGCTCTGGCCATGTTGGCCAATAATTCCAAAATCATGTCAGCGGGCTATACCCAACCTGGTGGAGGGCGAGGATCTGGATTTGATCCCTATGTCGGAGTCCTGACCCCGAATAGAAAATACTGTCTGTGGTGCCCAAATCTGAATGCTTCTCTCCAGATGGTCACCATCTAGGGCTCTGAAGCATCACTTCCTGAGTCTTGAGTTCCAACCCCACTGAGATGAGTATCAATATTCCAATAGCTTTTTTGATTACATTTAATCCTGTACACTAGCTCTTGGTGATTTGTGCGTATAGACACCACAGCTCTTCTGCAGCTCCAAGTTTCTCGCCATTTAAAAAAATATTTTGATTAATCTTCCTGGACCTCACACTGGACTCCCCATCTGCCATACTTTTGCCCACTCACATGGTCTATTTCTTTCCTCTGTCCACATAACCTACTGTGCCTCCTAACTTGGGGCTAAATTTTCATTACTGGGTTGGTAGCTTGAGTCAGGAAGCAGCTTTGGTTTAAAAGGCCCCAATTTTTGCTCCGGGACGGGGCAGGTTGGGGGGGTGTTGGGATCGATTCGGGCCCGCTGACCCCAGAGGCAGATCTTAGGTGGCTATAGGGGCGGGCGAGTGCTAGGACAGGCTGGTTAGAAGGCCCACCTCAATTCTCTGGGACTGCCTCCCAGTTGTTTTAGACACTGTTAGCCCTCACCCTCATGTCCGCTCTCCCACTTCTTGCCCACCTTCCATGCGCTTCATGCCCCCAAAGCTGCCTCCACAGCCACTCACCCAGTATCTACCATGGATAGGTCTCAGGAACCAGATGAAGATGAAAAAAAACTTCTAACAATCTAATACAGCTGTCACTTATACACACTTAATAGTGAAAAAACTACCATTCAAGAAACTCATTCGAAGATTTTAAACCTTCTCAAGTGGTTAATCTCTTATAAAAGCAAACAAACTTCTATTCAGACTCCAAATCAAAGATGGCAATCCTTTAATATCCTCTTTAAACTGTCAATCAAACTGTGAACTCAGAACTCCATGCTGAGATAATTGTAGCTTCTGAAACTCAGCCAGGCATTCATAACGACAATAGCACTTGGGGAAATGTCAACAAAGACCCCTATTGAAACTGCATGACCAGATGGTAATATTTTTCTAACCTACCCCAGATGTTCTGTCAATCAAGCAGTCCAGCAGAGGGCATTTTTTTTTAACTCTCAGTGACAGCTTAAGGCTGTCTTTGTTCATGTTTAAACAGCAGGGGATTTAAAAAACACCAGATCAAACAGACTTTATCCATCCTTTAAGAGCATTTACGTCTACTCCATCAATTTATGACTCCCACACCTCAGGTTAAAGCTCTTGGACCAGCCAAAATAGAGTCTCTTTGAACTCAGGACTAAGTTCAAATGGCCCTGCTGAGTTTGAGTTTCCTTCCTATGTGAATTACACGAAAATAGGTGAACACGGTCAAAAATCCTGTTGACCACCATGAAGAGCAAACATTGGTTGAAAAGTGTGAGAGGTAGGGGTGGGTGGATGCGGGGCAGTGCAGGGCTCTTCCCCCTGATGGGTCCCACCCAACATTTTTAAATGTCCTTGTCGTCTTCCCAACTCCGGGAAAATCCGGCCCCTAGTGTCTTCTGCAAGCTTATTGACTGGCATAACTCTATTTCTTCATCCAAGTCATTGACATGCACATGAAAATTTGAGGGCCTGGTATAGACCCCTGGGGAACAACATTTGTCACATTCCGACAATCTGAGAACATCCCCTTTACCCTCCCTTTCCACATCCCACTTCCCAACTAATTACTGACCCGTGTCACTTGGTTTTCGCCAATTCTGTGCATTCTCATTCTTGCTTGTAGCCTTTTGTGCAGAAAGAGTTAAGCCAGGGTGAGATGTTTCGGGCAATATTCTTCGTCAGACTGAAAGTTAAGAGATAAACATTTCGGGAAGGCTGGAAAAAATGGAGAGAGAAAAATGTCGGAGATGATGAGAGAAAATCAACAGATGTATCGGTCAAAGGACCTGGAAACACCTTAAAAATTAAGTTCCACAGAAGATCCAGTGAGATAAGAGAGGCATGTTAAAATGTAACAGAGGAGTGTGCAAATAATTGGGGAGGTGGTGAAAAAACAAGGAAAGATATGAGAAATAAAGAAACCAAGAAGTAGAAAGCTGTAAGAGAAATGAAAATGGAAGTTAAACCCCTTCTGCAATAAAAGCTGTTGCTATGGAAACCACACGAGCCTCCCTTTTTTGTAGGATGTGTGGAATGATATTCCAGTTCTGAATCTTCCTTCCACTGATCGTTCCGTTGGTGCCGCTTCCTGCTCTCACTCCGGTCTGCAGGATTCTGCTAGCTAGTCTTAGCATCTTCATATGGTCCGCCTTTAATACTTTCCTCCCCTTCCTGAAGTTCTTTTGCCATCGCTGGATGAGAGCTTTCCAATAGCAATTCCGTCCACTCCCATAGCTGTCTTAATCCTGTTTCTTCTCATCCTGCCCCCTTCTTTTAGGACACTATCCCCCTCCCCTGGCTTCTCCATCATATCTGCTCTGATGTCTTCACTTTGCATGCTAGAGTCTCTGTAATGTCCTCTTCTCCACAACGCCACCAACAGCCCCCACTGCACCACCCCGCACCCCATCCCCCCCAAACTCTCTCACTTTTCAACCAATGTTTGCTCTTCATGGTGGCCAACAGGATTTTTGACTGTGTTCACTTATTTTCATGCTTCTTTGTGCTTCCCCCTCTTCAATACGGTTCACCCACCAGCCTCTAACACTAACACTGACGTTGCTAACATTGGTGTTGATCTAGTCTTGTATTGGATATGGTGGTAATGTCACTGGACCAGAGGTCCAGGCTAACGCTATGGGCGCATGGGTTCAAATCCCACCATGGCAGCTGGTGGAATTTAAATTCAATTAGTAAATCTGGAATATAAAGCTGGTCTCAGTAATGGTGACCATAGAATTATCATTGATTGTTTTAAAAAAAAATCAAACCACCTGGTTCAATAATGTTCTTTAGGGAAGGAAATCTGCCTTCCTTACTTGGTCTGGCCTACATGTGACTCCAGACCCACAGCAATGTGGTTGCCTCTTAACTACCTTCTGAAATAGCCTATCAAGCCACTCAGTTCTGGAGCAATTAGGGATGGGCAACAAATGCTGGCCTCGCCAGTGACGCCCACATCCCATGAAAGAATAAAAAAGAAATACGTTTAAAATTACTGTGTTTTTGATACAATTTGTGTAGCAGATTTCAAATTTCCAATCTTAAATTGTTTGTATATTTTCCAGCTCCAGAGATTGTGAATTATGAACCCCTTGGGCTTCCGGCAGATATGTGGTAAGTGACCAGAATAAATCAACAGTTCTTTGAGAGGCAAGTAAAACCAAATATCTTAGAAAACCCAGCAAAGCTAAGCTTTCAAGAATACAAAACTATTCATAAGAAATCTCTCCGGCCCTTCTCCAGCGGCTAAACCAGGCTAGAGAATTTACAGAATAAATAGTAACAGTCCACCTTTCTTGTATCTATCAGCAGTTGTTTTATTTAGTATGCATTACAAGCAAAAACACCAATTTTGACATTTCTATAAAGTTAATATTACAGTAATAGAGCCAACTTGATGTTTGAGCGATTGAAAAATCGGAATTTTTACCGTAAGTTTACTGTTAATTTCAGGATCGAAGCTTAAATGAGTTTTGCCCAGGTGATTAGAATTTCCCTGGCCCTGTCACAATCTGAGAATCAAATGGACGATGGACTCAAATCATTAAGTTAATGGGTTTAAGTGCGAGCCCTGTAAAACACTTTGTGTCTTTGCCTTTTTAACATAACAAAGGAAAGTGACACTAATCCAAAGAATTAAAATGTAATTTTCAAAATACTAAGAAGTTTACAATCTTTACCTGTTGGTGTGCAGTAATTGTTTAGCTTCTTGCTTAAGAAAATCAGAAAACCATTATATATGCAAGTCCCTATTGCTGTAATCTCCTGTAGCGCCATAACTCCCTCTGGACACCTGCGCTCATCTACTTCAGGCCTCTGGAGTATCCCCGGTTTTAATCACTCCATCATTCGTGGCCGCGCCTTCAGTTGCCTAGAACCTGAGCTCTCAAAGTTCCTTCCTGCGCCTCTCCGCCTTGCTTTCTTCCTTTACGAACTCCTTAAAACTTGCCACGTTGACCAAGCATTTGGTCATCTGAGCTAACATCTCTTTATGTGACTCGGTGCCATATTTCGTTTTATAATGTCCCTGTGAAGCTCCGTGGGATGCTACATTATGTTAAAAGTGCTATATAAATGCAAGTTGTGTAAATGTTATAAGATATATATTTCCTATGAATAAAGGCATAGCTATAATTTTATTTGTTTATTCAAAATTGTGTACCTTATTTTATTTTACAGGAGCATAGGGGTCATTACCTACATACTGTAAGTAAGATTATTTGCAAATATTGAAATTTTGTGGACACTCTAGGTAAGCACAGTCCCGGTTTGATTGATTGATTGTTTGATTTATCACCTATGGAACAGGTTAAGTGGAGCTTCCCCTTTCCTCGGAGAGACGAAACAGGAGACACTTGCCAACATCTCCGCAATGAATTACGACTTTGATGAAGAATTCTTCAGCCACACCAGTGAACTAGCAAAGGACTTCATTCAGAAGCTCCTGGTGAAAGATACCAGGTGAGGAGATATACTTGGATAAATTGGTAGTGAACATGATGAAGTTATGACCACAGAGATTTGGTTATTTTGTCAATTGTCAATGCAGTTTTACCTCAGTCAATTTGCATTCAGTTTCAGCTTCCAACTGGCCTGTGCCCATAACACCTGCGTATACCTGCTGAAGTTCACAAAGGGCTTAATGCGGATACCTTTGTATGGTGACTGGCTATCCTGGCTACACAACAGAACTCTGGTTGTTGTATAATGGAAGCTGAATAGCTGGGTGCTCAGGGTGTGCGTAGTCCATCCTGAAGTGTAGTCCTTCCTCTCATGTCTCACTTTCATGATTGCTTGCTCATATTGCTTTAGTAATTAGTGTTGATATGAGAAATCGTTTGGCTGAGATATTTTTCAGTCATACCATGAGATTAGGAGCAGCTGGGTGCCCAGGGTATGCATAGTCCATCCTGAAGTGTAGTCCTCCCTCTCATGTTTCACTTTCATGACTGCTGTCTCATCTTGCTTTCCCCATCTAGAGGGACTGAGATCAGGAAGTGGTGTTCTACCCATACATTGCTACAATGATAGCCATGCTACGACTGGGGCCATCATTGAGCAGGCCACTGGCCTGTTCAGGTTTAGATCATTCAGATAGATCAAGTGGCGCTCTCCAATGTGGTCCAGACCAGACAGAGTATCGCTTACAATAGTTGTTTGCCATGTGTTGCACAACCTGGCCCTCCAGAGAGGAGAAGCCCTGTCAGAGGAAGGTTGGGGAGACGAGTGGAGACAGCCAAGTCCAACGAAGAGGGGAGTGAACTACAGCAGGCAGTACAAGCCACTGCACAGGAGGGTCTGGCTGCCTGTGAGACAAGGGAAACTCTGATACTTAGAAGGTTCCAGGAGCTGAGTGTCTCCACCTTCCTGACCCTTGGCACTTTTTCTTCATAGCTCACCTGTCATGAACACCTGGGCCACATAAGGGCAATGTGAGTCAGCCAATGTTGAACAGAGGGACCCACATGATCTCATACTTGCATAACAGCATCAAAGTCCAAATCCAAAAGACACACAAAGATAATGCACGAATGTAGCCCGATAATGAGTTGAAAAGAAAGTTCATTTACGTTCACAATAACTCAGAACAATGGCCACATTTCACAAAAAAGAAAGACACCAGTGTGCACCCAAGTGTGACCAATATGGGGCTTTCTTGATTGTTTTCCGGCTGCTGCAATGTGGTGCTCTGCCCTCGCTGCCAGCTGCACTGGAGACAGGCTGCTGACCATTATGTCCCCCTGCCAGGGATGACCCTAGCAGCCGTCCACTGGCCGTGAGGGCCCCGGCGTGGTGAGCGTCTCCTGAAAAGACGTGGCGCCCATCTGTCACCGCAGCACTCTAAGGAATCTGCCCAATAACCGAGTGGCAGAGGAGAGGCTGCCCCCATCAGATGTGCCCTGAGAAATGCCCCCCCCCCCCCCACCGATGGTGTCAGAAGCTGTTCATCCACCACTGTAAGGCCCATTGGGCCCTCCCTGCTTTCCGGAGAGGAACCAGGACCTGGATATGACTCCAGGCTCCTCATCCCCCTCTTGCCCTGAGCCCTGGGCCCCAATGCTCAGGGGCAAGGCGATGGAGTGTAGGCCAGAACACACATCCAGTGTCCCATCAATGAGCTCCTGGGTTTGGCTCTTTATGACAGTCACCAGTCTATCGATGGGGGAAGCCGTGTATTCTGTAGAGTGGGTGATCGCAGCGCTCATGGCCTGCATGGACTCCACCATTGTCCATGCCAGAATGTGCAACCCCTCTGGAATCTCTGCCACGTCTCCATGTACCTCGTGCTGGATCTCCAGCATCTGCTGTTTGACTGACGACTCCAGAGGCTCATCATCAGCCTGGGGCTCAGCATCTAGGTTGCCTCCAGCACTCCTCCGACAGAGGCCTGCTCCACCTCTGTGTCAGGCAGCTGTTAGGACGACTGCTGTGCTCTATCCACTGTAGCTATCTTGTCCATTACGGCCAAACCGTGCAAAGCCACTGAGGTGCGTGCGCTTGGTGCGGAGCAAGGATGTGACGTTGCACCCTCTGAGGCATCCTTCTCTTTCTCAGAGGTGAAAGTCAGGCCCTCAGGGTTATTACCTGTAGCTGCTGATGTTGCGCCTGTGGGGGAACCAAAAAGAAGCCGAGTTAGGGGCAACATCATCCATTGAGGTGTGTCTGCTGAGATACACTTCCTCATTGTAAACACTGGAAGCATTGGGAGATGTGAATCAGTGTTTGAAAATTAGACCCCTCAACATAGAGGCATACCTTCCTCCCCCGATGTCGGTAAGCCTTCAAACCATCAGTGCTACCTTCTTGCCCGTTTTAAGCAGCTTCCCCTTCCCAGCCCCTTCAGTGGTGTTTGCTGGAACTATAAAATGTGCCCTTGGAACCTCACCTCCCCGGGACCTTCCTCCTACCTCACCTCGTCTTACAGCCCGGCTCCATTGGTTGGCAGACAACTCCAGGACCACCTCCTCGATGGGTGTCAGAATGGCGACGTTGGGGAAACCGCCTCCTGTCCTGATCCTTTCTGGGGCATTGTGCATCCTCTTCTCCTGCAGTTAAAGAGGGAGAATATAGTGATGATGCTGTGCTACAATCAGGCCTTTCAATATGTGGCCTGATTCTGTTGGCAGCGCACACCTTTCCCAATGCCCTTTGACAGCCAATAGGTGTTGCAGCTCCCCCACACCGCCCCCTCATACTTCGTGTGACCCTGCATAGCAATGGGGATTATGTCTGCATCGTGCTGCCTTACACACTTGGGAGATACGCAAGTCAATCCCATAATGGGCCCACGTCACACCTGTCCATCTCCAGAATGGTGACATGCTCACTCTTCCTGATCTTTTGCAGCATTTTTGTAGCCAGGTTTGCCGGATGACCCCCACAGAGCTACTGACTTCCGCTGTGACCTCTGTCCAGTCCGCTTTTGTTTGTCTGGGAGGTCCCTTCTTCCTGCCAGCGAGCATGAGGACATCCCACCTACCGCGTACAGCCTGGAGGAGGGCACACAGGGACTCATGGTCAAATCTGGGGAATGTCCTTGGCTTTTTGCCTCCCCCCCACCCCAGCTCCTGGCTCTGTTCTGTCGGCCATCTGTGGAGAAGCAAAGGGAGTTAAAGGGTTGATTTTCAACCTCTCCTCTCAGGGGAATGGCTCAGCTGCATTCCAATGTTTTTTCTTCCCTGAATGCCTTCAAACTAGCAGAAATGTCATCCACATTCACACACAAGCTCCTACCGGCTGCAATAGCTCACAGGAATTCAAGTTCTTCAGCACAAAATACTTAAGAGTGCAAAGAATGTTTTCGGATCAGACTCCTGCTCATCGCTGAGGTCTGTTAAGTTCAGTCCCGTGTGTAAAAACAATCGGTGGTGAAACGATCAAACTGCACGTGGCCAGGCAAAGCCAGACAGACTTCCTACTTGCACTATTCCAATACTTTGCACTTGTGACACGAATGGTGTTGGAAGTTTTCAGAACCATTTGTTTCATCGCTGTACAACACTGAAGGAGTGATTGGAGCTGGTGCAACACAGGCTCCAATTAGTTTATAGGGGAGGCGGTGGCGTAGTGGTATTGTCACTGGGCTAGTATTCCAGAGACCCAGGGTAATGCTCTGGGGACCCGGGTTTGAATCCCACCACGGCAGATGGTGAAATTTGAATTCAGTAAAAATCTTGGTGGGGGACCAACCAAGCTTGCCTAAATGACATAGCTTCTAGACTGGGTCTGCGGCAGGTGGTGAGGGAGCCAACAAGGGGAAAACTGACCCTGTTCTTACCAAACTGCCTGCTGATGATGCATCTGTCCACGATAGCATCGGTAGGAGTGACCAAGCTCAATCCTTGCAGAGTCAAAGTCCTGTCTTCACATTGAGGATACCCTCCATCGTGTTGTGTGGCACTACCACAGTGCTAAATAGATTTCGAACAGATCTAGCAATGCAAGACTGGGAAACCATGAGGCGCTGTGGGCCATCAGCAGCAGAATTGTACTCAACCACAATCTGTAACCTCATTACCCAGCATATACCCCACTCTACCACTACCACCAAGTCAGGGGATCAACCCTGATTCAATGAAGAGTGCAGGAGGGCATGCCAGGAGCAGCACCAGGCATACCTAAAAATGAGGTGTCAACTTGGTAAAGCTACAACACAAGACTACATGTGTGCCAAACAGCATAAGCAGCAAGTGATAGACAGCTTAGTGACTCCACAACCAACAGATCAGATCTAAGCTCTGCAATCCAGCCACATCAGTCGTGAATGGTGGTGGATAATTAAACAACTCACTGGAAGAGGAGGTGGCTCCACAAATATCCCCATCCTCAATGATGGGGGAGCCCAGCACATCAGTGCAAAAGATTAGCACTTGCTACAATCGTGAGCCAGAAGTGGCGAGTGGATGATCCATCTCGGCCTGCTCCAGAGGTCCCCAGCATCACAGATGTCAGTCTTGAGCCAATTCAATTCACTCCATGTGATATCAAGAAACGGCTGAAGGTACTGGATACTGGAAAGGCAATGGGCCCTGACAATATTCCGGCAATAGTACTGAAGACTTGTGCTCCAGAACTTGCCGCATCCTTAGCCAAGCTGTTCCAGTACAGATACAACACTGGCATCTATCTGGCTATATGTAAAATTGCCCAGGTATGTCCTGTACACAAAAAGCAGGACAAATCCAACCCGGCCAATTACTGCCACATCAGTCTACTCTCGATCATCAGTAAAGTAATGGAAGGGGTCATCAGCAGTGCTATCAAGCAGCACTTGCTTAGCAATAACCTGCTTACTGACACTCAGTTTGGGTTCCGCCAGGGTCACTCAGATCCTGACCTCATTACAGCCTTGGTTCAACCATGGGCAAAAGAGCTGAACTCCCGAGGTGAGGTGAGAGTGACTGCCCTTGACATTAAGGCAGCATTTGACAGAGTGTGGCATCAAGGAGCCCGAGCAAAACTGGAGTCAATGGGAATTGGTGGGAAAATTCTCCGCTGGTTGGAATTGTATCTAGCACAAAGATGGTTGTGATTGTTGGAGGTCAATCATCTCATTTCCAGGACATCACTGCAGGAGTTCTTCGGGGTAGTGTCCTCGGCCCAACCATCCTCAGTTGCTTCATCAATGACCTTCCCTCCATCATAAGGTTAGAAATGGGGATGGTCACTGATGATTGCACAATGTTCAGCACCATTCACAACTCCTCAGACACTGAAACAGTCCATGTCCAAATGCAGCAAGACCTGGACAATATCCAGGCTCGGGCTGACAAGTAGCAAGTAACATTCGCGCCACACAAGTGCCAGCGAATGACCATCTCCAACAAGAGAGAATCTAACTATCGCCCCTTGACATTCAATGGTATTCTATCCCCCGCTATCAACATCCTGGGGGGTTACCATTGTCCAGAAACTGAACTGGACTAGTCGTATAATTACTACAAGAGCAGGTCAGCGGCTAGGAATCCTGTGGCGAGTAACTCACCTCCTGACTCCCCAAAGCCTGTTCACCATCTACAAGTCACAAGTAAGGAGTGTGGAATACTCCCCACTTGCTTGGATGAGTGCAGCTCCAACAACACTAGAGAAGCTCAATACTATCCAAGACAAAGCAGCCCGCTTGACTGGCCAATCAATAAACAGTACTCCTTCCACCACCGACGCACAGAAGCAGCAGTGTGTACCATCTACAAGATGCGCTGCAGGAACTCACCAAGGCTCCTTCGACAGCACCTTCCAAACCCACAACCGCTACCATCTAGAAGGACAAGGGCAGCAGACAGATGGGAATGCCACCACCTGGAAGTTCCCCTCCAAGCCACACACCATCCTGAGTTGGAAATATATCATTATTCCTTCACTGTCACTGGGTCAGAATCCTGGAACTCATAATCACAGAATTGTTACGGTGTAGAAGGAGGCCATTCGGCCCATGTCTGCACCAGTTCTCTGAACATTCTAACTTAGTTCCAATCTCCTGCCTTTTCCCCATAACCCTGCACATTGTTTCTATTTAAATAATTATCCAATGCCCTCTTGAATGCCTCAATTGAACCTGCGTCCACCACACTTCAGGCAGTGCATTCCAAACCCTAACTACTCGCTGTGTAAAAAAGTTTTTTCTCACCTCGCATTTGCAAAGTGAGACTCTAACTCCCTCTCTAACAGCACTGTACTTACACCACAGGGACTACAGTGGTTGAAGAAAGCAACTCACCACCACCTCCTCAAGGGCAATTAGGGATGTGCAATAAACACTGGCCTAGCCAGCGATGCCCACATCCCATGAATGAATCTTAAAAAAAAAACACAGGTTCGTGAACATGGGCACATGGGCTTGGTTTTCACTGTTACAATGAGGCCTGTGATCAGAAGCCCACCATTACCACCCCCTAAGAAAAAGGCCCTGCCACATTCATCAGTGACTCTGGTGCGCACACATCTTCATTGCACCATCTTCCTCCGTTAAAATGGGTTTAGCAATGTTGAACTTAGCCCTGATGCTTTTCCAGGACAACTGGTTACTGAAAGATCTGTTGAGGTTGCTTTACACCTTGAACACTTCCCTGACGTTATTATTTGATTCGCGGCAATCCTCTGAACTCTATATTTTGATTTCGTATCGCAATTGTTTCTCTGAACATCAGCCAAACTTTTTTTTTGCAGTTTTCTGTGATTAGGTGACGTGCTTCTTTTCCGTGGAATAAAAGCACCTCTTATAATTCACCTTTTACATTTAATAAATGATATAATCGTTCAGCTTCAGGAAGACCTGGTTGTCTTTGTAGTTTTGTGCTTTCATCGTTTTCCAGTCTTTGTCAATGAACTCATAATGTAAAAGAAATATTTACATTTTTTTTTAGTGCTTCTCATCAGCACCAGACATCTCGAAGCTCTTCAAAGCTAATGAAGTGCTTTGAAGTGTCATTACTGTTGTAATGTAGGTCATGTGGTAGCCAAGATCCATGCATCAAGATCCCACAAATAGCAATGTGGTCATGGCCAGATAATCTGTTTTTGCAATGTTGGTTTGAGGGGTAAATATTGGCTAGGACACTGGAGAGGACTCTCCACTGCTCTTTCTCAAAATAGTGCCAAAGGATGTTTTATATGAGGAAAGATTGGACAGGCTGGGTTTGTTTTCCCTGGAACAGAGGAAGCTGAGGGGAGGTTCGATTGAGATGTACAAAATTGTGAGGGGCCAATGGGAAAGGCCTATTTACCTTAGCAGAGGGATCAGTGACTAGTGGGCATAGATTTTAAAGTGATTGGTAGAAAGATTAGAGTGCAAATGAGGAAAAGGTTTTCACCCAGAGTGTGGTGAGGGTCTGGAACTCACTGCCTGAAAGGGTAGTAGAAGCAGAAACCCTCAATTCATTTACAAGGTGTTTGGATATTCACCTCGAGTGCCGTAATCTGCAGGGCTACGGACCAAATGCTGGAAAGTGGGATTAGGCTGGATGGTTCGCTTACTGACCGGCACAGACATGATGGGCCAAATGGCCTCTTTCTGTGCCGTAAACTTTCTATGATTCTATATCCACAGGCAGCTAGGATAATAGAAAGTTTTGTGCCTCAATACTAAAGGTGGCATCTCTGACCATGCAGCACTCCCGCAGTACTGCACTGGAGTGTCCGCCATGATTTTTGCGCTCAGGCCCTGTTGAACACACAACTTTGTGAATCAGGGGCACGCATGTTACCAACTGACCCATGGCTGACCCTGAAATGTGACAAAAATGGAGTTGTATTTGTCTAGTTTTGTCAGTGACAGTTCCTTTTAAATCCAGCTACAATATGTAAGGAGAAGAAAAGCAGATTCTAGACCTTACTTTTTTTTTAACCAGTCTTAGTTTAGTCATTTTGCTCGGGGGCAATCGAGCTTGTTTTTTGTATAATTTCATGCGGGACAGCTGGGCATTTTGACTGGAGTTAACAGCTATTCAAATGTATGAAGTTCCAGTAATTGTTTTGGGGGTTGTTTAAGATTGTGTAGCTGTCGACATTCTTTGAGTTGGTTTAAAATACTCAAGATACTTTAAGTCAGTATAGAAGTGTGGTCGAGTTAGAAGGTTGTGAGTTTAAGCACATAACATTGGCTGCCGCTCCAGTGCAGTACTGTGGGAGCTCTGCACTGATACAGAGCTTTGGAGGAGACACTAACCCAAAGCCTCACCTGCCTTGTCAGAGACCCCATGGTACAATTTGCAGAAGAGCATGGGGGCTCTCTTGGTGTCCTGTCCAACGCTTATCCTTCAGTTAACGCCCACCAAAAATAAAATGAATGGGTTATCCTTCTTCTCACTGTTTGTGGGAGTTTGCCATGCACAAACTTGGGGGCTGGATTTACCCACAAAACGGTGACAATAATTCAAAAGTGCTTAATTACCCTGTAAAGAGGCTCGGGATGCTCTGAGGGTGTACTCTATCCGTGCAGGCTGTGACAACTTTACAGCAACGAGAGGGGTGAGAAATACAAGAACGAGCAGAATATTGCATTGTATAAGAGTACTAGTACAACAACAACTTATATTAATTTGTGCCTTTAACATAACAATGTCCCATGACTCTTCCATGTGTTGTAAAACAAAGTATCACACTGAGTCACATAAGGAGATATTGGGCGAGATGGACAAAATCTTGGTCAAAGAGGCAGGCATTAAGGAGTGTCGTAAAGGAGGAAAGGGAGGTGGAGAGGCTTAGGGAGGGAATTCCAGAGCCTGGGGCTTAGATAACTGAAATCGCAGCCACCAATGGTGGAGCAATTAAAATCGGGGATGCACAAGAGGACAACGTTAGATATCTGAGGCTTATGGTGCTGGAGGCGATAGGCAGTGTGAGGCTATATGAGGGATTTGAAAACAAGGATGAGAGTTCTAAAATCAAGTCTTTGCTTCACCGGGAGCCAGTGTAGGTCAGCAATAGGTGAACGGGGCTTGGTGCAGTTTAGGACATGGGCAGCAGAGTTTTAGACGATCTCAAGCTTACAGAGGGTCGGATGTGGGAAATCTGTCAGGTGTGTGTTGGGATAGTTGAGTCTAGAGGTAACAAAGGCATGGGTGAGGGTTACAGCAGCAGATGAGCTGAGGCAGGAGCGGTCAGGTGATGTTTCGGACATGGTAATAGGCAGTCTTAGTGATGGCACACACATAAGATCGGAAGTTCATCTCAGAGTCGAATGTGTCACAAGGGTTGAAAAAAGACTGGCTTAACCTCTGACCCTTCCCAGGGGGAGGCATGGAGTCGGTAGCTAGGGAACGGAGTTTAGAGCGGAGGCTAAAAACAGTGGCCTCACTCTTCCCAGTATTTAATTGGAAGAAATTTCTGCTCATCCAGTACTGGATGACGGATAAGCATTCTGATAATTTAGCAACAGTGGCAGAGGCGGGAGAGGTGGTGGTGAAGTAGAGCTGAGTGTCGTCAGCGTACCTGTGAAAACTAACACTGTGCCTTCGGATGATGTTGCCGAGGGGCAGCAAGTAGATGAGAAATAGGAGGCAGCCAAGGATAGATCCTTGGGGGACACCAGAGGTAACAGTGCAGGAGCAGGAAGAGAAACTGTTGCAAGTGACACTCTAGCTTTGATTAGATAAACAAGAATAGAACCAGATGAGAGCAGTCCCACCCAGCTGGATGACAGTGGAGAGGTGTTGGAGGAGGATGATGTGGTCAGCCGTGTCAAAGGCCACAGACAGGCCCATACAGACAAGGAGGGAGGTTACCTTTGTCACAGTTGCGTAGGATGTCACTTGTGACTTTGATAAGAGCCATTCCAATACTGTGACAGGAGTGGAAATCTAATTGGAGGGATTCAAACGTGGAATTCCGGGAAAGGTGGGAATGGATTCGGGAGACAACAACACATTCAAGGATTTTGAAGAGTAAAGGGACGTTTGAGATAGGACAGTAGTTTGCGAGGACAAGAGCATTTTTGAGGAGAGGGGTAATGATGGCAGATTTGAAGGAAAGAAGGCCAAACCCTAGAGAGAGACCATCAACAATATCGGCCAGCATGGGGACGAGGATGGTTAAAAAATTAGCTTAGTGTCAGATTGTGACTTTTTGTTTTTTTTTCCTTTCAAGTAGCCAGATTACCACGTGTGACTATTTATCAGTGTTACTAATTCAAGTGTTCCACCTTTCCTAAAGTAAATTCACTGAACAATTTAAACTGAAAAAAAAAGTTTTGATGGCTCATTCTCTCTTCAAAGAGACGGCAGGTTTTGTGTGGATATATAGGATAATTTCAGGAATTAAACATTATGAATGGAGAAGTTGTCTTGTTCATCATCTGGGGGCATATTACCAGAAGGTGACCCAGATATCAAGGTCAGTTAAAGGTACTCTCAAAGGCAAAGGGAACCGAGACTAATCTATAAGTGATCTAATTGCAGAAGCTGTTTATAAATAAAAGGAGTAGGAAGTTTATGAAAGATTCCAACCATTACCACCATATAGCTGTCTAAATTCCTTTAAGGCTTGAGGGTTCAAAAATATCCCTTCTCTCCCACCACCTCCCATGGGATATTGGAAATATCCTATCTGCATGTGACTGCCAAACTTCCTTCTAATGACAAAACCATACCCAAATCCAATGCTATTTTTGTGCAGTAAAGTCAGTTTATATAGAAATGTGTTTTATTTTAATTCACTAACCTTTTATAGAGCCTGATTTAATAAACAAATTTTGAGTTTGTCCATTTCTAACACTTTCATTTTATTTAGGAAAAGGCTAAACATAAAAGATGCTCTTTCACACCCATGGATAATGGTAAGTCTTAACATCAGTGTAGAAGTGAATTGCATTTGTTGTTAAAATGTGTGTGATGTTGTTATTTGACTTGCCGGCACATTAACTCGCATGCATTGAAGCAATTGCAGTGGCCTTCATCTTTAAATCCCACTAGTCGCATAGAATATTGGTTTCCCCCGCTGATGATTTTTACACTTGATTTTTTTTGGATTTGGTTTTCGTTACACTTTTATTAACTGGTCTGTTACCTAATGTGTTTCATGCATTGCTTTGGGATGGGGAACTGTTTTGAACAATATTCAAGTTTTAGTGTTGAAATCCAAGTTGTTATCTGCAGCAAACTAATTGCATTATAATACATAGAGCATTAGGGTGAATTGTTTATTTCCAATGCTTGTGTTTCAGTCTTATTATCCTGACGTTCATTTAAGCTGTTGTCCATGATCTGCAAGCCAACTAGAAATCAAATTTTCATCTGCATTAAATATTAAACTAACACCGTCATTTTGCATGTACTGTAGGTAGTGAGTGTTGTTTGAAATGTTACCTTATGTGTCCCATTGCATAGCCTTTAAAATTGAAAGGTTTGTGTGGAGTGCCACTAACTGCAATGATTGTAGATCGCTGGAACTGGACTTGTGCCATCGCTTAGATGTGTGCACCCAACCCCTTCACATTTTTGCTCCTCAATAACCTGAAACTCTTCTGTCTGATCCACTGAAGTCTCATCAAAAGGAAGAAGAGCGGAAGACTAAGGAGAGCAAGAAGCAGCAACGCAGGCAGCTGAAGACCAAGCGTCTGAAAGAATATACCATTAAATCACACTCGAGCATGCCACCCAATAACACCTATGTTAACTTTGAAAGGTTTGCCAAGGTGGTGGAGGATCTCTCTGTGATGGAGATGACCTTCAGCGGGCTCACTTCAGCACACGATTCTCTTCAGGAAGATATTGATGCATTGATTTCAATTTATAACGAAAAGGAATCCTGGTACAAGGAGGAAAATGAAAGTGTCCGGCACAGCCTTTCCCAGATTAGGTATGAATACCGTAAAGCCGAATCCAAGAAAAAGCAACTCCAGGATGAAATAAAAGGCGTGAATAGCATGTTGAACACAGTCGATACAAAATATACTGAACTGAAGTCTCAGTTTGAGTCTCTGAATCAAGAGATCTCTGCTGAACTCAAATGGGTCCAGGAAGTAATTAGCTCTTTTCAGACTGAGCACATCAGTGAAGGATGTGTGAAGGAAGACTTTGCTTCTGTCTTCAACAAAGATCTGAATGAAACTTTGAAGGACCTGTTAAATGGCACGTGCAATGGAGAACTCATCACCAGCCTAAGTGTATCAGAGTCAAGTCGTTAAAGTTAGCTGGAGGAGGTCTGATGACACCAGGTTCATATATGGTGTTGCATTTATCATTTTTGCTCAGCCTGTCACGGAGAAAGTTTGGGGCAAATATATTTGTATTTTACTTTAACTTCATTTAACTTCTGAATAGGGCAAAAATCAAGTAACTTATGGCTAAAAGATGGTGATTATTTATCTGTAAAACTGGCCTACAACAAACAAACAAACAGAACATATTCAACTTTTTGTGACACTTTTTCGGCATCAATTTTTTTATCAAGTTGAATGAAGTGCTCTTAAACAAAAGAGAATTATTAACAGAAATGATGTAAGGATAAATTCAGCAGGTCCCAGCCTGGAACTCTGACTGTGAGTTGGAGGATTGGTGTTATGTTGCTGGGGTCTTCCTTTAACCGTGGCTCCCACTGGGAATGCTGAATTTACCGAATAACTAAAAGTGATGTACAAAGTTAATGTTGCACAATCTTGTAATTCTACATATGTATCTGTTTTTGTGGTGTTTATATATGAAAGAATTGGACCTGAATGGTACAGTAGTGAAGAATGAGGATTGTACATTCAATAATGAGATCTCTGCCCCTGGATGTCTAGTAGTAGATGATTTCGGATATTGATTCTGTGCGGGATGACGTATAGAAGCCTCTATAGATTTAGAATTGTAAACCAAACTGTCGCAACTGGTTGAGTTGCTGCTGAGCTCTTTACTGGTCAAGTATTGAAGTTCAGCTTGAGATTGACCTCTTGAATCGTCTGAATGTGAAAACAAGAGAATTCCCATCATCAGCCCAGCAAAAATGACCGATGCAGAGCTCTTGCTGGAACTGAAAGTACGTCACAAGCCTTAGACAGGCAGTTTGATGCCTTTTTAAAACATGAAATAATTCATTATAAACGCTGGCGGTGGGGGGCACCTACATTCAAGAGAGGTCATGTTGACTTCCAGCTGAATGTGATCTCGCCATACCTCCAAGCATATAAGCATAAATGGGGCTTTGGGCAATTAGACAGGTACCTGATGTTTCCTAGGTATTCAGATACAGATGGTGCCTGAACTAGACTGAGTGAAATTACTGACTGCTTCATTTTTGACACAATCTTGGGAACAAAGTTGGGAAATTACTGTGAATTATGCTATAGTATAAACATAGGAGCAGGAGTAAGCTATTCAGCCCCTCAAGCATGTTCCACCCTTTAACTGGATCATGGTTGATCTTCTACCTCAATGGCATCTTCCTGCACTATCCCCGTATCACTTGCTGTCATTGGTATCTAGAAATCTATCAACCTCTGTTTTGAACATACTCAATGACTGAGCCTCCCCAGCCCTCTGGGGTAGAGAATTCCAAAGATTCACCACCCCCGACTGAAAAATTCCTCCTCAACCCGGTCCTAAATGGCTTGCCCCTTATTCTGAGACTCTGTCGCCTGGTTGTAGAACCCCCCTCAGCCTGGGGAAACATCTTCCCTGTCTACCCTAAATGCTAAACATGGTCATCAAATTCTCCTCTGTGCTATCGTAACAAAGACTTTAGGTGAGATTTTAACCCTCAAAACGCATCCACTTGCACAGAGAGTTAAAAATCAGGCCTATTAACTCAACTAAAATAAATGAGTTAAAATAATGGAGAGAAGAATTTTGTTATGAACGCATCAGGTGCTGGAGCAATAGCAGTAAATGGCCGGCATCTTTAATCCCAATCATACTATGGTGCTGTTTCCAATGGAAAGCAACAGAAGGTTGAGGGGCTCTCTGAAACATCTCTTCCATCGCCCCATACTATGTTAAAGAGTTAAATTCCACATCGAATGGCACCTTTAGAAGCATCATGAAGTTGCACGCCTAGTTTTTCAAACATCATTTGTGATTCAGCTTTGCCATCGGTGGCACCTTTAATCCTGAGCCAGGAGGAGGCGGTGGCGTAGTGGTTTTGTCACTGGACTAGCGACCCAGGGTAATGCTCTGGGGACCTGGGTTCTAATCCCACCACAGCAGATGGTGGAATTTG
Organism: Cetorhinus maximus; assembly: GCF_964194155.1. Classification (NCBI taxonomy): domain Eukaryota; kingdom Metazoa; phylum Chordata; class Chondrichthyes; order Lamniformes; family Cetorhinidae; genus Cetorhinus; species Cetorhinus maximus. The sequence continues at coordinate 16,677,541 of NC_135908.1, read as the reverse complement.
AATCCCATGAAAGTCTGGAATCTAATGATAACCATTGTTGATTGTCATAAAAACCCATCTGGTTCACTAATGCCATTTAGGGAAGGAAATCTGCTGGCCTAAATGTGATTACATATCCACAGCAATGTGGTTGACTCTTAAATGGCCCAATAAGCCACTCAGTTTCTCAAGGGATGTAATTAGGGATGGACAATAAATGGCCCTAGCCAAATATTAAAAAAAAAGGAATCAAAACATGGTCATCTCTATTGTAATAGGAACTTTAACCATCAAAATGCATCATATGAACATATGAATTAGGAGCAGGAGTAGGCCACTCTGCCCCTCGAGCCTGCACCATTCAATAAGAACACGGCTGATCTGATTGTAATCTCAACTCCACATTCTTAACCTCAACTCCACATTCCCACCTACCCCCAATAACCTTTCACTCCCTTGCTTATCAAGAATCTTATCTACTTCTGCCTTAAAAATATTCAAAGGCTCTGCTTCAACTGCCTTTTGAGGAAGAGAGTTCCAAAGACTCCCTACCGTCTGAAAGAAAAGATTTCTCCTTATCTCTGCCTTAAATGGGTGACCCCTTATTTTTAAACAGTGACCCCTAGTTCTAGATTCCCGCATAAGAGGAAATATCCTTTCCACATGCACCCTGTCAAGACCCCTCTTATGTTTCAATCAAGTCACCTCTTACTTTTCTAAAGTCCAGCCGATACAAGCCTAACCTGTCCAACCTTTCTTCATATGACAACCCTCCCATTCCAGATATTAGTCTAGTAAACCTTCTCTGAACTGTTTGCAATGCATCTACATCCTTCCTTAAAGGTTGTCTCCTGTGCCTCCACTGGTCTGTACACCAGTCATACTATGATGAGGCTATTAATCTTTGGCTTTCATGACTCTCTAGTGTGGTTATACCAAGTCAATAGCTTTTAAAATTAAGAAGCCTCAGTATGTAACAAAGAGCTGAGATAAAGAAAGAACTTGCTTGTATATAGCGCCATTCATGACCTTAGGATGTCAAAGTGCAGTGTTTTTGAAGTATAGTCGCTTGTAATGTGAGTACATTGCAGTAACCATTAGAAATTCTCCTGGAATAGTTTACCATTTGGTGTCCTGGATTCCAAAAAAGATATAGTTGCAGGAAGTAATCCTGGCATTTGCTTAGCTCTTATAGGGGTTGGCGTTGGTCTGGGGATCAAATTACTGTGTCACACGGAGTTGGTTGCTAGGCTTTCAGGTAGAAATGCAAGCTATAGTGTTCAGTAATTCAGAGGAGACTAATCAGGACAGTGTTACTTATTTGATTTTAGTTTAATGATTGGGGGACCAACATTATACAGTAGTTACATTGCTTATGGGAGCTCATTCGGCCACATAGGTTCAGCTAAAATTCAAGTACATTCTCAAAATTTCTCACAATTCAGCCATGCCTGTCAATACATATTTATCAATGTTCTGCTAATTTAATGATAATGAAACTTTCCAGTGTTTTTCAGTGTAAAAACTTCAAATTAATTCGAGCCTTAAGGCGTTTTTAAACATTTGGCAGGGCACTTAGGAATTGGCCAAGCTTATAACTAAATAGAATTTCCATCTCCAGCCCTTTCTCTCGTCATCTCCTTCCTTGGGAGGAATTTTCCCTGGCGAGGGAAACCGAGTTTGGGTCCCCTAAGAGTGACATAGGGTCAGGGAGCTGGCATCATCCCACCTTCTTCCAGCTTTCGCCCAGGCGGGGCTGAAGGTGAGCAGGAACCCCTGCTGTGAGGCTGTCGTCTGAGGCATTTCAGTATTCAAATAGGTTATTAAATTGAGCTTTAACCAAGGATTCGGCCTTTAAATAGCCATCCAACCTATGTCTTGAGCTATCAGCAATGCAGCAGGGTCACCAAGGCGAATGCACAGTGTGAAACTGGGAGGCTGGGAAGCCTTTGAGAAACTGGAGAGCTGCAGCCGTGGCCCAGGTGAGAGACTGCTGCTTAGATAAAAGCAAAATACTGCAGATGCTGCGAATCTGAAATAAAAACAGAAAATGCTGGAAAAACTCAGCAGGTCCAACAGCATCTGTGGAGAGAAAAGGGATTCTCTCCACCGATGCCGTTAGACCTGCTGAGTTTTTCCAGCATTTTCTGTTTTTGTGAGAGAGACTGCGGCTCACAGCTTTGCTCCTTGGTGAGCACTTTCAGAGCTCCACCGGTGATTTCAAACTTCTCTTCGCCTGTCTTGCACTTCACTCACCTTCAGCTTCACCCCACCCTGCTGCCAAACCTGACCATTGGCTCAGGAGCAGCTTATGCAACTCCACTTCTCACCGGTGATGAGGGGCAAGTGAAGAAGCAACACCAACGCCAGCAGCAGCAGCACCTTCTCCAACTGCACTCTCTCCGTCCACACCCGACTCCACAGGGCTGAGGGGATAGACGCTACAATCCAGCTGGTAGCAGGCGAGACACCCAACACAGGGTCTATAGGCAGAGGATCAGCTCTCTTGACATTTGAGGCCATCAATGGAGCCTCAGGTCGTCACCGCAGTTCGGCGCTGGCATCTGCATCTCCAGTGGGCCAGATGGGCTTGCGTTTCCATTGGCTGTCAAGGTGCCTGTCACAGGAGGGCCACCCCACCCCCGCCCCACCCCACCAGGTCTCTGCCTCTCCCTGAGGTTGTGTTCTCTCTTCTGCAACAAGAGAAAGCAGAGAGTTATGAGTGTTAGAAATGGCTTGTGTGGAGAGAAGGGAAGGAAGCCATTTGTGGAGGATGTGTATGAGAGGTCAGCAGGATGAGGCTGAGTGTTGGCTGCTCAGATGGGGGGATGTGAGGTGCCTAGAGAGAGAGGAAAGGGTGCAGCTGCGAGATGCGTGGTTCTGCGGAGTGCTGTGCAGGAGAATGTCAGAAGGTGGGGCTTGGTAAGTGTTTATGTCACTCATCTTTCCTGCCCTCCTGAGGTCCTGAATCCTCTTGATGCACTGTCTGCAGGTTGGAGGGACCAGACTTCTGCTGCTGACTCCCTCAGTCACTTCCATCCACATGTGATTGGTTGGAGGGGTTGTCCCCTTCCTCCCATCTTTGGGAAGGATCATTTCACTTCAGACCCTGATTCAACCGCTGAACCTCCAGATGTGAGACACCCAGGGAATGGCCATCCCAGCTCTCCTCTCCCTTCCTGTGCTTTCTGCAGCCTCCGGAATCTATGTCCAGTTAACCTATTCTAACACATGGCGCGATGTTCCCTTAAATTGGAAATTATTTCCTTCGTCAGATCCTGGCTGCCCTCTCTGATTGATGAGGAATCCTGGAAACGGGATACTAATGTCGTGGCTCAGTCACAGAGTCTTGGCAAAACCCATTGAAGAATCCCAACAGGTTCCTATAAAGATCCCACCGTTTCCTGCTGCAACTAGGTTTTCTTCTCTTCCCCCTTTCTTTCCTCCTCCCTCTCTCCTCTCTCTCCCCTGTCTCTTTCTTTCTCTCTCTGCCCCCCCACCTATCTTTCTCTCTCCCTGTCTCTTTCTTTCCCCCTCTCCCCTGTCTCTCGCTCCCTCTCTCTCTTGCTCTCCCTCCCTCTCTCTCTCGCTCTCCTTCCCTCTCTCTCCCTCTCTCTTTCCCTCTCTCTCTCCCTCCCTCTCTCTCTCGCTCTCCCTCCCTCTCTCTCTCGCTCTCCCTCCCTCTCTCTCTTGCTCTCCCTCCCTCTCTCTCTTGCTCTCCCTCCCTCTCTCTCTCTCCCTCCCTCCCTCTCTCGATCTCCCTCTCTCTTGCTCTCCCTCCCTCTCTCTCTCGCTCTCCCTCCCTCTCTCTCTCGCTCTCCCTCCCTCTCTCTCTCGCTCTCCCTCCCTCTCTCTCTCGCTCTCCCTCCCTCTCTCTCGCTCTCCCTCCCTCTCTCTCGCTCTCCCTCCCTCTCTCTCTCTCCCTCTCTCTCTCGCTCTCCCTCCCTCTCCCTCGCTCTCCCTCCCTCTCCCTCCCTCCCTCTCTCTCGCTCTCCCTCTCTCTCGCTCTCCCTTCCTCTCTCTCGCTCTCCCTCCCTCTCTCTCGCTCTCCCTCCCTCTCTCTCGCTCTTCCGTCTCTCACTCTCTCTCTTGCTCTGTCTCTCTCGCTCTCCCCTGTCTCTCTCTCTCTCCCCTGTCTCTCTCTCTCTCTCTCTCCCCTGTCTCTCTCTCTCCCGTCTCTTGCTCTCTCGCTCTCCCCCGTCTCTCGCTCTCTCTCTTGCTCTCCCCTGTCTCTCGCTCTCTCTCTCTTGCTCTCCCCTGTCTCTCGCTCTCTCTCTCTTGCTCTCCCCGTTTCTCGCTCTCTTGTCTCTCGCTCTCCCTCCGTCTCTCGCTCTCCCTCCGTCTCTCGCTCTCCCTCCGTCTCTCGCTCTCCCTCCGTCTCTCGCTCTCCCTCCGTCTCTCGCTCTCCCTCCGTCTCTCGCTCTCCCTCCGTCTCTCGCTCTCCCTCCGTCTCTCGCTCTCCCTCCCTCTCTCGCTCTCCCTCCCTCTCTCTCACTCTCCTTCCCTCTCTCGCTCTCCCTCACTCTCTCTTGCTCTCCTTCCCTCTCTTGCTCTCCCTCACTCTCTCCCTCCCTCTCCCTCGCTCCCTCTCGCTCTCTTTCGCTCTCCCTGTCTCTCGCTCTCCCTCCCTGTCTCTCGCTCTCCCTCCCTGTCTCTCGCTCTCCCTCGCTCTCCCTCCCTGTCTCTCGCTCTCCCTCACTCTCTCTCACTCTCTCCCTCCCTCTCCCTCCCTTGCTCTCTCTCGCTCTCCCTCCCTCTCCCTCCTCCTTCTCCCTCTCCCTCCCTCCCTCTCCCTCCCTCGCTCTCCCTCCCTGTCCTTCGCGCTCTCTCTCGCTCTCCCTCCCTGTCCCTCGCCCTCTCTCGCTCTCCCTCCCTGTCCCTCGCCCTCTCTCACTCTCCCTCCCTGTCCCTCACCCTCTCTAGCTCTCCCTCCCTGTCTCTCGCTCTCCCTCCCTGTCTCTCACCCTCTCTCGCTCTCCCTCCCTGTCTCTCGCTCTCCCTCCCTGTCTCTCGCTCTCCCTCCCTGTCTCTCGCTCTCCCTCCCTGTCTCTCGCTCTCCCTCCCTGTCTCTCGCTCTCCCTCCCTGTCTCTCGCTCTCCCTCCCTGTCTCTCGCTCTCCCTCCCCTGTCTCTCGCTCTCCCTCCCTGTCTCTCGCTCTCCCTCCCTGTCTCTCGCTCTCCCTCCCTGTCTCTCGCTCTCCCTCCCTGTCTCTCGCTCTCCCTCCCTGTCTCTCGCTCTCCCTCCCTGTCTCTCGCTCTCCCTCCCTGTCTCTCGCTCTCCCTCCCTGTCTCTCGCTCTCCCTCCCTGTCTCTCGCTCTTCCTCCCTGTCTCTCGCTCTTTCCTTTTCCTCCCCTCTCGCTCTCTACCTACCTATCTTTTAGCCATTTGTTTCTGTCCCCTTTTGATGATTAGGTCAGTCAGTCCTGTCCCCTCTTGTTTCCTGCAGCTCTGTACACACCATCCTTTGTGCAACACCCTCCCCCATGCATTTCTTCTTCAACCTCCAGTCTTTAAAAATCCAAGTTTGACATCAACTAATCAGTGCTTATTAATTTAGCTCCTCAGCTTTTTGTTCTGAAATATATACGTTGAGATATTAATATTGGGAAGTACAACAGCTTATGCTGACCAAATATTATGCATGTTCTGCATTATTATGCATGTTGGCTCTGGTCATTAATGTCAATGCTGCCGCGCTTCAAGGAGAGCTTCAGAGTGTCTTTGAAGCATTTTCTCCTCTGGAATGCTGACCATTTGAGAGTTGGGAAAACAAGACGTTGGTGGGGACGTAGTTTCCCATTTGTCGAAGTTGATTTCTCAGGAATTTTGCCTGAATGCTTGTGGAGCTGGTTTCGAAAAGGACACTAGTGTTTGCTCGATGGTCCCCCCCCCCCATTGATTCTGGAGAATGCAGTGCAGGCATTGCCGATGGAATTTCTCTAACCCTCTTACGTGTCACTGATACCCAATCCCAGTCTCACTGCAGTACAGGAGTGTAGTGACGACATCAGCTCTGTACACTAGGACTTCTGTTGACTTGTGGAGGCCTTTCTTTTCAAACACTCGCTGTTCTACTTTGTAGAAGGCTGAGCTGCAGCAGCTGGTCTGGTGTTGGATCTCTTCGTCAATGGTGGTCTTTTGAGGGGTGACTGCCAAGGAATGGGAAATGCTCAACATATTCCAGGCTCCCTCCTTTAACATATATGGGAGGTGAATGTTTCGCTGATCAGGTGTGGGGTTGATAACAGGAGTTTTGTTTTGGCAACATTCGAGGGCAGGCCAAGTTTCTTTGTATGCAGAATTGAAGAGATTCTCTTGAAGAGATTGCCGGGCAAAGTAATTCTCTGTGTATTTAAGGTGTTTGCTATATTTCCTCAGCTCTGGATATTCTGCTTTTAGGCCCAAGCCCTCGTTATACCAGTCCACCTAGCTGGAACAGTGTGGGTGGGGGTGTTAAATGGTAGCCAGGCGGAAATCAATGAGTTCCTACTGCTACCTAACCCCACCCCCGCGTGGCCTTATGGATATTTGGAAACGTGGAGGTCCATTCATCACAAGCAGAAACCTTGTCAGTATTGAAATAGTGATGTCCAATGATGTCATTTGGACCTCAACATAATTTGTGACGAGATGTTTGAAACATACAGAGCAGAATTTTACACTCGGCGTGTGCCCAACATGCCCGAGCGTAATATGATGCGCGATGTCCTGCGTCCTGACGTCATGGTGCACTTGCGCGATATTTCGTTCGACGGGCGCGCACCAGAGTCGGCTGTGCGCCCACCGATAATTGTGAGGCCTATTATGGCCATTAACAAGCTAATTAAAATCGAATTAGCACTGCCAGGCGAAAAGGCCAAGCATTTACATTTTTTAGGAAACTTCATCCACAAGCGGGATGAGGTTTCCTAAAGCAAGTAGATATTAACTAAAAAGTTTATTTTTGAATTAAAAATATGTCCCAGCTCATGTGACAGTCATGTGACATGAGGGGACATGTTTAAAAAAAAAAAAATTATTGTCTCTAATAATTTTTTTTAAAAAGCCCCCCCAATCTCCCCGAGGCAGCTCCGTGCCTCAGGGAGATTGAAGCGCTCTTTCACGAGCTGCGTACCAGGCCCTTTTCCCCCTCCTCCCCCCGCCCGCACAGGTAGCGGGTGCTGCCGCTCACGATCCACACAGGGCGGACCTTAATTGGCCCGGCCGCGTGAAATCGCAGAGCAAATCGCGGGCGGCGGGCAGCTTCCTGACCGCCCCCGCCGAGCCCGCCCATTCTGACCACACTCTCCAATCTCTTGGGACAGTGGTGTAGTGGTGTAGTCACTGGACTAGCAATCCAAAGGCTCAGGTTTATACTCTGGGGACACAGATTCAAATCCCACCATGGGAGCTGGTAGAACTTAAACTCAATGAATAATTTCAGTTAATTAAAAACAAAAAGGATCTAGAGTTGAAAGCTAGTCTCAATAACAGTGACCATGAAACTATCAATTGTAGTAAAATCCCATCTGGTTCACTAATGTCCTTTAGGGAAGGAAATCTGCCGTCCTTACCTGGTCTGGCCTACATGTGACTCCAGACCCACATCAATATGGTTGGCTCTTACCTGCCCTCTGAAATGGCCTAGCAAGTCACTCAGTTCAAGGGCATTTATGGATGGGCAACAAATGCTGGCCCTGCCAGCGACTCCCACATCCAACAAAAGAATTTTTAAAAGTTTCCAGTGAAAGCTGTGTCATGCCAGAAGCAGCCCAGGTAAGTATATTCCTTTTGAAAGGTTTTCTGTGGCTTTCCCATCCAGGACTAAGTCCCCTGGTGGGGGCGAGTCGGGGAGTGTTTCCTGCTGTGGAGGCCGACAGGAAATCTTGTGGTATCTTGCAGTCCCGGTGTCATATCTGGATGCCATTTTTAAAAAGGCATCTGGAGACAACTGACCCACCATTGAAGAAAGCTGGACCTCCTGAAGAAAGAAAATGGACCTTCAGGAACACTCTGGAGCTGGAAGATGGACCTCCTCGAAAACACTGAGGCTGGACGATCCACCCCATAACATTGGGTGGGGGGCAGCATCTGTGTGTTTCAGGGTCCAGGGTTGCTGGAGGCCTCCATTGCGAACTCCGGAGGCAGCCCCCAGCCTTCTGCAGCTAAGTGCCAATACGCACACACCACGTTGGTCCAGACATGTTCTGGACCGGTGTGATTTCCCACTGGTGTCGTGGACAATCGGGCGTGAGGGGGGTGGGGGGAGGGTGTGATTCCGGCTGGGCCTTCAACTGCATCCCATTAGCGGGATGCAAATCAGTTTCACGCCGGCCTCTGTTGGGAATTGTGACCTGCCATGGCGGGAAATAGCGGAAGATCCTGCTGTCATTTCACACCAGCGGGATGCAGACCTTTGTACCTCCCACCGCATTCTCTCCACCACCCCCGCCCGCTGGCCATCGTGCCCACTGATGGGGGAAATGGGAGAATTCTGTCCAAGGAAACCTGCAGGTTGATGCCTTGACCACCCCTCCCCTGTACTATTTATCTTGTCTGGGGTCTGTTTCCATGGATACCCATTCATGCCTAGCAGTAATTTACTGCTCGCTCCAGTCAGACTTGGGGATACCACCTCCTCTGATTTTGTGCGAGGTGAGTTAGATAAATCTCAGACCTCGCTCTCTGAGGGGTCGCATGAACTGCCAACCACTTTGACCCTCACTTCACCCCTGAAGACAAATTAGGGCTTAGGCGTACGTTTAAAATTCTACCCAATCCCAGTGTCACATTACCCTCCACCTATCTTACTTCATTTTTCTATCTCCTAGACAAAATAGCCCCAGCCTGTTCAAACTTTTCTGATAGCTTTCTGGGCCTATGGAATTGCCAGAAAGCTGGAGTTAGGTTTCGGGCCCTAATTAAATTATTGGCTATTTTATTAGTAGATTTCAAACTGTGCCAATCAGACATCAGAATGGTTTCAATCTCTGGCAGCTATCAAAGAATGTCAGCATAAATATAAGTACGTTGTACTTTGGCAAATATACATTGTTTAAATCATCAACAATTTGAAGTCAGCTTGTTAATGAACAACAAACATCTCCTAACATTGTGACCTTGACTTGATTGATTAACTCAGACTTTCTCTGAAGCCTTAAATCCCGAAATATGCTCAGGCTTTCCTCAATATATTCAGTTCAGCTCAGTTTCTGAAATTGATCCTGTGGTCCAACATGGAAATTGTTGTCCCCCCCAAAAAAAAAATCACATTGTTGATGGTCCACTAGAGGCTGTTTTATTCAAAGTCTTGGTGTGTAATTTCTAAAAAAAATGTTCTAGGATAACTTATTTTAACCTCTTGTGTGCTGATTATATCTTTTTTCTAAGTATTTATCATTTGGTATCTTGCTGTGTTTTTCTGATACTGTGTCTTATCTCACTTGTAAATAAATCCAATTGCTACTTTTAACCTGAATGCAATGGTGTGACTGTGATAGCAACTTCTGGAGTCGACAGACAATCCAACATGATCTATGGTGTGAGATACAGCAGTTAAGGTGTTACACAAGGACACAGCTTTGGTACCTAGAAGTCTTGTCCTGCTTATGAAAGCCACCTTCTCATTAAACATGCTGGAATAAAGTACTGACCATAATGCTCCAGTTGAGAAAAGTCGACAATTTGGATATAGTATATACTTATACTGAGTAGAACAAAGCATTCACATCCAGTTTCTGGGAAGTGGAAGGGGAAAGGCTGGGTCACATATCTGTTCACCACATTGTCCTTTTGCCTCTTTCACTATGATTTATAACCAGCCAACATATTGGGATGACTTGTTTGCTGATTGTGATTTTTGAGTTTGAGCTATCTCAGCCCAGCCGCTGGTGGATGGGGATCATAGAACAAAACTGCCCTTAATTGAGTAATTACTTGTTGCAACACTGCAAGGGTGATCAGTGAGGGAAACAGAAACTAGAGGAACTTTACTTCTGACTTTCAGATTGCCTGATTATAGCCTCAGGATGGGAAAAGTGGAAATATTTCTGTTTCCCACAAACTGAACACAAAATCCCATCAGAAACGTGACAGAAACAGATGTTGATTCCTATTCCCAGCAATCGGAGTAGTGCGGTGCTGCTGAGTATTTACTGACTTCAGTTGATAAGGTATCAGATTAGTCATATATCGCTAGAAATATTGTGAAAAATTATAGCACCCAACAGAAGTAACTTCCACAGAAATTAATGGAGGAATTTTTTGTTGGGGGGAAATGATACAGGTAAAGATAGCTTGTTGTCTAGCCTAATGCAGTTTGAAAATTATTTGGAATCTTATTGCCTGATACAACGTCTCCTTATTCAGTGTAAGAAGTGATAGTGGATCTTGCTTGATGCTATTCAGTGATCAGGAGGAGACATTTTGTCATAACAAGGCCCACTAGGCACAGTACTAGCAGTGTCAAAGACATTCCTCTCTCTCTTTCACCCAACTCGGGTCAGTCTCCAAGCTCCCCATCCTCATACCACCCCCGCCACCCACCCCCCACAAAAGCAGATATTACTCTATTACTCTGTGTCTCCCCGGCCAACCTTTCTACCTGTGTGATTTTTTTTTCTCTCTGCTCCTATTGTGCCTCTGGCCCTCCATCTAAATGATACAATGCTAAAGTAAACAAATTGAAGGCCTGAATATATTGGCAAAATAACATTAAGCTAAAAGGACATGTTGTTAGCACATAAAAGAAAATCCCAATTTGAAGCAAGGGAGAGACATCCCATGAATTATGAATCGCCGTGCATTGCTGGGTGATTAGCGTTGCTACACCATCAGTCTGCCTTTGAGTTTCAAGAAATTGCTGGATTTGCATTGTAAATATGGATCAAATTTGCCACAAAGTTAGGCCTGGTATTTCATAGTGTAAGGAGCCTTTCAATGTAAAGTTTTTAAATTCCTTGCCTTTTTCTCCCTTGTCATTTGAATTTTTCTTTTTCTTCTCTTTACTCTCTTTCTCTCTCTATATAATCGGCCTCTGTTTCACCATATTTTCTTCTCCTTCTTCATTCATCTGTTTCTTTCTCAATCCTATTGGGTCGAATAGTTGATGAATGTTGACCGAGTTCCTAGAAGCCCCTTCGTCATGCCGTTACCAGCTCGTGCGTCCAGCGATTTGTGGCACCAAATTAAGTGGAGCTAAAGGGTGAGGCAGAAAAAAATCCAACTTCACAGTGCCCACTGTAACATGTCCCACTCCAGTAAATTCTGGGCCAATGTCGGGAGTTCATGTCCACACTTTTATCCGTTTATTTTACTTATTTTTCAGCAAATAGGAACTTTGAAATGGGCTTGGCATGAATGAGTTGCTGAGTTGCGTTTGCACAGAGGAAGGGGATATGGGTATGAATGAGGTAAATCCAGGCTTGAGTGTTGAAAGCTGCCCTGCTCACTGCACCTGCCCTGTGTTTGTGATATTTGTAAGCAGACTGGTGGTTGAGCGGTGTCCTATCTTTTATGCCATATTGGTTCAAAGTCCTGTCAATAAAGGGCGTCAGACCAAAGAAATCCCAGGAAAATTAGCACAACGTTCACCGCAGGCGCAAAACGCATGGATCGACTTTATTTGGGGTGCTTTTTAATTGGAAAAGGTGGAGAAACTTGAGATCACGGATTTCTTGTGATCTAGTTCATCTTTTGTGAATAAAGTGTGACAGTTTGTGAAAACTTATTATAAATGCACAACACGTAACTGAGAAAAATCATTCAAAAATTTCAAATTTGCCTTTAATCCTAACAATTGGATTTTTTAAAAAAATCTTTACTCAAGGTTCTGTTCAGTGAAGTAAATAACTAGAATGTGAACAGTGAGTCATAAATAGACTTTAACACTTGGTTTTTAAAAACTATTTTTAATGGGCTCATCCATTGGCTCAGTGGACAGCTGAATCACATGGGCCTGAATCTTCTGGTCGACATGCGGGGGCAGGCCCCGCTCGCCGACGCGTAAAATGACACATGGTGACGTAGGGCGTGCGTCCCAACATCACCGCGCGCCATTCCGATCTTCAGTTCGGTGGGCCGCACCAGAGTCAGCTGTGCGCCCGCTGAACTGTCAAAGGCCTATTAAGGCCATTTAAAAACTAATTAAAAGAATTAACGGAGCTCCCTGTCCAACCTTAAGCCAGGCGGCCTTGACATTTATCACGAAACCTCATCCATGGGCGGGATGAGGTTTCATGAAGGGTTTATAAATCAAATAAATTTTTTAATTAAAATTCATTGACATGCCCCAGCTCAGGTGACACTGTCACATGAGGGGACATGTCTGTAAATTTTCTTTTTCTTTATTTGAACTTTTTGTAATGCAGTTAAACTCTGAGACAGCTCCGTGTCTCAGGGAGATTTCTGCGCCCTTTCGCGTGCATGCCCGAAAGAGCGCAGGCCCCGACTCAGCCTCCTCCCCCCACCACCTGCAGAGCAAGTGCTCAGCGCTTCCGGGTGCGTGTCATGCTGGGTGGGCCTTAATTGGCGCGCCCACATAAAATGGCGGCGTGCAGACAATCGCAGGAGGCAATCGACTGTGCACCCGCTCCTGCTCAGCACCCCCTTGATATAATTTATAAAAACTGGTAATATCTCAGGTTCAAACGCTAGTTCACTGTTGAGTTAGTTGCTAACAGGTGAGGCTGTTATTGTTGGGTTGGGAAGGGATAAATAAAAACCTCAAGGGTTGCAGTTTCAGGCATTAGGGATCCTTGTTGAAAAGTGTGGGTACCTGTGGTGGACAGAATTATAGGAACGTTGGCCAGGATTTCGCGGTCCGACACCACAGTGAGTTTATCCACAGCGAATGCGGTGAGCCATTCAAATCCCGGTTGACTTCAGCGGGACGGGCCAGAAAATCCTGCCTGATAGAAAATTTCCAGGACAGAAGGAGGCCATTTGGCCCATCATCTCTATACTGGCTGATAAAGACCTATCCGGCCTAATTCCATTTTCCAGCTCTTGGTCCGTGGCCTCGTAGGTTACGGCACTTCAAGTGCACATCCAATGCTGAGATTTTCTGGGCCCACCCCGCTGCGGGCTTACAACATTGCCACCCGAAGTCAACAGGCCGTGGGCTGGTCCATCAAATTTTCCATCCCGCCTGCGATGATTCCCGCCACGGGTGGGACCGGAAAGTCCTGGCCCGAGTGCTTTTCATTTAAATGCGATGAAGGTTTCTGCCTCTACCACCCTTTCAGGCAATGAGTTCCAGACCCCCATCATCTCCTGAGAGAAATGATTTCTCCTCAACTCTCCTCGAATCCTTCTGTCAACTACTTTAAATTGATACCCCGGTTATTGACCTCTCTGCTAAGGGTAGTAGTTCTTCTCTATCTAGATCCCTCATAATTTTATACATCTCAATCAAACCTCCCTTCAGCCTGCTCTGTTCCAAAGAAAACAATCCCAATCTTTCATCTGAAGCTAAAATTCTCCATTCCTGGAATTATCCTGGTAAATCTCCTCTGTACCCTCTCTAGTGCGATCACATCCTTCCTGTAATGAGGTGGCCAGAACCGTACGCAGGACACCAGCCATTTCGTAACTAGTGTTTTATACAGTTCTAGCAGAACCTCTTTTCTCTTATATGCTACGCTCCAGGCAGGAAATGAAAGTACCCCATCTTGGCTGAGTTGCTCCCTGGCCCCCAGAATCACAAGCGGATAACGGTCACTCGGATCCAAACCCCATAGTGACATGAGACTGCCCTTTCAGGAAAGGAGTGCAGTGGGGAGAGAGCAGTATAAAAACAGGGCAAGTTCTCATATACTTCATGGGCCGAAATCCCCTCCCTTCGGTTGGGGGGTGGTGGGGTGCGGAGGGAGAGGGCAGGCGTGAACCTGATCGGCGCCCCCGATCGGGTTCGCGCCGCCATTTTACGCGGGCAGGCCAATTAAGGCCCGCCCAATGTGACGTGCACCCAGAAGCGCTGAGCACTCCCTGTGTGGGCAGGATTCCCTGAGTCGGGGCCTGCTCTCTTTCGTGCAGAAATCTCCCTGAGGCACGGAGCTGCCTCAGGGAGATTAAATTTGGACTGTAAGTTTTTATTAAAGTCAGAAAAATATTATTTAGACATGTCCCCTCGTGACAGCGTCATATGAGCTGGGACGTGTTTATCAAATGTTTGAAAATTCTTTATTTAATTAATAAACCCTTCATGAAACCTCATCCCGCCCGTGGATGAGGTTCCATGAGAAATGCGAGGGCCACCTGGGCTCTTCGTCTGCCCTCCCCGCCAACCTTAAGGTTGGACAGGCAGCTCAAATTATTGTTTTAATTGATATTTAAATGGCCTTAATAGGCCTTTGACAGTTTGGCGGGCACACAGTCGAGTCGGCTGTGCGCCTGCCGAACTGAAAATCTAAATGACGCGCAGTGACATCAGGACACCCGCCTGACATCACCCTGCGTCATTTTACGCTTCAGCGAGCTATCCCCGCTCCCACTCGCTGACCTGAAAATTCTTCCCCATGTCAATGTACGGAGATGTGTGAAGTATACCAAAGGAACAGAAATACAATGAACGTGATCTGCAGAAAATGTCTAATGGGGATATTGGTGCACTTTAGAGTTTGGATTTATTCAGAGTGGGGATAAAAATGCAGACAGGTTCTGTGGGGGTGAAATTGGTCTTTGCGCTGGTGCGAAATGGACACAAGTGAATCAGCTGCTCATTTAACACTGGCTGAAGTCACTAGAAAGGGGAACCAAAGAAGGTATAAAACAGGCTGTCGGTTTGCCATCATCCAATTCACACTAACAACAAAGACTTATTTCACCCCACGTACCTACTGCTTATGGAGCGGGAACAGTGGAGAGCAGTATTGTGGCTTCTCATTCGTTTGGAGTGAGACCTACTTGCTTTTGGTTTAAAATTGTGATCTGTTTTGTCTTAACTGGCTCTTAAACATGAACATATCCCCTTGAGTCTACAAGCGTTTATTTATATGTCTCACTACTGACATTTCCCCAGTGTTGATGGCTTTGTTCACCAGGAACTTTGGGTGATATCATTGGGCCTGTGACAGGAGCGAAGCAGAATGACAATTTTCAGTTAAAGTCCCTTTTAGTTTAAAGCACTCGTACTTTAAGCTCAGAATCAGTAAGACTAGCAAACTCCTTTCTGATACTAAACCAAAAAGTGTCCTCAGAAGCAACCGTGTGGCGTAGATGCTGCCAGTGCCACTCTTTCCGTGAGGAGGCACTGTGGCTGCCATTGACAACTGAACTGAGCCTACCTTCTTGGATCTGGCTTGCAGAGACAGCAATGTCCTTTCCCACATGCTGCAGTTTTCCACACCATATAAGACTGGCACACGCTGGTTGTACTTTTACCTGCTGTGATTTTTTTTCTCTTAGGATGTGGGTGTCGCTGGCAAGGCCAACATTTTTTTTCCATCCCTAATTGCCCCTGAACTGAGTGGCTTGCTAGGCTATTTCAGAGGGCAGTTAAGAATCAACCACGTTAATGTGGGTCTGGAGTCCAGACCAAGTAAGGTTGGCAGAATTCCTTTCATAAAGGGCATTAACAAACCAGATGGGTTTGTACAACAAT
The DNA here is from genome assembly GCF_964194155.1 of Cetorhinus maximus. Taxonomy (NCBI): domain Eukaryota; kingdom Metazoa; phylum Chordata; class Chondrichthyes; order Lamniformes; family Cetorhinidae; genus Cetorhinus; species Cetorhinus maximus. The sequence goes on along the minus strand of NC_135908.1, from coordinate 16,661,982 downwards.
CAGTGATAGTTGTCATGGTCACCAATACTGAGACTAGCTTTATATTCGAGATTTATTATTGAATTCAAATTCCACTAGCTTGCGTAGTGCGATGACCATTCAGCCCCTTGAGCCTGCTCTGTGCATGAAAACCATTAAGGTGGTGTGCCTCTTATCTCTTTCCCAACTCTTTTGGTGTCTTTTCCTCCTTTGAGCACCTCTGCCTCTTCTCTTCCCTTTCTTCCTTTCGAATCGTCCTTGAAGCCAGCCTCTGAACAAGACTCTGGTTACCAATCGGGTAGCAACAACTTCTTGGATTCTATAATCAATAGCCCAATCCAATAATCAATCCAATTTGTTTCTGATTACAGCTCTGTGAAAGCATCTTGGGACGATTTTTCTCTATGTTAACGATGTTATATAAATGCAAATCATTGTAGAAACGTGACAGAGAGGGGGCCTGACAGAAGAATATAAGATAATAAACAGTGTAGAAGGAGGGTTCAGTCAGGGGCAAAGTGTCACCACCTCTGAGCTGAGTTTGAGCCGGTCAATATTAATCCCCACGGGGAATAAAATCTGTCAGGATGTAAAACTAGCATTCCACTCAAGTGAGCAGTGGGTTAGCTTAAAATTATTCTCCTTTTGTTTGGATGTTTCTCTTGGGTCTATCCAACCAAAATTGAACACAGGATCCAGGAGGAGGCCTGATCAGAACACTTCATGGTTTGGATATGACATCCGCTCACATTTACTTCCAAATTTAACAGAGTGGTTCAGCGTTCTGTTCAGGAAAATTTACTGAAAACATTGGTCCCGTTAATGGTTCCACACGATCACAGATTGAAGCAAGTTCAGAATTGGTCTTTCGTTTTAAAAAATGTTTCTTTTGAGGGTAGACAGTGTGTAAGACTCACACATGAAAACTAAACTTTTGTGTGCCACATGCTTATATCACCACTTCTGAGCAGGTTAACTTGTAGAAAAATAAACACACAAGGAAACAAGGGCGCTCAGTGTCAAGTCCACTCCTTCTGACTGCTCGGCCCGCCAACTTTCCCAAAACAATTCCACCCACTTACCAGAGCCAAAACAGTCAAATAATCCACAGGATCGGCAGGTCAGAAAGAAAGAAATAAAAAGGGGGCTGAGCCAATCAAGAATGGATTTTACCCCAATGGTGAACTCAATGATTCATAGAAAAGAAACAGGTTAAACAATCAGTTCCCATGGCGACATACGAACATACGAAGAGGAGCAGGAGTAGGCCATTCGGCCTCTCGAGCCTGCTCCGCCATTCAATAAGATCATGGCTGATCTGTGTGTTTGTGTTTTGAATTCCACATTCCCATCTACCTCCGATAACCTTTGATTCCCTTGCCTAACAAGAATCTATCTCTCTGCCTTAAAAATATTCAATGACCCCGCCTCCTCTGCTTTCTGAGGCAGAGAATTGCAAAGTCGCACAACCCTCTGAGAAAAAAATTCTCATTTCTTGTCCTAAAAGGGTGACCTTTAACTTTAAAACCGTGCCCCCTAGTTCTGGTCTCACCCACAAGAGGAAACGCCCTTTCCACACCCACCTTGTCAAGGCCGTTCAGGATCTTATATATTTCAATCAAGTCACCTCACTCTTCGAAACTCCAGGTGGGAACAAGCCAGGCCTGTCCAACCTTTCCTCATAAGAAACCTGCTCATTCCAGGTATCAATCTAGTAAACCTCCTCTGAACTGCCTCCAATGCATTTACATCCTTCCGTAAATACTGCGCACAGTATTCGAGATGTAGTCGCGCCAATGCCCTGCATGACTGACTCTTCTCTACCTGTCCTTCAGATCTCTTCTATCATCATCCTTGTTGGAATGGGTTAGGCATGCTGCTGTTGCCCCAATCTTTGGTTTTCCTCCCGTCCCTACAGCTTCAACTCAGCTCCTTCATTTCATTTTCCTCCTGGATTTTCCTTTCACCATCCCCATGGTTCTCTGTGCTTCACTACTCTTGGTCCTTTGGGTGTTTCACTCCTCCTGCTGCTGCGCTGGATTCGCTGCCAACACAGGAGACCACTGTGGGCCTCCACTAAACCTCTGGATCAGCTTCCACTGACTAATGTCTGACGCTCCAACTCTCTGCCTCCACTGCACAACCTCTAGGAACACGTCCACTAAGTTATAAAAGGTGAGAGCCGATCATGTAGCCATCGCTAGAATTTTTCCAGCCACATGGTGGTGGGTTTCAGTGCATGGGAGGAGTTAAATCCCCTGAAATTTAAGTGGGGTCAGGTTCCCGATGTCATTTCATCCTTTTGCGGCTTTCCCTGAGGCGGGCTGCATAGGGAAACCCATTTGGGTCTGGCGGGACAACAATTGGGGTCATTTAAAAGGCAGTTAAAAGCCTTTTTTATCCCTGGATTCCTACTTTCCCATTGGCAGCGGGTCACATGCTGCGCCTCACCAGGATAATCTCACTTTATTCCCTGTGAGACCTCCCTGTAACATTGAGACAAAATAGTCTGCACTTGCTTTCGCCTGTGAGGAGGAAGTGCAATGTGCTCTAGCTCAGCAGACACAAGGGGCAGCATCTCCAGCCACTGCTGCTGCCTTCTGCACACCCACCTGGAACTCCATGGGGCTGAGGGGTTAGATGCGGGCCTGTACCTCAAAGGAGGCGATACCCTCAGCACAGGGTCTATAGGCCGAGGCAGCTTCCTCGACATGTCCAAACAGCCAGGCTCTGGATCTCCTAACAGGCAGTTGCAGCCTCTTGGAAGCAGACCTCCTCCAGAGAGGAGCTGGTGGGTCAAGGTAACCACAAGGTGACCATTTGCATCCACTCCTTCTAGGGATCTGCTGGTGACGTCTGTAGGGCCTTGTAATCTGCCGATCACAACTGAATCATCCAGGTCCTTGTTTGTGTGGGCTTCCAACAATATCAGAGGCAGATGAAACCAGTCAAACCCAGAGAGCTTTGCTTCCTTCACAGAATGTTCACATATTCAGGGGTGCAACCAATCGAGGCGCTGTCAGAGGTATTTGTTAATCAGAAGAGCTTCCACTCCCTTAGTATGCAGCTGGTATAGCAGAAGGATAACAAGTGTCCAAGATTCTCTCATCCCTCAACAGTCAAGGGTGCAAAGGTGTTCTCTCCACCCGACAACCTCAGTAGTTAGCCTCTGGGGGACAAGGGTTACCGACTCGAGCCTGGCTGATAACCCCAGTGAGGAACCTGACCACAGAGGCACAGGAGAGGTACAATAAGAGGTATATAATCGCCAGGGGCTGATAGTAGAGAAAGCCACTCACAGCTGCCAGTTTAAAGCCCCCTCTGCCCTCTCACTCTCATTTGTCATGTCAGCCTAAAAGCAGTGAAGAAATAAAGTCTACTGAAGGCCACAGGCAGCCACCTTCAGCAGCGGACTCTGCTGCTACATGCAGCAATGAGAGCCTTGTTTGCAGACCTTTTCATCTGGCCTGTACTGTAGGAGATTAATCACACCGAGGCATCATTAATACGTAGAAACCCCATTTATTACTTGTGTACAAGGGAGATAATACAATGAGAGCTACTGTACCATCTCGTAGCAGAATACACGCAGACCTGTTAAAAGCATTTTCACAGCCAATCAGTAAATTTTGCACAAACCTATCCGCTTATTTGCATAAGTTAACTGACCAATCCATATAGTAGTAAATTTACGTTCCCAGCACAACAGACGTTGCGCTTACGCAAATGCTTATCATGATCCCGATTACATTGGCCTGAGAAAGAACAAAATGGAATGTCTCAGGGCCCATCCTACAACTGTGGTCAGACAAGATGGTATTGTTCTCAAGGTTGCAGTATTTTTCTTTTAGGCCTAGGCATATAATACAACTTCTCCATTAACCCTTTTAGCTGTAAATGGGTTCCTATGGTTGCCTAGGCCACCACAGTACCACCTCCTCATACCTGGCGTAAATCAATCCCAATTTTTTTCCTGTGTGCTGACTGAAAAATGGAGTGGGCAACGATAAATTGCAGTCAATAGCTTGTTAATTGTCTTTTTTTAAATGGTGGGCAGGCTCCTGATTGCAGCACTCACTCACCTTCTGTATTATCAGAGACTGTGGCGGGATGACATTGGATTGCTGACCCGACTAAACCATGCTGTGTTTTATGCAAGTGCAGAGGATCTCTCGCACCGATAAAGAATTTAAAACTTGTATTTGCTGAAAAAAGAGACATGTGGAAGCTTTTCATCTTGCACTCATCAGGACACTTCGCAAGAATACCAATATAAGGGGAAAACAACAATTCATACCATATGTGAGGAGAGTGCTGATTGGTTGGCAAGTGGCGTTGCCATGGAGAATGCATCAGTGAACAGTGCACAGTTAACTGCCAAGCATTGTTTGAAATTTAAACCAGGCAGCTTGACCCTGATTGGTCAAGGCCTTGCCCTGAGGAATGAGTCAGTGAATGGCGCTCTTATTTTGTTTAGCTGAAACAGGCGCAGTGTACGTGCATGTTCTTTCTGTCTGCAAAGAACAGGGCCCTGTGTATTAATATATGTAGCTTCCAGTACACGTAAATGTTGTTTTTCCCCTTATATTGGTATTCTTGCGTTGTGTCCTGATGAGTGCAAGACGAAAAGCTTTGACATGTCTCTTTTTCAGCAAGTCCTGTACTACCAAATGACTAATTTAAAACTTCTTGAGTTACTTTGAACTTTCAGAGATGTTTCACGAATCCAGTGCAGAAAATGTAATTCTATATTCAGGGAGCCTTTTGGATGCTGCATAGTGAACATGTTATTAACATTTGTTTCAATATCTGGATTGTCTAGCCATTGCTCTTAAAAATGATTGATCATTTATTTTCTTTCAGCCATTGAATAAATGCCAAGCGCTTGTCAGAAGGGAATCTATTGTTAATTTGGAAAATTTCAGGAGGTTATACATCAGGAGAAAATGGAAAGTAGGTGAAATCGAACCTCCAGTATGGTATTAAAATAATTGTTTCTGTTGTTTCGTCTTCAGCAGCCTCTCAGAACCTCCTCTGTAACTAATAAATCTCCCATTTCCTTTCAGCTGACGTTTAGGATTGTATCATTTTGCAATCAGTTGACCCGTGCCTTTCTTAAGAAAGATTATCTGAAGAAAGATGAAGCTTCAGTAAGTAGAGCTGTACTAATGGATTTTATCCACAACGTTGGCTTCCTGACCTTTTAAGTACCAACCTCGGAGGTTATGGCCAGGATTTTACGCCCATCTCCCCCCCCCCCACCGCGGCGTGTCTTCCCCCCCCCCTCCCCCCCCTGGCAGATGCGGTGAGCCATCTAAATCTCCATTCGGTTCGGCGGGACAGGTAATATCCCACTGGGCGGGGCAGGCCCTAAAATCCTGGCCCACAAGTTACATTTCCCTCTTATTTCCCTTTAAGGAAGGTTTAATAACCCTAACAGAAATTCTTAAAATGGTGGGTGAGTGATTTTGCTGCTGCTGATTTCATACAATCCAATGTGAATGTATCTGCTCCCTTCACAGCGGCTTGTATTGAAGCTCGGTTTCTCTGTTGTCCCGGTAGCCCGGCTCCACACCTGTTTATTCGAATATCACAGCCAGATTACCTCTTAAACAAAGTCACGCATGTGCAATTGCCCCATCCGGACTTCAGCATGTCCTCGTGGGAATGAAGATCATTGTTCTTTTTCTCCAATCCCTCTACAGATTTGCTTCACCCTGTCTCTATGATGTCCTCCAGTCTTATAACCCACACCTACTTTGTCTTGTCCAGTAACTTGTTTTCCCGGTCCTCACAGCAGCAAATCCATGGTCCTTCTGATGTTGCCAATTTAGTGATAAACAAGCAGCAAATGTATTGTGGGCCCATGCTACACTAGGATCAACAGTGAGATGATCTCAACTCATTCATGTCAGCAGTCAGACAAAGGAGAGTCTTCTACATTATTCAAGGCTGGATTTGAAATAGAAATGGAAAATGCTGGGAAAACTCAGCTGGTCTGGCAGCATTTGTGGAGAGGGAAACCGAGTTAATGTTTCAAGTCCAATACGACTTCTTCGGAACACTGGTTCTAGTGTGAGGACCAGTAACTATCCCTGTATTCATTCTGTTTCCAGCACCTCTCCCTGTCCCCATATAAAAATGAATTGATATTTCTAATCATGTGGGGTAAAAAAATTACCTTTTTTTCCCCCCTTCCAGTGGGAAATGGCTCAAGGGTAGCACTCTCACCTCAGTCAGAAGGTTGTAGGTTCAAGCCCCACTTCAGAGATCTAGCCTGACACTCCCAGTATGGAGGGAGTGCTGCACTGTTGAAGGTGCACTCTTTCAGATGAGACATTAAATTGAAGCTCTGCAAAGATCCTTTGCCACTATTTTGAAGAACATAAGAGATTCTCCCCTATGTCCTCCCAATATTTATCCTGCAGCCAACATCCTTAAAAACAGATTTTCCTGTGGTTATCACATTGCTGTTTATGGGGTCTTGCTGTGCAATTAAAAGTCAGCACCACATTTCCTACATTACGACAGTAACTACACTTGTACCTAATTGGCTCAAAAATGTTCTTGGATGCCTTGAGATTGTGGAAAGGCACTAAATAAATACAAGTCCTTTCTTTCTCTTTTCAGAGACAGTATGACAGCGACAGTGAAGATGTGAATTTCAAAAGAAGAGCATCCAGGCCAAGGAGGCGCAGCAGCACATCGTAAAGTCACGTCTGATAGGTTACACTAAAGAGGGGTAAACCCAAGGGCAGGTTGATCGCCGTACTGTTAGAATGAACCTGCATCAGAGGTGCTTCCCCACCCCCCTGCCCCAATGTTGGGCATGTTAAATAGACAAATGCCACTTTGAACACATGCACAGATTGGATGATTGATGGGTAGGCCTGTGCTACCAACAATAATGTTTTCACTGATAACGGCACTTTGGAAGGCAATATATTTTTGCAGCTCAATGTATGTTTTTTTCTGTTTTAGACCTGAATTTGTTGATTAAGGTTTAAGAATCCAGTCTTTCTCAAATACAACTCTTGTGATTGTTCCAACACATTGCACGTCAGGAACAGTGAGATACAGTTCCTTAACCACATGATGGGCTCTCCATTTCGGGCCTGCCACTGTGGGCACTTTGAGTGGAGGACAGACACTTAGCCACAGGGGAATAGGGCAGGGGAGGAAAGAGAAAAGAATTAAGGATTTAGATTTAGCACCATTCCATTAAAATTAAACACCCTGCCTTGCTTGTAGAGACATTCCACTTGTCCTAGGGTAATCCTAGCATAGGATTGTAATAATGTTTACATATTTTCTCTTGAATGGGGAACAGTGCTGAATCACAGCACCATCAGAATGTTCAACGAGCAGTCTGGGAGTGGGCATCAGCAACTCAGAGCCGCAACTTGGAGAAAGGAGCATTGGTGAATGAGGGGCCAAGCATAGAGATACCTGAGCCACGTTGAACGTTAACTGGTTTCTGCTAACATTTTTAAGTAACCATTACTTTAGATAGCTTTAGACTTTAACCATTATTTTAATGCAAAATTGATGAAATGAGCAACTTAATATGCTACAGCATAATGCTTCTTGCATGAGATACGAAATGATTCTCTGTCCTATATATATGGAATATAAACAAAGAAGCCATTACTTGTGTGTATATAACCTCAAAGGAATTTTAAAGAATAGCACATGCGAAATGTTTAAAACAAGCCCTAAGTCATAGCCAGTTTGGAGACTGTGAGAGATTGATGGGTCAGTTCTCTGAAAACCTAGACAAAGTTATTGCACCTTTTAATAGAGTCACTCTTACTGATAACTATACATGCAGAAACAGTAAGCTGGCTGCTCATCCAGATAATCAATTACTGTAATACCTTTCAAAATGTTAGTGCCTGATGCCTGGAATTAACTAGCTTGAACTGTCAGTTTTCGTTTACAGGAGCAGGGTTAATATATACCTTCACCCCCAACACGCGAATCGTTTTGGTGACTTACCTATGCAAAATGCATTTTAGTGTTACAGTGCCATAAATAGACTTTATGTAACTGTCTGTCAGCAAAAGCCACAGGGTTAATCAGTTTTCAGACACCCCAGTACCTGAATGTGAAATGATCAGCGAATGAAATGCGGAGTTTGTAAAGGTTGGAGTTGTGCGGGATTAGGATGGCATCATTGTTTTGGATGTGCTGAAGCTTTTGGAGAGCAGATGTGAGAAAGAGCCAACTGTTAAGGTGAGAATGTCGAGCCTTGAAGTGATGGAGATCATGGACAGTGCTGGTAATGGAGTGGATGTGAGAGAGGAAACTGAGCTCAAGGTCAAGCAGTTCACTGAGGTTTTGTGCTTCCTGATTTGGCTTCAGAAGGCAAACAGGAAGGAGGGCGGACTTCAGTCTAGAAGCTTGGAGATATTAATGGAAGTTCAAGTAAAGGAAACCTCATTCACCCCTTTGCTTGGAGAGCTGGAGGCAGTACAGTCATATTCTTAGTCTCCTCTCTAACCTGAGCAGCCCAGAAATTAGTCAAAGTCCGGAACTGTTGTCATGATAGAAACATGCAGCATCTGGAGTAGAAAAGCTGGGTGAAGATGTTCATCTTTACATTGTTTAATCTGCCTAGCAGCAAGTAGGGTCAGGTCAACATAAATGCTGAGGAGTGAATGCTGGAATACCGAAAGAGAGTTTGTTTTGTAGATATGTACAATTCATTTTCACACATGCAAACGTTGAACTCCTTGTCTTTGCTTCTGAATTCATTGATTCGAAAAAATGTTGGAGAGAAAACAGGTGGGGTTGATGACATATTGAAAGGTCCCATCTGCATAGAAGTCCAGGTTGGCAGCATTGCCCCTGACCTCTTCTATAGCTTGACAAATGAATTGGCAACGGAATAAAGTAAATTTACAGTCTAAGGTCAAGTAAAAAGATCAGGGCCACCTGGTGGTGTGTTGTTCTCTCCTTACATCTCCCCCTCTCCCTTTTCATGTTAACCTGAAATACTAGTAAAAACTGCTCCAAAACAACCCAGATTATAGGCCTAATGAGATGTCGGAATGAGTTAGACTGAAACGTCTTAACATTCAAGTGCTGGTAATTAAGATTAGGTAGGTGGGTCAAGTGTTTCTTACGTGTTGGTGCAGACTCGATGGGCTGAAGGGCCTCTTCTGCACTGTGATTCTGTGAAAGGCTGTGGAATGTTGACTTTTCATAACTTAAGCTGGAGCTGTGCCAACAATCTACTTCCATCACAATAGGATGTTCTCAAAAGTACAGTTTGCAGCAGTGGGAATCTCAAAATTATTGAAGGGGTTGAGAGTGCAGAAGATTTGAGATTTATTAACTTAAGTTTGGAGTTTGCTGACATTTTGGAATTTGCTGTTTTCTGCCTTTCAAAGGAAAAAATAATTAATCCCAAAGGGTTATATGTTATTAGTATGGAAAAGATCATTGTAAAGGCTTCAGTCCAACTTTGCGGAGCCCAGTGCCAGGGTTGCAGGAGCTGAAATGCCTTAGAATGTGACCCTGACACTGAGATAGGACTTGTTGAACCCCTCAGTGTTGGACCTGTTGGAATTTGTGGGCTAGGAGTGAGAGAGCAGTAAGGAACATGTCCAACTCTGGTTGGACATGTTCTTGGAGGTTTCGTTCCACCTCCAACTGCCTCACCCCATTGCCAATGCTTTTGTACCTAATAATCAAAAGTGGATACTTTTAAAAAAAAAAAGTTTAATATCCCATTTTCAGATGTGGAACAATGTACCCCCACCACCCCCCCCTCCAATCCTAACGATGTTCTCCTCCATTCAGGAGAGGGAGCTGATCTTTTTAAAATAATGTAAACTCATGTTTGTTTAGGGTCATCTGTTAAAGTCGGACTGTTTTTCAAGGTCTGGACTGTGCTGGATGGGCCCACATCCACTTGTGCAGATTTCATCAGCCATGCTGTCTTCCACAGGTACACCTGTACAATTTTGCAAGTCCAGTGACAGGAATTTGTAGATAAAGCCAATTAATATGGTCCCAACAGGGAACAGCCTCTTTTCCAAAAAATAACTGCTGCAACCAGTCTTAAACGAAGCCAATATTTACATAAGACAACAGCCCCACATGCCCCAATATATACCTTCTCACAAAATCACATTTTTTTAAAAAATTGCGTTGTAAAAGCCTCTAATCTTCCTTAGGAGACCAATACTAAATAAACACAACTGAAACTGAAACTCTGAGACACCATTAGCTCATTTTAAAAATGTCCTACTTCATATTTATGTGAAACCAACAATGGGAGATGGCAAAATGAAACTACCTTCACCCAATCCTCCACTTGATCTGATTGTAAATTCCAGCACCACCAATATCTGGGAGGCTGGCTGCTTCTCGTGAAGCATGATTCAGGTGATACCTGGGGTGAAGCACCGACACCAGCTTAAAAACATAACAGTTGTCATGTAACTTGAATGGGAACCATGGACTGTGGGTGGGGTTGGCCATTCATGTTGTCACTGGAGTGGGACTCGATAGTTTACAATTAGAGGTAACTCAATAGGACAGCTACCGCAGCATTCCTAAAGCCACAATTCACCTTTGGTTCCCAAGCTAAAACAGAGAAGAGCGCATTATTAAGCATGACTCCAGGCAGATGTCCTAACTTCAAAACTGACAGCGATATCTGCAAATAGGCTTGCTTCATGGCTTGACAAACCCAATCTTCTAAAGATTTGGAAGCTTTGGCACTTCCTGTGGAAGTGAAAGAATCTATTCAACCTGTTAACGGGTAGCTCTGTTTCCAATTTGCTTCACTATAGATGACTGAATACTGATAAATTACATATTAATTTATGAATTTTGATGAGCAATTACTTTGAGACACAGGGTGTATACCTAATCTTACCATTGACAATGCCACTTTGTTATTATTACAACTTAAATAGAAATTATTCTTTGTAAATTTTGAAGGCTTCAGTATTTTAAAGTAGAATTAGATAATTGCATTACATCATACATTTTATTTGTCCTTGGGATGTGGACGTTGTTGGCATGAAGACTGGCATTTATTACCCTTCCCTAATTGCCCTTGAGAGATAGGCAGCTAATGTTGGCCTTGCCAGCGATGCGTTCATCCCATGAATGGATAACAAAAAATCCTTGTAATGGCACAAATCTCCCGTTCAGGGTCGGAACCTCTTTTTCCGGCCCTGAACGGACAAAAAAAATACACACTTACCCTCCTCGGATTTTTCTGGGCAGTCTTCCAGCGGAGGATCCTTCCAAATTGAGTTGGCACAGGAAACCCCAGAGGAGGCAGCAGAGAGAATCCGTGCAGGAACCAGGCCCCATTTTAACGGTACTAGATGCCGTATTCCATTAAGAGTTTAAATGTCCCAAAGCTAAGGAGAGAACGTGTACAGGGGTAGGGTAGGTAAGGTAAGTGGGAAAGGGGGTAGGGTGGTGAGGTTGGGTCAGGGCGAGTCAGGGGCTAGTCAGGTCACGGGGGAGTTGGGGGGTTTGGGGGCTGGTCAGGTCATGCGTTAGTCAGGCTGGGTCAGGGGAAATCGGGTCGTAGGAGTCAGCAGGTGGGAGCTAGTTGGGTGGGGTCAGTAAGGGAGCTGGGGTGTAGTGGAGTGGTCGGGGGTAGAATTGGAGGGTTGGGGGGTAGACGAGGGGAGAGTCGGTGAGTGGGAACATCAGTGTGAATGATTGGGAGTCAGTTGTATTGTTTCCCAGGAGTTATACTAGGTTATTTCAGTCTGACATTTCCTGGAGAGCTATCTGGGTAAATAAGTTGGAACTGTCCAAAGTCTCTCACTCTAACTCAGGGTTGGACACTTTCTTGGAGTGCCATGGGGAGCAGGGGAATTGCCCATCGGAAGTTCAGACTTCCGGGGCATTTCCCACAGAGGCATTGTGTTGGGACTTCTGAGGGATCCTGTAGCACACCTTGGGGAATATGTCTGGCCTTCAACTACCCAAAGACCAGAAAACCTGGGCCAATGTATTTTGATTTAACATACAAATTTTAATCTTGTGTATACTTGGGTTGCGCTGTTGCAATGTTACGTGGGGTCCTCGAAGATTAAATGGCTTTTATTTTTAACCCTTACCAGTAATCGTGACTGTGTTAGGCTACGGAGGAGATTAAGTGTTCCCAGTGGAGAGCGCAGGTCAAGAAATAGTGAGATCTTTAGCGATTGGAATGCAAGATCTTGGGAACACCTCTAGTATCTTGGAAGTGTTTTCATGACAACTCCAGAATGTGTCGAGAAGGCTTATTTGCGTCCTGCACCAACCCACTTAAAAATTACATTACAGGAACTTTCCGCGAGGTCAGCCCAGAATCTCTATAATGCTGTATTGCCAAGATTTTACTTTTTGATAATTTATTCATGTCATACTTCAAATCACTTTTGTAACTTTTGTAAATTATATTGTGCAGCTTCTGTCGTCTGAAGCAGCTGCCTGGGTTCCTGGGCTTGCTGCACTTGATTCAGGAGCAACAACAGGGGCACCAGAATTTTACAGTCCCGCCAAACTCAGTGGGCTTTTGAATGGCTGGCTGCATTTTACAGCCTTGTCCCCCGCCCGCTGCCACAGGGCTGTAAAATTCCGCCCTGTGCGTGTGAGATTTGCACAAACGTCTTTACTCAAACGTTGCCGTTGAAAATCTCCCGCTTCTGGCTGTCAGTGTTTCCTCGTGTTGAGGAAAGTGTGAAGCGGCCAGGAACGTGAATACCGCATGAGAAACGGGCTGAGAGTTTAGCCTGCCCATCGGAGATCCAGCTGGCCAACTTTGTTTGCCACCAGTGGAGCTTTTCCACAGGAAACAAGCCCACCTTCTCTGCATGTTATTGAGAGCCTGTGAAAACTATGTGAACAAAATATCTTCCCACCAGAAATTTGTGTCAACAGAAAGATTTATAATTGCAGGCAAATCTCAAATATCACAGGGACGCCATAGCATTAAACTTGAGTGGTTTTTATTTTATTTTATAAAAGATTATAATTGCACCAATAAGTCAACCTCCCTGTGTATGTGGAGCCCTGACTAGCTGCAACTGCACATTATGCTGCTGCTTTTGATGTAATGTTAATCTATACAGTTATTTTTGTACAAAAATTACAGTTCTGTAAGTAACAGAGAATTTGGAATGAAATTAATACTTCAATATTAAAATATGTAAATATTTAAACAGTTCTATTGCAGTATTTGTTTCTATAACTGGAATCATAAAAATATCCAGAAATGACGTACAATTGTTTTAAGTTGCAAGTAATATTAGAGATTTAGTGAATTGTAAATTTAACCAGGATTATTTTGGGTTGATGCACCCAAACTTGTGATACAGAGCAGGGATTCCTTGTTTGTGGTATTAATTATAACTCTCTTTATCCAGATACTGGAATATCATATAATCTGAAAACTGTCTGCAAGTTTGTACAGTATTTTTATAAATAAAGTGATGAATACAACTTTTGACTGTCATTTAATGCGATTTCACTGGTTCACTTACCATGGCTTATCTGAATGCTATGAAAGCAAAACCTTCGTACCCATGTGCCAATCTTTCCAGTATGTAACAAGAGACTTTTACTAATGGAAATTGATTCAGAACACTTCAGCAAAAAATAACTCAGCTGACTGAGTAGAAATGAATGATAATTAAAACAGAGGAAACAAGTTCAGTTGCAGAAACAGTCGTGAAATATTCAAGATTCAAAGACTGAATACATTGTATTTCTGATTTACTGTGTTCAATATGTTGAATTAGATTGGATGCTCTCACCCTCAAACTGAATGTGAAATTCTAACATGTTATGATCACTCTTGCCTAGAGTATCCTTTATAATGAGGCCATTAATTAACCCTGTCACATTACATATTAGCATGTCTAATATAGCCTATTCCCTGGTTGTTTCCAGAATGTATTGTTCAAAGAAACCATCCTGAATACACTCGATGAACACATCCTCTAGGCTATTTTTGCCATTTGGATTTGTCCAATCTATATAAAGATTAAAATCTTCCACAATTATTGCAGTACCTTTCTTACAAACCCCCATTGTTACTTGGTTTGTACTCTGTCCTACAGTGTAGCTATTGTCAGGGGGCCTATAAACCACTCCCACTAGCGACTTCCTTGCTTTGCTATTTCTTATCGCCACACAAACTGATTCGGCATCTTGGTCTTCTGAACTAAGATCGTTTCTCACTACTGTACTGATCTCATCCTTGATTAACAGACCTATCCCACCTCCTTTGCCTTTCTTCCTCTCCTTCAAAAATATCATATAAACTTGAATATTCAAGTCCCAGCTGTTGTCACTTTGCAACCATGGGCAGAATCGTCCCAGATTTGTGCTAAGTGCGGTAGCAGATGGGGAAAACGACATTTTACCCACCGGCTGCTTCTCATGCGGGATCGTCCCAAACCCGTTGCATTAATTATGCATTCCCAGGAAACATGCTGTTACCATGGCAGGTGGGCTCTCATTCGCCCACCACACCATCATCTCGCCGCTTCATCAGGGCCAGGTGCCATATTTGAAGTGCAGCCACACGCACACCACTCAATGCTTCCAGCCCAGGACTGCTGCACAGAAAACAGGATAGCCCCAAAAGGCAAAATGACTGCACCCCACCCCCCCTGGTTTAGTGACGCGTCCCTCGAGTGCCTTTTGGATGCCGTGGAAGCCCGCCGTGATGTCCTCTATCCCTGCTCTAGCCATAGGACAGGCAGCGGCATCACCAATCCAGCATGGGAGGTGGCGGCAGGGGTGGTTAGCGCCAACACCCTGTAAAAGAGAAAAGTCATCCAATGCTGCAAGAGGATGAATGATCTCCTCCGTTCTTCCAGGGTAAGTCACTCTTCTCATCGCTCTCAACTCTCACACTCAAGCCCATCACACATCCACAGGGCCTTCACTCACTGCTGGTTCAAAGGACATCACCATTCACTCTCTCACACACATACCTTCATTGTCCTCGTCCCATCCATGGGATCACTCACCACCTACACATGCCAGACATACTTATCTGGCCTGGCAGACGTCCTGCTTACACTCTGTCAGTTACTATTCACGCAGGACAAGCTGGCACACAACAACAGTGAGAGGTCGCAGACTGGTGGAGGAATTCCTGACATCAAGATCCTCACGGACTTTAAAAACACAGCCATCCAGCTGGCCGGTGAGGACCTGGCCTGTTCCTGTGCCAACGGTGATGTGCCCTGTTTCACAGGCCACTGCCATGCACTAATTATCTCTCCTTGCTTCGCAGGCACATCTGGGAAACAGCCAAGAGGGTCCACGACCCAGGGCCTCCAATCAAGCCCCCAGGGAAGCTCAGAAGAGGAATCCGCTGAAACCCTCCCTGAACTCCCATCACAGCGTCACCCACACCCTCCACCAGCGCAGTGACACACACCTTGGTGGGACCTAGCTTTTGAGTAACCTTGGGATCACAATCTAGTGAGCACCTCGTACTTTCTGATCCATAGCAGGTAGAGGCAGGGACTTCCCAGGTGTCTGGCACTTGGAGGACTGCTGGAGGCCAGAAATTTGCTGAGCCTGAGTCAGATGAGGAGCTTCTGGACTTGGCCATGTCATAGTTGCTGGAGCTGCAAAGGCAAGCTCAGGACATCAGGAAGGAATGTCTGCTGCACTCCTCAGATTGCAAGGAATGATGGAGGAGTCTGTCTTCCTTCAGGCTGCATTGATTGAGCTGGCATGCCAACACACCGAGGTCAACACTGACACGATGGTGGCTGCCATGGAGACCTTGGTCCAGGACGTTGCTCCTGGAGCATCTCCTGTGGCTGATCTCCATCGCCGACGCCATAGTGTGTACACAAGATGGATGCAGGACAACTCGATCTCACTCCAGCTTCCCCTTCTCAAGGAGTCAGCCAGGGGCCCTTGGGCACCCATAGGGAGGAGGATCTGCAGGCGCACGCTCTGGGGCATCCATCCAGGTGACTCCGGGAGTGTCTGGCCCATGCGAATCCCCTCTTCCTGTGACCTCAGCAGCTCCAGCTCCACAGGCCGAGGAGGGTGACAATGCCACACAGCAGGACCCCAAAAGTAGGCCGGGGCCCTCCAGGTCTCAGCCCTTCAGAGGATGCCCGCTAAAGTCATCACAGGGCATTGCAGTAAGCAGGCTCCCTCCACCTCTGCTGTGGATGTCCGGGGAGCACCAAGACGTAGTGGCAGGGTTAGGAAGGTGAAGAAGATGTAGTTTCACAGCCTGGGCACGGGTGTTAATCACTTGTACATAATGTTCACTATTGTCAATAAACTCCCAAGAATGTCTCCCTGCCTATGGCTCCTTGTTCTGATGAGCAGTGTTTGTGTCATTCAGATGTGAAACCTTTCTGTACAAGATAAAGGCAGGTGTCTCAGTCCAGGGCCTCTTCCCTGTGCTTTGTGCAGCCTTCAGACCAAAGTAATGGTCCAGCCTCACACTCCGTGGACACATTACTGATGCCTGTACCTCGATGGTGCTGGTTGTTGCTGCCAGAATGTAGTGGGCAGGCATCACAGAGCTGGTGGAGCCCTGCAATATAGTCCACGGAGGGTGTCACACATTGTTGTCATCTGCTACGCCCTTTACAATCTGGCACTGCAACAGGGAGAGGAGCTGGAGGTCTCCTCCTCCGATGAGGAAGACGTCAATGGTGATGAGGTCCTCGAAGGCAACGATGAGGCCCTTGCATTGGCCAGACGAGGCAGGCGTCACAGAGTTCCATCATTCTCTCTCTGTGCTCTCAGCACCTTTAAGATGGGACTGACTCCCATCTCTTCAGCATCTGTGATCAGTGTTACTTTGCTCCTGAAGGGCTCGGGTGCTGAAGTCGGACAAAGGATCAGTTATTTCTAAAGTTTCACAGCTGCATCCCTATGATATGGCCCTGATCTCAGAGCGCAAGCGAGCTGCCCTCGGCCAGACAGGAGTCAGACATTCTCAGACGCTACGTGAAGATCTATGGAGTGTCCTCACTGCATGTCGTCATCATCCTCCTGCAATCGAGTAACTGTTAGGGCTTCCGCTGCGTCTCCATGACAGGAGCCTTATCACAGAGGGTATGTGCACTGCCATAAGCCAGACTGGAGTCAAACATTTGTAGTTGCAATGTAAGGATCTATAGTGTCCCTTCATTGCACGTCGTCATCATCCTCCACAAATCTAGCAGCTATGAGGGCCTCCCGAGCACATCTGCCTCGTCTGGCCAGTGCAAGGGCCTCATCGTTGCCTTCGAGGACCTCATCGCCGTCGACATCCTCCTCATCGGAGGAGACCTCCAGCTTCTCCCTGTTGCAGCGGCAGATTGTAAAGGGTGCAGCAGACAACAACGATGTGTGACACCGCCCCTGTGGACTATGTTGCAGGGCTCCACCAGACCAGTCCAGGCACCGGAACCTCATCTTCAGCATTCCGATGGTTTGCTCCACCAAGTTGCGAGTTGCAGCATGAGCCTCATTATACCGTCGCTCTGCTGCAGTCTGAGGCCGCCACACGGGTGTCATCAGCCACGGCAGCTGCGGGTAGCCCTTGTCCCCGAGGAGCCATCCCTGCAGCCTCTGTTGACCCTGGAAGACATCAGCCAACTGAGAATGTGAGAGTCGTGAACACTCCCTGGGAACTGTGCGCAGACCTGCAGGATGCGTTTGTGGTGGTCGCACAGCAGCTGTACATTCAGCAAATGGAAGCCCTTGCGATTGACATAGCTGACCCCTTGTTGTGAAGATCTGAGTGCCATGTGAGTGCAGTCGATCACACCCTGCACCTGTGGGAAACCTGAGATCTGGACAAATCCAATCGCTCTTGCATCCTGGCTCTCTTGGTCCCGGGCGAAATGCACAAAGTTGTGTGCCCTCGCCAAGATGGCATCCGTGACCACATGGATGCATTTGTGAGTGGAGGCTTATGATATCCACAAAGGTCACCTGTGGAGCCCCGAAAGGAGCCACTGGTGTAGAAATTGAGCGCCGCAGTCACTTTCATAGCCACTGGCAGTGGATGCCCTCCATGTCCCTGTGGTGCCAAATCCTGGAGTAGCTGGCAGATGTGACCAACCAGTTCCCTGGACATGCGTGGTCTTTGGCGACACTGATATGCAGATGTATTACAATGAAGTTCCCGACGTCTGATGGCGGGAAATGTGGCCACCGTCGACGGGCTGAGTGGACAATTGCAAACTGGTTTCACGACATCGTGACTCCGATTTCTAGGCTTCTCACCATATTGTCCACTCACGCCACCGAGCACACCCGACGCCAGCGGGCATGGAAAATTCCACCCCATGTCTCTGTAATGGCGATCATATCATACCCTTTCATTTCTATTTGTGCCATCAATTCATCCACCTTGTTACAAATGCTGCATGCATTCAGATAAAGAGCTTTAAATCCTGTCTTTATACCATATTTTCCCTACTCTGACCTTATTTGCTGGCACACTTATATTTTTATGCTCTGCCCCTTCCTGTCACACTCTGGTTATCATTACTCACACTCTGCTCTATTGCAGCTTGTCCTTTCTCTTTAACTTTCCAAATCTCCCTTCATGTGAACCCTCCCTCCTACTATTTAGTTTAAAGTCCTCTCTACAGCCCTAGTTATACGAGGGGGTACAGTTGACGTTTCGAGTCCGAATGACTCTTGGAAGAGTCATTCTGACTCGAAACGTCAACTGTAACCCTCTCCGCAGATGCTGTCAGACCTGCTGAGTTTTTCCAGGTATTTTTGTTTTTGTTTCAGATTTCCAGCATCCACGGTATGTTGCCTTTACCCCATGAATTGAAACCCATTTCTCCCAGACCAATCTTTGAGCCACGAATTCAACTCTCTGATCTTATTTATGCTATGCCAATTTGGTCGTGGCTCAGGTAGTAATCCAGGATTATTACCTTTGTTGTTCTGTTTTTAATTTGGGTCCTAGCTGCTCATACTCCCTCAGCAGAACCTTTTTCTTAGTCCTACCTATGTCATTGGTATCCATGTGGACCACAACAACCAGATTCTTCCCCTCCAAGTTCTTCTCCAGTCCTGAAGAGATGTCCTTAATCCTGGTACCGGGCAGGCAACACAGCCTTTGGGACTCATACTCTCAGCTACAGAGAATTGTATCTATCCCCTAAACTGTACAATACCCTACAACTACATTCCTTTTTGCTCCCTCCACTTGAATTGCCCCTGTAGCGCTGTGCTGTGGTCAGTTTGCTCATCCCCCCTGCAGTGCCTGTTCTCATCCACACAAGCTGCACGAACTCTGAACCTGTTTCTCAATTGTAAGGCCTGAGGCTCCTCTACTGCTGCCTGTTGGATCCCCATTCCTGCCTCTCTTACAGTCACGCCCTCCTGTCTCTGTGCTATATATCAACAATTTGGACTTGAATGTAGGGAATATGATTAAGAAGCTTGCTGATGATACAAGAATTGGCCTTGTGGTTGATAACGAAGAAGAAAGCTGGAGACGGCAGGGAGTTATCAATGGACTAGTCAGGCGGACGGTACAATGGCAAATAGAATTCACATGGAGAAGTGTGAGATATTAGATTGGGAAAGCTAACAAGGCAAGGGGAATACACAATAAATACTAGCATGCTGAGAAGTGTAGAGGAACAGATGGACCTTCGAGTGCATGTCCACAGATCCCTGAAGATGGCTGGACATGTAGATAAGGTGGTTAAGAAGGCACACAAGATTCCTGTTTTTATTAGCCAAGGCATAGAATATAAGAGCTGGGAGTTTATGCTGAAGCTGTATAAAACACTGGTTAGATGATAGCTTGAGTGCTATGTGTAGCTCTGGTCTTTGCACGAGAGGAAAGCTGTGATTGCACTTGAGGGGGTACAGAGGAGATTGACGAGAATGTTGCCTTGACTGGAGAATTTTAATTATGAGGAAAGGTTGGATAGGCTGGGGTTGTTTTCTTTGGAACTGAGAAGAATTGAAGTGTATAAAATTATGCAGGGTCTGGATAGAGTAGATAGGAAGGTCCTATTCCCCTTGGAGGCATAGATTCAGGATAAGAGGGGAAATATTTGTATCAAGAAGGGTGCTGAGGACCTGAAACTCACTACCTGAAAAGGGTGGTAGAGGCAAGGAACACTCAACATTTAAAAAGCACTTGGATATACATTGGAAGGGCTGTAAACGACAGGGTATGGACGAAGATCGAAAAGTGGGATTGGGCTGTGTGTCTACTTGTCAACTAGTGTGGACATGATGGGCTGAATGGCCTTCTTCCGTGCTGTAAATTTCTATGATTTTAGAGGCTTGTAAATTGAATTCTATCAAGAAAACAAAGGTAAGTAGGCCAACAGTGTCAGTCATATAACTCTAATACCGTGGAACTCTTTAATCTCTTAGGGCAGAATTTTCCCCCCGTCGGGGGGGGGGGTTGTGTAGGGGCTGGCAGGAGTGGGTGTGAACCCGATCGGGTCCGCGCCGCCATTTTATGTGGGCGGGCCAATTAAGGCCCATCCAGCGTGACGCGCACCCGGAAGCGCTGAGCACTCCCTGTGCAAGCGGGCAGAGGGCAGATTCCCTGAGCTGTGGCCTGTGCATGTGCACGAAAGAGCGCAGAAATCTCCCTGAGGCTCAGAGGTGCCTCAGGGAGATTAGTTTATTGTTTAAACATCTAAATAAAGAAATTAAAAACTCTTAAAATATGTCCCCTCATGTGACAGTGTCACATGAGCTGGGACATGTCAATTAATTAAAAAAAATTTTTTTATTGAATTTTAAAACACTTTATGAAACCTCATCCCGCCCGGGGATGAGGTTCCATGAAAAATGCGAAGGCCGCCTGGGCTCTTCACCTGCCCCCCCCGCCAACCTTAAGGTTGGACGGGCAGCTCATTTTATTGGTTCAATTAGTTTTTAACAGGCCTTAACAGGCCTTTGACAGTTCAGCGGGTGCGAAGCCGACTCCGGTGTGCCGAACTGAAAATCTAAATGATGCGCAGTGATGTCAGGACGCCCGCCTGACGTCACCACGCGTCATTTTAAGCGTCGGCAAGCTGGCCCCGCTCCTGCTCGCCAAACCAAAAATTCTTCCCTTAAAAGTGGAAGTATTTGATATAAACTCCATATCATTTTGATCATTAAGTGGATTGTGATTCTCTATAATGGATGCTCAGCAACATCATTATCTACTGGGAAATCCTCACACAGTTGCCCAGAAATTGTGATGCTGAATTTATCTTCTCATGTTCACACTCACACTATCGGAATGCAGTCTAACATGTTTCCTTCTGTTGAGACTCCAAAGGAAATAAAATAGTTTGAATGAACACGGTGCTGTCAGTGTGACCTTGTAAACTGAGTAGCAAACCTTCCGTCCAAATAGAATTTACTAAATTCCAGAAATGTTGGTATGCAGTCCCTGCCAATCTCCTGAAGACCACCCAAAGCCAGTGGTGATCATTCTGCCCTTCCATGTAATATGAAAATAACTGGAGGGTGATGCAATTCCTGTGGGGATTCCCCTAGTTATTTGGACAATGGAAATACCCCAAAAAACAATGCAAAGGAGGACATCCGACAGCAGTTAACAGGGTCTCAACAAGTTTCCCAGAATATCCTTTCCCAAAAGCCTTGTTGCCAGTTTCAGTTTAATCACTGGGCAGACATATTTAGGGAAAATCATTAGCAAATCACTATATCACTGTCGCACCTACTAATATCAACTACAGGGTAAAATACACAGGCCCCTAGGAGAGGTCATTTCCTCAAATGACCTGTTATGAACTTGGACTGATTTGATTGAACTTTGCTCCCAATGATCTGCAACTTTTCTATGATCTGTTTTTGTAGAGGTGTTTGACAATTAGCAATGAACAATGGCTCTATTTGCAACAATCTGTCCCCTGGATTAATTTTAGTCCCAAGCTAAAATTCTTGTGAGTGGCCGCATACATCAAGGACTGACCAGTCTTCCTAGAAGCTGACACGGCTAAAGATATTTATTTGCATTCCACTTGAAAACACAATAGAAAAGTCACACGACAATATTAAATATAACTATTAAAAATAAATATAAAGCACCAGGACCCTAATGGGTTAATTCACCTTTTCAGAAAAAGGGTTTTAAAAATGACAGTCCTTGTTTTACAAACGTCTTAGACAGTTTCACTCCTTTGGTCATGGTGTTAATGTGATTTGGTTTGTGGTTTAGATGAAAGATCAAAACCTTCTACCCAAGATACAAAATTTTTTTAAAATCCCTCAAAGTTTTTGACCTCCTGGATATCTGAGGACATATTCATTCACGGGATGTGGGCAGGGTCACTGGCCAGGCCAACATTTATTACCCATCCCTAGTTCAGAGGGCATTTAAGAGTCAACCACATTCCTGTGGGTCTGGAGTCACATGTAGGCCAGACCGAGTAAGGACAGCAGATTTCCTTCTCTGATTAGCGAACCAGATGGGTTTTTACAACAATCAGTTTCATGGTCATCGTTAGACTTTTAAATCGAGATTGTTATTGAATTCGAATTCCACCATCTGCCGTGGTGGTATTTGAACCCAGTTCCCCAGAGCATTACCTGGGGTCTCTGGAACACTAGTCCAGTGACAATACCACTAATCCATCACCTACCCTAAATTCATGCTGGACTTGTGTTTCCTTCAACAAATAATGACTCATTGGTATTTCTGATTCCTTTTGGATGTTGGTGAAACAAATAAAGCTCCTCCATGATATCACAATTCAGAAATACAAGCCACCTCCAAACTCACCTGAATACTCGAAAGATTTATTCTGCTCTTAAGTTGTTTTATTGGAACACATTTTTTGCTTTCTTTTTATTTCTTTTAAAGTTGGATCAGATGCTTTAGTAGTAATGTAATACATCATGGAAAAGACTGGAATGTCCTTACTGCTGAACTCCCAGCCAAATTGTGATCATTTTGACCATTTTCACAAAGGCTTCCCCATAGAATCACAGAATCACAGAATAATACAGTGCAGAAGAGACCCTTCAGCCCATCGAGTCTGCATCGACACATGAGAAACACCAGACTTACCTCCCTAGTCCCATTTACCAGCACTTGGCCCATAGCCTTGAAAGTTATGATGTGCCAAGTGCTCATCTAGGTACTTTTTAAAGGATGTGAGGCAACCCGCGTCCACCACCCTCCCAGGCAGTACATTCCAGACCGCCACCACCCTCTGGGTAAAAAAAGTTTTTCCTCACATCCCCCCTAAACCTCCTGCCCCTCACCTTGAACTTATGTCCCCTTGTGACTGACCCTTCAACTAAGGGGAACAGCTGCTCCCTATCCACCCTGTCCATGCCCCTCTTGTACACCTCAATCAGGTCACCCCTCAGTCTTCTCTACTCCAACGAAAACAACCCAAGTCTATCCATCCTGCAGGTGGTGATGTTCTGAGTCTATGGTTCATTTTTGCCAATTTATCTGTAGATAGTTTAGTTATTTGCCTTCTCAAGACTTTTTATAATTTTGAAAACATCTGTTAGATTCCACCACCCACCCCAAACCTTCTATGTTCAGGGAATGATTCCGAGCTTTACATCCTTTACAATGGAGACTGAAGAAAGTCTCATTCCTAATATTATTCACTGTCCCTTTTCCGCAGCTCTGAGATTCTTCCCAAAATGGTGCACGGAACACACATGTGATACTCCAACTCTGGCCCAAACGACATCTTCTACTAATTCGTCATCTTACAGTCAGTGCTCCGTGTAGCAAAACCAGAGTTTTATTCTCATTTCTTTGGTCTTTTCTGCCTGCAGGTACCTCTGTAGATCAGGCAGGGTTTTCCAGGCGTTGGGCGGGTGTGGCGGGTGGGCCCCAGGAGCATTCGCAAAACGGCATGCCGCCCGCAATCGGCTCCCGACCGCGATTTCGCGCTGGTAGCTCAGCGCTGCCGGGGTGGGGGCGGGGGTGGAGGGCGAGCGCTGTAGTCCGTGCATGCGCTGGGGAGGGGAGCGTGCACCAAAAGCTCCCTGAAGGCAGGGAGCTGAAGATTTGTAGAAACAGAAATAAAGATTTTAAAAATGAGAGAAATATGTCTCCACATATGAATCAAGTCACATGAACAGGGACATATTAAAAATGACGTGTAAAAATTTTTACTTTTTTAAAAAAATTACTGTTGGATACCCCATCCCGCCTGTGGATGAAGTTTCATAAAAAATCCAAAGGCCGCCTGGCCAATTCGCCCGCCCGCCAACTGTAAGGTTGGACGGGCAGCACAAAATTGCTTTTAACTAATTGATTAAGAGTCTTAATAGGCCTGTCAATTGTCGGTGGGCGCGCTGCTGATTCTCACACGCACCCGCTGACCGAAATATTGCGCGATGACATCGGCACGCTCGCTCGACGTCATCGTGCATGATTTTACGCCCGATCAGGTCGGGTGCGCATCCTGCTCACCGTGGGATGTAAAATCCTGCCCAGGGTGTTCCTCTAATCTGTGAAGAGTTTTACCATTTAAGGTATCATTCTCGCACTGCATAAGCTCCCCCCAAAATGTTCTCTGGGTGGAAGTCCTTCTGCTGCTTATCTTAGGTGCGTATATCTTTCTTCATTAGCAGGGCAAAGGTTCGCTGGACAATATGATAGGAGTGTTCAAAATTATAAAATGATGCTCCAGAAATTGAGGAGTCCAGAACGAGATACAAAATTTGATAAATTAATAACAAAATTTCGAACAGGAGAAACTTCTCTACACAGAGAGAGTTGTGAGGCTGTGGGATTTACTTCCAGTGTTAGTGGTTGTGGTAGGAAGTGAGTGAGTGTTGAAGATTAGAATTGGAGGATGGATGGGGGGAAAAGGGATATAAGAATGTGGGAACAGGGCAGGTCAATGTGATTATGCTCACACAGAGACTAAACACAGACATGAACTGGATGGGAAAAATGGCCTTTTTTATGAAATGAAAACAGAAAGGGCTGGAAAAATGGTCATTGCCTGACACTTGTGTGGCGCAAATGTTACTTGTCACTTGTCAGCCCAACCCTGGATATTGTCCAGGTCTTGCTGTATTTGGACATTGACTGCTTCAGTATCTGAGGAGTCGGGAATGGTCCTGAACATTGTGCAATCATCAGCGAAAATCCCCACTTCTGACCTTATGATGGAAGGAAGGTCATTGATGAAGCAGCTGAAGATGGTTGGGCCTAGGACACTACCCTGAGGAACTCCTGCAGTGAGGTCCTGGAGCTGAGATGACTGACCTCCAACACCCACAACCATCTTCCTTTGTGCTTGGACTTGAAACATTGTGCGGAATTTTACCGCCCCGTCATGGTGGGGTCTCGGCCGTAAAATGCGACGAACCGTTCAAAAGTCTATTGACTTGAGCAGGACCTTAAAATCCTGCCAGCTTAAAATTCCGCCCATTAACTCTGTTTCTCTCTCCACAGATGCTGCCTGACCTGCTGAGTTTTTCCAGCATTTTCTGTTTTCATTTCAGGTCTCCAGCACCCGCAGTATTTTATGTTAGCTTGGCCTTTTTCCTGCGTGTGTTGTAACAGTCATGCTGTTCTAATACAATTTCTAACACTCTTGTCTCTATTAAAAAATAAGGTAGATACATTTTGCACTGACGACAAGGATGGTCCCATGTGGACTTGTGGCATGATGGTGCCCCCAATGAGCCACCTTTACAATGGGGCTATTTGGCAATCTGAAGAATCCCTAGTCGCAAAATAACAATTGGACTTTAAACTTTATGGAATGCATGTTTTATTTTTATCACGACACCCATGATCTGGTCATATGGATGGTGAAAAGTTCACCATTCCGAACGTGGAAGATCACAGTCTAAGCAGTTCCTTCTGTCGCTGCGCTATATTATGTATTATACCGTAATACTGTTTGACCTGCTGTACAGGGAGGTAATGAATTGTTCTATTAATATTTAACTAGATAATCCCCCCTTCACCATTTCTAACTACTCAACAATTACTGGTGTTTGGACTAAATGCTGACTATCCCATTCTGAGCAGCTCTAATGAGACGTAATGATCCCCAGTTAGAATAATTGGATAGTCATTGATGACAGAGTCTTTTTTTAAACTGAAGGCACACGTGTAAAGATATTTCCACAGCTGAACTCTGTTAATCAATGCCGCCAGTTCAAATGTGAAGGAAACTCTGTTTTGGCAGCTGCACTGTGGTGTTAATGATATCTATCCTGAAAAACCAGCTCACACTCTCTGGGAGTGTGACTCATTCTAAAAGAATTCACGCTAGATTGAGCAACCCTGTACATATTGCAATCAGTGATGACAAATACCATACCAGATTAAAATAGGAAGATAAGTAAAAACGTAATAGCCTCCTGGTAAAACAGATTGCGATGTGATCACAACATCACTGAGAGGTGTTAGGATTTAATGATACCTGCTTTCCAGGGCAGCTGTCTAACAATATTCAACTCAACAGGAAAAATAGTACATTAAAATGAGAACTCAGGTGCACACATTACCTGGGAGTGCCCGAGTGAGATGAAATTGTTTCCAGACATTATTGGTACATAAATGGCGAGTAGGTTTTCCGGCATAAGAATTGGACAGGGACACAGGCGGAATTTTACACCAGCGGGATTTTTATGGTCCCGCCGAAGTCGATGGATTTTTGAACAGCTGGCTGCATTTTACAGCCCCACCCCCCAGCCGACGGGGGGCTGTAAAATTCCACCCATTGTGTCTGCCACACCTCAGCTAATCGATACACGTGCTAGGCCTTAATTTGCTTAAAGGACATTGGACTTGGTTCCCACTTTCTTAAGGGAGGGCAGTTCCTGCATGGTGAAGAGGACCAAAATATTCCAAACCTGTTATTTTTGCAGAGAACATAAGTGAGATAAAATTATATTGAATGCATGAAACCATAAGAGAAGGGGTGGGGGGGGGGAAGGATGAAATTTGTTAAGTTTTAGTTAACCTAGTATGCGCTTGTGTTAATAAATCTATTACAAAGTTTTAAAGAAATCTAAAAATGGGCCATCAGCAACAAATGAACCAATCAAAACTATTCCAAAAACTTAGCAAAGTTGGCTTGAGCAGCCATGTTGGATTGTTCCCAATTGAAAACCTCCAGGTAAAAATAACATTCACATCATAAGCAACTCATGAATCAATTCTGCACAAAATACGGTGACCCCGCAGAGCTGCCTGTGTGATGCTGGAGCTCGACAAGAAAAGTTGTTCCAGAATTTTGATTTTTTGACTTTGAATGGGTTCTGGTTTACTTTCTAATGGGGTAGAATTTCAGCATAACTCCAACCTCCACCACCCCCACCACCCCCACACCCCACACCCTGATAGGCAGCTGGTCAGATGTCATGTCATTGACTTCCTGATGAGTTGGAACAAGAGATTCTGCCAGAATCTGGTCGGAATTTTATGGCTCCCCAGGATTGGGATGGGAGTGTAAAGTTCCAGCAGTGCCATGTCCGTCACCAACCCGCAACCAGTAACTTACCTGTGGTGGGGGAAGCGGCCCACCAACCCATGGAGCAACTGAAGCCTTTCAGTGGCCAATGAATGTCCATTTAAGGATTGTACCCACGGCGGGGAAGGCTGCTGCCAAGTGTCCAGACCACCAGATAAAACCTGGCCGCGTTGTGGCTAGGGTTGCCAACTGTGCCTAAATGTATTCCTGGAGGTTTCATTACATGACTCACCCCCACGCTCCAGCCATTATTCGGCCAACACGTCCGTCCTTGTGATGCACTGCCTCCCTACGCCAATTGGAAAGCAAAAACACTCAATTAGATGATGCTTGACTGTCAGCCAAACAGCCCTTTTATCCATTTCAATATTTTTATATCTGGTAAAAAGAAACGTTCAAAAAATGACAAAAAAACAATCTTTTTTAATCCCGCGATGATTTTTCTCCAGGGTTGCACACGGCAGTGTCCTGGAGATTGATCTTCAATTCCTGGATACTCCAGGGCAATCCTGGAGGCTTGGCAACCCTCGTGGCCAGACTGTAGGTTTTCCTGTTACTTGGGCGTACTGTGTCCATTGGACCCCCCAACACCCGCCCTAAGGTTTCCTCCCACCCCTCCATTTCCCCTCCCCCCTCTTTCCTGTTGATGCCAGCACCCCCCACCTCCCTTGCTGGGGCCTGCCCGGCCCTGGCCAGTGCCTAGACTGACCTGAAAGCCCAGGTCCATCTCTCCGCTCCAGCTGGCACTGCTGGGGGCTAGAGAGCTGCATTTTGATTGGCTGGCAGCTGTCGGAGGCGGGACTTCATCTCCAATGGAGTCTCAGGAGACAAGATTGAAACCTTGGGAGGTGAGCAGTCATTGAGGCAGCAGAGGTAGTAAAGTTAATTATTTTCCATGTTCTGAGGAGCATTATCATTGAAACTCACTGAAATTGTTGCATTTGTTTGGAAAGGTTCTGAAGAGGGCCATTCGATTAAAACCCCAGTTTAATGACCATCAGTTACCATGAGAAGCTGGGGGAGTTGGGTCCACTCACTCCAAAAAACAAAGGGTGGGACTTTCCGTGCCCGCTGGCGTCGGGCGTCTTGGCGGGTGTGAGTGGACAATATGGCGGGAAGGCCAAAAATAGGTTTCACGACGTTGCGAAACCAGTTTGCAATCGTCCGCTCTGCCCATCAATGATGGGCCACGTTTCCCAACGTCGGGAACTTCATTGTAATACATCTGCATATCCTTATAAAACCAGCTAACCTGAATCATCCCCCCACCCCACGCTGGATCATCGCACGTCGGTGTGGAATCACGTTGACATGTTTCACAACTGAACATAATCGACGTGCACTTGGTGGGCTACACTTTGCTCGGGACTTTGAGGTTTGTTTGCCCACCTTGCTTCAGGCAGCACTTGCAGTCATCAGCGCCAGGCTTCACAGACATAACCACATCAGTTTTAGGGGAGCTCACGGGCAGGTCTCTAATGGCTGCAGGGCTAAGGCTTGCTTGGGGAAGGGGGAGAAGTGGCCTCAAGCAAGGGAAGAGACTGGAGGGTTAGGGGACACCTGGGGAAGGGGGGTATCCCAGAGTGTGTATGGGGGCACAAGCTGATCTGTGCAAGTGGCCTCAAGAGGGTGAGGGCTGAGGAGGCAGTCTTCAGAGGAGAAGAGGCTGGATGGAGATGTGAGGATGTGAGTGAGAGTGAGTGGTGATGTCCCTTGAGCTGGCAATGAGTGAGATGCCAGTGAATGTGTGAAGGCCATGTGAGTGTGAGTTTAGAGTGATGAGATAGTTGCCTTACCCTGGCGGCACGAATGAGATCATTCATCCTCTTTCTACACTGGATGGTGAACCTCTTCTGTGCAGCATTGGCACTGATCAGCACTGCCACCGCCTCCCAAGCTGGCGTGGTTACGCTGACGATTGCACAATGTTCAGTACCATTCACGACTCCTCAGATACCGAACCAGTCCATGTCCAAATGCAGCAAGACCAAGACAATGTCCAGGCTTGGGCTGACAAGTGGCAAGTAACATTCGTGCCACACAAGTGCCAGGCAATGACCATCTCCAACTGGAGAGAACCTAACATCACCCCTTGAGGTTCAATGGCATTACCATCACTGAATCCTCCGCTATCAACATCCTGGGGGTTACCATTGACCAGAAACTGAACTGGACTAGCCATATAAATACTGTGGCTAAAAGAACAGGTCAGAGGCTAGGAATCCTGCGACGAGTAACTCACCTCCTGACTCCTCAAAGCCTGTCCACCATTGACAAGGCGCAAGCCAAGACTGTGATGGAATGCTTACTACTTTCCTGCATGGGTGCAGCTCCCACAACACTCAAGAAGCTTGACACCGTCCAGGACAAAGCAGCCCACAAAGCAGGACCACATCCACAAACATTCACTCCCTCCACCACCGACGTACAGTAGCAGCAGTGTGTACCATCTACAAGATGCATTGCAGGAATTCACCAAGGCTCCTTAGACAGCACCTTCCAAACCCTCGACTGCTACCATCTAGAAGGACAAGGGCAACAGGTAGATGGGAACACCACCACCTGGAAGTCCCCCTCCAAGCCACTCACCATCCTGTCAAGAAGATATAATAATTTTCATAATGTTATTGAAATTTATTGTAAAATAGAGTAATAGTGCGATGTGTCTATGGGCAGAATTTTGCCCTGGATGGGCGGGCAGGCCCGACCGACTCAGCGGTGGGCGGGCAGCCGATCTCCGCTGCCGAAATGGGCCCCACCGCCATTTTAAGTGAGCGGGCCAATTAAGGCCCACCCAGTATGTCACCCGACGGGAAGCGCTATGCGCTCCCTGTGCGGGCGGGGAGGGGATTCCCCAACTGCCAGAGTGCGCTCTTTTGGGCATGCGTGTGAAAGAGCGCACATCTCCCTGAGGCAAAGTGCTGCCTCAGGGAGATCGCTGAAACTCTGTGAAAGTCTAAAAATAGAAAAATTAAAAAATCATTAACATATCCCCCTCATGTGAAAATGTCACACGAGATGGGACATGTTAGTGAAGAACACAAACACTTTATTAAAAGTTTTTAAACCCGATATCAAATCTCATCCCGCCACTGGATGAGGTTTGTGAAAAAAATCACTTACCCGCCTGCCCGTTGGGCCCGTGCGCCGAGCCAGAGTTCATACGGGCCCCTCAAAATCCTGGTCAATTGGAGAGTTATGGCCTTAACGAGGCTTTTAATTAGTGGCGGGCATGCGTCCCGCTGCATAGCACCCGCCGACCAAAATAT
The DNA here is from genome assembly GCF_964194155.1 of Cetorhinus maximus. Lineage (NCBI taxonomy): Eukaryota > Metazoa > Chordata > Chondrichthyes > Lamniformes > Cetorhinidae > Cetorhinus > Cetorhinus maximus. The sequence goes on along the minus strand of NC_135908.1, from coordinate 16,631,303 downwards.
CGTGATGCCGCGCGCTGACGCGCGACATTTTAAGCGCTGGCATGCGGGCTCCACCACCCGCACGTCAGCCAGGAGATTCAGCCCTATGTGTCTACATGTGTCTGTGTGTGACTTAATTGAATTAGTCTGGGAGCTTTGATCTAAGAAGAGAGGTTAGGTTTGAAATGTTAATTAGGTCAACATGGGACAGAATCTTTGGCTTGGCGAGTGGGGGCAGGGCCCACTCGCTGAGGTGTAAAATGACGTGCGGTGATGTTGGGCATGCATCCCGACATCACCGCGCCTCATTTAGAGTTTCAGTTCAGCGAGCGCACAGCTGAGTCAGCTGCGCTCCCGCCGAACTGTCAAAGGCCTATTAAGGCCATTTAAAAAGCCAAGAAAGCAATTAGCTGAGCTGCCCATCCAACCTTAAGGTTGGCGGGGGGCAGGCGAAGAGCCCAGGCGGCCTTCACATTTTTCATGGACCCTCATCCACGGGTGGGATGAGATTTCATGAACATTTTTAAAGTGTTTGAAAAATTTTTAATACAATTAATGGACATGTCCCAGCTCATGTGACAGTTTCACATGAAGGGACATGTCCTCAAATTTTTTTTTACCTTTCTTCAATGTTTCATAAGTGAAAGTAATCTCCCTGAGGTACCTTTGTGGCCCTCCCCCGCCCACACAGGGAGCGCTCAGCGCTTCCGGCCGCACGTCACGCTGGGCAGGCTTAATTGGCCTGCCCATGTAAAATGGCGGTGCCCAGCCAATTGGGGGTGCCGATCGGCTACGTGCCAGCCTGCACCCGCCCCCGCACAACCCCTCCCCCCCCCCTCCAACAGGGAGAAAATTCTCCCCATGGGGAAGTTAAAAAATATAGGTGTTGAGGGAACTTTTGCATTTTTAAATAAAGCAGACCAGATTGTTTTCAAAGGAGGGGTGAAATGTGTCACCTAGCCAGGTGAAGTTTACAAACAGTGTGTTTATTTTTCCCAAAGATTATTGGGACAACTTAGTGCTATGAGAGGGTTTTATTATCAGGGAGATAAAGCCCAAAGCCATAGTGAAACAATGGGTATTTGCATTCAAAGAGGAAGATATGTAGAAGGAAGAGAAGACTGTAAGGGAAGGCATTTTTAAGATCTTACAAGTGTGTGAAAAGCCTTCAGCATATGCCTCAAGTTACTGTCCTCAAAGGACTGAAGTTAAGAAAACTCACTTGGAATTTGACTTGTTCAGGGTATCATGTTTCTTTGCCTGGGTCTTTCAAAATCTATGTGTCTTGCTGTTGTCTTAACGAAAGTATAACTGGGAGTTAGATTGATTAGGGGATTTAGAAATTATCATAGTAGTAATTTGTAGATCAATGTATGTATTTAAAATAATTTCTCTTATTAATAAATGTTTAATCTAGTTTTATTAAAAAACTTTGGTGGTCTTATTACTACTGAATTCAAGGCACGCATCTCAAAATTTATACAAATTGAAAATTAGTTGTGACAATTGTTTCAAGTTTCCCTCTGGTATTTGAACAGCTCAGCATTTACCATCAGCTGCGTCATAACCATCCTGGCTTGGAAATATATCGCCGTTCCTTCACTGTCGCTGGGTCAAAATTTTGGAACTCCCTTCCTAACAGCACTATGGGTGTACCTACACCACATGAACTGCAGCAGTTCAAGAAGGCAGCTCACCACCACCTTCTCAAGGGCAACAAGGGATGGGCAATAAATGCTGGCCCGGCCAGTGACACCCACATTCCATGAATGGCAGCGAGGTGATGGGCATGGCAGCTGAATTGGAGGCCGTCTGACAGCGAAAAGGCGTGTTTCCTAGGAATGTATGATTAATGAGCTGGGTTTGGGATGATACCGCGCGGAAACCCGTCATTGTGGCCAGTGGGTAAAACGCCCTTTTTCACAGAATCACACAGTGCAGAAGAGGCCCTTCGGCCCATCGAGTCTGCACCGACAAGTGAGAAACACCTGACCTACCTAATCCCATTTACCAGCACTTGGCCCATAGCCTTGAATGTTATGACGTGCCAAGTGCTCATCCAGGTACTTTTTAAAGGATATGAGGCAACCCGCCTCCACCACCCTCCCAGGCAGCACATTCCAGACTGTCACCACCCTCTGGGTAAAAAAACCTTTCCTCACATCCCCCCTAAACCTCCTGCCCCTCACCTTGAACTTACATCCCCTCGTGACTGACCCTTCAACTAAGGGGAACAGCTGCTCCCTATCCACCCTGTCCATACCCCTCATAATCTTGTACACCTCGATCAGGTCGCCCCTCAGTCTTCTCTGCTCCAACGAAAACAACCCAAGTCTATCCAACCTCTCTTCATAACTTAAATGTTTCATCCCAGGTAAATCTCCTCTGCACCTCCTCCAGTGCAATCACATCCTTCCTATAATGTGGCGACCAGAACTGCACACAGTACTCCAGCTGTGGCCACACCAAGGTTCTGTACAACTCCAGCATGACCTCCCTACTTTTGTGATCTATGCCTCGATTGATAAAGGCAAGTGTCCCATATGCCTTTTTCACCACCCCACTAACATGCCCCTCAGCCTTCCGAGATCTATGGACACATTTTCCCGTCCGTTACTGTACTTGGTGCAAATCTGGGACAATTCCAGCCAAAGACTTCAGGGAGGCTTGATTGAAGTATTCGAAACAATGAAGGGATTGGACTGTGTCAGAGTGGCAAATGTGGATAAGTTGGCTTGAGCTGCCATGTTGGATTTTTCCCAATTGCAAATCTTCAAGTAAAAATAACATTCACGTCCTAGGCAACACATGGATCAACTCTGCACAAAATGCTAGTTGGGACCCGCAGAGCTGCCTGGGTGAAGTTGCTTTAGGATTTTGATTTTTTTTTTTGTTTTCGAATGGATTTTGGTTTACATCATAATGGGGTAGAATTTCAGTATGACCCCCTCTCCCCCTTCCCTCCCCTCCCCCCCCCAATCTTTCATCATAAACCCTTGCGGAACAGTGTAAACGGAGAACCGCTGAGAAACTCACTGTCCAGCATGCTTTTGACATGTGAACAGGATATTTGAATTTGGTATAAGTTCAGGAGAACAGGGGGACCTGCTTTGTGTAAGCAGAAAGCAAAGTTCGAAGTCAGCGAGTGTTTTCTCAACAAGGGTCAGATAGAGTGTTAGCATAAGTTTGCTGTGGGGCAGTGAGTGTGGACTAACTGCAAACTTACAAAAATTGGCTGGATTCCTGGAAGAAACGGATGTTACTGTTCATGAAAGTTGATCTGGATATTGGTCAATGAACGTCAAGGTCAATCCTGCTTCTTGGAATAGATTTTGACCTTTCGCCTTAAGGGACCTGAGAGGAACTCCCCAGAATTTGTTTTTTTTCTGAATTGAACAAGCATTTTTAAATCTGGTTCAGCTCCTCCCTGGAGTCACAGTGCAAGCCTGCAACTTGATTGATTGGGACAGTCCCAATGGACCAGCTGCTGTTTATATGTAAAATAAACTTGTTGATTTTCAATTGCTTTCGTTTCGCCAGATTTTATCCAGATAGAGGTCAACATGGGAGCAAGTTTGCAATTGCACTATCCCTTTGCATTGAGGGGCTTCATTGTTGTAATGCCATGTTACAAATGGCTAGATATGGGATCCTTGGCTTTGTTAACTGTGCTAAAGTGGAGTGCTGTGTACCTTGAAGAGAATGTAGTTAGTTGACCATATGACTGTATTGACCAGTCGCTACACAGCGTGGGCTTCTTGGGACACTGTAAGTCTAGAACTGGAGGTGATCGAAGAAGCACACAAGGTGTTAGTGCTCTGTTCTTAGTTCCAATAAACTACCAGTGTTTGTTCAGTTAATCAGTCTCTCTGCCTATATTGTTTCAAGCACCAACTAATGTGTTAATACCAAGGGCACAGCTAGCGTTCGCTGGACAAAGTGAACCTGATAACCGTAAGACCATAAGACTAGTGCCTTGTTTAGTTTTAGCAAGACTTCCCTATTTTTATACCCATTCCCTTTGAAATAAAGGCCAACATTCCATTTGCCTTCCCTATTACCTGTTAAACTTGTATGTTAGCTTTTTGTGATTCATGTACAAGGACCCCCCAATCTCTCTGTGCTACAGCCTTCTTCAGTCTTTCTCCATTTAAATAATATTCAGCTCCTCTATTCTTCCTGCTAAAGTGCAAAACCTCACATTTTCTCACATTATATTCCATCTGCCACTTTCTTGCCCACTCACTTAACCTGTCTATATCCCTCTGTAGACTCCTTGTGTCATCCTCACCACTTGCCTTCCCACCATTTTTGTATCATCCACAAATTTGGCAATAGTACATTCATCTAAGTCATTAATATATATTATAAATAACTGAGGCCCCAGCATTGATCCCTGTGGCACTTCACTAGTTACAGGTTGCCATCCTGAAAATGCCCCCCTTATCCCAACTCTCTGTCTTTTATTAGTTAGCCAATCCTCCATCCATGCTAATATACTACCCTCAACACCATAGGCTCTTGTCTTATTAAGTAGCCTTACGTGCAGTATCTTATCAAACGTCTTTTGGAAATCCAAATATATTACATCTACTGGTTTCCCTTTATCTATCCTGCTAGTTACTCACCTCCTCAAAGAATTCTAATAGATTTGTCAGGCATGAACTGAAACCCATTCCTCCCACACCAATCTTTGAGCACTCATTTAACTCCACTTTACTTACCCTATGCCAATTTGCCCGTGGCTCAGGTAGTAACTCCGAGGTCATTACCTTGGAGGTTCTGCTTTTTAATTTAGCTCCTAACTGTTCAAATTCTTTCAGCAGAACCGCCTTTCTAGTCCTATCAATGTCGTAGGTACTAACATGGATGACAACAGCTGGATCCCTCCCCTCCCACTCCAAGTTCATCTCCAGCCCTGAGGAGATGTCCTTAACCCTGGCACCGGGCAGGCAACATAGCCTTCAGGACTCAGGCACACGGCTGCAGAGAACAGTATCTATCTCCCTAATTATACTGTCCCCTGCCACTGCTACATTCCTATTTCCTCCCCCTACTTGAATGGCTTCCTGTACCACAGTGCTTGTGGTCAGTTCATTCATCCTCCCTGCAGTCCCCGTTCTCGTCCACACAGCTTACAAGAACCTTGTAACTGTTGGACAGTTGCAAGGGCTGAGGCTCCTCCAACTGTACTCCCTGGGGCCCCATACCCACTTCACCTGCAGTCACAGCCTCCTGTCCCTGCACACAGACCAAATTTCAATTACCTAATCTGAGAGGTGTGATCGCCTCCTGGTGCAAAGTGTCCAGGTAACTTTCCCACTCACTGATGTGGCACAATGTCTGCAGCTCGGACTCCAACTCCTTAACTTGGATCTGAAGTTCCTTGAGCTGCAAACGCCTGGTACAGATGTGTTTGCTCTGGATCAACTTGGTGTCCAGCAGAACCCACATGTTGCAGAAGCAACACATCACCCGTCCTGCCATCACTATCATATTTTATTCAATTTATTAATTAATTACTCTAATATCCCCACTCTTTGCACTTTATTATAATTATTTTTTATACACACCAGCATCGAGCTTTGCTTAACAAGCTATCTATAAGAAAGAGAGAAAAAAGATTAGAGACCTAAGCACAAACTAAAGACCTTAGTTTTACTTTACAGACTAGAAATACTCACCAATCCTACTCACCAATCAGCTGCTCTCCACATTCTTTTCCCTCTCGCACTCTTTTATGGTCTCTCACTCTTCTTGCACTCTCTCTGTTAAAGGTCACTCCTCTCACTCGCTCACTGTTAAAGATTACTCTCTTCTCACACTTTCACTGTTAAAGGCCACGTTCCTCACACTCTCTCACTGTTAAAGGCCCCGCTGCTTCTCTCACACTCTCGTTGTAAATGGCCCCACTGCTTTTCTCAAGCACCCTCTCTGTAAAAACACATAACATAAAAACCAAAAACATAAAACTGGCGACGAGGATAAACCGGATCAATTGACGACAATCAAGAAAGCTGCGGTAAGCCAGCTACGTTACTTTGCCACTACCATGAAAGCTGTTTGAAAGCGCAGCCTCCTTAGTCATCGAGGACGTCACTGTTTCGCCATCTTGAACCATTCGACCCTGCTTCCGCTGACTGGTCTCATTACGTCGACCGCTTAGTGTTCTTCTTTACTGCTAACGACATCACGGGGGAGGACAAGAAGAGGGCGATTCTTTTGTCCACATGCAGGAGCAAAACGTATGGGCTGATCCGCAGCCTCACGTCACCTCACACCCTCAATACGAAGACTTTCGATGAGTTAGTAAATATTGTAAAAAACCACCTGAAGCCAAAGCCCTCAGTCACTATGCAGCGTTTTAAATTCAGTTCGAGGAATAGGCTTCCAGGAGAGACAATCACTGGCTATGTAGCTGCTTTAAAGGAATTACAGAATATTGTGAGTTCAGAACTTCAATTAATGACATGTTGAGAGACTGATTGATATGCGGAATCGGGGATGATGCTATTCAAAAGCGATTGCTATCTGAAACTAATCTAGACTTCAGTTAGGCATTAGAATTGGCATCAGCCATGAGGAGCGCTGTAAGAGACTCAGAGGCAATAACAGATACACAAAATGGTGCCGTCCATCTTGTAGGGCGGGAAGGGCCGGTAACAAAATGTGCGAAAACTTTGGGCTCCACAGAAAGGCGGGGAATGCTCACTATGTACAGACCATTGAAGAACAACAGGACTACAGTGAAAACCCATGAAATTAATGAGAGAAAGGCATCCAGGCAGCCAGCAGGCGATGGACAGTTTAGAAATATCAAATGCTTTTTCTGCCACCACAATGGTCACATAATGAGGCACTGTCACGATCGGCTGAGACAGCATTTTAAACACAAAGGTAGAAATCACGAAATCTGTCTCGTTGAAGAACCAGAGGAAGCAGAATCTGACATCTTTTCATTATACAACCTGAAAGTGGGTAGAACTGAGTCAATCCAGGTAGTCATTGGAGCGAATGGACAACCCATCAAGATAGAGGCCTATACTGGGGCATCAATGTCTGTCATAGGAGGATGTACGTCCATCCTTTAAGTTTGGAACAATCGGACACGAAATTAAAAACATATACGGGCCAAGGAATAAGAGTGAAAGGGATATGTCAAGTCCTGGTGCAGGATGGGGGAATCAGTCTGCAAATTTACCCCTTATAGTAGTAGCTGGGGCAGGCCCCAGTTTAAAACAAAAACAAAAATAAAATTACCTGGAAAAACTCAGCAGGTCTGACAGCATCTGCAGAGAGGAATACAGTTAACGCTTCGAGTCCATATGACTCTTCAACAGAACCTACAGGCCCCAGTTTAATTGGTCGCAACTGGCTCAAAAAGATTAAGTTGCAATGGACCGATATGTTTCAAATCTGAACGAGAAACTTACAGGGATTATTACAGAAGTGTGCTTCTATTTTCAGTGACGAGCTAGGAAGGATTCGTGGGCTACAAGCCAAAATCCACGTAGACCCTAACGCAACCCCCAGATTTATCAGAGCCAGACCAGTCCCTTATATTCTACGGGACGAGGTCGAGGTAAACAGGTTAGAAAAGTTGGATATCTTACAACTGGTGCAATTTCATGAGTGGGCAGCCCCCATAGTACCCGTACTGAATCCAGGCCAAAGTGTTCAACTATGCAGTGACTATAAGTTAACTGTAAACAGAGTGGCCAAACTTGATAGACCCCTGATACTGAAGATTGACGAATTATATTCTAAATTGGCAGGAGCACCACATATTTAAAACTCGACATGAGCCACGCCTACCAGCAGTTATAGAGTTGGAAGAAGGCTCTAGGGAATTTGTGACCATCAATACGCATTGAGGATTGTATCAATATACTCAACTACCCTTTGGGGTCTCATCGGCGTGTGCTGTTTACCAGCGTACGATGGAAAATCTGCTTCAGGGACTGCCCCACGTCATTGTTTATCTGGATGATGTCTTAGTCACTAGATGAACTGATGAAGGACACAGCTAATTTGGAGGAAGTGCTGAGATGCTTCTTACAAGCGGGAGTGCGCTTGAAACGAGAAAAATGTATTTTCCAAGCCAAAGAGGGAGTTTACTTGGGCCATAAGGTCAATGCGCAGGGCCTGCATCCCATGGAAGAAAAGGTCAAGGCTCTTAGCGAGGCACCTGCACCGAGAAACACTACAGAACTAAAGGCCTTCTTAGGCATGATAAACTGCTATGTCTAACTCCATCAACCATACTGGCTCCGTTATACACATTGCTTAAGAAAAACCATGAATGGCTTTGTCAAGCTCCGCACCAGGATGTGTTTCTGAAGGTAAAGCAATTGTTAAGATCATCGGCCCTGGTCCACTTTGACCCAAAGAAAGAATTGATTTTAACTTGTGACGCATCCCCTTATGGAGTAGGGGCTGATGGCACCGGATGGCGGGTGGCTCCGAACGACCCATTGGTTATACATCTCGCACGCTCAGTGCTGCAGAGCGATGATTTTCTCAAATTGAGAAGGAGGGTTTGTCTGTTGTGTTTGTGTTCGGAAATTCCATCAATACCCCCACAGTTGCCATTTTCACATTATATCTGACCACAAGCCTCTGCTGAGATTATTTGGAGAGGATAAGGCGATACCCCCCATTGCATCTGCTCGCATTCAGAGGTGGGCACTGATATTGGCTGCTTACGAATGCACTCTTATGCACTGATCGGGAAGCCAGATCGCACATGCTGACGCACTGAGCTGCCCCCCCCTGCCAGATTACAACATGAAGGTTCCAATTCACCAGGAACTTGCCTTAGTGCTAAATATTTTGGACTCCTTCCCTGTCCAGGCCAAACAAAACCATGAGTGGCCAAGCTGAGATCCACTTTTATCTCACGTCCGGGAGCAGATCTTGAATGGATGGTCAGGCGAGCCCAAGTCTGATGACATGAAGCCCCCTACTTCAATCACAGCCATGAGCTCACCTGCCAGGATGGCATGTTGCTCTGGGGAGCAAGGGTCATTGTGCCCCCGAGAGGGCGAAGGCCATTACTGGCCGAAATACATAGCGCTCACCCTGGCATTAGTAGGGTGAAGATGCTCATGCGCAGCTACTTCTGGTGGCCAGGGATGGGCACAGACATTGAAACCCTGGTCAAAAGTTGTCTCCAATGCCAGCGGGTACAAAAGCTACCCCCCTTAGCTCCATTGCACCCCTGGGAATGGCCGGGACGGCCATGGATGCACCTCCATGTCGACTACTTGGGGCCCTTCTTGGGCACGATGTTCCTTTCACCCTTGTCATCCTTAAAAAAGTAAAGAGAAAAGAGAGACTGATACTGCTGAGTTTTTCCAGCTATTTTTGTTTTTGTGAGAGAAGGATAATGTGCCCTTACATGATTGATGTCAAATTTTGTTTGATAACATTCCTGTGAAGTGCCTTGGGATGTTTTACCGTGTAAAGGTGCTACATAAATGCAAGTTTCTGTTATAAATGGCTGGTCTAAAGATTCCAAAGCTGCAAAATACTGTTTGGTGCATGGGTGTGACCAAGTCAATTCTTCTCTATTCTCTTACACATGAATTATCAGTCTCTTTTTTCACTTCACTTTTTTAAAGATGACTTGTCAGGGTTTAAGTACCTAAATAGCATCTGAACTAGCTCCAACCATCTTCAGCTGCTTCATCAATGACCTTCCCTCCATCATTATGTCAGAAGAGGGGATGTTCGCTGATGATTGCACAATGTTCAGCACCATTCATAACTCCTCAAATACTGAAGCAGTCCATGCCCATATAAATCTTAACGTTCTCTGCTCTAAGGAAAGCAGCAGCAATAACTCCAGGCGAAGGTCCCTCATCCCTGGAACCATTCTAGTAAATCTCTTCTGCCCCCTCTCCAACGGGTTGACATCCTTCTTAAAGTGTGGTGGCCAGAGCTAAATACAATACCAGCTGGCGTCTAACAGGTATTCCATAAAGGTTCAGGGAGTTGGATATGGTGTTCAAGCATGACACAAAAGTGATTAAATCAGACTTGTTAAATACGACACAAGTGCCTGGTTTACAAACAGCTGGCCATTCTCTATAGAGATCCATCTTTCACAGTGAGTAGAAATCTGTCTGAACTGAGTTAGGTTACAGGAAGACGTCAGCTGTAGATTACTATAATCGCCCCATTGCTCAAACCCATGAATCTGACAAATGAAGTGAGCTTGTTTTCAGTTTGATAGCACAACACAACCACAGTTACAGCACCAATAACTCCAGGCTAAGGTCCCTCATCCCTGGAACCATTCTAGTAAATCTCTTCTGCCCCCTCTCCAAGGGATTGACATCCTTCCAAAATGTGGTGGCCAGAGCTGAATACAATACCAGCTGGCATCTAACAGGTATTCCATAAAGGTTCAGCATAACTTCGTTGCATTTGTACTCTATTACTCTGTTAGTTTTATGAGCAGGATATTGAGTTCGGCCGGCGGGCGTGCCCAACCCAGCTGAGCGTAAAATTACGCGTGACGATGTCAGGTGAGTGTCCCGACGTCATCGCGTAGTCCCGCGATATTTCGTTCGGCGGGCACGCACTGGAGTGGGCAGCATGCGCGCTGACAATTAAAAAGCCTATTAAGGCCATTGAAAAGGTAATTAAATTCAAATTTACGCTGCCCGTCCAACCTTATGATTGGCAGCGGTTAAAAACGCCAGGCGGCCTTTGCACTTTTTAGGAAACCTCATCCACGGGCGGGATCAGGTTTCCTAAAGCAAATAATAACAAAATAAAAATTTTACACTTGAATTAAAAACATGTCCCTGCTCATGTGACAGAGTCCCACGAGGGGACATGTTTTATGACGTTTTTATTTTCTTTATTAGTTCTTTTTAAACAGCGATTCATCTCCCTGAGGCAGCTCCGTGCCTCAGGGAGATTGAAGCCTCTTTCACACGTATGCGTGAAGTTTGCTCTGGGCCTGCTCGCCCTCCTCCCCCCCGCCCGCACAGGTAGCGCTCAGCGCTGCCGCCCGCGTTCCACACTGGGTGGGCCCGCGTAAAATCATGGTGTGGTGCCGATCGCGGGCAGGGGGGCAGCTTCCCCACCGCTGATCACCCCCGCCGAAGGCAAAATTTTGCCCTATGTTTTTGGTTGCCAGGTTCACTTTGCCTGGCGAACGATCACTGGTGCCCTTGATATGAACACGTTAGTGCATTGAATAGATTCAATATTGTTCAGAAAATTTGCTGTCAGTAAAGTTCAATAAATGGGATTTTATTTGTGGAAATTCGTGTATGAGAGAATAGAGGAGAATTGACTCAGTCACACCCACGCACTAAACATAAATAAATGATGCTGTTGTTTTATTCCTTTCTGCTATACTTCTGAAGAGGGCTTATTTATAGGCAACACTGACAATAAAAATAACAGTGACACTTCTATTTTATTATCCAGAAGTTGCACATTTTGTGTAAGTCATCCTGTGTATAATGGGGACCTTGAACAAGCTGATAAGTGCTGCTAGGATCCTTCCTGAATTGTCTTTAATTCCTGCTGCATCATTCATATCTAATAATGATTGAGTAGAGTTGTACTTTTGAAAGGGGTGAGTTTTTATTTTGATACGGCTTACAAAAGGTTGGCCTCGGGGCTGTCCACGTGTATACTAATCACAAACATGTATATGGAGTGAAATTATGCTGTGAGACGGCAGTATACAAACTCGTTGCTGTTTGTGATTGACTGGCAATGCTGTACTTTCCTAATTACTTGGGTCAAGAGTGACAAAAGCCGAAAGCGCCCAGAACTGCAAGACTCTGCTGCCAGTACGGAGTATCACTTGGCAAGCACACAGAAAATCCCAGGCCACAGATGGCCAGAGAGTTGGAAGCAGCAGGAATCAAGTGAACCACGCTCCACTCCTTATCTGCATTTGTTAAACTGGACCCTGGGGAAAGAGGCTCGGAGTTCTTGGGCTAAAATAATAGGTGAGTGATCAGCTTACTGTTAATGCCCATTTGACAATAGCAGCTGAATGCCTTCATGAAATAGTGTTTAGGAAAATGCTTAGGAGTTAGATACAGGGGGATTGTGCTCATAAGTAAATGACTTGTATGACGTGGGACGAGATTTTCTCTCCTCTTTATGTGTTAATGTGCTTGGTTTGTTATTTCTAGCAAATTTATGAGGACATTCTAAAATTCAGTTATACAACACTGTGTGCTAGAAATCAAAGGAAATATTTCCACTGTGTTTATAATGTCTTTAAACACAGTCAACAGAACAAATCTCCTCACTATGTTCACAACATCACCAATACATAATGGCAAGAGGAAATCACCCACCCACCAATTGTGCAATTTGTTCATAAATGTTAAACACTTTATTCATTAGGAGACTGCTGCTTTACAATGCATGCTACTGAATCAGCCAGGGATAGACCTCAGAATAAGCAGTAAAATAAAAGCAAAATACTCCAGATGCTGGAAATCTGAAATAAAAATAGAAATATTTGACTTGAAACGTTAACTCTGTTTCTCTCTCCACAGATGCTGCCAGACCTGCTGAGTATTTCCAGCACCTTCTGTTTTTATGTGATTTTTTATATCAGAGTAAGCAGTATCCTCGCTGTGCAATAGTAGTTAATCTTTTGGATGAGACATCAAACCGAGGCCCTGACTACCTGTGAATATCCCATGACCATTTTGTGGATCATGGAGTTCTCCTGCTTTCCTGGTCAACATTTAATCCTGAACTGATGCCACCAACTTGTATTAACTGATTATTGTTGCAGTGCTATTTACAGGACCCTGCTGTGCCTAATGAAACAAAATGTCTCTGCTTCAAAAGTACTTCATTAGCCATGATGCACTTTCGGATATCCTTCGGATGTGAAAAATGTTAAATTATTGCAGGTTCTTGCCTTCATTCCTGCCTTTTGCATATTTGGGCGAAAATGGCAACCATTTCCCTAAATAAATGTGCCCTAGAATCCAATTTAACGATAGAATCAGAGAAGCCTACAGCACAGGAGGAGACCATTCGGCCTGCTGGGTCCTTGCTGCTCTTTGGTTTAGTCCCTGCTTCTTGTCGGTAATTGTGAAAGGTCCCCAAGCCCTTCAACACTCCTTCTTAAGACTCAACTTTATCTATGGAATCAGCTTCCACCACCTTGTGGGGTAGAGTGTAAATTAATGCTTTAAATATAATACTTGTAGCCATGCAAATTCAGCAACAATTATTGGTTAAGTGGCATGTAAGATATCAAGGTAACTTAGGAGTTGATAAGACTAATATTGATATTGGCCATTGGTGTAAAATGAGAGATATTAGATTAGCTATCATATATCTCTCCCATTAACTTCAATGGAAATGAAAATTGGTGAAAGGTGTAGGATGGGCAACTGAATTGATGTCGCCCATTTCACACTATGGGACGAGGTCAAAATTATCCCTAGAAGTTTCAGGATACTTATTTCTTTAGGAATGTGAATATTCAGATTTTGAATGTGCACCCACATGTAGCTTGGAACTAGTGTCTAATCTGGGAAACGAGGTGTGCTGTGGACTTGAAGCTACATTGAATGGAGCAAGGAGAGTCTTGCCTTAAACTGAGACACAAAAAAAATCACATAGAAACCAAATTTTATTAGAAGTAACAGAAAACGTATAGAGGGGAAATTGGTTCCTGTTTTTTGGCCGTGCAATGGATGTCTGGGTAACACCAGTCATTGGGCATGATCTCTGTCAGAAGTGACTGACTGCTGACTGGCACCTGGGCCCCCTGCCTAAAATAGGGATTAGCTCCCTAATTAGGGGTCATGTGTGGCCTAAACAGCGGTCCTTATAGAGGTGATTGTCTTCCTTACCTCAGAGTGGAGCCAAGAGGAGCAAGAGTCAAGTCCGATGGAAATCGGTGACCTCCAAAATGAGAGTTTCTTCAGACCACTTGATTAGCCTCTGCAGCATGCTGGTTACCTGCCAGTCAGGTCCTATGCCAAATTTAGCAGGGGATTTGTGCCAGTGCCTAAAGCAATTGGCCCCCTCACCTGCTGCCCTTCCTATCTCCCCCCCTCTAATCTCCAGCCTCTCTGTAGAGGGCTGAGAGAGCGTGCTATGAAATTAAGGAACAAAAAAAAATCATGAACAAACATGTCGAGTGCTGGTGAATTTCTTGGGAAATAAAAACCAGACCAACTGATAGCTTGTGCAATCAAAATGGAAAACAATCATACCTTGAAGCATTAACTCTGTGCAGGTGTTTAGGGGATCAGTCAGGAAGCTTTCAAACACTGAGGTACAGAAAATGACTTTGTGGCCATCTATATAAGGATGCTGGTTAAACTGTGGGATAGCCCTAATCCTGCATCATGTAAATAGGTAGTTCTCTGTTATTTACATTTAAATTAAAAATTAGGTGGACCAATGAGATTTTAAAATTGTCTTGCTCTTTGACAAGAGACAAGGATAAAGTGATTATACAATTCTGTCTGGAGACATTGTATGATAACAGGTAGTAAGAGTTTCTACAAGTATTTAAAAAGGAAAAGAGTAAATAAAATGAGTGTTGGACCTCTAGGGAGTGAGGCTCTGGGAAATCAATAATGGAAAAGAAGGGACTGGCAGAGACATTGAACAAATATTTTGTGTTTATCTTCACCGTAGAAGATTTAGAAAACTGCCAAAAGATACTTGAAAATCAAGAGGCGAAAGGGAGGGAGGGAGGAACTTATAACAATTACCATCACTAGGGAAAAAAGGTACTAGGAAAACTATTAGACCTAAATGCCGACAAAGACCCCAGCACCTGATGGCCTAGGGGGTCTTAAAAGAAGTGGCTGCAGAAATAACAGAAGCATTGGTTATAATCTCCCAAAATTCGTTAGATTCTGGAAGGGTCCCAGTGGATTGGAAAATAGCAAAAGTAACATCTTTATTCAAGAAAGGAGGGGTCAGGAAGCAGGAAGCTATAGGCCAGTTAGCTTAACATCTGTCACAGGGAAATTGCTAGAATCCATTATTAAGGAGGTTATAGCAGGATACTTAGAAAATCATAACAGGATCAGGCAGAGTCAACATGGTTTTGTGAAAGGGAAATTATGTTTGACAAATTTTATTAGAGTTCTTTGAGGAAGTAACAAGGTGGATAAAGGGGAACCTGTAGATGTGGTGTACTTGGATTTCCAAAAGGCATTTGATAAGATGCCACATCCAAGGTTATTACACAAGATAACAGCGCATGGTGTAGGGGTAACATGTTAGCATGGACAAAGGACTGATTAGCTAACAGAAAGCAGAGCGTAGGCATAAATGGGTCTTTTTCGGGTTCAGGAAAGTAAGTTGTCAAGAGGAGGTAAAGAGTCTATAAAGGGACACAGATAGCTTAAGTGAATAGGCAAAAAATTTATCAGATGGAGCATAATGTGGAAAAATGTGAACTTGTCCATTTTGGCAGGAAGAGTAGAAAAACAGTATACTATCTAAATGGAGCAGATTGCGGAACTTGGTACATGAATCACAAAAAGTTAATATGCAGGTGCAGCAAGTAATTAGGAAGGCAAATGGAATGTTGGCAATTATTGCAAGGAGAATAGAATATAAAAATAGGGAAGTTTTACTGCATTTGAACAGGGCCTTGAGGTACTGTGTACAGTTTTAGTCCATTCCTGGGGTGAAGGACTTACCTTATGAGGAAACATTGAATAGGTTGGGCCTATACCTATTGGAGTTTAGGAGAATGAGAGGTAAACTTATTAAAACATATAAGATCCTGAGGGGACTTGATAGGGTGGGTACCGAGAGGATGTTTCCTCTTGTGGGGGAGACTAGAACTAAAAATAAAGAGGCCTTGCTTTTAAGACGGAGATGAGGAGAATTTTTTCTTCTCTCAAAGGGCCGTTTGTCTGTGGTATTCTTTTCCCCAGAAAACAGTGGAGTCTGGGTCATTGAATATATTCAAGGCTGAGTTATATAGATTTTTGATAGATAGGGTTGTCAAGGGTTATGGGGAGAAGTCAGGAAAGGTCAGCCATGATCTTATCGAATGGTGGAGCAAGCACCAAGGGCTGAATGGCCTACTCCTGAGTTCTAAGTTCCTGTGCTAAAAGCCCAGTAATATCTCGAAGAAGCAAAAATCTCCGTTCTGGATGACATTTGGTGGTTTATTAATACACAGGAAGGAATTTCTAAAGTCCATGCTCTTGTCAGGGAGCCTCATCCAACAAAGTGTGGGTAGTGGAAATTCAGGCATGCGCTGTTTGTGATTCTCCAGCCACTAAAATGAACAGACAGTGCACGCCCGGATTCCTGATAAGTTGACAAGGCTTCCACTGTAAGTACCCGCTGGTAAAATTACTAACCTGGTAGTTGGCAAGGAGGGGTTTGACTTGCCAGACATAAAAGTCCCGAGAAGCTTTAACTGAGGTTGACAGTATAAGCATCTCTGAGACACAGAAGGCAGCTTTTTTTTTCACATTCCAACCAGCTAGATGATAACACTGATCAATACTAGTTAAATCCTGTTGAGCAAACTCTAGGGGGGAGAAATTCATTCACGTAGGATTGACTTACACTGACTTACATCAGGTCCCCAGCGGCAGTCCGCACGGCGGTCATCTGCCAATGCGATGTTCTTCAATGCTCAAGGCAATGCCACATGGGTGAATTTCTCCCCATAGGTCTTTTGCCCATTGCTAAAGGTTTCTTTTGGTTGAGGCGTTACGAGCTGCCCAGGCTAGATATGTTTACTGTCGCGGTTCACCACATTTTCAATTCAATCAGCCCAACCACATCAAGTTTTCTACATGTTAAGTGATTACACTTCAAAAGTACTTTATTGGTCGTAAAGCACTTTGGGACATCCTGAATCACGAAAGGCGTTATTTAAATGCAGGTCTTTGTTTCATTTTTGCATAATGGTGAGATAAAACACTATGGGATAAAGGCTAAGATAAAAGCAAAATACTGCGGATGCTGGAAATCTGAAGCAAAAACAGAAAATGCTGGAAAAACTCAGCAGGTCTAACAGCAGAGTCTGAAGAAGAGTCATATGGACTCGAAACGTTAACTCTGTTTTTTTTTCTCTCCACAGGTGCTGTTAGACCTGCTGAGTTTTTCCAGCAATCTCTGTTTTTGTTGTTGACCATGGGATAAAGACTTGGTTTAAATAATATAAACGTGCCCAATATAACCATGAACAGGTACCCTCAAGAAATCATTCTATTTTAAAATAGTACTTTTTCATAACACACTCCGCAATTAGCATCATTCATACAAAGGGAAGAGAGTGTTCAGCTGAAGGCTACAAGTATTATGCATAATGATCAATGGTACAAATTAGCTGTAATTGTCAGTAATTTCTATTAAACAATGTGCCTAGCTACTGCCTGCTGTTTTGACTGAGATTTCTGAATAAATTACAATAAAACATAATACTGTACAGATATAACCAAAGCACTCTAGAATCTGATTTTCATTACTGTAACGTTTAAGCATTCCACAAGTGTGCTTTGAAAAATTAAAACAAAATTTAGAGATCAAAGGTCATCTTTAAGCAGCAAAAATTGCCTTCTGTCAGAATGATTTTAGTTCATTGCCAAAAGAAGACCTACGCTCATTAAAACAGGTATGGAGCTACTCCTGATTTTAAAAAACTATATTTATAAAGTAAACCTTTTTAATAAGGAGACATTGATGTGAATATTTCCTCCACTTTAAGGATGAAAGAATTATTCAGGTAATACAGACACTTGAAGGGTTTAAAATTGACAAGGAGGAGGTATTGGTCTGTAATTTGAATTTGAAATTTAAGGTCTGTACTTAAGAGTCGAAAAGGCACCAGGACCGGATGTGATGCACCCAAGGTTACTGAGAGAAATGAGAGTGGAGAGTGCGGAGGCACTGGCCATAACTTTCCGGTCTTCCTTAGGCTCAGGGGTGGTGTCAGACGATTGGGGAATTTCAAATGTTAAACCTTCATTCAAAAAAGAGTATAAGGATAAGACCAGCAACCACAGGCCAGTCAGTTTAACCTCGGTAGCGGGGAAGCTTCTAGAAACGATAATTCGGGACAAAATTAATTGTCACTTGGGCAAATGTGGGTTAAGGAAAATCAGCACGGATTTGTTAAAGGAAAATCATGTTTAACTTGAAGTTTTTCATGAGGTAACGGAGAAGGTTGATGAAGGTAATAGGTTCATAGGACTTAGGAGTAGGCCATTCGGCCTATCGAACCTGCTCCACCATTCAATAAGATCATGGCTGATCTGGTTGTAGCCTCAGCTCCACTTTCTTGTCTGGCCCCCATAACCCTTGACTCCCTTGTCTAACAAGAATCTATTTAATTCTGACGTGAATAGATTCAATGACCCAGCTTCCACTGCTGTAATGTTGTTGATGTGATGTACATGAACTTCCAGAAGGCATTTGATAAAAGTGCTGCACACAATTGTGAACAAAGTTGGTACGAAATTGGCTGATGACAGGAAAGAGTAATGGTTAAAAGACCTTTTTCCGACTGGAGGAAAGCTTGTAGTGGAGTTCCCCAGCGGGCGGTGTTGGGACCTTTGCTCCTCCTGATTAATATTAATAACCTAAACCTTGGTGTACAGGACACAATTTCAAAATTTGCAGATGATCCAAAACTTGGAAGCATTGTGAACTGTGAGGAGAATAGTGTAGTGTAGAACATTAAAAGGACGTAGACAAGTTGATGGAATGGGCGGACAAGTGGCAGTTGAAATTTAACGCAGAGCAGTGTGAAACGCGGAGAGACAATATAAAGTAAATGGTACAATTCGAAAGGGGATGGAGGAGCAGAGGGACCTGGGTGTATTGGTGCATAAATCATTTTTTTTTCTTTATTCTTTCATGGGATGTGGGCATTGCTAGCCAGGCCAACATTTGTTGCCCATCCCTAATTGCCCTTGAATTGACCTTGCTCGGCCAATTCAGAGGGCAGCTAAGAGTCAACCATATTGCTGTGGGTCTGGAGTCACATGCAGGCCAGACCAGGTAAGGACGGCTGATTTCCTTCCCTAAAGGGCATTAGTGAACCAGATGGGACTTTAACCACAATCAATGATAGTTTCATGGTCACCATTACCGAGACTGGCTTTTTAAAAAAGAAAACAAATATTTATTAACTGAATTCAAATCCCACAAGCTGCCATGGTGGGATTTGAACCCATGTTGCAGAGCATTAGCCTAAATCTGCTGGATTACTAGTCTACTGACGTACCACCACACCACCATGTGGTTAACAAAATATACATCACCCTAGGCTTTATTAATAGGGGCATAGGGTTTAAAAGCAAGGATGTTATGTTAATACTGTATAGAATACTGGTTCGGCCTCAATTGGCGTGTTATGTCCAATTCTGAGTGCCACACTTTAGAAAAGATGTGAAGGCATTGGAGAAAATGTAGAAAAGGTTCACAAGAATGGTCCCATGGATGAGGAGCTTCAGATTGGTAGATAGATTGGAGGAGTTGGGACTATTTTCCTTGGAGAAGAGAAGGTAGAGAGGAGTTTTGATAGAGGTATTCAAAATCATGAGGGGGTGGGGGGTAGATAGAGTAGATAGGGACAAATTGTTCCCATTGGTGGGAGGATCACAGATTTAAGGTAACGAGCAAAAGAAGCAATGGCGGCATGAGGAAAATCATTCACGCAGTGAGTGGTTAGGATCTGGAATGCACTGCCTCAAGAGGGAATTGGATTATTGTCTGAAAAGGGAGAACGCACGGGGCTATGGAGAAGGCCGGGGAGTGGCACCAGGTAAATTGCTCCGACAGAGAGCCAGCACAGTTACGATAGGCTGAATAGCCTCCTTCTGTGCTGTAACAATTCTGTGATTCTATTAAAAGCATAGTCTAATATAAATTAGTCATGAAAAATTTGAATGATTAATATAACATTTCAGATAATCTTCCTGTTAATTTAATCTGTATATTTAGAAGAATTCCCTATGAAGTGCAATACATATTTTGTTCACAAGGGGTCAGTATTGAATAGGTTTCTCCTTCAGTCAGCTGCCATGCAGAGAACTGTTATACAAAAGTTACATAGTCATCTTCATCTGTCGTGACACATATTTCAAAATACAAGCCGGCTACAGGTTCAACTTTTAATTTATCTATCATTTCCTACAATGTCAATAATTATAAAACAAAAATGTAGTATTTTAATACATAGGTTATGCATACAATTTTTATTTTTAGTACAGCGTTCATCTATCATTTTAAAAATTTGATTATGGGATGTGGGCGTCACTGGCAATGTCAGTGTTTATTGACCATCCCTAGTTGCCCTTGAGAAGGTGGTGGTGAGCTACCTTCTTGAGCCGCTGCAGCTGATGTGGTGTAGGTACACCCACAGTGCTGTTAGGGAGTTCCAGGATTTTGACCCAGTGACAGTGAAGGAACGACGATATATTTCCAAGTCAGGATGGTGAATGGCTTGGAGGGGAACTTCCAAGTGGTGGTGCTCCCATGTGTCTGCTGCCCTTGTCCTTCTAGTTGGTAGTGGTCGTGGGTTTTGAAGGTGCTGTCTAAGGTGCTTTGTTGAGTTTCTGCAGTGCATCTTGTAGATGGTACACACTACTGCCACTGTTTGTCGGTGGTGGATGGAGTGGATGTTTGTGGAAGGGGTGCCAATCAAGCGGGCTACTTTGTCCTGGATGGTGTCAAGCTTCTTGAGTGTTTTTGGAGCTACACTTTTCCAGGCGAGCGGGAAGTATTCCATCACACTCCTAACTTGTGCTATGTAGATGGTGGACAGGCTCTGGGGAGTCAGGAGACAGATTACTCACCACAGGATTCCTAGCCTCTGACCTGCTCTTGTAGCCACAGTATTTTTATGGTTAGCCCAGTTTGATTTTTGGTCAATGGTAACCCCCCAGGATGTTGATAGTGGGAAATTAAGTGATGGTAATGCCATTGAATGTCAAGGGGTGATGGTTAAATTCTCTCTTGTTGGAGATAGTCATTGCCTCCAAGACTCCAAGCAGCGGAGAGTTTTCCCCCTGATTCCCATTGACTCCAGTTTTGCCAGGGCTCCTTGATGCCATACTCAGTCAAATGCTGCCTTGATGTCAAGGGCAGTCATTCTTACCTCACCTTTGACTGCAAGTGATGAAGTTAATATAAAGACAGTTTCCAACTTCTCAAGCGATAAGCAGACACAAATAGCAAAGTCATGGGGGTTGCTTTCAGTTGTCTGAAATAAAAACAGAATGCGTTGGAAAAACTCAGCAGGTCTGGCAGCATCTGTGGAGAGAGAAACAGAGTTAACATTTCTGGAAGAAGAGTCACATGCAACTCGAAACAATAACTCGGTTTCTCTCTCCACAGAAGCTGCCAGACCTGCTGAGTTTTTCCAGCATTTTCTGTTTTTATTTCAGATTTCCAGCATCTGTAATATTTTGCTTTTGGTTGTCTCTTTTCCTGGTTCTCAATGCTGCCTCCTTGGGAACAAATGTGAATTGCATGTCAGCGTGAAGATTGACAGTGAGATGATTTGTTTTGTCACACAGAAGATTGTCAATTTTCTGAGGCTAAGTTTCATCAACCAGTTAACTCTTGGGGTTTCATTTGTTCTTAGTGTATCCATAAGGCTTTAAGTCAGATATTTTTTCACAATGCTTCCAGGTTTGTTAATTTGACTTGGAGATAATGTTCACAAATTCATATTCATGCCGTGGAGCTTTGCACATCGAAAATCCTGAAGAATTGCACTCCTGGAAGATACAGGTGCACACAGGATTAAATTCCTAAAATGGTGCCTTGCCTGTATTCTTGGAATAATGACCTCCATGGTATAGAGTCATGAGTTAACTCCTTAATACACAGGCAAGCACTTATGGTGTTTAAATTATGTACTCAAGCCCTAAGTGATCTTTGAACTCGCAACCCCAAACTCAGAGGCAAGAGTGCTAACAACTAAACTGACCATTTACAAAGTCCCATGACAGAAATTAATGACTAAGGAATCAAGAAATAGAAAGTAAAAAATAACAATTGAAAATTGCTTAAAACCCAAGAGATACGGGGTGGCTAAGAAATGAGAAACTGCAGATGCTGGAAATCTGAAATAAGAGCAGAAAATGCTAGAAATACTCAGCAGGTCGGGCAGATTCCGTGGAGAGAGAAACAGAGATAACGTTTCGTCAGAACTTTGAAAAACTAGAGATGTGATAGGTTTTGAGCAAGGGGTGAGTGGGACAAGGACAAAAGGAAAGCCCGTGATAGGGTGGAAGGCAGGAATGTTTGAATGACAGAAGAGTTAGTCTTCCAGGGGCAAAGTGGATGGTAATGGGGCAAGATGAGAAACAAGGAAACATAAGATGTGCCGAGAGTGGGTGTGCTGCTGTCTGAAAGAAAAAATAAGAAAAACTAAAACAAGCACAGAAAAGGAAACAAAATGGACACAGAAATTATGGTCTGAAATTGTTGAACTCAATGTTGTGCCTGGAAGACTGTAAAGTGCCTAATTGAAAGATGAGATGCTGTTTTTCAAGCTCACATTGAGCTTTACTGGAACAGTACAGCAGGCCGAGGACAGAGATGTCAGTGTGAGGGCAAGGTGGGGAATTAAAATGACAGGCCAGCAAAAGCTCGGGGTCATGTTTGTGGACTGAACGGAGATGTCCCACAAAGCGGCCACCCGATCTGTGTTTGGCCTCCCCATATTAGAGCAGACAACATTGTGAGTAGCGAATACAGTGGACTGGATTGAAAGGAATACAAGAAAATCACTGCTTCATCTGGAGGAAGTGTTTGGGACCTTGGACGATGAGAAGGTAAAAGGGAAGGTGGAACATCTCCTGCATTTGCATGGAAAGGTGCCGTGGGGAGGGGATGGAGTGTTGGGCATGACTGAGGAGTGGACTAAGGTATCACAGGTCGAACACTCCCTTCAGAATGCTGAAAGGGGAGGAGAGGGGAAGATATGTTTGGAGGTGACATCACGGTGGAAGTGGTGGAAATGGCAGAAAATGATCCATTGATTCCGGAGGCAGGTGGGGTGGAACGTGAAGACAAGGGGGGGCCTTTATTGTGGCTCAGGGAGGGAGTGGAAGGGGCCCTATTAAACATGGAGTGTGGAATCCATGGTTGAGGGAAAAAGACAACATCTCAAAAGCACTGTTGTGGAAGCTTGCATCATTAGAACAGATGAATTGGAGATGGAGGAACTGGGAGAATGGAATGGAATTCTTACAGTGTTTAGGGTGTGAGGAAGTGTAGTCGAGGTAGCTGTGGGAGTCAGTGGGCACCTAATGAATATTAGTTGAAGCCTATCACCAGAAATGGAGACAGAGAAGTTAAGGAAGTAAAGGGAAGTGTTAGAGATGAAACTGAGAGAAGGTTGGAAATTGGAAGAAAAGTTGAAGGAGTTTTTCAATTCAGGATGAGAGTAGGACACGGCACTAATACGGTCATCAATGTACCAGAAGAAGAGTTTGGGGAGGGGCCCTGAGTAGGACTGGAACATGAAATGTTCAACATATCCTAAAAAGGCAGGCATTGCTAAGAGCCATGCAGGTACTCATAGCAAAACCTTTTATTTGGAGGAAATGAGATGAGTTAAAGAAGAAATTGTTCAGTGAGCGAACACATTCAGCCAGGCAGAGGAGAGTGGCGGTTGATGGAAACTGGTTCAGCCTCCATTCAAGGAAGAAGCGGACCGTCCTGATGGGGGATGGAGGTGTAGAGAGATTGGGTGTCCATGGTAAAGATGAGATGGTTAGGGACAGGAAATTAGAAACTTTTAAAGTGGCAGAGAGCACCAGAAGAGTCACAAATGGAAGTAGGAAGAGATGACACAATAAAAGTAGAGTCAAGGTAGGAAGAAGTCAGTTCAGTGGGGCAGGACCAGGCTGAAATAATAGGTCTAGCGGGGCATGTCCTGTTTATAGTTCTTGTGCAGGAGATAGAAACAAGCTTTACAGGTTTGGGGAACTATGAGGAGCGAAGCCCTGGAGGGAAGATCACTGTAGGAGATGAGTCAGTGACTGTTTTGGAAGCAATGGTGAGATCATGGTCCATTTTGGTATACATTAATGACTTGGGCAGGGTAGACTATAGATCACCTCCATATTTACATAAGAAACAAAATAGGAGGCAAATAATGAACAATAAGCAATAGAGTCAGATAGATTTAGAACTGTTAGATAACTGGATCAATAGGTGGCAGATACAGTTCAACCTGGATAACTGTAAGGGGGTAGATTTTTGCCAGTGTTGTCAGAAGTAGAAGGATCAGCAAGATCTTCATTATCATCATTAACCTAACATCATGTTGTTTCTCAAATTTGCTTTAATATTGTATTGACATGGACCTCCCAACACTCCTCCAGGATCTGCAGTTTACTGATGCTCCCACATTTGCCACTTTTCTCAGAATGCACAGTAATGATGCAAGTATCTTTTGGATGTTGGTGTACAATTAGGCAGTGATCCACACCATCCCAGGACTCTGCTGCACCTGACAGAGGCTGCACTAAAACTCCATACTGATTGGATATTTTGCTCGCGCCCTTCATTCATGGCAGCCCCCAAGATCATCATCTTCACATGTGATAACCAGGGGCTGATATCACTTAGTCTCTGTCTACCTGTATCAGGTTCCATTTCCACACCTGCTTCCTGTTACTGTGTGGCTCATGGTGTGTCAGTTTCTTATCTGTAGACCTTGCTTCCTCTTTCCCCCAAAAGGTGTTTGCAAACCCACTGAAGGCACATCAAAAGAAATAGGAGCAGGAGATATAGCCCTAAAGCCTGCTTCGCCATTTAATGATCATGCAATTAAAACATATTGTATTCACACAAGTTAATAAAAGGTTTTGAGGGTTAAAGAGCTACCATTGATGTTGCTTTCCTGAAGAAGTCGTTAGCTTGTCTCAGTATTCGACAAACAGCTTGTGCTCATTCTGTTGGCATGTTTGTATTGAAGGAATGCTGCACAGTTGAAGGTGCCATCTTTCAAATAAGACACAAAACAGATGCTCTCTCTGTGCCTCAGATATCCTGTGTACTATTTTGGAGAAAGGAGTTCTTTCAGTGTCCTGGCCAGTAGTATGGTCTCATATTATGTATACTTTTTTCATTTAGGGGACGTGGGCTTCGCTGGCTGGGCCAGCATTTATTGCCCATCCCTAACTGCCCTTGAGAATGCGGTGGTGAGCTGCCTTCTTGAACCACTGAAGTCCATGTGGTGTAGGTACACCCACAGTGCCGTTCAGGACAGTGTTTCAGGATTTTGACCCAGCGACAGTGAAGGAACAGCGATATATTTCCAAGTCAGGATGGTGAGTGACTTGTGGGGGAACTTCCTGACTTGTGCCTTGTATGTGGTGGCTAGGCTTTGGGGAGTCAGGAGGTGAGTTACTCATCGCAGGATTCCTAGCCTCTGAACAGCTCTTGTAGCCACAGCATTTATATGGCCAGTCCAGTTCAGTTTCTGGTCAATGGTAACCCTCAGGATGTTGATAGAGGGGGATTCAGTGATGGTAATGCCATTGAACATCAAGGGGTGATGGTTAGATTCTCCCTTTTGGATGATTGTCATTGCCTGGCACTTGTGTGGCGTGAATGTTATTTGTAACTTGTCAGCCCAACCCTGGATATTGTCCAGGTCTTGCTGCATTTGGAGATGGACTGCTTCAGTGTCTGAGGAGTCGCGAATGGTGCTGAACATCATGCAATCGTCAGCGAACATCCCACTTCTGACCTTATGATGGAAAGAAGATATTTGATGAAGCAGCTGAAGATGGTTGGGCTGAGGACACTACCCTGAGGAACTCCTGCAGTGATGTCCTGGGAATGAAATGACAGACCTCCAACAACCACAACCATCTTCCTTTGTGCTAGGTATGACTCCAACCAGTAGAGAGTTTTCCCCCTGATTCCCATTGACTCCAGTTTTGCGAGGGCTCCTTGATGCCACACTCTGTCAAATGCTACCTTGAGGTCAAGCTCAGTCACTCTCACCTCACCTCAGGAGTTCAGCTCTTTTGTCCATGTTTGAACCAAGGCTGTAATGAGGTCAGGAGCTGAGTGACCCGGACGGAATCCAAACTGGGTGTCAGTGAGCAGGTTATTGCTAAGCAAGTGCCGCTTCATAGCACTATTGACGAACCGTTCTATTACTTTACTGATGATGGAGAGTAGACTGATGGGGCGGAAATTGGCCGGTTTAGATTTGACCTTCTTTTTGTGTGCAGGACATACCTGGGCAATTTTCCACATAGCCGGGGAGATGCCAGTGTTGGAACAGCTTGACCCAGGGGCGTGGCAAGTCTTCAGTACTATTGCTGGAATACTGTCAGGGCCCATAGCCTTTGCAGTATCGGATGCATTTAGCTCTTTCTTGATATCACGTGAAGTGAGTCGAATTGGCTAAAGACTGTGATGCTGGGGACCTCCAGAGGAGGCCATGGTGGAGCATCTATTAGGCACTTCTAGCTTAAGATTGTAGAAAATGCTTCAGCCTTACCTTTTGCACTAATGTGCTGGACTCCCCCATCATTGAGGATGAGGATATTTGTGGAGCCTCCTCCTCCTCCAGTGAGTTGTTTAATTGTCCACCACCATTCACGACTGCATGTGGCAGGATTGCAGAGCTTAGATCTGATCCATTGGTTGTAGGATCGCTTAGCTCTGTCTATCACTTACTGCTTATGCTGTTTGGCACACAAGCAGTCCTGTGTTATAGCTTCACCAGGTTGACAGCTCATTTTTAGGTATGCCTCATGCTGCTCCTGACATGCCTCCTGCACTCTTCATTGAACCAGGAATGATCCCCTTGCTTGATGATAATGGTAGAGTGGAGGATATGCCGGGCCATGAGGTTACAGATTGCGTTTCAGTACAATTCTGCTGTGGCTGATGGTTCACAGCGCCTTATGGATGCCCAATCTTGAGTTACTAGATCTGTTTGAAATCTATCCCATTTAGCACGGTGGTAGTGCCACACAACGCAATAGAGGGTATCCTCAATGTGAAGGTAAGACTTCGGCTCCACAACAACTGTGCATTGGTCATTCCTACCAATACTGTCATGGAGTGATGCATCTGTGGCAGGCAAGTTGGTGAAGATGAGGTCAAGTATGTTTTTCTCTCTTGTTGGTTCCCTCACCACTTGCCACAGACCCAGTCTAGCAGCTATGTCCTTTAGGGCTCGGCCAGCTCGGTCAGTAGTGGTGCTTTTGAGCTACTCTTGGTGATGGACATTGAAGTCCCCCACCCAGAGTACATTTTGTACCCTTGCCACCCTCAGTGCTTCCTCCAAGTAGTTTTCAACATGGGGGAGCACTGATTCATCAATTGAGGGTGGGTGGTATGTGGTAATCAGTAGGAGGTCTCCTTGCCGATGTTTGACCTGATGCCATGAGACTTCATAGGGTCCGGAGTCGATGTTGAGGACAACTCCCTCCTGACTGTATACCACTGTGCCGCCCCCTCTGCTGGGTCTGTATTGCCAGTGCGACAGGACAAACCCAGGCATGGTGATGGTGGTGTCTGGGACATTATCTGTGAGATATGATTCCGTGAGACAGCTCCCCAATTTTGGCACTAGCCCCAGATGTTAGTAAGGAGGACTTTGCAGGGTTGACAAGGCTGAGTTTACCGATGTCGTTTCCGGTGCCTAGGTCATTGTTGGGTGGTCTGTCCGGTTTCATTTCTTTTTTGAGACTTTGTAGCGGCTTGATACAATTGAGTAGGGCATTTAAGAGTCAACCACATTGTTCTGGGTCTGGAGTCACATGTAGGCCACACCAGGCAAGGATGGCAGACAATAGTGAACCAGATGGATTTTTACAACAATTTACATCATTAGACTTTTAATTCCAGACTTTTATTTAATTCAAATTCCACCATCTGCCGTGGTGGGGTTCGAACCCAAGGCCGGGATTTTCCAGCCCCATCGCGGCTGGACCTGCCGCGGGCGAGGTGGCGCCCCAGCCAGAAGTCCGCTGATTTGTGGCGGGCGGGTGCGGAAAATCCAGCCCCAGGTCCCCAGAGCATTACCCTGGATCTCTGGATTACTGGTCCATTGACAATCCCACTACACCATCACCTCCCCATAGGTCACCATCTCATTGCTGTTTGTGGGACCTTGCTGTGCACTAATTTGCTGCTGTGTTCTACATTGTGATGGTACTTACACTTCAAAGGTGCTTAACAGACTGTAAAGTGATCTGAACTTCCCGAGGCAGGGAAAGGTGCTATATTAATGCAAGTTCTCTACCATGTAACACAGGACACAATTTGGAGATTATAGTGCTTAAGATTTTTTTAAATCCGCCAAACCTCCTGTGTGGTTTCTAGGAGTCAGAACAATGCATGTCAGGGTCACAATGTGACTTAGGGCTCCAAAGCAGCACCATTACACCAAAAGCGTTTCTTGGGAATTTGGAGGATTGCGAGTTGGCCCAAGTCTGCACCTTCTAATGCATTGCTGATTGGGTCATGAAAATCTTATGCCTAAGATTTGCTCAAAGCTAACTGCAGCTCTGCTGACTTCCATTCGTACTGCTAACTTTTTATTACACCCTCACCTCTGTTTCCAAGAGAGCATGCTTAACTTTCTCAAGCTTTCCCTCATAACTTAGGTTCCTAATGGCTAATCTTTTAAGGTTAACAACATCCTCCTGATGATTTAAGTAACCGGAGCTGCACACAGTAAAGCAGACGGGATGTTTAATGCCTTATACAGTAATCATGTAACCTTGCTTTATTTCTATTCTGCCTATCTGCTTAGGCAACCAGGGCTTGATGAAAAGTTTCTATCCAAAACATTAACCAATGTGTTTTTTCTTTTCCGATTTGGTGGACCTGATGCGTATTTACAATGTTTACTGCTTTATTTTCTGTATTTATTTTAAATACAGCCAAGCTGGATTAGTTTTATCAATAATAATTCTTAAATGTCTAGGGGATACATCAGCTTTGATGATGCAATAACATCACCATATTTCTGACTCCAGTGTATAACTCTGAGACCATCTCAGACCCTTCTTTTCATCCTTCCCTTCACCTAGTCTTTGCCATCTTTCATACTGAAACATAGAAAACAGGAGCAGGAGTAGGTCATTTAGCCCTTCAAGCTTGCTCCTCCATTCAATATGATCATGGCTGATCCGCTATCTCAACGCCATACTCCCACTCTCTCCACATACCTCTTGACATCTTTAGTATCTAGAAATCTATCTATTTCCTTCTTAAATATAATCAGTGACTTGGCCCCCACAGGCTTCTGCGGTAGAGAATTCCACAGGTTCACCACCCCACCGAGTGAAGAAGTTTCTCCTCGTTTCAGTCCTAAATGGCCTACCCCGTATCCGAAACTGTGGCCCTCATACTAGACACCCCAGCCAGAGGAAACATCATCCCTGCATCCAGTATGTCCATCCCCGTCAGAATTTTATGTGTTTCAATGAGATTCCCTCTTATTCTTCTAAGCTCCTGTAAATACAGGCCTAGTCCGCCCAATCTCTCCTCAAACGACAATTTTGTCATCCCAGGAATGTGTCTGGTGAACCTTTGCTGCACTCTCTCTACGGTAAGTATAGCCTTTCTTAGGTAAGAACCAAAACGGCACGCAATACTCCAGGTGTG
The DNA here is from genome assembly GCF_964194155.1 of Cetorhinus maximus. Classification (NCBI taxonomy): domain Eukaryota; kingdom Metazoa; phylum Chordata; class Chondrichthyes; order Lamniformes; family Cetorhinidae; genus Cetorhinus; species Cetorhinus maximus. The sequence goes on along the minus strand of NC_135908.1, from coordinate 16,601,711 downwards.
GTCTCATCGAGGACCTGTACAGCTGCAGTAAAACATCCTTGCTCCTGTACTCAAGTCCTCTAGCAACGAGGGGGGAACATACCATTTGCCTTCTTAATTGCTTGCTGTACCTGCATGTTTGCTTTCAGTGATTGGTGTAGGACACCCAGGTCCTTTGTACATCAACATTTCCCAATCTATCACCATTTAAATAATACTCTGCCATTCTGTTCTCCTACCAAAGTGGACAACTTCACACTTATCCACATTATACTGCATCTGCCATGTATTTTCCCACTCACTCAACTTGTCTAAATCGCCTTGAAGCCTCTTAACATCCTCCTCATCATTCACATTCCCACCAAGTTTCACGTCGTCAGGAAATTTGGAAATATTAGATCCAAATCATTGATATGTATTGTGAATAGCTGAGGCCCAAGCACAGATCCCTGTGATACCCCACTAGTCACCCACTACTTGCCACTCCGAAAAAGACCCATTTATTCCTATTCTCTGTTTCCTGTCTGCTAACCAATTGTCAATCCATGCCAATTATATTACCCCCCAATCTCATGTACTTTAATGTTGCACACTAACCTCTTATGTGGAACTTTATCAAAAGTTTTCTGGAAATCCAAATACGCCACATCCACTGGTTCTCCCTTATCTATTCTGCTGGTTATGTCCTCAAAAAAGTCCATGAGGTTTGTCAAACATGATTTCCCTTTCATAAATCCATGCTGACTTTGTCTAATTGCGTTGATATTTCCAAGTGTCCTGTTATTACATCTTTTATAATTTTCTAGAATTTTCCCTACTAATGATGTTAGGCTAACCGGTCTGTAATTCACTGTTTTCTCCCTCCCTCCTTTTTTAAATAGTGGGGTTACACTTGCACTCTCCCATCACTATCCCGACGCACCACTTTGCCTTCCTATTCTTGTGCTACTGTCGCAGGCTTGAATTTTCATTGGTAGTCCCTCAGATACCCTTTGCGCTTCTCTTGGCTTTCTCCAAAGGAGCCATAAAGATGCCTATTGTATAATATTTAATCAGACAGAAAGGAGAAAATCAATTTAGAGCTTGTCTCAGGTTGTTTAATCGACAAAATCTATTTCAGGTTTATGCTGTGTAGCAGTTCACTGCTGCTGGTATATGTTTTGGCAGTGTCAGGTCTGTTACAGTCCTTGATTATGACAGCTTTGACACAAGGCCAATTGGATGTAACAGTGCGTCTGCATGTAGGCTATATATGGACATCTGAAGCAACGACCTGATTTCCAGGAAAGAACATGCCATCAAACTCAGTACAGTATGTTAAATATCACAGAAAAATGTTATATTTGATCATTTATTTCAGTGAAAAGAACACATTTTTCTAGGCTGTATTCATCTCTGATGAAAAGTTATTGAAAATCCCGACTGATGCTTCAGTGCAGTACTGAAGGAGTGCTGCTCTGTCAGACAGGCTGTGTTTTTGGTGTCTCAGGTGAAAGTAAAAGATCCCATGGCACTATCCAAAGAAGGAGAATTCTCCAGGTGTCCTGGTCATTAAGTATCCCTCAACCAACAGCTAAAAGAAAAATCAGATTATCTGACATTTTGCTTATTGCTGTTTGTGGGACCTTGCTTTTGTAAATTGGCTGCCATGTCCCCTATGTTACAACAGTGACACCACTTCAACAGTTGGCTGTTAAGTGCTTTGGGGTGGCCTGAGATTATGGAAGGTGCTGTATAAATACAGGTGTTTGCCCTTCCTTTTATTAATACAGTTACCATTTTAGAAGAGCATGAATTGTGCAAATTGAAAATGTGCCCCTACTGACATTGTTCACTAGGTCACTGAACCCAGTTTTTCCTCATGGTATGTTATATAGTATATAATCATTTTGAGCTTCAGGCAAAAAGAACCCCCTCTGATTGGCCTGCTGAGCTAACATACAATAATGCAGCTTACCAGTGTAGCATTAAAGTGGTGGGTTTGGGTCAGGTGGGATGCTAACATTTTAATGAGGTTGCATGCCTCAGAGTTTCTCTCTCTTCCAGGTTTAACCCTAGCTGGTTCCCAGGCCTTGGGGAAACCCAGCAGCTAAAGGAAGGCAAGGACTGCTGTGTGAAAAAGGTAAATACCTTTCCAGCACTGTGGGCCAGGACAAGCAGGGGTGCTGCCTCTCAGACCCAAGCTTACCTGCTTTATCCTCCACCATGATTGACACCCTGCCACAATCACCAATCCCCTTCCACCCGTAATCACTGACTCCCACACAATATTACTGTCCCTCCCAGAGATCACTGACCACCCCCAGTGCAATTGCTGACGCACTCTCACAGTCACTGACACCCTCGCAATCACTGATTTCCCCCATGTCTGCCCTGATCTGCTTATGATCCCTCCATTGATCATCCCTGACCAACAAGTCTTTGTGTCCCTACCTTCATGCTCTCGTCGGGACCTGGAAAAATTTATTAATTTTGCTTCCAATCTCCACCCCTCCATCATTTTCACATGGTCCATCTCTGACACTTCTCTTCCCTTCCTTGACCTCTCTGTCTCAATTTCTGATGATAGACTGTCCACCAATATGCATTACAAGCCTACCGAGTCCCACAGCTACCTCGACTACAGCTCCTCACACCCCGCTTCCTGTAAGGACTCCATCCCATTCTCTCAGTTCCTTCGCCTCCGTCGCATCTGTTCTGATGACGCTACCTTCAAAAACAGTTCCTTGACATGTCCTCCTTCTTCCTTAATCGAGGTTTTCCACCCACAGTCGTTGACAGGGCCCTCAACCGTGTCCGGCCCATCTCCCGCGCATCCGCCCTCACGCCTTCTCCTCCCTCCCAGAAACATGATAGGGTCCCCCTTGTCCTCACTTATCACCCCACCAGCCTCCGCATTCAAAGGATCATCCTCCGCCATTTCCGCCAACTCCAGCATGATGCCACCACCAAACACATCATCCCTTCACCCCCCCCGGCGGCATTCTGTAGGGATTGTTCCCTCCGGGACACCCTGGTCCACTCCTCCATCACCCCCTACTCCTCAACCCCCACCTATGGCACCTCCCCATGCCCACGCAGAAGATGCAACACCTGCCCCTTCACTTCCTCTCTCCTCACCGTCCAAGGGCCCAAAGACTCCTTTCAAGTGAAGCAGCATTTCACTTGCATTTCCCCTAACTTAGTCTACTGCATTCGTTGCTCCCAATGCGGTCTCCTCTACATTGGAGAGACCAAACGCAAACTGGGCGACCGCTTTGCAGAACACCTGCGGTCTGTCCGCAAGAAATACCCAAACCTCCCTGTCGCTTGCCATTTTAACACTCCACCCTGTTCTCTTGCCCACATGTCTGTCCTTGGCTTGCTGCATTGTTCCAGTGAAGCCCAACGCAAACTGGAGGAACAGCACCTCATCTTCCGACTAGGCACTTTACAGCCTTCTGGGCTGAATATTGATTTCAACAACTTTAGACCTTAAACTCCCCCTCCCCCCATCCCCACCCCGTTTCTTCCCACTCCCCTTTTTTTTTTTCAATAATTTATATAGATTTTTCTTTTCCCACCTATTTCCATTCTTTTTAAATCTACAACTAATACCTTGTCAGTCTTTCCACCCCACCCCCTCTAGAGCTGTACCTTGAGTGTCCTGCCATCCATTCTTAATTAGCACTTTTCTTAGATAATATCACCACCTTCAACACCTCTTTGATCCTTTTGTCTGTGACATCTTTTGATTATCTGCTCCTATCACTGCTTGCTTGTCCCTACAACCACCCCACCCTCAACTTCTCTCTCCCCTCCCCCCATCTTAAACCAGCTTATATTTCACCCCTCTCCTAACTATACTTCAGTTCTGTTGAAGGGTCATGTGGACTCGAAACGTCAACTCTTTTCTTCTCCACCAATGCTGCCAAACCTGCTGAGTTTTTCCAGGTAATTCTGTTTTTGTACAAGCTTTTCTCTACTGGATTAGTTCCTCATGTGCTGCTAATGTATCACTCAAGATAATTGTAGCCATGACACTCGGCATAGCAGACTGGTCTACCATATTTCCCAGTGTCTTGGCTCTATGAAATCCTAGATACGTTACTCCTGCACTTATCACCTTGTGGCAGGCATGTTTGTGACAAAGGCAGAGGCTATTGCCAACCTGCCAACATTTTGTCCAACATTAATCCTTCAAACAGGTCCTGTCACACAAACAGTTCTGACTACTGACAGTGGCTGAACATTATGCATGTTCTTTGCCACTACCTGCCTCCACTTGTTTGACTGCAACACAGTTGAAGCAGTCATGCCCCACAAGAAGCTTTCTTTCTTGGTGCTAATGCTAACTTTGACGGTCCATGCATCCTCCTATTGAGCAGATAAGACTACCTCATCATAGCACTTTCAACATGAGAGTTACTGATTACGTTCCCTGGATGATCCAGGGAACGTTATCAGTAACTCTCATGTTCAAAGTGCTATGATGAGGTAGTCTTATCTGCTCAATAGGAGGATGCATGGACCGACAAAGTTAGCGTTACATTAGTGTCACAATATTATAGGATTTGGACCGACAAAGTTAGTGTTACATTAGTGTCACAATATTCCCTCTGTCATACAAACACTTGGTTTTCCACATACTCACTGTAGCTCTGTGTAAACATTCGTCATCTTTTCCAAATACACTGTCACTATACAAATAACAGCCTCATATTCCCCATGTCTCTCCTGTTGCACCACATTTATAGACCAGCTGTTGGCTGGCTTGTGACCCATATTGTATTCTTTACACCTAATTTCCCTTCATCATAATGTGTTCTGCTCAACTGCACTAGCAGAGTACATACTGATTATTTGATCATAATGATGTGGCTTGTTTGACTTCTCATCCATTCTCTTTGGTTTCCTGTCACTTAAAAGTTCAGCCAGTTCATTTGAAATGTTGTTGTCCATAAACCATGTGTAGATCCTCTGAACAACCCCCCAGAAATTGTCTCTCAGCATGCTCTCTTGATCCTGCTTTCTCCCCTTTTAAGCATAGCTCCCAAGCATTTCCAGAACTAATTATTTGTACTTACAGTTAGATTTTTTAAATACTGCCTTGAACCTTTTGGTGTGAGATCATAAGGACAATGTATTTATCGAGCATCTTTATTATTATGTGGGAAAGTAGGAGGGGTGAGTGAAAGCTTGATTTGGTGGTTTTTCAGAAAGTTTTTAAAGATAGGCAGGGAGCTTAGGGCCATGGCCACTGGAGACTCTGGCACCAAAGGCAGGCGTGAAATGAGGCGGTAATGCATGAAAGGCAGAGTTAAAGGGTCAAACCTGCCCACAGGAATAAAGGGCTGGAGGAGGACGCATAAGGTGCAGCAAGGCCATAGAGCAATTTTACATTTAATTCATCGGTGAACTGGCAACCAGTGTAAGGAGAGGTGATGATCGAGATGGACTCGGTATGGGACGTGCTATATTCAAGAATCTGTAAAGTTCTGGTGACAATTAACTTAAAGATTTCCCAAAGTGTAACGGCCCCAATCTATCTGCCTATGTTTTATGGTCTAATTTGTGTTGGCTTATGAGCAACTCAAGTACCCATAAAAATTGATCTGTATCATCTCTATCATTATCATTTACCACTAAGGGCTTATCTTATGAAGAAAGGTTAACAGATTCAGCCTATACCCACTGGAGTTGAGAAGAATGAGAGGTGATCTTATTGAAACATATAAGATCCTGAGGTTACTTGATAGGGTGGATATCAGGAGGATGTTCCCTCTCGTGGTGGAGACTAGCGCCCCGGGAACAGTTTAAGAATAATAGGTCTGTGTTTTAAGACAGCGGAGAATTTTTTCCTCTCCGAGGGTCGGTGGTCTGTAGAATTATCTTCCCCAGAAAGCAGTGGAGACAGGGTTATTGAGTATCTTTGATAGACAGGGGAGTGAAGGGTTATGGAAGGGGCGGGGCGGGCGGCAGACAGGAAAGTGGAGTTGAGACCACAACCAGATCAGCCATCATCTTGTTGAATGGTGGAGCAGGCTCAAAGGGTCGAATGGCCTACCACTGCTTCTAAACCCTATGTTCCTAGTCCTGTTTAGCTACTTGAGCTAGGTGTGCATGTATATTATACAGTCCCAACAGTGACAATGAGGAATTAGTTTTGATTTTTCTTTTTTTAAAAAATAGTGAATTACAGGTCAAAAATTGTTTATTAGAGAGAGAAATAAGGGAACAGAATATAGGCCTGCTGTGTGTACCAGTATGAAGCTCATACTGCTGCTGCCTGAATCATAGATTGTTATAGCACTGGAGGAAGCCAATTGGCCCACTGAGCTTGTACTGATTTTGAAAGGGTTATCGATTGAAAAAGTGGCATTTTTATAGCACCTTTCTCAACTTTAAGTACTTTTGAAGTGTACTGTTTTACTGTCAGAAACAGGGCAGTCAATTTGTGCACAGCAAGACTCTACGTGAGCAATGAAGTAAGTAGTCTGATAATCTGTTGACAGATATTTTTTGGCCAAAACATTGGGGGAATTTCCCTGCCCTTCCAACAGCAGCCATGCCATCTCCATTCTCTCAGATCAACAAACATACTCTTAAAAGTCAACAGATTTAGTATGGAAATCACAATTTGGTTTTTTTTTCGAAACATAAACCAAAATAAATTGACACTTGGCTTATAAACCTCATTAGTAGCTTATTTAATCCCTAACATGCTGCATATGAAAACGTTTTACAAAAATCTTTTTAAAAACTCTGTTATCACTGCATTTCATTGCAGTTTATGGCTCCAAAGGCTGTGATTGGGATGACACCTGCTGGAATGTTGCACATTCAGCAATTTCCAGTAGCCGAAGGGAAGGTTTCAGTTCATAGCAAGCGGAACCATTAGTTTTTGTTACAAGGACGGCAGATAAGACTTTACTGCACATCCTGGATCGGAAAGTGGTTTTGTTTCTCTGCATTGGGGAGAAAACACGCTCCCAGTTAACTGGGAGAATCAGAAATGTAGCAATCAATTTCCAAAGAGCTGGATACCGTTTTTCTTGTGAACCCATTTTGTTAAGATTCAGCACTTGCCCCCACCACTCATCCAGCTTTGTTACCCCTGGTTGAAAATCAGGCAGTTCAGAATCAACTTGATACTGGTTCCACTCATTCATAATTGCTTGTTTTTCACCATCAGATTCCGTTATAGATGGAAACCGTGTCAGCAGGGTAATAATTGTATCTTCATCATAATTCAGTTTGTTAGGCGGATGTAGCAGTCCCAACATCTCAAGAATGTTGTCTGTTAGTGGCAATTTTTTTAGTAGTTTCTGGACAGCAACAGAATAAAACTTTCTGACTCCAGCATAGAACTTCTGAAGTGTGGCACTGTCCACATCTCCATTAGCAGCAATAAACATTTTAGCTTTAACACCAACAGACAACTTTTTGTCTTCTTTCTGATTCGTTAAATCTTGGAAATCCACCATGGTTATATCACTAGTACTGCTTAAAATATCTGACTTTACAAATCGATTGAGTAGTGTTTTTAACAGCATTTTTAGAAGTTTAATGCTTCTTCCTTCCCAGAGATAAGCAACTCTTGAATCCTTGGCTTGAAAAAATACATTGTAAGTTAATAAATCATCTAGCCCATGTTCCAAAAAAAGTAAAGATGCATTTCCACATCTTGCGTGTAAGTATAAATTCGCTGAACTAGGCCAGGTTGTCTTATTTCACTATTGCTTCCAAAATAGGCTTTAAGAGGCTCCCATTGGTTATTACATCTTGCTACCGCCTGGCAGAGGCTGAGCCACCTTGTTCCTCTGTGTTTCTCTAGCTGAAGCTCATCCGCATCGCACCAGTGCTGGTATTGCTTGTACTCCTCTTATTATTTCGTGTTACCATTAAAATAATAGAAAATGTCTGCCAACAGACCTTCCACTGGTTATGAGATAGCGTTAACAGCATCTTTCGCTGCAAGGTGCATAACGTGGGTAACACAAGGCAGACTGCACACGGAACTTGAATGCTCTTTTATCTGACTTAAAACAGAGTTATCTTTTCCTATCATGACAGAGTTGCCAGAGTCAGAAGTGAAACCAATAACATTGCTCCATGGAATGTGGTGCTTAGCCAAAACAGAACTTATTAAACAGGTTTTCTGCATTTGCTATACTACAAATTTCCATGGCCAAGAGCTCTGTTTTTACAACTTTGAGAGTCTGGTGGAAATATCTAATATTAATGCAAACTTCCTCATCACTGCAAACATCATTACTCGTATCCACCATTAAAGTAATTGGACCTGTTTTAGCATGCATTACAGCTGATTCAGAATGTGGTTGGCAAGAGCTTTTATTATTGCAGTGGCTTTTGTTCTCCCACAGGAAAATTCTCTTGCAATGTCTGAATCAGGAAACATCAGCTTTATGAGTTTTGTGAAATGATCTGCAAATGCAATGGGTAAACCATGTTCTGCAATGGCTTGGCAAAAAAGTATTTCAGCATTTGTAACCTTCTGATTTAAAGTCTGCAGTGCTGGGCTTAAAAAACCTATCAATTGTTGTGTTTCCAAGAGATCAGCCCGACTTACATGCTTGTATGTTTCCAGATGTTTTTTGAGGTTGTTTACTCCAGAACCTCCAATGCTGATGTCCTTAGAACAAACAAGACAAAATGCATGTTCATCTGAAACTCTGCTGTTTTTTACTGGGTAGGAACTGCTCCAGCCAGTGTTGTATTTACACCTGTTGTGGCGCCGCTTGCCAGAGTGTCTCTTTTCTGACATGACTAAAAAATGGAAACAATACTCTACAAGAATACATTAATTAGCTAATAGATCTTCAGACCTTTTTCAGCTGCTCTGCTGCTAGCCGTGCCTTGCCTTCTTCAGCCACTCTGCTGCTAGCCGTATTGGATTGATACCAGGCTCTGGGGAGAGAGCGAGGTTCCATTATTATGGGACTGATACTAGGCTATGGGGAGATTGTGGGGCAGCTGGATTGCGGTTAATACAGGAATATGGAAAAGAGCACAGCACAGTGGGATTATTGACATAGGGTACCTCACCTGGTGCCCAAACATGAGCACCAACAGGCATATGTGGCACAGAAGGAGGCCTAGCCCATCAAGCCTATGCTGGCTAATCACAGAGCAAACCAGTCAGTTCCACTCTTCCCCCTAGGCCTGCAATTTAATTTCCTTCAAGCGCTCATTCAATTTCCTTTGGAAATCATTGATTGTTTCCACATTCACCACCCTCGTGTGCAGCGAGCTCTGCCGACCCATCTGAGCTGCCAGAACTTGGCTGACAGGCCGTGGAGACCCTGCTCCCACCTTGGCATGCAGTATTAGAAGTGACAGGAGCCAAGTTGCCAGGGGAGCTAGATATGCAGCACCTGGGAGGGAGGTAGCTTTCTAATTCAAGTGCGACAGGCTGGAGTGCACTCACTGCAAGAAGTGGCTCCCTGACCAACCACGCTTCAGCTGCTTCTCTACAGGATAAAACATCACCCATGTGTCTGAGCAGCAGCCAATCACAAGACGGGTAATGAAGTTGAACATTCCAGTTGACCAATCAATACAGTGGAAAAATCATGAGTTTTGAGTGTTTTGTGACAAGATTCAGAGCGAGGCTAAAATTTTCCTTACAAACCATATCTCTTGCAATAACTCTGAAGGAGTTGGCAATGCTAATAGTACTGTGGGATTTTCTTTTTAAATGTGCACCCAAGAGGGCAAAAGGGGCCTTGGCTTCAGGTCTCACTCATCTCTGACAGTGCAGCACTCCCTCAGTACTGCACTGGGTGTGTCAAAAAGAAAACATTTGCATTTATTTGGCATCTTTCACAACCACAAGACATCAATAAAGCACCTTACAGCCACTGAAATCCTTTCCTTGAAGCACATGTCCTGTTGTAATCCAAGGAGGGTGGCAGCCAATTTGTGCACAGCAAGATTCCACAAAGTGATAGCGACCAGGTAATCTGTTTTGGAGATTTTGAAGGTGGGGTAAATGTTGACCAAGACAGTGGGAGAACTCATCGAACTCTTTTACATTCACCTGGATCATGAGTTCAAACCCCTGGGTATAACTTTTTTTTAATACATATTCAGTTCCCTGATAAAAGCGATTATACATTCAGTTTGCAGTCTGTTGCTGGGCCTGGCCTGTATTATTTAGATAGGGGAATCCCTTAATGGAGAACCTATCACTCCCTACTGACCAATGCCAACTCCCCCAGGGCCACTTTAATCCAGATAGAGCCACGTACTGAGCGTTTACATGTTGTAACCCGCTTTTAACAGTCACTATATATTCATGTGATAGTAAAATTCAATACGTCAATAGCTAACCAATTAACTATAGTACTTCCCGTCCCTTCGCCTTGGAAGCACACCAACTCAACGCTACCGCTCCTCCGCCGCGGCCACTCTGGCCTCTCCCTCTAGTGCCAGCCCCTGGCTGCTCATCACCGGCTCCCCCGCGCCTACCACACAGAAACGCGCCTGCGCCCGAGAGAGAGAGAGAGAGAGAGCGGGCAACCGTTGGCGGCTCGAGCGCGGTTTTCAAACTGTCCAGCCCCCACCAACCGCCGGGCGCAGGCGCAGTACGGACCGCAGAGCCTGGCTCACTAGGCAATGGGAGGGGCAGGGGGGAGGGGCGGGGAGAGGAGAGGGGAGGGTGGGCCAGATGCGGGAAGGAGGAAGAGGAGAGAAAGCGTGGGGAAAGGGGGAAATGGGGAAAGGACGGGGAGGGGCAACAGGGAGGGGGCGGGGATAGAGGAAGAGGCTAGCGGAGGGGCGGGGAAAGGGGGGGGATAGACGGAGGGGCGGGGAAAGGGGGGATTGACGGAGGGGGGGGGAATAGACGGAGGGGCGGGGAAAGAGTGAAGGGGGCGGGGATAGAGGGGAGGTGGGGCGGGGAAAGAAATGAAGGGGGCGGGGATAGAGGGGAGGTGGGGCGGGGTTTTGACCCCCCGAGCGCGATGACGCACTTCCTTCCGGTTGTCCTGGTAAAATCCCCGGATGTGGAATCGGTCAACAGTGTTCCTTAACCCGTGAAATGCTGGCGGGGCGGACAGCGGCTGTGGCGGAGCGGGGCGGCTGTGAGTATTGAATGTGATCAGGGTGGGATCGGAGAGGAAGAGGAGGAGGGGGGGTGGATGTAGTGGCGGTGGTGGTGGCGGCTTTTCCCTTTGGACGTGGTGGGCGAAGGTGCCGAGCGGCGGGGACTCTGACAGGAGCGGCGGCCTGTTCCCCTGCAAAGGTCTAGTTTGCGCTGGAAGGTGACTGACTGGCTGACAGCCGCTCTGGAGCCCAGAATTATCCCTCACAATTTATTATCACTTTAAACTCTTTTTTTACACCCCCGTGCCACTTGGGTCTCGTGTCCTGCACTAAGCTGCCTTAACACCAGTTTTCACTTTTGCAAGGGTTGAGAGGCGGCTCCCGGCGATCAAAGGGACAATTACTGCCAGAGATTTTTTTCCATGTCGGATTTTAATTCATCCTCCTTTGCAAACAAGCTCTTGAGGGGAGTGACGGTTTGGAAGGGCTCTACTTGTCTTTTCTTGATCAGCGAGCGTAGCCCAGATGTCGCCCAGGGATTTTTTTTTTGGTTTTCTTTAGTATTAAATGTGGATTATTCCTAATAAAACGTTTTCCAGAATCTGCTTCTTTGCTGAATGAACTGTGCCAGTCCCTTTTTTTTTTGACGGATCGTTTGATTGTTGGAGGCACATATTGTGTTAGTTCCTTTGGCACAAATCTGTGTGTGGGGTATTTTCAGTTGAAGGGGCGTTTTACATTATGTTGCTTCTTGGGGGTCAACATGCATGTTTAAAGCGTTTGACCGTCCACTCCTTTCGACGTGAGGAGCTTTGTGTGTGTGAGGCTGCATTGTTGCTTAAATATATCTGGGGGGGCCGAGATCTTTCGAAAAATAAAGCGTGTAAAGCTCCAGATATATAAATGTCGAAACCAAGGCTGGATCGTTTATTAGGTTGTGCATGACATTGCAAATTTATTCCTGTGTGACTGCCAAGAAATATCTGGGTCTGGGCAGATGTACAACGCAGCGTAAATGGATCCAGCAGCAGATCGTTATGGAAATCTGTACATTTGTTCAGAAAATGGATCTTGACAAGCGTGCATTCACCTCTCTGCATCCTCCGTTCTGCAAAACCGTGCTATACTTTGCATATGCAGAGAAGGTGTTTCAAGATTGGGGATCTTTTAAATGCTTAGCACCAGGATTTGTTTTACCACAATGCTGCAAACTTCAATAGATCAGATATGTTCAGCACAGAAGGAGGCTTTTGTTTTGGTTTTTTTTGTTGCTAATTTTGATAACGTCATCGGGTGCTGGTTTTGTTGGTGATGCAGATATTTCATAATTTGGAGATATGTGCTACTGACAGTGCGTTGAAAGCCTTTATGCCTTTTTTTTGCTTCCAAATTGGGGCTGGGTTTCCCGGTTAATGCAATTGCCTATTATGGATGAAGGGCCTCTACCATCCTATTTTTTAAGTTGTGCCTTTTAAAAGAGGGGAATAGTTTAATTTTGGTTGACTATTGTGTAATTAGACTATACATAACTAGATTAAAAACCCTAAAACACAATTTGTATCTGAGTTAGCCACCATCCAGATGAAACACTGGATTTATGGCACCATAGCATTTGGGAGACTACTTAGGGATACATGTGAGGATATGACATGTAGATTGTAACAATGGATTTCTTGTACGTTATAAAACAGCTGGGAAAAGCCTGCACAGGGCTTTTGTAATTGCCTACAATAGCCTTTGAGTGCAGTTTCAAATCGGTAGTTAGTTTTGAAGTAGGTGCACCTAATTATTTTTGCAGTGTTTTACTGCGTTGTTGTGGGCTCCTGTTTTTTAACCTCCGCATATCTGAATTCTGTGACTCAGATTATGCTTAATTGATGCAGATGTCATAAACCATTCACGCTGCCTCTGAGATTTGCCATTATGATTGCTGAAACCTATTCGGATTACTTTTCCAGGCTATTCTAAAGTTCAGTTCACAGTGGAAAGATCGGGGCACACAACAGTGCAAATCCCAGATTGCACGGTCCCTGGGAATTCTGGCCATTAAATTTGATGAGCTGTAAATTATTTGAGGCAGGCTGTTGGTCTTTTCTGACTAAAAATAGCACCAGAGAGCTTGCCTCGTCAGCGGTTCTAACTTTGTCCATTCTGCAGTTATAGAATACCTACTTGTGGTGGCATTCAATACATGTTATAGAATAACTTACATTTTTGGAGACAAGTCTAAAATGGTGATTTGGCTAACATTAAACATATAGTTGGATTAAAGCTTTTCAGTAACCAGCAAAAGGGAAAGCTTTTAAAATAAATTGTTTAGGGTTGCTCTAGCTATCAAAGGGGTAAAGTTACTTCAGTCGATAAGTTGAAATGAGTTCACATTTTGTATTTCCCAAACTTCTTTTGTTTCAAATTGTTGGAGCAATTTCACCCCTGCACCTGACTGCAATTTTTTCTTCTATGATTGAAATTTTGATGGTCTAGTTTTTTTTTAACTGGATAATGCTAGATAGAATAACTCTTCATAAATTGCATTAAATTGCAATCTGCATAACGTTTGTAAAGTAACATCACAATTGTTTTCTACTGCAATGAAAGAAGTGATGAGTCATTATTTTAGCCACTGATTTACTTTTCTTTGTTCTTTGGGTACGATCCTCTGTTTATCTGTTGCTGTCGCACTGTATTGTTCTGGCATTCCTCCTGTCCTGCCAAAATACCAGGATTTGGAAGACACTTTTTACATCCCTGAAACTTGTGTATGTAATGAAAACTAAACCTGACTTGAATATATGGTTCTGAGATGGAATCAATATGGATTAAGTTGTTGGAATCGCAAAATTTTGAGATTTTCATCGTTGACAAAATGAAACCGACAGGAAAATAATACCCCAACCACTATCTCATTTTAATCTATTAAATTTGCCTTCCAAAATAAAGTTCTCAATTTCATGTGGATAAGTTTAGTGATTCAAATTGAGTCTAGAAGGTGAATTGTCTTCTCCCAAAACATATCTGATGTAAGAAATAAATGGAAGCCTTTGAATTTCTTCCTGTCATGTTATTATCTGGACCTCTCATCTTGTTTTTATCTTCCAAGGTTAAATCAGTGAACTGCTTTATTTAGGAAAATAATTCTAATTATGTCACAGCATACCATGCTCACGTGCCTCCTGAGGGTTGGTTAGTTTGTTTTCTTGTTGCAGGTGTAGCCCCAGGAATACACGTGTCTCAATTTGCTGCAGCAATGCATGTGATAATAGCCTACCTGTGTATGTGCCCTGCATGTTTCCAGAATTCTAACCTGCGCCAGCTGTAGGTTACAGGTGGGCAGTACTTTCACTGCTGCAGCCTTCTTAGCAGTCAGTTTTTGAAGGGTCGGAGTACTATTCTTTAAATTTGCTTTATTAGAATTTAAAAAGATTTGATGACAGTCGTAATTACAAATAAAGGCACGCAAAGTTTTTGAGACACAAAAGTTTATATTAATTAGATCATTACCAAAATGTCCATTTGAATTTGAAGTGTACCTCCCTTTTTTGCTTAACCACTTGTCCTTTCAATAATCTACAAGCTAAATTTACATAAAAGCAAAATTCTGCAGATGCTGCTGATCTGAAATAAAAACAGGAAGTAATGGAAAAACTCAGCAGGTCTGGCAGCATGTGTGGAGAGAGAAACATAGTGGAGAGAGAGCCATATTGGACTCGACGTTAACTCTGTTTCTCTCTCCACATATGCTGCCTGACCTGCTGAATTCTTCTCAAATTTGTGTGCCCTCTCCACAACCCTCCCTTATTCCCTGGCTATGAATGCAAGTACTGTGTACCCAGAACTCTGTCAGTATTACTGTATAACCAGTCACCTCTGTGGCGCTATATTCTCCTTGGCCTTGCCACTACAATACCTCTGCTCACACACGCTCCAACTTCCCTTGGAAAAAATATTTTCTTTCTTTTAAAAGTTGCACACAAGCTAGAGAACTAGGAACTCCAGAATGACGTTTGAAACTTTTATGCAGTATTAGGGTACACCTGTTACAATAGATACAAACGTTGCAAGATATAGCTGATTTTTGACAAGGTTATTCAAAATTTCTCTTAGTGGGCCGCTTAGCTGCATATCATTGAGGTCCACAGTATACACCATCAAAAAGCAAAACTGAACACCTCTGAATGGACTTTGGTCTCCTCAGCATCCAGGCAGAATCTAACAGTAAGCAATTACATTAAATTATACTGTATTTAGATCAGATTTTCTACAATGTTCTGCAGACTCAGCCCTAGGTGACATTTCTGATGGTTACTGTTATACTCTTGATAATCGGTTGTTGAAGGAAAAAAAGGACTGACAGAGCCAGTCATGGAATAGATTTATTCAGGGTGAAACATTACAGGTATATATCTCCTGATTCCACTCAGCTCTCATCAGTAAGTGTTCCTCCCATGACATCTAATGGCATCAGGTCAACATGGGCAAAGAAACCTCCTGCTGATTACCTCATACTGTCCCCCCTCAGCTGATGAATCTATACTCCTCCATGTTGAGCACCAAGAAGCATTGACGGTGGCAAAGATGCAGAATGTACTCTGTGTAGGCGACTTCAGTGCCCAGAACCAAGAATGGCTCGGTAGCACCATCACTGACCAAGCTGGCTGAGTCCTAAAGGACATAGCTGCTAGACTGGGTCTGTGGCAGGTGGTGAGGGAACCAACAAGAGGGAAAAACATACTTGACCCCCATCCTCACCAACATGCTTGCTGTAGATGTATCTGTCCATGACAGTATCGGTAAGAGTGACCACAGCACAGTCCTTTTGGAGACGAAGTCTTATCTTCACTTTGAGGATATCCTCCATCATGTTGTGTACCACCGTGCTAAATGGGATAGATTTAGAACAGATCTAGCAACTCGAGTCTGGGGAAGAATGAGGTTCTATGGGCAATCAGCAGTAGCAGAATTGTACTCAACCACAATCTGTAACCTCATGGCCTGGCATATTCACCGATCTACCATTACCACCAAGCCAGGGCATCGACCCTGGTTCAATGAAGAGTGCAGGAAGGCATGCCAGGAGCAGCACAAGGCATACCTAAAAATAAGGTGTCAACCTGGTGAAGCTACTACATAACTTGCATGCCAAATGCATGAGCAGCAAGCGATAGACAGAGCGAAGCGATTCCACAACCAACGAATCAGATCTAAGCTCTGCAGTCCTGCCACATCGTGAATGGTGGTGGACAATTAAACAACTCACTGGAGGAGGAAATATCTCCATCCTCGATGATAGGGGTGTCCAGCACATCAGTGCAAAAGATAAGGCTGAAGCATTGGCAACAATCTTCAGCCTCAAGTGCTGAGTGGATGATCCATCTCAATCTCCTCCAGAGATCTTCATCACAGATACCAGTCTTCAGCCAATTCGATTCACTCCATGTGATAGCAAGAAACTGCTGAATGCAGTGGACACTGCAAAAGGCTGTGGGCCCTGACAATATTCTGGCAGTAGTACTGAAGTCTTACGCAGCCCTAACCAAGATGTTCCAGTTTGGCTAAAACTCTGGTATCTACCCGACAATGTGGAAAATTGCCAAGGTATGTCCCGTCCACAAAAAGCAGGACAAATCCATATGGCCAATTACCACTCCATCAGCCTACTCTTGATCATCAGTGAAATGATGGCAGGGGTCATCAACAATGCTATCAAGTGGCACATGCTTATAAATAGCCTGCTCGCTGATGCTCAGTTTGGGTTCTGCCAGGGTCACTCATCCCTTGCCTCACCACAACCTTGGTTCAAATATGGACAGAAGAGCTGAACTCCAGAGGTGAGGTGAGTGACTGCCCTTGACAACAAGGCAGTATTTGACAGAGTGTGACATCAAGGAGCCCTAGCAAAACTGGAGTCAATGGAAATGAGGGGAGGAGGGGAACTTTCCGCTGGTTGGAGTCATACCTTGCACAAAGGAAGATGGTTGTGGTTTTTGGAATTCAATCACCTCAGTTCCAGGACGTTACTGCAGGTGTTCCTCAGGGTAGTGTCCTAGGCCCAACCAACTTCTGCTTCATTATTGACCTTCCATCATAAGGTCAGAAGTGGGGATGTTTACAGATGACCTTCCATCATAAAGTCAGAAGTGGGGATGTTTACAGATGATTGGACAATGTTCACCATTCGTGATGACTCATATGCTGAAGTGGTCCATGTCCAAATCCAGCAAGAACTGGATAATATCTAGGCTTGGGCTGACAAGTGGCAAGTAGCGTTCACGCCACACAAGTGTCATAGACAGTAACCATCTCCAACAAGAGAGAATCTTAACCATCGCCCCTTGACATCCAATGGCATTACCATCACTGAATCACCCACTATCAAAATTCTAGAGGGTCACTATTGACCAGCAACTGAACTAGACTAGCCATATAAATTCTGTGACTATAAGAGCAGGTTAGAGGCTAGGAATCCTGTGGTGAGTAACTTCCTTCCTAACTCCCCAAAGTCATCTACAAGGCACAAGTCAGGAGTGTGATGGAATACTCTACACTTGCCTGGACAAGTGCAGCTCCAACAATACTCAGGAAGCTTGACGCCATTCAGGACAAAGCAGCCTGCTTGATTGGCACCCCATCCAGAAACATTCACTCCCTCCACCACTGATGAAGAGTGGCAGCAGTGTGTACCATCTACAAGATGGACTTCAGGAACTCCTTATAACCTTCCAAACCCATGACCACTACTATCTAGAAGGACAAGGGCAGCAGACACATGAGAACACCACCACCTGGAAGTTCCCCTCCAAGCTACTCACCATCCTGACTTAGAAATATAACGCCATTCCTTCACTGTCGCTGGGGCAAAATTCCGGAACTCCCTAACAGCACTGTGGGTGTACCTACACCACATGGACTGCAGCGGTTCAAGAAGGCAGCATACCACCAATGCCTAGCCAGTGACGCCCACATCCCATGAATGAATAAATAAAAAATGCTCAAATAACCATCCAGTCAGTGCCCTCCACCTGTATGTGCTTAACTTCAATTGTTACAGTTAACAACTGTGGTCTTGCTGCAGTTTAAAATGCAACAGTGATTTACCCATTACTTTAATGGCAAAGTCACTTAGTATTGAAACTGCCAATGTGAACATTTTAAACTCTGTGCATTGTTGTCTGTAATTATATAATTGAGAGTTCTGGCAAGGAGGTGGCCCTGAATTGAGTTTCTGGACAATTACAATTCAATCAACACCCTGTACATTTAAAAACAAATGTTTCATCAATTGGCGTGGGTGGTATTATTGATCAATTATTAGTATTCCAAAATTTGCAACTAACTTCATTGATTTTCCCCCAAACCTGTTATATTTAGCAATTACATTGGAGAATTATTTTTCCTTTGTTCTTACCATGAATTTGCAGTATTTACATAAGGTACAATTACTTAATTTGTTCTTCTACCTGCCTCACAATTTTCAATTTACTTAAAATTAAGACTTTTTTTAACCTCTAGCTTACCACACTGGATCTATAGTTGTTGCTGAAGCTGTCTTTGGTGCATCCTTGTGCAAAGAATAAGTTTTCTCACCATTTGAATCTGCAGTGTTTTGACTCCTGAACAAGAGTTCAGTTATTATGGTCAGGACCTGATTGGCCACTGTAGCCAAAGTCCATATTAATGCCTCCTCTGACCCCACTGCCAACACAAGTCATCACAAGACTCATTCAGGCAACACAATTCACTAATTATTTTTATTTAATGATGAAAATTGCATGAAAATCTGATAAAAGGAAATATTTTTATTTATCGGCCACGTGTCTTGTGATTGGGATGACCAAGCGTTGGGTGTAATAATGCCACGGGACAGTGTATTTAGATTTTTTTTCAATATTGTACAATTTGAGTTGTTAAATATTGTTTTTGTGCATACACCTGTTGTGAAAGAGGAGATTGGCTGATAAGCGTGAAGAAATTATCCAAGCAAAACTCAGTTTTGTAATGAATGCTTGTTTACGAATAAAAGCAAAATACTTCAGATGATGGAAATCTGAAATAAAAAGTAGTGCTGGAAATACTCAGCAGGTCTGGCAGCATCTGTGGAGAGAGAAACAGTGTTAACATTTAGATGTTGAAGTTTTGTTTTGTCATTTTTCTCATTCCCTCACTAAAGAGGCTGATCCTTGCTGAGGCTTGGTGCCATGAGTGCTGGCAGTCCTGGATTTAAACCTGGGACTGTTAGGCCTGCACTAGCATAATAACATGCTGAAGAGTGCTTTCACCCATTAGAATGTATAATCTATTTTTAAAAAAATCTAGCATCTGTGTGGTCGTCCTGTCAACTTCCTACATTATAAATTCCTAAAGCCACATTTGCAGAAGAACGTAAGAAATAGGAGCTGGAGAATACTGTATGGCCTGTTGAGCCAGTCAATGTGACCATGGCTGATATTGGGCTTCAATTCCACTTTTCTGCCTGCTCCCCATATCCCTTGATTCCCTGAGAGAGCAAAAATGTGTCTCAGATTCATGGTAGATCCACAACCCTCTGAGGTAGAGAATTCCAAAGATTCACAACAGTTTGAGTGAAGAAATTTCTCCTCTCCTCAGTCCTAAATGATCAGCCCCTTATCCTGAAACTGTGTTCCTTTGTTCTAGATTCCCTAGCCAGGTGAAACAAGCTTTTAGTATCTACCCTGTCAAGCCCCTTCATAGTCTTGAATATTTCAGTGAGATCACCTCTCATTTTTCTAGACTCCAGAGAATGACTCAATTTACTCAGCCTCTCAATCTAATGAATACTTTGCTGTAGCTCCTCCAATTCAATTATATCCTTCCTTAGATATGGAGACCAAAATTACTCAGTGTTCCAGATATGGTCACCAAAGTATTATTGGTTGTAGCGAGACTTATTTATTCTTATACTCCAATCCCCTTGCAACAAAGGCTAACATGCCATTTGCTTTCTCAATTGTTTGCTGTACCTGCATGCTAACTTTCTGTGTTCCTTGTATGAGCACACCTAAGTCTGAGTGTCAACATTTATAAGTTTCACTGCTACGCAAAGTATTCTGCTTTTCTATTTTTACGAGCAAAGTGAATAACCCCACACTTTTCCACATTATATTCCATCTGTCACCTTGTTGCCCACTCACGTAACCTGTCTATATCTCTTTGCAACCTCTGAATCCTCCTCACAGCTTACATTCCCACCTAGCTTTATCGTCAGCCAACTTGGAGACAGTAAGTAATGTATCTTTGTCTAAGTCATTAATATAGATTGTAAATAGCTGAGGCCCCAGTAATCATCCTTGTGGCACTCCACTAGTCACAGTCTGCCAACTTGAAAGTGCCTATTTATGTGCCTACCCTTTGCTTCCTGTTTGTTATTTAATCCTCTATCCATACTGATATATCGCTCCCAATACCCTGAGCTCTAATCTTGTATATTAACCTTTTTACGTGACACCTTATCAAATGCCTTTTGAAAATCCAAGTATACTGCATTGACTGGTTCCCCTTTACCCTGCTAGTCTACCCTATCAGTTACATCCTCAAAAAAAAGTCTAATAAATTTGTCAAACAGAATTTCCCTTTCATAAAACCATGTTGACTTGTTATAATTATCCTATGCTTTTCTAAGTGCATTACTAACACTTCCTTAATAATTTCCAGCACTTTCCTGATGACATGTCAAGCTACTTGGGCTGTGATTCCCTGTTTCTTTCTCCCTCCTTTCTTGAATAGTAGTGATACATTTGTTAACTTCCAATCTTCTGGGACTTTTCCAGAATCTAGGGAATTTTGGAAAATTATAGCCAGTGCATCCACTATCTCTTTTGAATCCTAGGCCATCAGGTCCTGGAGATTTGTTGGATTTTATTCCTTAAGTTTATCCACTACTTTTCTCTGCTGATATGAATTACCTTAATTTCCTCACTCCTATACGCCCATGGGTTGCCCTCTGTTTCCAGTATGTAACTTGTACCTGTCTTCACAGTAGAATACACAAGATATCAATTCAATGTCTCTGCCATTTCCTCATTCCCTATGATTTCTTCTGTCTTTGCTTCTAAGGAACCAGCATTTACTTTAACTACTCTCTTCCTTTTTCTATATACTTATAAAAACAGATTATAAGAGTTTTTACATTCCTGGGTGGTTTACTCTCCTATATCAGCGATGTGGAACTTCAGTTAAATGTGGAAAGTTTGAAAAGTGGGGCTATTCTCCTTGGAGCACGGAAAGTTGAATTATTTAATAGAGGTGTTCAAAATCATGAAGGGTATTAATCTAAGTAAATAAGGAGAAACCGTTTCAATAACTGGAGGACATATATTTAATTAGAATAAGAACCAGCAGGTAGCAGATCTGTGGGCCCAGCAAAACATGATCTAAAATTCTCTAGCCTACAAGGATTTGAAATATTAAAATATAAATGCTGCCACCTGAAGCTAGTTCCAAGACAAGGTCTCCACAAGCAATCTTGGTTTAACATTTTGAGATGGGGATCTCTGAGTTTGGTTGTTTATGCACTCCAGAAAATTAGGGTTGAAGTATCTTTTGTTGCTGCCAGAAGTGCAGCTGAATTTTTAGATTTTTTTAGAAGGACGATGGTGAACGTATTAGTAAAGAGTGTGTGGTTTTTAGGTTGGAGCTTTGTGTTTTGTGAAAACTGCAAATTAGGAATGTGCTTCCTAACAGGTGTGGAACAGATTACAGATCGGCTTGGGAGCATCTCTTTTAAAATGTGCCATGAGGTTACTAAATATGGATAGTGAAAACCTGAAATGAAAAAGCAGAAAATGTTGAAAGTAACTCAGCAGGTCAGGCAGCAACTGTGGAGAGAGAGTGACGCCAGACTTTGATGCCATTGTAAAGATGTAAAGAGTGGTGATCAACCGTGTTGTTTATATTAAGCCAAGAAGGTGTGAAAAAGAGGGTAGCTTTGGCTTTGTTTTATTTAATGCACCATTATGCTTATTTGTAACAATATTTATCTTTATTATAACTATTCATTTCTTGGTTGTTTATGGCTGACTCCCTTTCTTTCCCCTCTTCCATACCCAGATATGGCCCTCTGGCTGAAAAGCTTGCCCACCCCTGATCTATGGTGTACCTATTCTATGGTAGCATTTTAATGCACTTCACAGTTACAGTATAAGCACAGTGAATGATTTTAAATAACTAAACTTCCAGCTCACACCGCCCTCTCCAGTTCTGTCAGACTCTGAACCCCAAATCCTATCAATCTTCAAACTGTTGCTTGGCTGATTCTGTTTCTACACTTCTTCCCATGTCTCAGCCTTTCCTGTGTATGTGTGCCACCAGGGTCTGGAAACATTCCCCAGACCTGAGCTCCATCCAGACTTCAATTCCACTGCTCCCGCACTGGCTCTCCACGGGGAAAGCACTGTTTTAAAGCCTTCATTCTCTTCCTAAGAAATGATTTTCTCCTTTTTCCCAACATTAACCAATTCTAGCCTTCTCCCCAAAAGTTCCATTCTCCACTCCCTTTGATCTTCTCCCCAATTCTTGCATCACCCTTCCATTACTTCTACTCTGTACTTCCTACCTGCACTGTTTGCCAGTGGTCCTGTTCTATTCTACCACTTTTACAAGTGCTCCCACATCCAGCCGAGACCACCCTTCCACCAAGGAAATATGAAGTTGATCTATTCGTGCTGATGCTATAAAAACTCCAGAATACTAACCTAGCCATTGTCTAGTAAGAGTACTCCAAAAATACACTGTGCATTAAATAGAATAACTCCTCTGTGAAAAAGCAGCAATGCTTGACTTTGAGCCATCAGTGGAAATCTGTTATTACCATGTTGATCTGTCTTATATGGAAAGAAGTACAGTATTATGAAGTCTAATGGAAAACTTATCTTATCAATTGGTCCTCTATTCTGTTAATATGTAATCGCTCAGCAAATAGAGCCTTGGGTCACTCGGGCAGCTTGGTCAAATGGAATGTGCTGCTCTGTTTCAGTGTATACACGGCATTTTAAGATTATTTTGGCCTGTGGAAGAATTGGTAGCATTTGGGCCTAGAAACGCTTGCTGGGATTAAAGCTGGGGCCTGGGAAGCCTTGGGTGTTGCCAGGACCAGGGAGAGAAATCATGGGCCCTGGTGCTTCTCCTGATTCCAGGCCCCTTATATTCCTACCCAGGTTTGTAAATGGCTAGACCTGGGAATGAAGCACATGCAAGCATGGAAAACACAATAGAAGTTTTGTTAGTAATCATCAGTAATAGAGAGAAACAGAAGTGTTGGGCAGTGAACATTGTTTACAGGTAATCTGCTATAATGTTTACCATGATCTCATTCTGAACCCAGGGATAACTGGTGGGATTTGGAAGGGAGGAGAATGCAATGTTGGCATACATGCTGTTGGGTTGGGGCAGGTGGAAGAAAGAGAACTGTGGAGGGGGAGAGCTGAAAGGCAAAGTTAAGATGGGAAAGAGGGTGTGAATATACTATCTATTGACTGACACAAGCTGGCCTTACACTGCTGGTTGACCAAGTTCAGAGTGGATTTGCTACAAGTAAGGACTTTTTGGCCTGTAGTGTTTGCTCCAGCTGTCAGACTGTAGGCAACAGAACATTATTGTGCTGTAATTAACAATCTGGAGTTGGTCGTTACTAAAATGGCAAGCTTGGTTTGTGAGATTGTGGTTTACACTGTGATTTTTGCAAATTTGTGCCACAATAATTCGTTTAACTTCTCATCCAATGGACTGGGTCTCCGACCAGGGAGTTCAGTAGTGCTGCACTGGAGTGTTTGCCTTTTTCACGTGCTCAAGTCCAAGGGTAGGGCTGCCGACTGAGGTGATAGTGATATCAACTCAAGCTACAGCAGGAAATAGTTAATGCTGAATCAATCCTTAGCACTGACTACTTCCCTTCCTTTGAGCATAAAAATCCAACATTACATTTTTTTAAAAAAAGTAATCAGAAAATGAAGATGCTGTAACACTGAACCTAAATAAAACTCTAGTTAGGACACAACTAGAGTATTGCGTCCAATTCTGGTCACCACACTTTCAGAAGGACATGAGGGTCTTTGAGAGGGTACAGAGGAGATTTATCAGAATGGTTTTGGGGATGAGGGATTTTAGCTACAAGGGTAGTTTGGAGAAGCTGGGGCTTGACTCCTTTTCTCCAAGGAGAACTAAGGGGAGATTTGTTGGAGGTGTACAAGATTATGACAGGTTTGGAAAAAGTAGACAAGAAAAACCTGCCCTCATTAGTTGATAGTACAAGCACTAGGGGACACAGATTTAAGGTTTTGGGCAAGAGATGGAAGAACTGTTTTACACAGTTGAGTGGTACTTGCTCCCTATGAGGGTGTTGGAAGTGGAGAGGATCAATGATTTCAAAAGGAAATTGGATGAGCACTTGAAGGAAATAAACCTTAGGACTAAGGGATAGAACAAGGGAATACTCTGCAGGAGCCTGAATGCTCTCCTGTGCTGTAAATAACTGACTGTTGTGGCTCTGCGTTCATTGTGTATTTTGGTTACTGTTAATATATTGTCACATCCCAAACTGTGCACACCTTTCCCTTCTCCAAATAGGTATATACCCTTGCCTCAGTACTGAAACTGCCTTAATCAGTCATCTGAAAAACTAGAACAAGAACAGAAAATGCTGGAAAAACTCAGCAGGCCTAACAGCATCTGTGGAGAGAAAGACAGTTAATGTTTCAAGTCCATGTGACTCCTCTTCTTCAGAGCTAAAGAGAAGTAAAAATGTGATGAAATTTATACTGTTTAAGGAGATGGAGCAGGCGAAGCTGGATAGAAGGCCAGTGATAGGTGGAGGCAAAGGAAAGATGGCATGAACAAGTGGACAAATGGGTGTTAATGGTGGTGGTGCTGGCTAAAGGAGGTAGTGATGGTGGCATTAAGGATAGAAAGCAGAATGTGATAATAGCAGGACAAGGGTAAGCACTCTGGAAAGAACAACATGAACAAGTGCCCTAGTGGGGGTGAGGTGGGGAGAGGGGATAGTGGTGGGGGGAAAAAAGATCGAAAATAGGATAAAAGGTGGGGATAAAACAATGAATAAAAATGAAAGTAAATAAGAATAAGTGGATAAAAAAATAAAAATGAATATTGAAAAAAGGGGTGAGGATTTGGAGTCAGTTCATGGTCTGAAAGTTGTTGAACTCAATGTTCAGTCCTGTGGCTGTAAAGTGCCTAATTGGAAGATGAGGTGCTGTTCCTCCAGTTTGTGTTAGGCTTCACTGGAACATTGCAGCAGGCCAAGGACAGACATGTGGGCATGAGAGCAGGATGGTGTGTTGAAATGGCAAGCGACAGGAAGGTCTGGGTCATGCTATCGGACAGATGGTGTTCCGCAAAGCAGTCACCCAGTCTGCGTTTGGTTTTTCCAATGTAGAGGAGACCGCATTGGGAGCAGCGAATGCAGTAGTCTAAATTGAAGGAGGTGCAAGTGAAGCGCTGCTTCACCTGAAAGGAGTGTTTGGGCCCTTGGATAGTGAGGAGGGAGGAGGTAAAGGGGCAGGTGTTGCACCTTCTGCGATTGCATGGGAGGGTGTTGAGGTGTTGGGGGTGATGGAGGGGTAGACCAGGGTGTCCTGAAGGGAATGGTCCCCACAGAATGCTAACGGGGCGGGGGGGATGAAGGGAAGATGTGTTTGGTGGTGGCATTATGCTGGAGTTGGAAGAAATGGTGGAGGATGATCCTTTTGAATGCAGAGGCTGGTGGGGTTAAAAGTGAGGACAAGGGGGGCCCTATCATGGTTCTGGGAGGGAGGGGAAGGTGTGAGGGCAGAGGCGCGGGAGATGGGTTGGACACGGTTGAGGACCCTGTCAACCACAGTGGGTGGGAACCCTCAGTTAAGGAAGAAGGAAGACATGTCAGAAGCGCTATTTTGGAAAGTGGCATCATCGGAACAGAAAAACCAGGTCAGGCTTCATGCGTACTCTGGAGATACCCAGGTCTATCTCATTGCTACCCCTCTTGACCCTTCCACTGCTGTGCTGTCAAATTGATTGCCCAACAGCCAGTCCTGGATGAGTTGAAACTTGCTTGAAATAAACGTTGGGGAGAGTGAAGCCAATATTTTCAGTCCCTGCCACAAACTGTTCCCTAGTCACTGATTCCATCTTCTTCCCTGGCCACTGTCTCTGGTCATATTTGACTGTTTGCAGCCTCTGCATTCTATCTGATCCTGAGCTGAGCTTCCAACCCCATATACTTCCCAGCATGAAGACTGCTTATGCCCACTTCTGATATTGTTCATTTCCTATTCTGCCTCAGTTCATTTGCTGCTGCAATCCTCATCCACATTTCTGTTAACTTCAGATTCGACTATCCCATTGCTCCCCTGCCATCATCCACCCTGCATAAACTTGAGGTCGTTCTAAACTCAACTACCCGTATTCAAACTCGCTATGTTCAAAATTGCACCAAGTCCCATTCACTTCTTACTCTTGTGCTTGCTTACCTACATTGTCTCCTGATCCATCAACAGTTCTGAGATCGCTGCTTTCCTCCAATTCTGGCCTCTTGTGTCCTTTCTCCTCATGCTCCCCCCCCCCCCCCCCCCCACCCCATGCCCACCCTGAATTCCTGTGCTTATGATTTGACAGCTGTGCTTTTAGCTTCTTAGGACCTCAGTTCTAGAATTTCCTCCATAAACCCTTCTACCTGAACTCCTTTTCCTTCCATCCTTTAAAATGCTCTCACCTAATGGCTCTTCCTTTGGCTTGGTATTAAGTTTTGTTGTCTGCACACCCGTGAAGCACCTTGGGATGTTTTGTGTTAAAGGTGCTATATAAATGCAAGATGTTATTTATTTTACATTGAGGTGGAAATGGTTGACATATGATAGATGGCATAGCTCCTGATTCTCATCATGTTCTCTATATGCAAAAAATGAGTACTTCTGACATCAGTGTGTGCACAAGAACAAAGGGTTGTTGACTGATAGATCATAGGATATAACTCAAAAATTAAAATGTCTCATTTTAAGTCCTCTGTTTCAGCTCTAATGGACACAGGGATAACTTGCACCCAGTGAAGAGCCACTCGAAGGGAGGACAGTTTGGGGATGAGAAATAACACTGAGCACCGGTTCTCCAAACTCTGCTTCCTTCTGAGAAATGTTTCCTGCTGGAAATGTGGTATTGGTGAATTTATCCTATATAGAATATCACATAACCAATTGTTAATTTGTTTTCAAATTTAGTTTGACTGGCTCACCAGTCAACAAAATCGTCTTTGCTGAAACTTGCAGGCCATTTAACAAACAATCAAACATAATTGGGGCACTCTACAAAGAACATTTTAAATGTAAATTCATTATTGTGTGGGTTTGATTTCCAGTAAAGAGTGGGAGTTTTGCCCAATGTTCAATTTTCTACAAAAAGATTGTAGAGAAAATGATCCATAATCTCTGCAATTCCGTCCCTAAAACACCTCCACTTTTCCTACTTTTAAGACACCCTTTTAAAACCTATGTCTTTGATCAAGCTTTGGTCACCTGCTCAAATTTTGATTCTTGTGAAGTGCTTTGGAATGTATTACCTCATTAAAGGTGCTGTATATGCAAGTTGATGTAAATTGTGATTTATACAATTTTGGTAAGTGAACATAACTGCGAATTTTTATTTTATGGCCCTGTCGCTGAAGCAGCACCTTGTTAAAATGCTGCTCATAAGATAACATGGTCAGTCTCACTCCTGGTCTGAATTGGGCTTGCGAATGGAAATTTGTTGTCACGTTGTGGGGGAGGGGTGATTGGAGGACATATTGCACAGCTGCAAATCTTGAAGGCTGTAATTGGTGTTTAAAGGAGTTGCTTCATTGGTGGAAAACTGAAATGGCCAGCCAGTGATCTAGGGTATCTCTATTTTCAAATGTTGCTTTGGAAGTACTTCTGCATAGAGTGCAGTGAAGGACAGTTGTCATGTTTGGACCCCAGGCCATCCTTCTTGTATAGTGTGCTTGGTAAGATGCAATAGTCGCATTAAATGCTGTTTGAAACACCCAAAGGGCATTGGTACAGATTGAAAAAAAGACTAGACAATATATAACTAGACCATGTAATTGGGTGCATTGTATTGTGTGTAGCTTAACTGTATTCTGAAATACAGTAACTTATCAGCATAATTCGGCACTGGTGTTGCCCATTGAATGGAATGAAATCTTAAGCACTTCATAAAAGTTATGGGATAGTGTGCTGTGTCCTGGTTGACCATGTGGCTGCCATCAAAGATGCCCTGAACTTTGGGGAATTGTGATGTCAAGAATTGGCAGGGCTTTCTCTTGTGCTACAGGTTTTTAGGTGAAAAATGATGCTGTTTGGTATCAGGCAAGTTCTTGACCTTCCTGATCCATTTCTGTTCTGCTGAATGCTGTTGCTGCATTTCCAATTTGGTAGTTTAGAGGCATAACATTGACTGCCACGAGCAGTGTCATTCCTGTGGTGTTGGTTTTCTGCAGATCAATTTTAAACAGAGACATCATTTTTCACTGACTTCCTCTTGAAGCAGTGCCTGTGAAGGTCACTTTCTTCAGATTGCTATAAGGGCAGGTGCTGGAACCTTTCCTGTGCATTCGAACCTTCCCTCCCTTCCCATCCTGTTTCTCATTTCCAGATAATCCAAAAAGAAGTTCTCATATGCAGAATTTTAATTGTGACAGTGATAATATGGCAAAAAAAAGCTTAATAATCATCTGACAAACCTATAAACTTCAGTGCAGCCTGCTAATTATACATGCTGCACATAAACTGCTGTCTTTAGGTGCCCTGGAATGTGCCTGATCCAAATTGTCCAATCCAAATGGACACTCTGAATAAGCTGTGTATATTCCCTTAAAGAATATACATGGGTACAATTCCATAACTACTTGATTTTTCATATGGCATGAGTCTCTTACCTTTGTGCGACCACTTTAATTTGGCTTAAAACACAATGCACAATAGTTGTTAATCTGGCTAGACTGATTTTTACCAGATTTTTCTCTTCTCGATTGCTCTTTGTTTGCACTCTGGCATCACTGGCTGTGGAGATTATGAAATTGACCCTGAGGATTTATGAATACACAAAGAATGTAAAGTGTGTATTTCCCTTAAATTCCCAAGTTATTCCGATAAAGGTAATGCAAACCTTCAACTTGAAATGTCACTATCTTGGATAATTAACCTATAATGAATCGTTGGAAGTAGGTAGCCAGACCTAGTTTGGATAGAAACTTATCTGTGTGAAGTTGTTGACTAAGCAGGGCTAGTACATAATTAAAGCATGTGTAGTACATAATGCTCTCAATTTGGTACTTTGATTAAAATGATACACATCACTACTAGAAGCTTGAGAACAAGGATCTCACTTAGTTTTAAAATCTGTGCTGTAAATGTGTTGTCTTTGTTATTACATCACAAATGATTGAACTGTTAAGAATGAGACACATTTATGAACATGAGATGCTTATTCTAGCTGTCCCTGATTAAGCTGCACAGCTAATTTTTCTTTCAATCTGATAGGTGCGAGCAGATTGATTCTTTCATGGTCTTGAGACATCCCAAAGCTCTTTTCAAAAATACTTCATTGGTTCTATTGTCCCTGTTGTAACGTAGGAAGAATGGCAGCTAATAAATGTGCCACAAGGGCCCATGAACAGATATTCTGTTGTTGTGATATTGGTTGAGAAATAAGAATTGGTCAGGATACTGATACTCTTGGTTTCTGTTTGTGGTGGATTAATAGCAGTTTAACTACTTTTTTTCCCCTTGCAGCTTCATTCTCCCAATAAGCAGGTAACATTTTTCCCAGGATTTAAGAACACAAATCCTCAGACTGTCATTAGTCTGGAATTGTTTTAAGGATTGAAATGAACACCAGCTTTAAACGTTTTAAACTAGTTGCTTTGACTCGTTTTGTGGGCATTAACAAATGAATGGGTATTCGACCTGCTACCAACAGGCCAGGAAAGAGTAGCTGAGAATCATAATTTAAAAAATGAACAAAGGTGACATGGAGAAAACTGAGGGAAGATGTACATTTTGAATGGTGATGATCTGGTGGATGTCGAGGCTTTTGGGGTGGAAGGTGAAGATGGGCGGTCCTGTTGTCATTGTGCGCTGGTGAGAATGGAGTTGCAGGAAATGCGATGGATGCAGTTGATACAGTATTGCTTCTTTACGCACATATTTCCTCATGAAAATGTTATATTGTAAATTACACACCAGATAAGGTAAAGGAAAAATAACTTTTCAAAGCTTGTGTAAAATAGTTATAGTGTTAATTAGAAATTACAACATAGAAACAAGAGGTTCATCTCAACCAGTTGCTTTTCTTCATGAGGATTCATCCTAATTTCATATGCTGCCTTTTCCTATGTCCCCTTTATCTTCAACCTAGTCTTAGTTACTTCTAGACTTGACCGCATTCCTGGCTGATCTCTCACATTCACATTCTACCCTCCTCAAACTTGAGGTCATCCCAAACTCTCTTGCCCATGTTGTAACTGAAACCAAGTCCTAATCCCCTATTGCCTGATCTACACTGGTCTCCAGTCAAGCAGTGTCTTGATTTCAAAATTCTGAATCTTGTCTTCAAATCTCTCCATGGCCTTGCCAACGTAATCTCCTCCAGGCCCACAACCCTTTGAGATATCTGTGCTTCCCTACTTATACCTCTTGTGCATTCCCAATATTAATTGCTCCACCATTGCTGGTTGTACCATTCAGTTGCCTAGTGCTCAAGCTTTGGAATACCTTCCCCTCCCCTCTGTCTTTCTACCTTGCTTTTGTTAGGACAGGAGTTGCAGGCAGACCTCTCTCCAACTGTCCACAAGCAGAAGGTGTTTTGAATTATTTTTAAAGTATGCTGTGGTGCATTTTCCCAAACCCTCAGTTAGTGTGATCCAATTTACTAATGACTTGCAGCAAACTTGCATTATAGTTAGCTCAGGTTAGTTTATTCATATTCAAAACCCAGGGGAGGAGTGTTCGCAACGTCTCTCTCTCTCGCTCGCGCACGCGCGCACGCACACACACACACACACACACACATACTTCACAACTATGGCTAGTAAAAGTACAAGACCCACGGAAATGAATATTAGTTCATGTTATTATCAGAGTGCAATGAGGGATTCGTTCACGCAGGAGCTTGAATTCAGCTGGCTGAAGACTGGGGATGTAAAGTTCTCTTTACAGTTGGTGCTGATGCTGCAAGATAAAGTTGGTACGCAGTGACAGGGTCAGTTCTACAGGCGATGGTAGGAAATCTTCCAGCAGAGAGGCTTTGAGGAGCAGGCTGTTATTCAGTCTGGAGTTCTGCTTCTTGGTGTTCATCGGTTGGATGTTAAACAGCAGACAGGATTTTTCTGTTCTCAAAGGAATATAGAGATTTCAAAATGGTCACTCAAGTCATGTGGCCTTCTTTGGAACTGGCTTTGATTTCAGGACTGAATATCCCAGCCATTAGC
The DNA here is from genome assembly GCF_964194155.1 of Cetorhinus maximus. Lineage (NCBI taxonomy): Eukaryota > Metazoa > Chordata > Chondrichthyes > Lamniformes > Cetorhinidae > Cetorhinus > Cetorhinus maximus. Next base: position 16,570,216 of record NC_135908.1, on the reverse strand, counting down.
TTTTTGAAAGAGTTAAATCTATATTGAGGTCCTTGTGTTGGGAAACCATTTACCAGGCAGACTCCTCTAGAGGGGTAAACTTATCAAGATACAAATGATGTCCATTGTCCCCTTTTGAAATGGACAGTCCCAGGTGTGAGATGAGTATGTTAACAGCTCTACAGACATAGCTAGTTTCGAACTCAAGAGTCCCTGGTTTTTTGATTATAATGTCCACCAATTGGTTGTGAGATTCCACGATGATGAGGAGGATTCTTTTTTATATTCATTCATGGGATGTGGGCGTTGCTGGCTAGGCCAGCATTTATTGCCTATTGTTAACTCCGTCATCTTCTCCACAGATGCTGTCAGACCTGCTGAGTTTTTCCAGCAATTTTTGTTTTTGTTTCAGATTTCCAGCATCCGCAATATTTTGCTTTTATTTTATTGCCTATCTCTTTGTCCAAGCTTTTGGTCATCTGACCTATTTTGTTCACAATGCTCCTGTGAAACACCTTGGAATGTTTTATTACTTTAAAGGGGCTAGATGAATATAAGTTGTATTAAGTGTTGGTACCTCTGCTTCAGTCACCAACTCTGCTAGTGCATTTTACAATCTCTCAATTTTTAATCTTCTTGCTTTTAATCTTAATTCTGTAACCTGTTGTTCTGGACTCCTCAACTATTTTTATCTACTCTCTACCATCACTTCATAATTTTAAGCATCTCTTTCAAACCATCCCTATTTTTTTGCTCATGTCTTTCTTTGTATTTGTACTATTAGTATAGTGTGGAGCCCAAAATTTTGCACACTGTACTACAACTGTAGTCTAAGGTTTTTAGTGGATTTGCCATTGCATCTCCACTCTTATATTCTGTACAAATCTAGTATCCTGTTATTCATATTGACATGACCAAGATGAAGAAATTGACAGTTTTTTTTCTCTAACAGTTTCCTTTTGTAGGAACAAGACTGAGGACGTTCGTTCAAGCAGTTGCAGGAGTTGATGTGGGCTTTGTAGTAAATACCTGTGGAAAGTGCTTTGCAAAAAAAGCAGTTGGAAGGTGAGGGAGTATCTGCAATTTTTAAAAATCTTTTTTATTGTGAAATGGCGGAGGAATAAATACTGTGTTCATTTTTCACTGTACAAAGTTGTAAAAGTAACAGTTTATATTACTGCTATTCATGTGAAACATCATAAGTTACATTGCCATGTTGGCTTCTACTTGGTGAATTCTTGATTGTGACTGTACCATCAGGTGGCCAATCCTAGCAGCTGTCAATGTTTTGTAGCAAAAGAAATCATCTCATAAACAATCTGCTGCTACCAGCTAGAGTGTTATTGGAAAAAACACTAAGATTAGATATTCTACCCACTGCCAATTGGGGAAATGGTGCATGACATGTGCATATCTAACAAAAAGGAAGTAAAATCAAGTTAAGAAATAGCATGACATGCTGTGATAACAAAGTGTTGCTGTCGTTTACTAATTTTAATGTGTCATTTTTAACAAATGGACATTTCTCGTTAACTGTCTGGATAGTAAAGCCACTTATCTTCAGTGTCCTGCATTAATGGCACACTACCACATTTTGCAGTTATGTTCAAATAACGTATTGCCGGAATGCCAGTGGGCAGCACCGTGGCAGTAGTGTCACTCGATCTGTTGCACCCAAGTTACTGATCTTGACTATGTTGCTGTTACTGGTGGCCCTGGACTTTCTCTGCAGGATGGCAGTTCTGTTTTCTTTTGGTCATTTAACTTGTAATTCTTCTTTGTCCTAGCATCCTCCAAAGGAATGTAATCCCACAGTAGAAAGTTTAGGATAACAGTGGAGAAAATCAGAAAGAATCTAGCTTCTTTCAAGCCATTTTTGATGTCATTCTTCTAAGCTTTCCTCCTTGCATCAAAAAAACCAGCTTCCCTTTGTTTTATTAGTTTCTTTGCCTGTTGGCCATTGAGCTTTTGTTATTCTTGTTGCCATCCAGGGAACTACTTGTTTTTGTTTTTCAAAAGAACTTTACTTCAGGCACTGTGCAAAGTACTCTTGGGCATTTATCATCACTGATAACCATGCCAAACAATCTCTACATTATGTTGGTTTAGATGGTAGCACTCTTACCTGTAAATTAGAATGTTGGAGGTTCAAGCTCCATTATAGACTTGAACATAATCTCGGTTTGTGTTCTAATGCATCACTAGGGCGTTCTGCAAATCTAAGGTGCTGTCTTTTGATGATTCAGGTAAACAGTCTCCATCTGCTGTAAAAGATCCCATGGCGTTCAGGGAACAGAGTTTTCCTGTGTTGGCCAAAATTTTAACCTAGATAGATTCTACCCAAAAGCGCATTTTGGGCTGTCATTCTAAAAAGTATTAGCTTGCTCAAGAGTATAAATAGTGACTGCTGGGACACTGTGGGGGCGGGGTTAGTAGGTAGGAGGCAGACATATGTAATGCTGCATTATAAATAAACCTATTATCAAGGAAAAGGTTGGCATGTAGTTTCATCCTTCACCTGGCTTGGGATCAAGTTAACTTGCCAAATTTGCTGATGACAAAGATTGGTAGGAAAGTAAGTTGTGAAGAGGACATAAAGAGGCTACAAAAAGATATAGATAGGTTAGGAGAGTGGGCAAAGATCTGGCAAATGAAGCATAATGTGGGAAAATGCGAAATTGTCCATTTTGGCAGGAAGAATAAAAGAGGAGCATATCTAAATGGAGAGAAATTGCAGAGCTCTGAGATGCAGAGGGATCTGGATGTCGTAGTGCATGAATCACAAAAGGCTAGAATACAGGTACGGCAAGTAACAGGAAAGTTAATAGAATGTTATCATTTATTGCGAGGGGAATTAAATACAAAAGTAAGGAGGTTATACTTCTGTTACACAGAACACTAGTGAGACCACGTCCGAAGTACTGTGCACAGTATTGGTCACCTTTATTTATGAAAGATGTAAACTCATTGCAAGTAGTTCAGAGAAGGTTTACCGGACTAATACCTGGAATGGGCAGGTTGTCTTATGAGGAAAGGTTGGACAGGCCAGGCTTGTATCTGCTGGACTTTAGAAGAGTAAGAGGCGACTTGATTGAAACATAAGATCCTGAGGGGACTTGACAGGGTGGATTTGGAGAGGGTGTTTTCTCTTGTTGGAGAATCTAGAACCTAGAGGTCACTACTAAAAAATAAGGGATCGCCCATTTAAAACAGAGATGAGGTGAAATTTTTTCTGAGTGTCATGAGTCTTTGGGACTCTCGTCCTGAAAAGGTGGTGGAAGCAGAGTCTTTGAATATTTTTAAGGCATAGGTGGATAGATTCTCGGTAAGCAAGGTGTTGATAGGTTATCGGGGGTAGGCAGGATGCAGATTTGTGGTTACTATCAGATCAACCATGATCTTATTAAATGGTGGAGCAGGCTCGAGGGGCCAAATGGCCTACTCCTGTTCCTTGTTTGTATCCTTGGTTCGTTGCCTTCCACAGTTTCACCTCATTTTGCCAGTCCATAGATCGTATGTTCATATGACATTGCTAGCCTACTCACCAATGTTCCAATTGAGGAAGCTGTAGGTAGTTGCACTGCAGCACTATCATGGCAATCTAGACCTGTCACCATTGCGTGAATCAGTATTCATTGAACTTAAAAACTTGACAACTCACACAGTTGAGTCGTGTATTAATGACACCATGTATGCCTAAATACATTATGTTACCATGGGATCTCATCTAGGTTCAGCTCTCACAAACATCTTTGGTGGGTTCCACGAGAAACGTGTCTTCGATGGAATGACACTTAACCTCCTACCCCTCGCATATTTCTGATATGTGGATGATATGTTTGCTATGTATAAATCCACAGCTGCATGTAATAATTCCCTTACATGACTTAATGGGCTCCATCCTGTGCTCAAATTCACCTTGGAAATGGAACAGTCAAATGAACTCCCCTTCCTGACATACTAATTGAGAAATCTGCTAGGGGGTTGCCTTGTCTACTGCAAGCCTACCTTCACTAGTCAATAAAAGCTTTGGGATTCTTACAGTTCCAAATGCTACAAAATTGGCCTTATCAGCAACATTGTAAATAGGGCCTAGCCCTAGCTCACCATACAAGCTTGATGCTAAAATAGGGCACATCAAAGGCACCCTTCGGGATAATGGCTACCCTGATGAGATCATGCAAACACACGAATGGACCTAAGGCCTTTACTTTCGTCCCTGAAAAGTGCTCAATTTCCCTCAGGTTACCCTGGAAGGGCAAGGTATCTGAAATTTGAAAAAAGATTAAGCTAGTCGCTTTATGCTCCTACTATGCAGCAGCAACACAAGTGGTATTCGGCACTAACAGGATGCTGCTGTCAAGCCACAAAGATTTTTACCTATCACCCAAATGAGTAATGTGGTATATGAATTTCGATGCTAGTGTGATGCCAGGTATGTAGGCCATACGTCCCAAAGACTGGTGGATCGTATCAAACAGCATGTCCCAGGTGCTGTTTGCAACAGGCAAGGCACAGACCGTACCCAACCGGTCAGTGCCTGCTAAACTCAAAGCAGTGCCCAACATTGGATGTGATTCTGCAAAAGGACACCATTTGCTAAATAATCCTCTGTGCTAAGAATGATGCTGACAGACAATTTAAAATTGTTAGTCAGGCTTGCAGTGTGCTGTACATGCATGTGCTGGAAGCTACATATATTAATGCACAGGGCCCTGTTCTTTGCAGACAGAAAGAACATGTACACACATTACGCCAGTTTCAGCGAAACAAAATAAGTGATAGCCATTTCCTGACTAGTCAAGGTATTGCCCTGAGGAATATCAGGGTCAAGCTGCCTGGTTTAAATCTCAAACAATGATTGGCAATTAAATGTCAGTCACCATCACTGGTGCAATCTCCATGGCAATGCCTCTACCAATCAGAATCCACTTGCCAACCAATCAGCACTCTCTAGACATATAGTATAAATTGTTGTTTTCCCCTTGCATTGTTATTCTTGCGAAGATTCCTGATGAGTGCAAGATGAAAAGCTTCGACATATCTTTTCTTTCAGCAATACTCAAGTTCTGTACTACTAAAACAAATATTACTTTCTTGCTATCCGGGACCACCATCTAACATCTCCAAGTCTCTCATTAAAACCCCAAGCCACTAATCTCACTTTAGCTTTATATGTCCTAACCAGGAGGACTTTTTCTGCACTTGTGTGATCAGGCTGGCTGGCTGCTATCTGTCACTTGCTTCCAACTATCCAGCACTTTGATTGGCCTAACTTCTAATTTGTTTGCAGCCACCAAAACCACCTGACTTTAATTTATATTCAGAGATTGATCTGTAGCCCTTGTTCTGTCACATAGCCTAATCAAGCCATGGCCTCTCCTTGTCATCCTACATCTTCCTGGACTACTGCTACAGGATCTCTCCCTCCCATGATCATTTCCATGTGCCTGAGTAACTCCCAGATCCACTATGGGGACTCGCGCTGTGTTTTCTTGCTTTCCACAGTTTTGCCAGCCTATAGATCTTAACTCTTGTCCATCATCTTAAACATATTGCCAAGTTTGTGGATGACACAAAAATAGATGGGAGGGCAAACGGTGAGGATGACACAGAGTCTTATGGTCTTATTGTAGAAATTCAGAATCCATGATACATTCCTCAATGGAATGACCATCCTATTTTCAAAATCTTCCAAAGTCTGACTGTGTCTCATAGGCATCTAACATTATCTTGTTTGTAAATTTTATCCATAAACTTTAATAGCTGTAAACCTCCTTGCACATCCAACTGACAGGCCACTAACTAAAAATACTTTGCTTCTGATCTTTCTGTTGTAAGAAAACGACGGTGCCAAGGCCATACCTTATTTCCTCTTTGGTAAGGACGTAACCTGTGCCCACATATTCAATTCATTTTCGCACTGGTCTTAAGGTTTGGATTCAGAACGTCGGTGGGAAATCTCACTCTGACAGTTTACACTTGCTTTCAACCATTCTTCACAAAAGTAACTCAGATAACAATCTTCTGTCTGAAAAAAAATTTTTTGTTTCCAATCTTTGCCTTTAGGCAACCATCTTTTGCTACCATTGTTAACTTGATACCAAGCCAGGTGGTGAAGCATGAAACTGGATACTAATTTTCTTTAATAATAGGTTTATTTACAGATTGCATATGTCTGCCTACTAACCCACCCAGCTCCCAGCAGTCTATTTATACTCTTTCGAGTTATCAACAGTCACAGATTGCAACTCTTTGAGTACAATCACAGTTCTTGGTTTTCCGGGAGTGGGACATGAACCCACAACCCTCTGATTCAAAGGCGAGGGTGCTATGAACTGAGCCACAGCTGACACCCTAGCAGTCTATTTATATATGCCCTAGGTACGTATATAACCAATGTCCTTCACCTGTGTATCCTTAACCTTGATAATTAAAATACCATTAACACTGCTTGTTGAACCTTATTCTGCACATCAGCTACTACATTTGTTATTTAACAACAATGACTACATTTTGAAAGTAATCCATTGATTGTAAAACACTGGAGCATCCTGAGGATGTGATGAGTGACTCTATAAAATGCAAATTTGTTTTTCCATTCTGGTTGTTCTCGAGTGTTGTTTGTGATATGGAATTGTGCATTGTTTGCCTCAGCTTTTGGAGTCAAAACTTTACTAGGATGGTAAAAGTGATGGGAGGCAATCTTTTACATTAGATTTTGCGGAGGTGCAATTTGATGCCAGTGACGCTCTTGGTATCCAAGATCCCTTGAAAAGTTTGTTGCTCAAGTATCATCATGGATTGATTATGTTGGAGTGAAGTTGAACTTCAGAGATGTTACTAATTGGCCATGGTAGAATTTGCCCTTCAGTGATTATTATCGTAACACCAGCTGGTTCTTAGTGCTCATTGGGGCTGAGTGGGGAATGGTGAGTGCTCAACGAATAACTTGGTGCTGCCGAAGGGAAAGCAGCTGTTGTTGCTGCCAGTGGTGTGTCAGTCCCTCCACCACCACCCAAAAAGCTGCCGCAGAGTTGGCTGGTGAAAGAACGGAGTCTAGAGAATTGTCATCCACACAGGACCTTGTTCTCTTTATTATTTATCCACTGATTCTATAGACTTGACTGACAGAGCAGAGATCTGCCCACTGGCTGCATTCTTTTTGAGTTGGTGGCTATTTCAGTTCTACAGGAGTTCTGGAGTTAGCAGCTAACTAGGTTTCACAGCTAGAAACTGGATTATGGAGTTGATAGCAAATATTGTGCACATTATTCCATTATGGAGGACCACTCTAAATCATTATTTACAGTGTAGACATAAAGCCAAGTTTCTGGCCTCCCGTATTTACAAATGCTGAGAAGTATTAATGGAATTTTCAGAGATATTGAGTCTCTTCAGGGAATATGTAATATTTGATGTTGACTGGGTAACGCCCACCAAAATCGTGTGGACAGTAGGTTTGGCAGTGTTTGGTCAGAATAGAATGTTTCTACAAGTTTATTGATCCATTGTGCCTCACTCCAAATAAGAACAGCTTGCAAAAATTTTTTGAGACAGGATTCATTTGAGCTTCCTACCTGGGGTTTCTCATTAGAAGTTGTGGATTTTGGTTTTGGTTTTTGTTCCTAATAAAGAACCTTCACAACATGAAGTAAAATGCACACTAATCTCTGCTTATTATAAAGCTAAGTATACAGAGAATTATTGTACATATTTTATAGAAGCACAAAAACCAACAATGTCAGTGGAATTTAGATAAACTTGCATATATTGAGTAAGTCTGTAATGGTGAATTGCTTTCTGGCATATTGGCCTGGGTCTTCCATGAAGAGGCAATCATCATCGGATTGCAGCTCTGCTTGAATTTTTCCATGGTTAAATGCTGTTCTGCATTTCTTGCCAGTCTTCCTAGCCTGGATTCTCCAGAAATGCAGAGCACAGCGTTCCCCAGAGCTCCATTTGCAGCACTGTAATGTCGGGGTCAAAAATCATGAGACACGCCCCCTTTTTTTTTTAACAGCACTAGCTGCTATATGGTTTAAAGGTCCAATGTGAATGTTCATGAATGGATGAGTGAATGGGTAGGGTGGCAAGTGGATTTGGAGGGGTAGTCAGGTTGGGAGCTAGTCAAGCCTGGTCAGGGCAGGGAGGTGTGGGGTAGTCAGTGTGAGTGATCGGGGGTCAGTCTGTAGTTACCCAGGAGTTAATATTTCCTGGGTAACTATTTGGGTAAGTCCCATAGAACTGTCTGAAACTCCAACTCTAGCACAGAGTCTGGGACATTTGAGGAGGGTCCCGGGGAGTAGGGAAATTGCCCTTTGGAAGCTAAAGTTTCCGGGCAATTCCTACGTAGGTCATCGTGTTGGAACTTTAGGGTCCCTACGTGCATCTTGATTGCTCCGCTCCGACCTGGAGACCGGAAGATCTGGGCTAATTGGTATAATATTGAATCCAATAGTTTAGCCCAATTAACACTATATGCTGTTTTGAATGGCAAATCCTGCTTGTTTTCAGTCATTTCTAGGCTGGTTTGATATTTACCCTCAAAGCAACTCTGTATCCGAGATCTTTTGTATTATACAATCAACTGCTTTTCAAAACTACAGCTATACCGTTTCAAACTACGTCGTGGGTGTAAGTTCAGCCATTCTATTAATTTATTTTGGAAATTCTCTGAAATCCTTTAACAATATTTTGTATATTTTAATTACAGCCCAAATAATAATGTTTATTTTTAAAACAACTTGCCATTCTTACAAATGAACAAGTATTGTTATATGGTATAAATATGCAAGTTTTCAGTGCAATCATGCACAGCTGGAGAGAGTCTACTTTTAATTTGCTGATTTTAAATTATAGCTAGTATCAATATATTCAATGAAACATGAAAGCTTTGTGTTAAGTCATGTTAGAGAATTCTAGGGATATTTTTTAAAAACCCATGCATACAAAGGCAGTATTTCACATTTATTTCTTTTTACATAGAGGCTGGAAGTTTGCAATCACCTCCAAAAACCCCCCTCAACAAAAACTGTTAATTGTTGCAAATCCTAAAGTTAGGTAGAACTCAGGTGTTGTGGATTTAAAAGACAGCCAAACTACCTCACTTCAGAATATTACAGTGTGCATTCCATCGTATTTCAGTGTTGTTTAGCCTTCATAGTGTCCTTCAACTTACTGTGAGAAACACTGCAGCAGATCTGCTAGTATTGGACAAGGTCAGAGCAGACCTATATTCATTGCACCTCCAAAGTCTCACCCTTGTTGCACTTGAAAATGTGTACATCAAATTTTGCGCTTAATTGGTTGAAATAACATTTAAAAAAAATACTTGAGTCACAACTGAACAAGTATGTAGCACTGCGGCAGGAACAAAACTTTCTAACAATTAATAATAAGCAACTAGTAAAATTGCTGATACTTTTTTAAAAATAGAGCCAGTCAAATTGAATAATTATGGAAAATGCTTTTGACATTCTAAATTGAGAAACTTATTATTCAAAATAAAGTTTCAAAACTAATGAACATTTTTTTTTAAGTCAAAACTTAATTTTTAATGGATTTTGATCTCTTAATTAAATCTTAATTGTGCCCACACCTTTTAGTCGAAGGCCTGAGTCTGTCTGAGAAACCTAGAACATGAGTTCATGCGGCATCTTAGTTATTTCTCATCATTGCAAGAGCACTTTACCACTGCTCCCACTTTTTAATTGGCTGTAAAACTGATCTTTACGAGACATGTCATGGCTTGCTGCCTGTTGGCCTACTCTTGCCCTTTCTCTGAAAAGTACTGGTAGCATATAACCACGGAATCATTATTGGAGATTTTAAAACACTTCAAGTATTAAAAACCTCTCAGCAGTGTAAAACATGAATTTTAGTAGGGTAACCCTTTAATGGCATGTATGTACAAAGGTATTTGCTTATGCAATTTGTGTTCATTGAAGCAACTATGGTTTTACTCAAAACAAAAACAAAAATACCTGGAAAAGCTCAGCAGGTCTGGCAGCATCTGCGGAGAGGAGCACAGTTAACGTTTCGAGTCCGCATGACTCTTCAACAGAACTAAGGAAAAATAGAAAAATGGTGAAATATAAGCTGGTTTAAGGGGGGCGTGGGACAAGAAGAGCTGGATAGAGGGCCAGTGATAGGTGGAGGTAACCAAAAGATGTCACAGACAAAAGGCCAAAGAGGTGTTGAAGGTGGTGATATTATCTAAAGGAATGTGCTAATTAAGGGTAGAAAGCATGAAGAGTCATGCGGACTCGAAACATTAACTGTGCTCCTCTCCGCAGATGCTGCCAGACCTGCTGAGTTTTTCCAGGTATTTTTGTTTTTGTTTTGGATTTCCAGCATCCACAGTTTTTTGCTTTTATCTATGGTTTTACTCTTCTGAAAAATGGTTCCCTCGAAGCACTCTTCTCGTCTTTAAGGAATATTGTTCTGCCTCGCCTCGTTCCCCTCCCGGTGCATGCCTGTTTAGGTTTATGAGACTCATTACCCCTGCATTCTTACTAATCGCTATCACTGCCATCATTCACTAGGCTATTTATTCTAATGGTTTATTGTGACGAAGAGATAATGTGTATAATGTTATTGGAAATTACTTTTTAGAATAGAATTCTAGTGGGGGCCTGTGTCTAGGTATGTGTCTGTGTGTGCCTTAATTGGATTAAAGTCAGCTAGTCTGGGTGCTTTGGTTTATAGTAGTTTTGAGATGTTAATTGGGTGAACAGTAAGGTAAAGTGTTCATTTGCATTTGTTAAATAAACCATTCAAGACTGTGGGTGAAACCTTGCACCTAGCTAGAAGAAGCCAAACTGTGTTTATTTTTTCAGTTTACTAAATTGGTGCTATGAAAGGGGTTTTATTGTTAGAAGAGCTGACGTTCAAAAAACCTAGTAATACAATGGAAAATGTACATTCGGAGGGAAAGCTAGGTTACAAAGAAAGGAGTTTGTGTGTATAAGGTAGAGGCGTTTAAGACCTAACCAGCCTGTACACCTCCAACCAACTTGCAAAGGAACCTCATTTGGAATTCGTAAGGTCAAATGTGCTTTGCCTGGCGTCTGTGTAAAAGTCTATGGGTTACTGTTGCCTTAGTGGAGGTTTACCTGATTAATTGGGGGATTTGTTAAAATTATTATAGTAGTAATTTATAGCCATGTGTATGTGTTTAATTTGTTAAATAATAAATGTTTAATTTGGTTTTATTATAAAAACTGAGACTCGGTCTTATTCCTACTGAATTCAAAGTCTGCATCTCGAAATTACAAATTGCAAAAATGGGTTATGACAGTTGTTTCAAATTTCCCTCTGGGATCTGAACAACTCGGCCTTTACCATCGACTGTGTCATAATATTATGGGGCCACATGGTCATGAATTGTGCTGCTCCCCCGTCTTGCATGCACAGGTCTATTTATCTTTGGTACCTTTGGAAAATAAAACTTTCTTAGTAGATCAACTTGCAAAGAAATTTAAGTGTGTCTGCATACATTTCTCTTGAGTTTGTTACTAAATTTAGTAGAAATTTGAAGCATTCTCACTCCCTTGACCTGAAACCTGACATTTGCAAGTTGTTACAAACCCTCTGATTAACCTCAGCCATTTATAAGTAGCTATAATTAGCTGAATTTGCATAACTTGATCACTTTCGCACAGGCAAGTGTCAGCATCTAAATGTCATGCTTGTACATCCTGAGCAATGCTATAGAATCCGAGAATGGTTAAGCACAGAAGGAGGCCATTCAGTCTGTCGTGGCCATGCCAGCTCTCTACAAGAACAGCTCAGCTGGTCCCATTCCCCTGCCCTTTCCATGTAACCCTGAAAATGTTTTCTCTATAGGTGTTTAGCCAATTCCCTTATGAAAGCTTGATTTTGATCCTGCCTCCACCCACGCTAAGGTAGTGTGTTCTAGATCCTCTTGCTGCATTAAAAAATGCTTTCTTCGTGTCACCGCTGATTCTTTTGCCAATTACCTTAAACCAGTGACCCCCGGTTATTGACCCTTCAGCCAATGAGAATGGTTTCGCCCTACCTCCTCTGTCTAGATCCATCATGATTTTGGATATTTTTTATCAAATCTCCTCTCAGCCTCCTCTAAGGGAAACAGTCCCAGCTCTTCCGATCTATCTACGTAACTGAAGCCCCTCACCCCTGAATTGTTCTTGTAAACCTTTTTCTGCACTCTCAAAAGCCTTCATATCCTTTCTAAAATGTGTGCCTAGAATTAGATGCAGTACTCCAGTTGAGGCCAATCCAGAGTTTTATAGAGCTTTATTACAATTTTCTTGCTTTTGTACTGTATGTCTCTTTTTTATAAAGTTCAGGATTCCATATACCTTTTTAACCACTTCCTCAATCTCTCCTGCTGCGTTCAACGATTTGTACACGTATACCCCCAGGTCCCTCTGCTGCTTCATCCCCTTTAGAATTGCACCCTTGTTTTATGTTGCCTCTCCTCATTCTTCCCACCAAAACGTACTTCACACTTCCCTGCATATTGAATTTTATCTGCCACAACTTGTTTATTAAATGTGCCATAGAAGATTTGCAGAATTTTTCTCCCCATTAACTTCCCATTCTTGTTACTTCAAATTCATGACGGGTTGGTGGGTAGAGAATAAAAGAAATTACTGACTACTAAATTCAATGATGGAGAATGTTCACCTCTTGACCATGAAATGCAAATTTTCTTACTACTTATAATGACTATCCTGAAGGATATTGGCTCCCATTGTCATTTACTATCCATTCTGGTGAGTCAGGTATGGATGTTTGCCCTTTGGGTTTACAGTGACATGGTTGAGGTTGATAGCTTGCTCCATGGAGGATTAGAAGTTCCTTCACTGTCACTGGGTCAAAATCCTGAAACTCCCTTCCTAACAGCACTGTAGGTGTACCTACACCACATGGACTGCAGTGATTCAAGAAGGCAGCTCACCACCACCTTCTCGAGGGCAATTAGGGATGGGCAATAAATGCTGGCCCAGCCAGCGACGCCCACAGCCCATAAATGAATAAAAGAAGCACACCATTATGGGCACAACATGATTCTATTTGTACGACCCACGCAGGCATGTAATTTGTCTATAATGGCTAGGAGCTACTTTCTATTTCTAAAGTTATACAATTATATGAGCTGCTCAAAGTTTTGCATCAGCTCAGTTCATGACCTATTGCTATTTTGATGCATTTTGGTAGGAAGAACATGGACAGACAATATAAAATAAGGAGTGAAATTTTGAAGGGGAATTTTGCAGGCACAGAAAGCCTTGGGTGTATATGCCCATAGATCATTGAAGGTGGCAGGACAGTTAGAGAGAGCAGTTAATAAAACATAAAGCATCCTGGGCTTTAATAGGGGCTTAGAGTACAAGAGCAGGAAGGTTATGCTGAATTTATATAAGACACTCATTTGACCTCAGCTGGAATGTTGTGTACGGTTCTGGGCACCATATTGTAGGAAGGATGTGAACACATTGGAGAGAGTGCAGAAAAGGTTTACATGAATGGTTTTAGAGTTGAGAAACTTCAGCTATGAGGATAGATTGGAGAGGTTGGGACTATTCTCCTTGGAGAGAAGGCGGCTGAGAGGAGATTTGGTAGAGATGTTCAAAACCATGAGGGGGCTGGACAGAGTAGATAGGAAGAAACTGTTCCCACTTGTAAAAGATCAAGAACGAGAGGGCACAGATTTAGTGATTTTCAAAAGAAGCAAGTGTGATGTGAGAAAAAGCTTTTTCACACAACGAGTGGTTCGGGCCTAGAATGCACTGCTTGGAAGTGTGGTGGAGGCAGGTTCAATCGAGGCATTCAAGAAAACATTGTTTCTATTCAAATAATCATCTAATGTGCAAGGGTATGGGGAAAAGGCAGGACATGGGACCAGGTCATAATGTTCATTTGGAGAGCCGGTGAAGTCATGATGGGCCGAATAGCCTCCTTCTATGCTGCTAAGATTCTGTGATTCCACTCTGAGTTTTAAAAATATTGGAGCATGTTTCTCTGTCCACATGTCTGTGTTCAATTGTTGTTTTGTATTTCTTTCACAAGCTACCTTGTTGACAGAGCATACTTGGTGTATTTTTTGGTTTCTACTAACTGTACAGAAAGGGCTAAGGACCTTCAAGAATTTCAATGTGCAAGAGAAGTTTAATTGTGATCTACCAAGCACTTATTTCACACTTTAATGATTTTTCTTTTTATGTTTTAGGACTAATGGCAACAAAGTGACCAATTATGGCTCTAATGATTCCACCAGTGAAGCTAAAATGGTTAGAGCATCTCAATAGCTCTTGGATTACAGAGGACAGCGAATCCATTGCCACAAGAGAAGGTGTTTCTATTTTGTACAGCAAGCTAGTTAGCAGTAAAGAGGTGGTACCACTACCACAGCAGGTGCTCTGCCTTAAGGGACCCCAGTTACCAGATTTTGAACGTGAGTCCCTCTCCAGCGATGAACAAGAACACTATCTGGATGCTCTCCTTAGTAGCCAGCTGGCTCTGGCGAAGATGGTTTGCTCCGATTCCCCATTTGCAGCATCCCTTCGGAAGCGCTTGTTGGTGTTACAGCGTGTTTTTTATGCTCTTTCCAACAAATACCATGATAAAGGTAAAGTCAAACAGCAGCAGCATTCACCTGAAAGCAGTTCTGGAGCAACAGACATCCATTCTGTCAGTGAACGTCCAAGATCTAGTACAGATGCTCTAATAGAGATGGGAGTTCGGACTGGATTAAGTTTATTGTTTGCATTATTACGACAGAGCTGGCTGGTGCCTTCCACAGTACCAGGATTGAACCTCTGTAATGATGTTATCCATACAGCAATAGATGTGATAAGCTCATTGCCACCATTATCTTTAGCAAATGAAAGTAAAATTCCAGCAATGGGACTGGACTGCTTGTCCCAAGTGACGACATTCCTGAAAGGAGTCACGATGCCAAACTCGGGAGCAGACATTTTGGGACGGAGATTAGCTTCAGAGTTACTGCTTGGACTTGCAGCCCAGCGTGGTTCGCTACGGTACCTTCTGGAATGGATAGAAATGGCTTTGGCTGCATCGGCTGTAGTTAGCACCATGGAAAAAACGAAACTGTCCATGAGCCGAGAAGGAATGATCAGTCACGACTGTTTCATGAACATTCTTATACAAATGAGACGTTCTTTGGTATGTATCTGGAATCTGGTTTATATCAGATAAGCCAATCTATTTGCCTCCTCTAAACTTAAAATTTATAAATTATCAAATGATTTTGATTCTTAAACTTGAAACCCATTTTGCATGAAGAAATTGTGTATAAAATGTATTTTTGCTTGACTTGGAGGAATACATTTCTTTTGAATATTGTGCTTCCTGTAAGATCAAATTTGCTGTCCAATTAATAAGCTTGTCACAATGAATATACAATAATGCTGTTGAGCCACTTGCATTAAGATTCAAACCAAGCGCTTTAACCTTGTAGGTTTTAAATAGGTTATAAATCCAGCTGTGGAGTGCATAATATTGTATGGTAATGGAGTAGATGATCCAAACAAAAACTCGTTTCGGATAAGGTGGCCATCATCATGAAGCAACAAGGACCTTATTTCGGTGCAGGGACACTTGGTCGATATCAGGAAGGTACATCAGGTATAGGAGGAAGTCAGAGATGGTCGCTGTGATGTACCTTATTTGTCAGATGTGATAGAAAGTACTGTGGCAGGATGTTTCAGTGAACAAAACAGCTTTGATATAGAAAACGTTGTTACAGACCAGTCATCCTAACATCAATAATGCACAAGTTGCGAAAGGTGATGCATGATAAAATTAAGAAGTTAATTAAGAACAGCTAGCATGGATTTGTAAAAGCTGAGACGTGCCTGGCATTTAATGGACTGCTGTGAGAAAATAGTGTGCTAAAGAAGAATTTGCTTGCTGTGTATGTGAATTCTCAAAATGAAGTGCTACATACGAAGCTTGTCAAGAACATTAAGGCATTTTGTGTTAAAAGATAGTTCATTAACTAATCAAGAGAGTTATGGTTCATGGACGATTTTTGGAATGGAGGAATGTAAAGAGTGGCATCCGTACAGAACAGAAGTTCTGTTCCAGCTGTCAAGTCTGTAGCAGCTCTTTGAAGGTGCAATCTAATTGGTCCTACTCCCTGCTCTTTCCCCATAATCCTGCAATTTTCTTAATTATGATAAGGTTATCAAAGGTTACGAAACACAAGAGCTCATGGAGCAGGTAGTAGCATTAGCATGGATAGAAGATTGGTTAGCTAACAGGAAGCAGAAAATAGGGATAAATGGGTCTAGTACAGAGGGACCTGGATGCACTTGGTATATGAATCACAAAAAGTTAGTATGCAGGTACAGCAAGTGATCAGGAAAGTAAATTGAATGTTGGTGGTTATCGCGAGGGGAATTGGGTATAAAAATAGGGAAATGTTGCTACAGTATGCAGAGGAGGTTTACCAGAATGGTTCTATGGATAAGGGATTTTAGCCACATGGTTAGCTTGGAGAAGCAGGGATTGTTCTCAATGGATCAAAGAAGATTGAGGGGCGATTTGATAGAGGTATATAAGATCATGATGAGCTTAGATAAGGTAGACAAGAAAAGCTGTTTTCTTTAACTGATGGTACAAGGACTGGGGAACAGATATAAGGTTTTGGGGAAGAGATACAGGATGATGTGAGGCAGAAATGTTTTATTCAGCAAGTGGTAATGACTTGCTGCCTGTGAGGGTGGTGGAAGCAGTGATGATCAATGATTTCAAAAGGAAACTAGATGGACTCTTAAGGGAAAAAACTTGCAGGGCTACAGGGTTAGCGTAGGGGGAAATGGGACTTACTGGATTGCTCTTCAGAGAGCTGATGTGGGGTCGGTGGTCTGTGCTGTAATGACTCTGCACTTAATGACAGACTACAACTGGGTATGCTAGATGAAGTGAATGTAAATTATTTCTAGGATTGATTGTGCACTTCAAGGTTATGCTTAAAACTCCCTGTTCTCTTATCTGTGTCCTTCTAAGGTACTGGAATTGTGTAGAGGAGTCATCGGCCATGGTTGCAGCAAATAATTAGGTCGCCCAGGAGATGCCATTCAACCTTTCACCCTCCCAATAAATAAGAAACGTGATTAAGAATGAAAATTTTGAGGGCTTCCTGAGAAATAACCATTCATCTGCACAACTTTGGGGAGGATGGTTGCATGATCAATGGATCAGATCCAAGCTCTGCAGTCCTGCCACATCCAGTTGTGAATGGTGGTGGACAATTAACTTACTGGAGGAGGAGACTTGACAAATATCCCCATCCTCAATGATGGGGGAGCCCAGCATATCAATGCAAAAGTCGAGGCTGAAGCATTTACTACAATCTTCAGCCAGAAGTGCGGAGTTGATGATCCACCTCACCTGCCTCCTGAGGTACCCAGTATCTCAGATGCCAGTCTTCAGCCAATTCTATTCACTCGTGATATCAAAAAATGGCTGAAGATGCTAGATACTGTAAAGGCTAGATTCTCTCCACTTCCTAGGTGGCTTCT
The DNA here is from genome assembly GCF_964194155.1 of Cetorhinus maximus. Classification (NCBI taxonomy): domain Eukaryota; kingdom Metazoa; phylum Chordata; class Chondrichthyes; order Lamniformes; family Cetorhinidae; genus Cetorhinus; species Cetorhinus maximus. Next base: position 16,552,697 of record NC_135908.1, on the reverse strand, counting down.
TGGTGACTTTAATCAGCAACTGCATCAATGCCTTGTAAGATGCACAGCCCTTAGCCGCAGCTGCCACCTCAGCATTCCGCTCAACTTCGGCCAACTCAAATCAACATTCCGGCAATAGTACTGAAAACTTGTGCTGCAGAACTTGTCACGCCCCTAGCCAAGCTGTTCCAGTACAGCTACAATACTGGCATCTACCCAGTAATATGTAAGATTGCCCACATATGTCCTGTACACACACAGCAGGACAAATTCAACCTGGCCACTTACCACCCCATCAGTCTACTCTCGATCATCAGTAAAGTTATGGAAGGGGCCAAAAAACAATTGCTATCAAGTGGCACTTGCTTAGCAATAACCTGCTCACTGATGCTTAGTTTTGGTTCCAACAGGGCCACTCGGCTCCTGACCTCATTACAGCCTTGGTTCAAACATGGACAAAAGAACTGAACTCCTCAGGTGAGGTGAGAGTAACTGCCCTTGACATCAAGGTAGCATTTGACTGTGTGTGGCATCAGGAGCACTAACAAAACTAGAATCAATGGGAATCAGGAGGAAAACTCTCCACTGGTTGGAGTCATACTAAGTACAAAGGAAGGTTGTGGTTGTTGGAGGTCAGTCATATCAGCTCCAGGACATCACTGCAAGAATTCCTCGGGGTTGTATCCTTGGCCCAACTATCTTTAGCTGCATCATCCAATGACTTTCCTTCCATCATAAGGTCATAAGTGTGGGGATGTTTGCAATGTTCAGTACCATTCACGGCGACTCAGACACTGAAGCAGTCCATGTCCAAATGTAGCAAGACCTGGACAATATATCCAGGCTTGGGCTGACGGTGGCATGAATGTTACTTGCCACTTAAGTGCCAGGCAATGACCATCTCCAATCTAACCATTGCCCCTTGACATTCAATGGCATTACCATCATTGAATCCCACACTATCAACATCCTTGGGGGTTACCATTGACCAGAAACTGAACTGGACTAGCCATATAAATACTGTGGCTACAAGAGCAGGTCAGAGGCTAGGAATCCTGCGGCAAGTAATTCGCCTCCTGATTCTCTAAAGCCTGTCCAGCACCTACAGGGCACAAGCCAGGAGTGTGATGGAATACTCTCCACTTGCCTGGATGACTACAACTCCAACAATACTCAACAAGTTGACATCATCCAGGACAAAGCAGCCTGCTTGATAGGCACTCCTTCCACAAACATTCACTCCCTCCCTCCACCACCAATGCACAGTGGTATTGTGTACCATCTACAATGTGCACTGCAGGAACTCACCAAGACTCCTTAGCATCTTCCAATCCCACAACCACTATATCTACAAGAACAAGGGCAGCAGGCAAATGGGAACACCACCACTTGGTAGTTCCCTTCCAAGCCACTCACCATCCTGACTTGGAACTATATCGCTATTCTGTCGCTGGGTCAAAATCCTGGAACTCCCTCCCTAACAGCACTGTGGGTGTACCTACACCACATGGACTGTAGCGGTTCAAGTAGGCAGCTCACCACCACCTTCTCAAGAGCAATTAGGGATGGGCAATAAATGCTGGCCTGGCCAGTGACACCCACATCCCATGAATGATAATAAAAGCCCACTTTCATACAGTAATGAGTGTTTCCTGTTAAAGTACTTGTAAAGGTGCATAAATGATTATATATGTGCAGTTCATCATTTTCTGTACTCTGGGGAGGGCATGCTTGTGGAAAATATGCATCTGTTTTGATCTGCAACTCCATGGTTAAGTAAAGGCAGGTGTTTGAAGCAAATTAGGAACCTTTTTTTTTAAATGCAGTTGTTCATGGCATTCAAGCTGACCTGAGAGAGAGAGTTCCTGTGTATATCTGTAGAGATGCTCTGGTACAAAGATTGATTACCATTGAGAGTTGGATGGTGGATTGTACCTGTTAGTGCAGTTTAATTGGCAGTAATCAGTGAGTCTCCGTCATAATCCAAGCACTGCTCTTTCCTGATGCTTGGGTAGCCTCCTCCACTGTGGTACTTGTTAGGTGCATGAGGACTCTTCCCATGTCCTCTAATCAATCCTGCTTTCTCCAAGATGTTTGTACAACATTTTCCTGTGCCTACAATAACTTTCAGAGTGTTATTCTGTGTGTTTGTCTGGTTCTTTGATCAAATTCTCTTGGTTATCTCCACTACTCTGGCACCAGCTTTTTTTGTGACCTTTTTATAGGTGAAATGTATGTTGGCAATCTAAAGTTGAGCGGTTTTACCTTGTCTGTTTTCTTTTAATGACACAAACTGATGAAGTGCAACTTGCCTGTAGACTGTCCTGTTATGTTACTCTGGCTCACGTAGGGGAGGGGGGAATTTTTCTTAAAACTGTTTAAAAGCATCTGATCCACTGTGTTCTTTTACCTTTTTGCTTGCACTCTGCACCCTGTCATCATGTTTTATAATATGGGATTCTCATTCTAAATTCCTCTCTCTGGCTTCTTTGCTGTTCACCTTGAAGTACCTGTACATGTTCTTTACCCCCTCCCCAAACCCAGCCCATCACCCCTTCGCCTGAAGTCACCTCTTTTGCTCTTAGTCGCATTGTTTATGCTGCTCTCCTCCCTTTAAAAAGTCTATGGATGTTCCTTTCCATGAATGGCACTTTTTTTTATGCTGCTGTTTCACTTGTCTGAGTGCATTGATCTCTTATGGCCACTTCTAATTTGCTGTTCAGGCACTAACTATGTTAACTTTCATTTGACATTTTTTATTAATTGTGCAAACTTTGATTTTCACAGGGTTCATCAGCTGATAGGAGTCAGTGGCGAGAACCCACTAGGACACCTGATGGCCTGTGCTCATTGTATGAGGCAGCTCTGTGCCTCTTTGAAGAGGTGTGTAAGATACCTCTGCTACGCAATACATTGATTTTGATTTTTCTTAGATTCTTTTTTGAAAATAACTCTATTGAAGGATTTTAATGCTTAATTGATGTTTAATGCTCATTGACTAGAAAGAAACTTGCATTTTTATAAAGCACTTTCCCACGTCATCAAGGCACTGTACATCCATTGAATTACTTTTGAAGGATAGACTCTGTTATACAGGCATACTAGTTTGGAAATAAGATATAAGTAGTTTTTCTTTAATGGAATATAGGTGTCACTGGCAAGGTCAGGATTTGTTGCCCATCCTTAATTGCCCAAGACAGTTAAAGGGGTAAGAGTCATGAGTGTTTTTAATATCGGGGTTGGCCTTGTGTTTGTATGCTGTTGGTAATTTGGAGCTATCAAGCTTGAAATTGATGACTTTCTTTGGTTTTTTTGGTTCATAGGTTTGTCGAATGGCTTCAGACTACTCAAGGACGTGTGCAAGCCCTGACAGTTTACAGAGTGGTGATGCTCCTGTGGTGTCAGAGACATGTGAAGTGTATGTTTGGGGTAGCAACAGCAGTCATCAGCTGGTTGAGGGAACACAGGAAAAAATTCTGCAGCCAAAATTAGCTTCAAGTTTTGCTGATGCTCAGACTGTAAGTAGGATATTTATATATTTTCCACTCTGCTTTCCTAACTTACAAATATTTTTATAATGGGTATTCTTTGTAAAACTGTGATGGAACTGTAGCAGCTGGCAATAGATATAGCTACTGTTTCTTCTACGGGGATTAGTGAACTTTAACCACATTGCAAACGTTTTAGTGTTTAGGATATTGTCTCAGGCAGGGGGGAGTGGGTGGGAGTGGAAACCATTATGAACAAATATGTAGGAATATTTCACAAACCAATGATATTTTGTAAGTTTGATTTTAATTTTTAATTCTGATTGTTTTGTGACAACACATCCAGGGAAAGATTCATCATCCCCTTTTGAAATGTAACCTGAATGTCTGTCAATGTTAACTTAATAAATCGAACTATGGTGATTATGATGCGTTATGGATGCATGTGTTCAGAAAAGACCGGTGTATTGAATATGGTGCTTATTGCATATAAAATGTTCCTTGTTGCAGATCACTCACCATTTACATGGAAATTCAGTTGTCCTAGTGAAGTGTTTTTTCATGTTTACTAATTTGTGTATTTGTCCTTCGTAGCAATGTTTTGGTAAAATATTTAGTAGTGTTGCTGAGAGGACGCATAGAATGCTAAGAGCTGTTTTTTGAAGTAGCAGCGTACATGAGAGTAATGAGAAGGACAACAAAATAAACTGCTGACTCAAGATGGTCAGCTTGGAAGAGAGATATTCAGACAGATGGAAAGTATCTGAAAGGAATTGTAATGTAATTCATTTTGGATTGTCGATTTAAGTTGACACATGAGGGACAATAGAAATGAGAAATAAAAGCACAAAAAAATTGAGGTAATCGGTGATCTTAAAATATATGGAATGGAATACAAAGACTGATCTGAGTTGTCTTTGTTGCGGAGTGTAATGGTAGATGAGGCCCAGCAAGGGAGCTGCTATTTAAGTGGATTTGCAGAAATCCTATTTAAGTGGCGGCTCAACAAATCCATTTAATAGTAGAAGAGAGACATTCTGATATCATGCTGACTAATAAAGCATTCACAGGAAATTATTAAAATCCATAACATTTGGCTTTGTGGTTAACACTCGTATTATTAATACTCGCAATAACAAGCCAAGGGATAAAACAACACCTCAGATGTGCAGGAGCTTAGAACAGGATTGAAAAAGACTTGCATTTATTTAGCATTTTTGATGACCTCAGGTCTTCCCAAACTGCATTTAAGTGAGGAGTAGAAACAGGCAGTTCATTATTTGAACCTCGTCCTTTCCAGTCCCCTGAAGAGTACAGTATTTTCTGTGTTAAGTTTGCCATAGAATTAGGTGTTTGTCTTTGTCACAGATGTTAGCAGAAGAGTAATTTGGTGCCTGATAATTATGATTGGTTAACTTTTACTCTGGAGAAATAACATGTTTGTGACTTGATTGCTTACTATTTGGGAAGCTCAGTTTTATTTGATAGAACCATTGAATGCAATCGTTTAAGTGTTGTATCTTTAAATCCAATGCCTGTGTTGTGATTGTTGCCGTGTTTCATGGATTTTTGTTTTCTTTCCCACTTAGATTGAAGCTGGACAGTATTGCACATTTGTCATTTCATCTGATGGATCAGTAAGAGCCTGTGGCAAGGGCAGTTATGGAAGGCTTGGTCTAGGTGATTCAAATAACCAATCCACCTTGAAAAAGTTAACTTTTGAGCCACATCGTGCTATCAAAAAAATCTCTTCCTCAAAAGGATCTGATGGACATACTCTAGCATTTACGACAGAGGGAGAAGTTTTCAGCTGGGGTGATGGTGACTATGGAAAACTTGGGCATGGAAATAGTTCAACACAGAAATATCCCAAACTTATTCAGGGACCTTTGCAGGGGAAAGTAAGTGGTCAGTGCTTAAATTCTAAGAATTATAATTTTGTTTAGCTCTTGATTGGTAAACTCTCGTCCTTTTTATTGTTTTATATTTCTGAAGTGAAGAACTTGATTCAGCACAACCTTTTTATCCTCAACCTCTTTTGTAGTGGTGAAAATTGGAAGAGCTGTAATAAATAATAATTATAAATCAAAATGAAATACTTGTGCTCTGTGGTTGCTCGTAATGACATGAGTTTCTACCTGTCCTTTTTAAAGGCCGTTGTATGTGTCTCTGCTGGCTATAGACACAGTGCAGCCGTTACAGAAGATGGTGAATTGTACACCTGGGGTGAAGGAGACTTTGGGAGGTTAGGTAAGATAAATTTTTGAACTTGCTTGGCAATGTATACCTAATGCTGGGTTGTATACTAAGATTGGACAAAACTGTGTGACAAAACTGTCTCCAGCTGAACAAAAAAATCTGTCTGTTTTTACATAGTGAAGGAGTGAGCATAAGAATTAATCAACTGAGCAAATAAGCCTAACTGAGGTAGAAAAAAACCGTGCTGATGTAGTTTGAATGTTTTAAATTGCTTGTACCTAAATCGTCCTCCAATGTTCCAATGGAAGGAAGGGTGTCCTGGTACATAATCACAAAAAAGTTAGTGTGTAGATACAGTAAGTGGTTAGGAAGGCAAATGGAATGTTGTTGGTTAATACAAGGGGAATGGAATATAAAAGTGTGGATAGTTTGCTACGGTTGTACACATTGGTGAGACCACATCTGGACTACTGTTTACAGTTTTGCTCTGCTTATTTAAGGAAGGATATAATTGCATTAGAAGCAGTTCAGAAAAGGTTCACTTAACTTTCCTCATCCCAGGAACCAGTCATCTTATGAGGAAAATTTGGATGGGTCGGACTGATATCTATTGTAGTTTAGAAGAATGAGAGGTGACCTTATTGAAACACACAAGATCCTGAGGGGAATTGACAAGGGAGTATGTTGAAAGGATGTATTCCCTTGTGGGAGAGACCAGAACTAGGGGACACAGCTTTAAAAATAAGGGATCCCCCATTTAAGACAGATGAGGAGAAATATTTTGAGTCCTGAGCCTGTGGAACTCTCTTCCTCAGAGAGGGGTAGAGGCAGGGGCATTGGATATTTTAAAGGCAGAGGTAGATAGGTTCTTGACTAACAAGGGAGTCGAAGGCAAAAACAAAAAGCGCTGGAAAAACTCAGCAGGTCTGACAGCATCTGTGGAGAGAAAGACAGAGTTAACGTTTTGAGCCCGTATGACTCTTCTTCAGAAGAAGGACTCGAGGACTCTGTCTCTCTCTCTCCACAGATGCTGTCAGACCTGATGAGTTTTTCTAGCACTTTTTGTTTTTTATTTCAGATTTCCAGCATCCGCAGCACTTTGCCTTTATTATAAGGGAGTTGAAGGGTTTTTTTAAAAAAGATTTGTTTATGGGATGTGGGCATTGCTGGCCAGGCCAGCATTATTACCCACCCCTAGTTCAGAGGGCATTTAAGAGGCAACCACATTGTTGTGGGTCTGGAGTCACATGTCAAACATGGCAGATTTCCTTCCCTACAGGACATTAGTGAACCAGATGCATTTTTACAACAATCAACAATGCTTTCATGGTATTGGGAGGCGTAGGCCACAATCAAATCAACCATGATCTTATTAAATGGCAGAGTGGGCTTGAGGAGCCGAATGGCCTTGTCCTAATTCATATGTCTTCATGGTTAAACCTTGAAACATAAATGGGTTAGCATCCCTAGATAAAGGATTGAGGAATTTGATATATGCAGATGTCTTTGTGCGATAGCAACACTGACTAATTATTGAAGTTGCTTTCTTGGTAAATATTTTAATTTGGCCTGATGTGGCCTTGTTTCATTTTTGTTAACTGAACTGGAAGTAGTGACATTTTTTTAAAAATGTAATTCCAAATTCAAGCACTTTAATCTGAATCATGTGCTTAATCCTTAATTATCCAGATATCTTTAAATGCTCACTTTCTAAAAGTTTTCCCTTAGTTAATGTTAGGCTAACTACTGTGCAGTCACCGGGTTTGTCCTTTCCTCCATGCTTGAATGGAGGTTTTACGTTAGCTACCCTCCCTGCTACACTAGCATAATTTACATAATTGCGGAAGACTGTATTTGCGGTCAGGGCCTTTTTTCTTCTGCCTGCCTTCAGTTACTGCAAGTGCTGGGTGATATCTATCTGACTTCTGTTTTTTCCAGAAGCAACCTTTTTCTGCAGTTAAATCTAATTGTTCTATGTTCTTCTCTAGTACTCCTATATTCTCATTTTCACCATCATTAGTAAGAATGGAGACTTATTGCAAAGGCACAATTCCCTGGAGTTCCTTTGGTTGTAAAACTACTCAGTAACCATAATGAGCAGGTTAAGGATATGTTTTTCACAGGGTTGATTTTGTTTTGTTTGCGGAATGTATTTTAAGGAGAGGGAGGAAATCTGGATGTAGATTGTCATTTGCAAGGTCTCTTTCTTTTTGCCTCTCTAATGTCATGCCATGCTTGCAACTCGTGTGATAATATTGAACAAACTGAGAATTGTTACTAATGATTTATTGAATCAGTGAATTATTGTCCTAACCTATGGCATTTCATTGAGAAGAATCCTATTATATTGTTTGTTTTTCATTTAAGTTGCACACCTTTGGTCTGTTTATCCTTTTGGGCTTATAATTACTGCTTTATTTATTTTATTTGCTAATTCTTTTAGTCTTGCGTAGATAAATAATCACGATCCCAGTAAGGAAAGTAACTGGACTTTTACACTTTCACAGTAATTGTATGGATTATCTAACCTGCCTAATTTGCTTCATACGCACCCTGTATTTCAATCTATTTCCTTTCTGCGGCAATTATCGAATTACCCAGTTGTCTTGGAAATCTTCAGCACAGCTGGACACACATTCCCTCCAGAATCCTATCTATTTATCTAGTTCCAGTTTTCTAGTTAAGTAGCTGTTACAAAGGAATTTTTTCCTTTTACGTTAGTCCATGTCATCACCTACAGTAGAATTTGGCCCATGGATTCTATGCTTGTTTCACAGGTTTAACTGAAATAATGGATTCTGGTGCTTGTATGAAATGTTTGACTATAAAATTTCACTTATTGAGACTATCTACTGGAACAGAGGTTGCTGTTGATGTCTTACTAACTCTAGACCACAGATTGTGTTGACTGAAACTGAAATTCATCAGATGATAAATTTCCTTCCTCAAAAGTTTTGAACTTTGTCACGTAGTCATATGATACTACAGGATTCTTGTGCAGTATTTAAGGGAGGAATTTTAAGAAAATAAAGCAGTACTGTTCGTGATCTGCCTCGTTTGAGGCAATTGGGTGTTGTACATATTTGAAGGATGACTCAAGGCTTCATGAATACAGTTTTCACAGTGTATTAATGCAAGTTCTTGAATGTTGTCTATCTGTCATGTTCTATCTTTACCTTAAGCAAAAACTTTATTTTTATCTGAACAATTTTGTTCTTCTCTAGTTTCCTATGCTCTTCTCTCCAACCTCCCATATATGACCTGCTCCAAAATGATGCTTGAAGTAATGTCTTTTCTTTAAAACCCTGCCTATGTAGTTGATGAATTTTACAACTGTGTTCCATTCACCAATCATGGATATTTCTATGACTTATTTTGCATGTACAGACAGAATATTCCAAATCTGCTCAAGACAACAACCTCTTGCTCCTGAATTAAGGCCAGCTTTTTGGAGCCTGGAATAGAATGCAAGGCCAGAGCTTCCATCCAAATGGATTGTAGTTCACTCAACTGTGGTGCAGATAAATGTCCTCACCCTTTCCTATCTCTGATGCCCTAAGACTTGCAAACCTCCAGGACTTCTGTGTTCCTCCAACTCTGGCTTCTTGTGCATTCCCCCACCTTTCCTATCTTTCACCTCATGATTGGTGTTCTTGTCTTCAACTGTCAAGGCTTAAGCTTTTTATTTCCTTCCCTTAACCTCTCCAGCTCTCTACTTCTGTCTCCTTTTAAGATGTTAATTAAAACCTATCTCTTTGTCCAAGCTTTCAGACAACCAGCCTAAAGCTCCTCCTTTGGTTCATCATCAGTGTTAGTCTGATAGATACACTATAAATGCAAGTTATTGTTGTAATGTAGCCTTGCATGCTCTGTTGATGACTCCTCACTTGCATGAGCAGATTGCAGAATTAGTGCAACAAACTGGAGTTAATGCGTTTCGAACAAGGTTGCAGTCTTCAGACCATGAATCAAGTTCTTTGGGACTCAAAAGGGAAATGCTTTTTGAACAAGTTTAGGAGATTAGATTTTGATTTAGGTGATTCATTTTGGCAGGAAGAATATGGTGAAACAGTATAAAGTAAATGGAGAAACTCTAAAGGGGGACCTCGGTGTATTTGTACATAAGCTATTGAAGATGGTAGGGCATGTTAAGAGACCAGTTAATAAAGCATATAGTATCTTAGGCTTTATTAATAGAGGCAATGAGTACAAGAGTAAGGTCATGTTGAGCTAGTATAAGGCACTAGTTAGGCCTCAACTGGAATACTGTGTCCAGTTCTGGGCACCCTACTTGGGGAAGGATGTGCAGGCACTGGAGAGAGTTCAGAGGAGATTTACAAGAATGATTCCAGGGATATAGAACAATAGCTATGGGGATAGATTGGATAGGTTGGGACTGTTTTTCTTGGAGAAAAGAAAGCTGAGAGAAGACTTGGTACAGGTATTCAAGATCCTGAGAGGTATGGATGGACAGGGTAAATAGTGAGAAATTGTTCCCACTCAAGAGCACGTCAAGAACTAGAGGATACAAATTCAGAATAATTGGCAAAAGGAGTAATTGTGATGTGAGGACATTTTTTTTTGCTCCGAGCGTGGTTTGAGTTTGGAATGAACTTCTGAGAGAGTGGTGGAGGCACTTGCAGATGCAAGTGAGAAGTCATCAGCAGAGCATGCGAGGCTACATCACAACGATAACTTGCATTTATACAGTGTCTTCAAGGCACTTCACAGAAGCATAATCAGACTAACATTTACAGTGAACTAAAGAAGGTGGTGACTGAAAGCTTGATCGAAGAAATAGGAACATCTTAAAAGGAGAGAGTAGTAGAGAGCTGGAAAGATTAAAGGAAGAAAGTCCAGAGCTTAGGACTTTGACAACTGAAAGCAAGGCCTTTAGGAAACGAAAGACTGAGGATTCACAATAGGTTACATTTGGAGGACTGCAATATGGATAATACAGAGAGACTGTATATTCGAGGATTCAAAGACTGAACCCATTTGGCTGGAGTTAAGGAACAGAAACTGAGCTGTTAGATTGCTGGGTGTTCAATATAGACCCCAAATAGCAAGGAGATAGAGAAGCAAATATAAAGGCAAATTTCAGAGAAATGTAAGTGTAATCAAGCAGTAATAGTGGAAGACTTCAATTACCCTAATATGGAATCATAGAAACTTGCAGCACAGATGGAGGCCATTTGGTCCGTCATGCCTGTGCTGCCTCTTTGAAAGAGCAGTCATGCTTAGTCCCATGTCCCTGCTTTTTGCCTCTAACCCTGTAAGTTCCTCACCCTCAAGTATCTGTCCAACTTCCTTTCAAAATTATTGATGGAATCGTCTTCCACCACCCTACCAGGTAGAGTGATCCAGATCCTAAGCAACTGTGAATGAAAACATTTCTCTTTATCTCTCTTCTAGATCTTTTGCCAATAATTTTGAATCTGTGACCTCCAGGGATTGATCCACTCACCAGAAGAAATCATTTTTCCCTATCTTCTTCATTAAAACCTCTCATCATCTTAAACATCTCATTGGTCTCAGGAAATCGAGGGATGTGGAAAGTGGGTGGGAAAGTGGAGCTGAAGCCCAAGATCAGCCATGATCTTATTGAATGGTGGAGCAGGCTCGATGGGCTCTATGGTCTTCTCCTGCTCCTATCTCATGTCCTTCTTTGGCCAAGAAGAAGCCTAACTTTTCCAACCTCTTCTCATATCTGATACCCCTCATCTGTTGTAATTTACTGGTAAACCACCTCTGTACCTTTTCTAATCCCTTTAGACCTTTCCTGAAGTGTGGTGCCCAGAATTGTCCGCAACACTCCAGCTAAGGCCTAACCAAAGTTCTAGATGATCTCTGCTTTTATATGCTTATTTATAATTCCAAGAAATATGCATTTTTTTAAACCACCTTACAAATTCCCATGCTACATTTTTAAGAATTTGTGTATATGTACTGCAAAGTCTCTGTTGATCTACACTTGTCAAAATTGTGCCAGTTATTGTATGCTACATTTCTATATTAGTCCTTCCAAAGCGCATCACTTCATACTTCTCCACACTGAAAGATAGGGCATCCAAAGCCAGAGTTCACTGCATGATGAAGGAAATAGTGGTTAAAATAAAATAGATGACAGTGGCTTATGACAAATGACAGGTACAGAATAGAGTAGAAAACTAGGCAAAAAACAGAGGGTGCAGGGAAATTGACAAAGAACACATTAAAGGAAGAATGAGAAGAGATTAGATAACCTAAAAGGGAACACCGAAATCTTTATAAACCTAGAAAAAGTAAAACGATGTGGTGTGGCTGACGAGGGATAAAAAGGAAAATCTGCTTGTGGTGATATGGGGTATAACTGAGGTACTGAAAGTACATTTGTATCTCCACAAAAGAAGAGGACAAAGTTAATACTGCAATGGCGGGGGGTGTGTAGTAGAAATACGAGATAGAATAAAAGTAGAAAGATGTGCTAAGTAAGTTGGTATCACTCAAAGTTAACAAGTCACCCATTCATAGGAACCAGAGTAGGCTGTTAAGCCTCTCAAACCTGTTTCACCATTCATTTAGATTGTGGTTGACCTGTGACCCAATTCTGCATCCCTGCCTTTTGTCCCATATCCCTTAGTACTTTTTTGCCCAATTTACCCTATCTGTTCTTGTTTAATATCTGGAAAACTTCAATCGGATCACCCTTAACCTTCTAAATCTCAGGGAATAAAAACCTAGTTTTTGTGATCCCTCCATGTAATTTAACCCTTGGAGTCCAAGCATCATTCTGGTAAACCTATGCTGCACTTCCTCCAGGAGCAATATATCCTTAAGGTTTGGCGCCCAGCACTGCTCACAGTACTCCAGGCGGTCTAAACACAACTTTATATAGCCTTAGCATGACTTGTACCCGCTTGTACTCTAAACATAAAGGCCAGCATCATTAGCCTTTTTGCTTATTTCCTGTACCTGTTCATGATGTTTTAATGATCTATATACCAAAACTCTCCAGTCTCTGTGGACCTCCACTGTTTCTAGCTTTTCATCATTTAGAAAGTACCATGTTCTGTTTTTTTAGGTCCAAAATGGATGACTTCACATTTACCTATTTTGAAAATCATTTTCCACAGTCTTCCCCATTCTCTTGCATTTACATTGCTTTCAATACTATTGTATCATTGGCAAATTTGGATATGTGGAAATTGCATCATCCAAGCTATTAATTAATATAGTGAATAGTTGAGGCCTCAGCATAGGTCCGAACACTACTAGCCACATATGCCAATTAGAGTACTTGTCCATTCTCCTTACTCTGTCTCCTGCTGCTCAGCCATTTTCCTATGCAAATCAATAATGTATCTTCAATTCCATGAGCTTCAACTTTAGCTAGCAGTCTTTTATGAGGGACTTTTATCAAATGCCCCCTGGAGGTCTCTATAAATAACATTCATAGACATTCCTCTGTCCTTCACTTTTTAGTCAATTCAAAAAAAGTTAGATCCAGATGCAATGCATCTTTGGTTGCTGAGGGAAATTAGGCTGGAGAAAAGACATCAAATATGGCCAAAATGCTAAATTTGCAGCATATTGGCCAATCCACTTGCTACCGTGCAGAAAAAAGGAAGGAAAATTTCTTACATTTTGTTCAAAGTACTCCTCCATTTTATAGAAGCTGATAACAGTGTGAACAAAACATGTTTCTTACCAGAATATAGACCTTTTGAGTAAACATTCCTCTCTAATGAGTTAGCCTGGAGCTGAGGGATACAGAATTTGGATATCAGTGGAGACTGGAAACAATCCGAATATGTTCTCCACTACTTAACTGGAACAAACTGGTAGTGAAACTTAGCAACAGGACTCTTGGTACAGCAACAAGTTATTGATTCAATTTCAGTGTAAACAGCCGCTTGTACTGACTTTTTTTTCACTAACCAGTAGTTGTCTGGCTTGGAGTGATATTGGTTTCTACGATCTGTTAGTTTGCAGTAATCGCTTCCCAATTTCTCTGCTATTTGGTGTATGTTTGTATGGATAGGAGAATGGGATACCTTTGTCTGTCCCCACCTTGTAATTTAAAATCTGTACTTGTATGGAAGTAACATCGGTACTAATACTGGGCATCTTTGGTATTTGACTGCACCTTTGCCCTAGTGATAAGACCGTCATTGTTTACTGTTTTTTGTGAAGTAGTTTCTCAGTGTTGTTGAACATTAACAAAAAGAGCAGACTGACAGCTCATTTCCCCTTCCCCAGCCATTGATGAAACTATGAATGCTATTGGCGTTTTTTTTTTCTCAGTCAATCTAGAAATCATTTGCATCTTTTAAGATTTGCCTTTTGGGCAATGTTCTGCTTAAACTGACTGAAGCAAATTTTGAGCATTCATTTCTGCTCTAGTTGTTAAACACTGTCTTTTCCTTGACAAAGTTGGCAAGGAACTTTTATAGCTTAAACCATAGTCTTTTTTGAATAACTATTGTTACAGACACACGATTTATAAATTTGTTATGCTTTGGGACTCTGTTTAATTTTAGGTAAAATGGAGTTATGAAGGGTAGTCATGTGACCTCGGAATCTTTCTTTACTACAAGCCTTCAGTGACCTTGGTGCCAGATGGACAGTGAGGCCCAGATTGATTTACTGGCAAAAGGTGCAAGATGTTCACACCTGTGGACAGTCACAAGGGCATCTGTCATGACTCTGGGTAGACTGTTAATCTGCATGTCTCTGAGAGGTGTTAGGAATGTCAGGTTTTGTAATCTGTTATACTTTACACTGTCTAATTACAGGATAAAATGGATTTGGGGATCTAAAGAATAGCTAATTAGCATTACTACCTTGATATAAGACCCATGTAATTCATGTTGCCATGAAGATGGGCTTTGAGAGAGGAAGAATCTATAGCAAGCTGTTGCATCAAGTTCCAGAGTTCTTCTTAAGATATCCCTGAACCCCTCGGGTAGGGCAGTCTGCAGGAATCTGAGACAGCCAGCCTCTATTGTTCACCACCAAGAATGTAGGTGGGAGCTCACGGCCTGATTAAACTGCCATGAAGTCGGTCTCTTCAAACAAGGCTGGAAGATTCACCTAGATTTCGCTAGAGAGAGAGGAATCACCAAGGAAATCCACAGCAGGAAAGTCAGTTCGGGGATTAGAAGTTACCTGGCTGGAAAAGGGAAAATGAAGCAAGCCATAGGAAGCTGAGAATAGCTTTGGACTTGTTCTTGGAGAATGAAATGTCCGCTTGAGGGACAGAGTAAAGCATAGCTAGAGGGGGATTTTCTCTCATTTTAAAGGTTCAATGGGGAAACTTCTCTATTGTTTAGACTATAAATTGCCTGCAAAAATAGTGTTGATCAATGTTGCTTTTAGCATGTTTATTACAGTAAAAGTCTTAACTTGAAATGATCACAGGACAAGATTTCAGTAGGTCACTGGCATTCAGTTTTCTTTTAAAGTTACCGATATCTATGGGGATCATAGCACAAAGGACAATATGGATTAAAAGCAGAAAATACAGGAAATACTCAGGTCTGGCAATATTTATGGAGAGACAAACAGAGTTCACCTTTCATCAGAACTGAGGCAAGATGAAAATGTGATAGGTTTTGAGCAAGCGAAAAGAGAGAGGGGGATCAAGAACGTAAGGAAAGGTCTGTGATAGGGTGGAAGCCAGGAGAGATTAAATGACAATAGGTTTCACCGGTTCAAAAGCCAAAGGGAGTGGTAATGGATAAAGGGAAGAAACAAGGTGGAGAATTGAAATGGCAAGAAACAAGAAGCTCAGGGTCATTCTTGTGAACTGAACAGAGGTGTTTGTAGAGGAGACCACATTGTCTGTAGCGAATAGTGGTGTTGTGTTATAGATCACTTGAAGTCAGAGTTGCTATGGCAACATGCACTTTTACATGGTTGATATAGTGTGGAGTTTTGGGCAGTGATGGTTGAGGGTCTAACTTTCTTTCCATCACATGCTGACCAGGAATCCCTTCTGCTCTTACTACCTGCCATTGGCATGTCAGGAGGAGGATTTGCGGGTTGATGATCAATCTGTTTGGCTGCGTTAATAACGCACCTTTTTTGGCCATCAAGTCCTGGGGTGGGATTCGTGGCTGGAGCTTCTAGCTCAGGGGCAGGGATGCTACCCACTGCATCACAAGACCTCCCTGAGCAATGGGCACAGTGTACTAAGTTGAAAGAAGTACAAGTAAATCACTGTTTCACTTGGGAAGGAATGTTTGGGGCCTTGGATAGTGAGAGGGGAGGAGGTAAAAGGGCAGGTTTGTATCTTCTGCACTTGTTTGGAAAGAGGCTGTAGGAAAGGTAGTGATGTTGATGGTGACTGAGGAGGGGACCAGGGTGTTGTGGAGGGAATGTTGAATGCTGGGAGGGGAGAGAAAGATGTGCTTGGTTGTGGAATCATGCTGGGGAGGTGGATAAAAAGGCAGAGGATGATCTGTTAAATCTGGAGGCTGGTGGGGTAGAAGGTAAGGACAAGGGGGATCATATTATGATTCTGAGAAGGAGGGAGTCAGGGTGAGAACAGAAGTGCATGCAATAGATTGGACACAGTGGAATGCCCTGTCAGCCACCCTGAGAGGATGCAGTGGTGAATCCTGTGTTGAGGAAAAAGGGAGATATATTGGAAGTGCTAATATTGAAGGCTGCAGATGCAACGGAGAAATGGGAGAATTGAATTGGAGTCCTTACAGGAAGTGGGGTATGAGGGAATTTAGTCAAGGGAGCTGTGGGACAATGTGGCATCAATTCCACTATAGTTGCTGTCCCTCAGTGGGTGGGAGGGGAGGAAGGGACATTTATTTCCAGTGATACCATCATAATCTTCAGAAGTCCTACTCAACAGATATTGATCCAGTTTATTTACAAGGATGTCAGTTGATTGAATCCATGACCTTCCTTGGGAATCTATATTATAAATGCCTTATCCATTCTAAAATCACAGCATTGGTATAATTTTCCTGTTGTGATTAATGATCTCTCCAAACTCCTTTCCATTTGCAACTTCTGTCTGTGGAGACCCTTTCATCTTGTATTTAAGATTACTGCTGTCCCAATCCATAGTAAAATCAGTCTGTAACACTCGATCTATCAACGTAATTGATCCAAGGTTCTCTGTGGATAATCAATGTTTTCCTATTGGTTGCGCTGGGTACACCGCTGGGTGCCATCAGCAAATTTTAACAATGATATATGTGATAATTGTCTGTGGCACATACATATGAAACTCAAATATCACTAACAGCATGGCCTGGAACACTTAATCCATGAATACCGTTTTCCCAGGAGGAGTCATTTTCAGTTTCACTATCTTCGGTTGCTAGGCTAAATTAAGTATTAGCCTAGGCAATGTCATTTTATTCCTTAAGCTTTAACCCTTCCCTACTAGTCTCACATCAGAGATTTTGTTGAATGCCTTTCAAAAAGTCAAGCAACTGCATCTTCTGGTTGTGTCATAGTCATTGTTATGGCACAGAAGGCAGTAATTTGGCCCATCGGGTCTATGCCAGCTCTCTGCAGCATTATCCAGTGTTACTCTTGCACATTGTCTTGGTTAAGTCATAAAAGAATTTGCATAGGTTGGGATCACATGATAACTTTCTTATCTCTATGTTGACCTCTCCCTTTGATACCTGTACGCTCTTGAAATATTTATTTATAGCACCTGGCAAAATGTGTATGGCTTTCCCTAATAAATATCAGGCTAGCAGACCTTTAATTACTAGTTTCATGCCTTTACAGTTCCTGTTTTCAAAATAGAGTATTTGCCATCCTCCATTCCTCTGGCATTTATGAAGCTGGAAAGTATCCCTGGCAAGAAATTCTATTTTCTCCCTTTAATTCTTTGAGGATTCTAAGATCTATTGCATTCGATCCAGGAGTTTTGAAGATATGTAATCCTTCCAGTTTCTTCTTTTTTCATATTTTACTAACTTGTATATGTATTGTGGATGATTTAGCCCCATTTGCAAAGAATGTAATTAGTTTGCAGTCCTCTTTTGTGAAAACTGATGTGAAGAATCTATTCAATATATCTGTTAAATTTGTATTCAATTTATCCTTTAATAGAACTGACTGACCTTCTGCCAACCACCTAACTCCTTTTTGCAATCTATAATTTTTTGTTTCTCATAAAACTTCCTTTATCTCCCCTCGGTTAATTTTTAAATGAATCCCAGTCATCCATTTTCTTTGTTTTCTTGTATCTTCCTTCTGTTATTTGATTCAAGGTAAATTCCTTTATTCAATTAATCTGATTCAGGTCTTGCTATGTTTCTATTTTAAACTTAAATACACCTTTTCAATGGATTTTATGGACCCTCCTTTTTTTGATATTCTATTAAACATGCTTTCCCAATTACTTTTTTAAAAATTAATTCACGGGAAGTGGGCTTCACTGGCTGGACCAGCATTTATTGTTGTTGCCCTGTTTGAAGCCTCGTAGCTCCAAAATCTCCTATAGTAAAAATAATCAATGTGGTTTGGAAAATTTGATGAAGTAATTTAAAAAAAAAAGCTTGAGTCAGAAGCAGAGCTAGTCAGAGCAAAACCTGTTTATTGCAGATGAAGTATTGTAACTTGGGAGTTCTAGAGTTAGTATGGTTGTCCTGTGGGAGTGAGCAGCACTGAGAAGACGTAGATTCAGCATTTAGTACGCAGGCAAGAGACACCCATGAGGGACAGTGTGTTGAGATGCAGACGAAAGCCGCCACCTTGGTAAATAGTATAGCCGCCCAGTTCCTTACCCATGCCCCTTCTGATGAGGTTAGTTAACTTTTGTCAATACTCTATCTCTGTACATTAAAAATTTAAAGTCCTAACATTATTTAGTCTCTGTTGCCATGCATTGTATCCAACTGTTTTTGACACTTTTTCCTTGATGCGCCTTATGGAATTGCCATTTGTCTCTCTACAACTTGTAGCAGCACTTTTGTGCTCTCGTCAAACCTTTGTCTGTCTTGTGTTGCTGCTATATATAACCCTTTTAAACAGCCGAAATCTCCTGTGACATGAGTACTCTCTACTTCTGTGCTTGAAGTCTATTCCCTCTATGCAGATGAAACTTGTTTGTGGGAGGATAAAAGAGACCCTGTCAGAGGAGTCAGTATTCATTGCTTGTAGCCAGGCCATAAAATGTTATCACATTTTTCTACTTCATTTTAGCTCTGAAGAATGGTCATACAGACTCGAAACTTTTAACCCTGTTTCTCTCTCCACAAATGCTGTCATAGCTGCTGAGTTTTTCTGCACTTTCTGTTTTTATTTCGGATTTCCAGCATTTGCAGTATTTTGCTTTTAGACAAGTTTGTTGCTTGTGTTAGCTTACTTCCGGTCTTGTGTTTGTCTGTTTTTTGCTTTGTAGAAGTGTTTGGGGAGGTAGGATGGACGTCTTGTATTGTTTGAGCCCTAGAGAAATTTGTATTTCTCCAGCGCTGGTTGGAGCACAAGTGTTCGTTCAAACTGGGATATGTATGGGTCATATCTGCCACATGCATGTTGTGGGGATTGTCTAAATTCAGTCACAATAGTAAAGAAGGTGTAGCTGTTTCTAACCAGCTGTGAGTTGCGTTAGTAATTTTACTAGTTTACTGAGAACTGTCCCAAATGATTTTAAATCTTGTAGATGTGAACAATGGCTCATTTGGAATATGCACTAGTTTTGACTTTAGATTTATACTAGAATTTGAAAATGGTGTAATTTGCTCACATTTTATTTAGAAAAAACGTGATGGGATGAATAACATGAAGCCATATTAATTGTCCCATTTTATGTATTCAATAGGTCATGGTGATAGCAATAGCCGCAACATCCCAACTTTGGTAAAGGATATAAGCAATGTAGGAGAGGTTTCTTGTGGAAGTTCACATACCATTGCATTATCTAAAGATGGAAGAACAGCATGGTCTTTTGGAGGAGGTGACAATGGTAAGTAATGACTTGCTACAGTAAACTTGCGCAACACCCTTGGTACACAATTCAGGAAGTACATATCTACTGTAACAATTGCAATCGCCTTACTTTATAAAGTGGTTATTTGCATTTCAAATGAAAAGTAGAATAGTAACTAATAACCCAATGATGTTGGTTGAAGCTTAAATCAATTCTGTAGTTACATTTCAATACTCTGTTATAAATAAAAAGATAGCCAAAATGTGTTGGAAGAATTATGTTGCCACAAGGTGCAATCTTTAAAAATGTTTTTTTTTTAGTTGTTGAAATGTGCTGTGGTGTCAGGTTGGAAGGATGTGAGATGTAGAGTCTGAGGACTTCTCTCAAAGAAAGGAAAAACCTTCCCAGACCACTCTTGCTGGTTAGCTGCCTTGGTTGTAATATGGTAGTGCTGAGATTAAGATATTTTTCTACACACTTTAGAAAATATTTACAACACAGAAACAGGCCATTCAGCCATGCTCCATGCAAACCACCTCATCTAATCTCACCAACATATTTTTCTATTTTTTTTTCTTCCTGATGTGCTTATCTGGCTTCCGCTAGAATATGCTATTTGACTCACTACCACATATAAGCTATGTGGTAGTGAGTTCCACATTCTAGCCACTCATAATACTTCTGGTTCCCAAGTCCAGATCCTTTATGTAAATGGTGAACAACTGCGTTCCCAGCACCAGCCCCAATGGGACACCACTTTGCAGTATTTATCAACCTTGAATTCCTACTGTCTGTTTCCTGTGTTGTAGCCAGCTTGCTGTCCATTCTGCTACTTAACCACTGAATCTATCGATTCTGACCTTAGTGTGAGGTTGTGAATCGATGATTGTTTATTTTATTTTCTGTCTCCTAATGGATTCTCATGTAACGAGCTATGTTGCACAATATGTAAGTTAACTTGCAAATTGTTTGGATAATGGCAGCTAATATATCCCATTCATTCTACTAGGCAAACTTGGTCATGGTGACACAAACAGAGTTTATAAACCCAAAGTTATTGAAGCCTTGCAAGGAATGTTTATTCGGAAAGTTTGTGCTGGGAGCCAGTCTTCACTTGCTTTGACATCAACAGGACAGGTCAGTTAAGCTGAATAACTTCTATATGGCAATTGTATTCTCTTGCTGAAAGAGTAAGTAAATGATGAATGCTTGAGGTGTAACTAAAGTGACCTTTTATCTTGAATTTTAAAAAAAAATTATTATTGAAATGTGAACATTAAGGCAGTATTCATTGCCCATCCTTAGTTCCCCTAGCTTTATGATCACCTATAAAATAACATGGCATAATAGGGATGAATAAAGAACTATTGTGGAAATAGTGATGTTAACAAGTAACTCCAGCTGTACAAGATGGACCCTCTTGCTGGTATTGAGTTTTGTTAGAATTGTCAAATAAAATGACATAACATTTAAAAAAAAATAGAAATATTATGGTTAGTGTCTTTAGTAGTTGTGTTTTTCCTTAAAATGAGTGGTTTAAAAGTAAACACTCTGCAATTTTGTTATGTTTTCTTTACAGTTTTTATGTCCTCTAACTAACTATTCTTGAGTGCGTGTGAGCTGAATTTAATGTCTCATTTTCGGAAGGCCTGCTGCATGAAGTGCCAAACGGGCAGCAGCAAGCCTTTCCCGGGATCAAGGAGCTTGGGGGTGGACGTCCCATCTGCTGAGAGCTGCCAGCCAATTGGAGGCTGGTAGCTTTTGTTGTTCGGCAGCGCCACTAAGGAGATGGTGGTTGCTGCCAGTAATGCACCCATCGGAGGGCCACAGGCAGGAGGGGGCTTGTAAGGGATGGGATTCTGCAGCAAGGGCAGGGTGGTTGCTCTCAGCAGGCCCCTCTTCCCGATGCCATGCCCCTCGATCTGGCACTGAGTTTCTTTGAATGACGGACTTCTCCTGGAAGCCTGGAAGCAACCCTGACAGGCTTTGCTTTGTGGGCTTCCTTGGCGGTGGGATGAGGCCCTTAAGTAAGCATTAATTTCCCATTTAAGGGCCTTAATTGGCGATGGGGCAGGAAGGCTGTCTATAAGCCTTCCCGCCACAGACATTATCGGGGTAGAGGCGGGAAAGTAACAGAGTCCCCACTTGCCACTCTCCCATGCCATTAAATCCATGGCCTTGCCGCTCTCCATCTCTGTAAACTCCTTCAGGACCACAACCTTCCGAGATATCTGTGCTCATCTAATTCTGGCCTCTAGAGCATTCCCAAATTCAACTGCTGCATCATTGCTGGCTATGTCTTCAGCTGTCTAGAAGCTCTGGAATTCCCTCCCCACACCTTTCCGCCTCGCTTTCCTTCTTTAAGACATTCTTTAAAAGCCACCTTTTGTCCAAGCTTTTGGCCACCTGAACTAATATTTCTTTGTGGCTCGGTGTCATGCTTTAAAAAAAAAAAAAAATTATTCTTTGGGGTGGGGGAGCCGCTGGCAAGGCCAGTGTTTGTTGCCCATCCCTAATTGGCCCTGAACTGAGCAGGTTACTAGGCCATTTTGGAGGGCGGTTAGTCAACCACATTGGCGTGGACTTGATTCACATGTAGCCAGACCAGGTAAGGATGGCAGATTTCTTTCCCTAAAGAACATTAGTGAACCAGATGGGTTTTTACGACAATCAATGATAGTTTTGTGGTCACCATTACTGAGACTAGCTTTCAATTCCAGATTTAATTAATTGAATTTAAATTCCACCAGTCATTATAGTCTGAGTTGAACCCATGTCCCAAGATCATTGGCCAGCATTAGCCTGGGTTTCTGGATTATTAGTCCAGTGACATTACCAATACGCTGTTGTCTCCCCTTGATATTTTGTTTTATAATGGGCCTGTGAAATGCCTTGCAACATTTCCATAAGACCATAAGACGTAGGAGCAGAAATTAGGCCATTCAGCCCATCGAGTCTGCTCCGCCATTCAATCATGGCTGATAAGTTTCTCAACCTCATTCTCCCGCCTTCTCCCCGTAACCTTTGATCCCCTTACCAATCAAGAACCTATCTATCTCGGTTTCATTAAGTTAAAGGCATATCAATATAAGTTCCTGCAGTACTGATTTTTGGTCCTCATTAACTATAGAATTACCGTAGAGTCAGGAACTTTGTGTACCCTATAGGTCTTAGACAAATCTTTTAAAAATACAGGTAACATAAGGGTTTCGAATCTCAAATTTAGTTTCTCAATGAATTTTACCATGTTATAATGTTTGCTGCATTTCGATTATAGGTGTATGCTTGGGGCTGTGGTGCCTGTCTTGGTTGTGGCTCTTCAGAAGCTACAGCTTTGAGACCCAAACTTATCGAAGAACTAGCTACTACAAGAATAGTTGACCTTTCAATAGGTGACAGCCACTGTTTGGCTCTTTCACATGGTAAGAAGCAAATTTGAATTTCTAAGCCAATATAATAATTGTAGAAATGACTATTTCTATTTGTGTTTAAGGCAGCTTCCAAGACCCATGTAACAAGAGTGAGCTTGATGCATGCATTGTATAAAAGCAGCCTGAGGCTTTACAGTTGGAGCCACATGATAACCAACCAACCTTGCAGCCAACTATTAGAATCTTGTTTGACTATTTGGAATATTTTTCATTTGAAAGCTTGCTAATTATTTTGTTAGTCTAAGTTCTGAATTTGCATGGCTTTATTAGTGAGTATTTCATGTTTACTTTACTCCTAGCTTTAATATCTGCCAACTTCAAATAAGCCTTTTCTGCAAACAGCCATGTATCAATTCTGCCAACACAACCTGTGAAGATCAAAGAGAAAAACTGAAGGTCTTAAATTATCTTGGATCTCCTGTGCAATTGTTCATTGCTCCACTGCAAATATCACCACAGTTCTCCTTGGTGTGTCTCAGTCAATTTATTGAAAGAGTAGATCCCAATTGACACAGGGTGAAAAATATTCCACATTTTTCTAGTGGTGAAGGCAACAGGCCTTGCATTCCATATCTGTAATACTGTTTACTTACCACTTTATAAAACTTGTGAATATAATAACTGTGTTCTTCCTTCCCCAAAATGTTATTTTGTAGTTATGCTGCGATTTACAGTAGAAGCTGATGTTTGAAACTTCCAGAAATCCATCCAAAAACACCCGGGGGACAATTGGGGTGGTGGCAGGAGGGGTCAATTTATATGCCAAGTACAAAATGTGACCCACTGGTGTGGATGCTCACCATTTTGAAATGGAGGGATTTGAAAAAAAAGTGGTAATTTGTATTAAATTAATGAGGCACAGTTTTTTGAATTAATTAACTGTACAAAGATAACTAACCACAATCCAAGTTAAATTAATTGTCTTTGGCATCCGACGCAAAAAGTTCATGAAATTCATTGAGTCACTTCGGCTATGCCATCATCATAAGGATCGCATCCTGGATCAGATATGGTATTTTTGTTTTCACAATCGTCTACAACAAATCATTCTCCTCTCCATTCATTGAATTGGATATCCCACATTTGTGCACTAATAGCATCCCACGATTTGCTAATGAAACCACACGAAACATTAAGCAGCAGCATGCATTTTCCACTCTTTGTGAAGCTTTTTTCCCCCATTAACCATCCACCTATTTTGTTTGACACAAACATGATCCTTGTAAGGATTGTTGAGGCACGCTTCCAAAGTTTGAACTACGGATGTTAGATCCCCTGGTAGAACTGCACTGTGGCTGTTATTGTTTCACATGCACCTCCTTGATCTAATCAGTTATAGGGGACCTGAACATGTCCCACTCTAATAACCTACATTCTTTACACAGACCACCTGGACACCTATTCAACACATTATTGATCCATAACTTCACTCCATCTACCATTGTCACGGACATGCACTAAAACTCATCAGGGAGCTCGATGCTTGGCATGATTTACATTTAAAAATTACTATCGGCTGTAATCTTGTTCTGTCGGCCATGCAGGCTAGTACCATCTTGTCTTGTCTTCTCTTGCCCTGTCATTTCCACTATTTTCGAACCTTTCTGCTCCACAGTTTGGCTGCTGGGCATATTGAAATTCATGGGCGGAGGTTGCTATAGAGATAGTGGATGTGTTGGTGATCATTTTCCAAAATTCCATAGATTCTGGAATGGTTCCTGAAGATTGGAAGGTAGCAAATGTCACCCCACTACATCAGTAGTAGGGAAAATGCTAGAATCTATTATAAAGGACGTGATAAGCGGATACTTGGATAATCATGATCTCATTGGGCATAGTCAGCATGGATGTGTGAATGGGAAATCCTGTTTAACGGACTTGTTGGTGTTTTTTGAGGATGTTACTGACAAAATTGATAAAGGAAAGTCAATGGACGTAGTATACTTGGATTTTCAGAAGGCTTTTGATAAAGTCCCCCACAGGAGGTTGATTAACAAAATAAAAGCATATGGGTTAGGAGGCAGTATACTGGCATGGATTAAGGATTGGCTAACAGGCAGAAAACAGAGTAGGAATAAATGGGTCATTCTCTTGTTGGCAGGCTGTGACTAGTGAGGTCCCGCAAGGATCAGTACTTGGGCACCAGCTGTTCACAATATATATCAATGATTTGGATATGGGGACTAAATGTAATATTTCCAAGTTCGCAGATGATACAAAGCTAGGCGGGAATGTGTGTCGTGAGGAAGATGTAAAGCGGCTACAGGGGGATTTGGACAGACTTAGTGAGTGGGCAAGAACATGGCAGATGGAATATATTGTGGAAAAATGTGAGGTTATCCACATTGGTAGAAGGAACAGATGTGCAGAGTATTTCCTAAATGGTAAGTGATTAGAAAGTGTAGATGTACAAAGGGACCTGGGTGTCCTTGTCCATAAGTCACTGAAAGCTAACATGCAGGTGGGCAATTAGGAAAGCAAATGGAATGTTAGCCTTTATCGCAAGAGGATTTGAGTACAAAAGTAGTGAAGTCTTGCTTCAATTGTACAGAAGCTTGGTTAGAATGCACCTGGAGTTGTGTGCGCAGTTATGGCCCCCTTACCTCAAAGGATTATATTGCCATAGAGGGAGTGCGACAAAGGTTCACTAGACTTGTTCCGGGGATGGCGGGAGTGTCTTATGAAGAGAGCTTGGGGAAACTGGGCCTGTATTCTCTAGAGCTTCGAAGAATGAGGGGTGATCTCATTAAAACCTACAAAATACTTAAAAAGGAATAGACAGGCTAGATGCAGGTAAGATTTTTCCCCTGGTTGAGGAGTCTAAGAAGCCACTTAGGACCGAGATGAGGAGAAATTTCTTTACTCAGAGGATTGTGAACCTTTGGAATTCTCTACCCCAGAGGACCGTGGCAGCACGGTCATTGAGTATGTCTAAAGTAGAGATTGATAGATTTCTGATTAACAATAACGTGTTGGGCTATGGGGATAGTGTGTGTAAAAGGCATTGAAGTGTTCGATCAGCCATGATCGCATTGAATGGCAAAGCAGGTTCAACAGGCTGAATGGCCTTTCCCTGTTCCTATGTTTCATCCATGTTGTCAATGTGACTTAATGTACTCATTTTTGCCACTGTCTGATAAATCACAGAAAGCAGGTATAATTCTGGCATTCAGGTCTTTTGGTAGCCCCTGAGCAATCTTGGTCTTCTGCCGCAACACTAAACTGTTTTATTCCATAAAGTAGCTAAACTGACTAGCTGTTGGTCTGAAATCTTTTCTGGACTCTAACTTTGATTTAGCCAACTTAACAGCATATATATATTCTTTGCATTTCTGGTGACAACGTAAACCATTCTGACAATTTTCAAGGACCTATGCTGATACATGCTTTTTAAGATTATGCCACTGGCTGGTTCTTAATCTGTTGGTGAATTTGGTCTTGTGCATTTTCTTCAGAGTGGATTCCTCCTTTTCACATTCTTGCTCCAGTTTTTCACTAACGTTGAATTCCCTCTCTGAAGCAGTTATTGTGTTACGACTTTTAGCTTGAAAGCAGCTTCGTACTTTATTCGTTTTGCCGGAGAACGTTTTCTGTTTGTCAATTTACCATGCCATGCACAGTAGGTGTATCTTAAACTCCCGCCCACCTTCTTTGCAACATAGCCTGTATCACCCGCTTGATCCCATGTGCTGACTTTTACTATAAGGCAAATAAAACATCTTTCTGGAGTGAAAAATTCTATATTCATTATATCACCATTGCACTTTGTGAAGGAGCAGGGCATCACTGACAGCGGCTTCCAGATTTCTGCATTTAATGATGCATATATAAATACCAGAAGCTTGCCAGTTTTACCCAGCAAATTATAGACCATGATATAACTAGGAATTAATCGCTGAATTTTCCTGAACTTGATGATAGATTTTAGTTAAGCCACGAGATAGCATGCTTGATACCAAGTAGCCATTTTAACAGGTGGAAATTTACCACTTGACTTCTAACTAGCCTGGTAGTTAAAGCCTCCAAAGTAGCAATTTAAAAAAACTTCTTCTGAAGTGTCATTTACTTGCTGGAGAATTGAAAGCTTTAGTAAAGAGGAAACATGAGTGGTAACATGAAGCTTCCTGTATCGAGCCTGAGATTGTTTTGTAAAAGCAGCATGTGGGCTATATAAAATTCAATTTCTGACAGTTGGAAGATCAAATGAATTTATTCACTCTTTTTTATTTTGAATACTTGCTTGCAAATTATGATGAAAGGTTACAGAATCACAGAATCTTTACAGTGCAGAAGGAGGTCATTTGGCCCATCGAGTCTGCACTGGCTCTCTGAAAGAGCATTCTACCTAGTCCCATTCCCCTGCCTTATCCCCGTAACCTTGCACATCCTCTCTTTTTCAGGTAGCAATCCTATTCCCTTTTGAATACCTTGACCGAACCTGCCTTCACCTCTCGGGAAGCTCGTTCCAGATGCCAACCACCCTCTGGGTGAAAGAAATTTTCCTCTCATCACTTTTGCTCCTTTTGCCAATTATTTTGAATCTGCGTCCTCTAGTTCTTGATCCACTCTTGAGTGGGAACAGTTTCTCTGTATTTATTATGTTGATTGTTGAAGCTTCCTGTGTGCATCCTGTTATGAGGCATCTCTAATCTGGTGCTCTAAGAAGCCGATTGTAGTGAAGGTCAAAGTAATTTACCCATTGTGTATCATTGCTGTAACTTTGATCATTAGCATCAGCATTTCTGTTTCTTTCTTTGTGGTATTCTTGGAATGTTGAAAACAAGTTTGTATATTTAAAGCATTGAATACTACCATTGGTAATCACCTACTGGTCACAAGCTGCTACAAAATCAATGAAAGAGCTCATGAGGTGACTACAACATTCTGATTGCTAGATGACAATGATGTTCATTGGCACTAGCTCCCTTTCCGTTTCTGAACAGAGAGGGCCTTGCCTTCTAGAACTTTAAAGGAAGAGGTTAGCTTTGTGTGATTCTAGTTTACTGGGTATATATGTGACTAGAACTGATTGGTCAGTCATAGTTGACACAGTTTCCCCATAGTTGTGATAATTCACTAGAAAATTGATGGCCTTGTGCTTTAGATTGCAGCGAAGTGTGTGCCCTTAGCTTTGCTCTGTTCGATGTAGGTTGTATAGCCTGTGGTTGCTGCTGAAGTACTTGTGAATTTATCAAGTAGATTTGAATCTTAATTGCTCTTTCTGACTCCATTTACACCCTGTCTAATCAAAAGAACTGGTGGTACCCACATGGATTGACCCCTTGGTGTGTTGTGGAAAAGAGAGAAATTCTGACATTGTTTTAGTTTGGACAGGTTAAAGTCTCAAATCTTTGACTTGTGTCAGCCGTGGTCACTGGTAGCACCCTTGCTTCAGTCAGAATGTCATAGATTCAAGTTTCATTCCAGAACTTGAACACAAATTCTAAGCTGACATTTCTGTCCTTTTCAGCACTTGCTGAACGATCCTGAGTGCACTGGTAGTTGCACTAACAACCAATTTAAGATAATCAGCCAAGTTCGTAATGTGGCTCATTTACGCTCGCTAGAAGCGACATACATTCATATGCAGGGACCCGCTCTCTATAAACAAAAGGAATATGTTCAAGCCTTAACCCTTTTTTGAATTACCCGATAGCTTGGGGATCCTAAAGTTCCCCGTTGCTTTTTCAATTGCAACGCCTCGGCCAATCAGTCAACTTGCCAACCAATCAGCACCCGCACCCTTTTCTCCTGTAGTATAAATTGTTGTGACTGTTTGAAATTTTGCATTCTTGCATTTGTCCTGATGGGTGCAAGACCAAAAACTTCAACAACATATCTCTTTTTTTTCCAGCAATATTCAAGTTCTGTATTACCAAACGACTCAGAGTCACACCTTTTACAAGTTGCACTGCAACAACCTGCCACGGCTCCTTCGACAGCACTTCCCAAACCCTCAAACTTTATCTATCACCTAGAAGATCAAGGGCAGGAGGCATGTTCCCCTCCAAGCCACACACCACCCTGACTTGGAAACATATCACCATTCCTTCACAGTTGATGGGCCAAAATCCTAGAACTGTCTCCCTACAAACACCATGGGTGTACTTACACCACACAGACTGCAGTGGTTCAAGAAGGTGGCTCAGCAGCACCTTCTTGAGGATAGTTGGGGTGGGGCTATGAATGCTGGCCTTGCCTGAGGTGCCCATACCCTATGAACACATTTTTTTAAAAAAAAGAAAAATTTTGGAGGAACTGGGAGTTGTCCTGGTGCCCTGGCCAAGCTTTTCCCCTAAACCAATGTTCCCAAAAACAGTCATATCTCATTACTTGTGCAAATTGGAAATTGAGCATCTACGTTTCCATACCCAAGTGTCAGTCATGGCTCAGTTGATAGCACTCTCGCCTCTTGAGTCACACGGTTCCGAGTTCAAGTTCCATTCCAGGGCTTGAGCACAAAAATCAAAGCTGACATGTGGTACTGAAGGAGTGTGGCATTGTCGGAGGTGCCATCTGAGACCAAACCAAGGCCACATCTGCCTGTTTAGGTGAATGTAAAAGATCCATAGCACAATTTTAAAGAACAGGGAAATCACCTCTGGTACCCTGACCAATATTTATCCATCAATCAACATCTCAAAAAAATTATCTGGTCATTATCACATTACAGTTTGTGGGAGTTTGATGTGTGGATATTGGCTGCTACATTACAACAAGGACTACACTTTAAAAGCATTTCATTGACTGAATAAAGCGCTTTTGGGATGTCGGATGGCGTGAAAAATGCTATATAAATGCAAATATTTCTTTCTTTTAACCTATCATTTGCTGCTCTGACTTGTGTCCTGAGATTAGAGCGATATATATATGCAACTTTGTTTGTTCTTGCTTTGCATCATTATGTTGACATTTCTTCTGATTTGCTTAATGTTGCCATTTAAAGATAAAAAATATGTTGATTTAGATGTAACCTATTTATCATAAAACTATGCTTTCTTATTTTAATTCTAGATAATGAGGTATATGCTTGGGGCAATAATTCTATGGGACAGTGTGGTCAGGGAAACTCAACTGGTCCAATCACCAAACCCAAAAAAGTGATTGCTTTGGATGGAGTAGCATGTCAGCAGATTTCTGCTGGAACTTCCCACAGCCTAGCTTGGACAGCATTGCCCAGAGACAGGTTAGAAAATAAAACAAAAATTGTTTCCACAGTATTTTAGACAAATTGCTGTTTTGACAGATTTTTCAGCTGTCCATCTGTTTTGTTATGACAGACAAGTTGTGGCTTGGCACAGACCTTACTGTGTGGATTTAGAAGAAAGCACTTTTTCTCACCTAAGATCATTTCTTGAATGGTACTGTGATGGAATCAACAGTGAAGTTCCACCTCTCCCTTTCCCGTCATCCAGGTAGGATTGGCTGTTGTAAGGTCTGGTGAGTTGCAATTACTGAGGTGTAAAGACTATTGACACTGTAAGATCTTGTATAGCAGGTTAGATTTGAGTTCCTGCTCTTGCTGTTTGGTTCTCAAGCAAACATTCATAATACTGAGATTTAAGAAATCTGCACTGACCAAGCTGATGGCCTAAGCAGAATGTTATCAGTGTCACACTTGATGTACTTTAAATATTTATTCACTTTACTGCACACTGTTATAACTTAAGTACACCTAGTCAGCTATTTGTGCAGCCTTCAGCTTAATAGGATTGGGCTTATCTTGTGCAACAGAAGCATATAATTTATTTAGAATTGTCGATAAGATTGTTCTTTCAATTAATCAAACCGTTGACTCAACTCATTTAGTTCAAGTTTATTGTTTGTAGTTGCGAAGGTTTGGTGAAGTCACTGTTACCTTGCCCTCTATTCATGCAGGCAAAGGAGAAATTAGCCCTAGAAATGATATTGTACAACATTAATGTGCAAGTACTCAAATTTTTCGTAAAGTTTCATTATCCACTACTTTAGTGGAAGAATTAAACTGTTTTCATATAAACCTTCCACTATTATAACAAAGATGTTAGCCAAAGCAATTTCAAGCCAAATCATTAAATATACATAGACATATCTTAGTAATCACAAAAGGGGTTACATGTTTGGAAAATAATATTTGGGTTAGTTTGTCTGTAACTACACTAATTATTTTGAAAACTTGAGTTTGGAAGATTGTATAAATCCGTTGGTATGTTTTTCATAATTAGTTAAGTTAGTGGATTTGCTTGAACACCAAGTATTCTGTTAGATATTGTCAAGCTGTGTTGATATTGTTGGTTTTATGATCACCAAATAACTCTTCTGGAATTCAGATTTAAATAAAGTTTTTATTAATCTTATCCTTTTAACAGGGAACATCATAATTTTCTTAAGCTTTGTCTCAAGCTGCTGTCTAACCATCTGGCACTAGCTCTAGCTGGGGGTGTGGCCACCAGCATCCTTGGGAGACAGGCCAGGCCACTGCGAAATCTGTTGTTCAGGTTAATGGATTCTTCTGTACCAGATGAAATCCAAGAGGTGAGTTATTTCACTGTCATTCTTTCATATTTGAATTGCTAATTGCCTGATAGATTAAATAGCCTTTAATTATAGAGCTGTTGAGATACTTGGATTTGGGGCAACAGCTTAATCTCGTTGTGGCATCCTTCCATCGGTGTGAGATGATGAACATGCAACAAATCCACTGGCAGTGGGATAGTTTCACAAGGTGCACTTTTGCTGATGGCTAAAGAGACCAATCCGTGAGAGGCAGGTCCTGCCTCAAGTGCTGCATTATCAGGTGCTACGGGTTGTTGTTTTGACAGTAGGTACTGTGTGTACCTACACCATGTGGACAGCAGCAGTTCAAGAAGGCAGCTCACCACCGCTTTCTCTAGGGCAGTTAGGGAGGGGCAATAAATGCTGGCTTAGCCAGTGATGCCCACATCCCGTGAATGAATAAAAAAAACAGTGGTACCTGTTGATAAGCTGCTGTAGCCACTGATTGTCATGGCGTTGCATGCTGGCCCATGGGTAATGTTGCCAATTCCTTCTGTTGACTACTATGTCCCAGATGTGAAAATCGATGCTTGGGGCCTTCATGTCATGCTTTTCAGCATCTTGAAGCAGAGATTTGGGCATCATACTGATGCTCTGGGTACTTCTCCCTACAGTATACCCTTTGGAATGTGTCCACCTTACATCCTGCGAACATGCTCGAACCAGTGAAGTTACCTCTGCTTCATGAGTGCCAGCATACTTGAGAGATTTGCCTTTGAGAAGACTATTGCATTCGTGATTTTGTCCTTCCATGAGAGGCCAAGAATGTAGGCATCAAAGATGAAAATTGATGATCTTCCTTGATAGCTGTAAGTCGTCCATGTTTCACAGCCACATAATAGGGTGTTGAGAACACAGGCCTCATAAACCAGCACCTTGGTCCTAACGGTGAGGTGGTTGTTGTTGTTGTTGTTGTTCCAGGCACATTTCATGAGTCTTCCAAAGGCAGTAGCTGCTTTCCCCATGCGTGTGTCCAGTTCTGCATCGAGTCAAATTGTGTGTCACAGTAGACTGGCAGGCAGAATTTGCTAAACATTTCCAGTGGAAGCAATTAGATGTCCGGCTGGGTTGGACACTATTGTGAGCTGTGCTCCAGTGAGACGGCCATCTCCCAGACTGCGCTTGATGGCCTCTGACACTTTTTGTCATGGTTGAATTAAACACACAACCTTCATCACTTGAACTTCAACTTGAAAAGGTCATTGATGTCTTAGCAAACAAGCAGTCAGCCAGGGTGGAATTCCAGCAGATCCATTCCACACGGCATGTGTAATGCAAGATTCATCATGTTACACAAAAACAAAGGTGACAAGAGAAGACTGAAACTTCTACAGGAGCACCTCACTCTTCAGCTTCACTGGGAAGGCTTTTGCTAGGATCCTGCTGGAAAGACTCCAGCTTTGCAGACTGAGCCCATCCAGAAGAACAGTCTGGTAACCATACCGGCAGATCTACAGTGGGGCATGATCTTCCCCATACGCCAGCTACAAGAGAAGTGTAGGGAACGGGGTATACCTCTACTTTGCTTTTGTGAGATTTCACAAAAGCATTAAACACAGTCAGCAGAGTAGGACTCTACAAGATTTAGGAGAGAAATGGCAGTCCACCGTAGCTCCTTATCCTCCGCTTGTTTCACGACGATATGCAATGTACTATACGGTTTGACGGCTCCACTTCTGACCGTTTGAGAGTGAAGAATGAAGTGAAATGGTTGTGTCCAAGTCCCAATTTGGTTCATTGACCTTTTCCATGCTCCTGACCATTTCCCTCCCTGCAGATGTGGAAGAAGTTTATCTACAACCCTTGATGCTGATGATGCTGCATTAGTCATCCACATGGAAATTCAGCTACAAAGACTTGTGGATTGTCTCTCCCTTGCCTGTATGTTGTTCTCCGTCACTATAAGCATCGAGAAAAAGGGTTATGGGACAGGGTGTCACAGTTTCATGCTTGATCACAGCAGCAGCAGGATGGTACTGCATTATTGGAGGTGCTGGCATTTGGATGAAACGTTAAGCTGAGCTTTGACTCCCTGCTCATATGAATATAAAAGATCCCATAGAATTTTTGAAAAACTATGTCCTAACCAACAATGTTCTCCAAACAATATGACCAAATCATATTAACTGGTCATTTGTCTTATTTACCTCCTGTTTTACTTGCTTGAATTTGGTTTCTCTCTCTTTGCCCCTCCCCCTCTGTGGGCTGGAAATGCACGCCTGTAAATAATCACCTAATGCTTTAAGATGCCTGATCTAACTATCACCTGGAAAGCATCCAGCAGGTGTCTATACTACTGAGCAATTTACAACTCAGTGCTGAAGAGTAGATTGTATCCTGAACAGCTTGGTTAACACATTTGGTTTATTTTCAAGGTAGACAGTTTAGGATAGTGTCATCTAGTCAGAATGCAGCAATGTACCTCTGCGAAGGAAGCCCAATAAGTTGACCCTATTCATTTTGATGATGTTCAGAGTTTCTGGCATCTTGGCATTGGAGTGTCTTGCAGTAAGTCTCTATGTAATCAGGAAGTTGTGTTTAAGTGTGAATGATAAGACAACTAACCTCTAGCACACTGCACTTTGTGGTTTCCTGACTGAAGGAACAGCTGAATCAGCTTCCAGTGCCTTTTGTAATAACTGAGCATTATCATTTCAAAATCAGTTTTGAAAATAAAAGTGGCGCCTGTTGCCTATAAAACTGTTGTGTTGGTGATTTTGAGTGTAAAAGATGATTAAGATTGTCATTATTCAGAAACATGTACCTATAATGCTATATAATAGACTTGTTTTTTTCTTCTTGCTGTTTCAGGCTGTTATAGAGACATTGTCTGTGGGCGCTACAATGTTACTTCCACCACTGCGAGAGAGAATGGAGCTGCTACACTCTCTACTTCCACAGGGCCCTGATAGATGGGAAAGCTTAACAAAAGGACAAGTAAAAACATTTTTTGGATTTTGCAGAGACCTTATTCAATCAAAAACACACAAAATTGCAGCACAAAAGGAGGCCATTCAGCAGATTGTGTCCTACCTGGTTAAAAGAGTTACCCAGCCTAATCCCACCTTCTAGCTCTTGGTCTGTAGCCCTGGAATTTATGACATCTCAAGTGCATCTCCAAGTATTTGTTTTCAAATGCATTTGGGGCTTCTGCCTCTACCATCCTTTTCAGGCAGTAGGTTCCAGACCCCACAGCCCCCTGGGTGAAAAAAATTACTCCTCAACTCTCCTCTAATCTTTCTGCCGATTTACTTTAAATCTATGCTCTCTGGCTATTTACCTCCTGCTAATGGTCATGGGTCTTTCTGATTCACTCGTATCTAGGCCCCTCAATTTTATACACCTGAATTAAATCTCCCCTCAGCCTTCCCTGTCTCAAAGAAAACAACCCCAGCACACCCAATCCTTCGTAATAGCTAACATTCTGCATTCCTGGCAACACCCTGTAAATTTCCTCTCCAGTGCAATCACATTCTTCTTGTAATGTGGTGACAAGAACCACATGCAGTATTCTAGCTACGATAAAACTAGTGTTTTATGCAGTTTCAACATTACCTCTCTGCACCACATATTCATTGATTTAGCCAATAATAGAAAGCATCTTGCTAACTTCAGGAATCCCTGGGCATACACTGAAGTCCCTCTGTTTCTCTACACTTCTCAGAGTCCTACATTTATTGTGTATTCCTCACCTTTGTTTGTACTTCCCCAGTGCATTAACTTACAAGCTGTATTTTCTAACGTGTTCATGCATGCATCAACTCAAATTTTCAGATTCTCTCTCCAGGATCGTCCATATTTACATGCTGTGAGGTCCAGATATACTCAAAAGAACAGTTCTAGGGGTTGCTTCCAGTTAATGGATTTAATTTTCTAATGCATCACTTGCACATCAAATTAAGTTTCACATTACTTAAAAAGAAAACTAGAGTTTCCTTTCTGGTTATTAGTTAGTCAGATTATTTTTCCCATATACTTATTTTCACATTGAGTTCTAGACTCAATTAACATTGAAAAATATCCACTTTTTAAAAATATGCTATCAGTTCAATCCTTTTATTTTCTCTTAGTATCAACCTGATCTTGTGTCAGATACTTGAAGCACTGGAACATGACGGTACTTTGGATAAGATACATCTAAAGTTATTTTGAAATTGGGTTATTCTGAAACTTCGTGATCAGTTTTCAAATCTTTTTCTGTTTTCTGGAATATAGAAAATAATTATGAATATTAAAATACGTCAATTTCCACATGTACACTGACGACACCCAACCCGACCTCACCATCACCTCTGTCAACCCCTCCACTGTCAATAAATTGTCTACTGCTTGTGTAACATCTACTATTGAATGAGCAAAAATTTGTCCCAGTAAAATATTGGGAAGACTCAGTCCCTGCCACAAACTGTTCCCTAGCCACTGACTTTATCCCCTTCTCTGGCACTTGTTTGAAGCTACTCACAGTCTTTGTGTCATCTGTAAACCTAAGATGAGCTTCTGACCACATATTTGCACCATCGGTCAGGCTGCCTATTTCCACCTCCATAAGACTAAGATGAAAGCAAAATACTGTGGATGCTGGAAATCTGAAACAAAAACAGAAAATGCTGGAAAAACTCAGCAGGTCTAATGGTATCTGTGGAGAGAGAAACAAAGTTAACGTTTCGAGTCCATATGACCCTTCTTCAGAGCTGGAAGAAGGGTCATATGGACTTGAAATGTTAACTCTGTTTCTTTCTTCACCGGTGCTGTTAGACCTGCTGAGTTTTTACAGCATTTTCTGTTTTCGTTCCACCTCTAACATTGGCTGACTTCATCCTTGCCTCAGCTCATCTGCCTTTGCTACCTCTAACTTGACTCGTCCACAGTATTCCTGGCCAGCCTCCCATGTTTTACCCTGTGTAAACTTGAGGTTATCCAAACTATTGCCCACATCCTTACTCACACCAAGTTCTGTACACCCATCACCCTGTGCTCGCAGTTCAGCAACATGTCAACTTTAAAATTCTTAATCCTTGTTTTTAAATCCCTCCATCCATGACCTCGCCCCTCCTTTCTCTTTAATCTCCACCAGCTCCAACAACCTTTTGAGATATCTGTGCTCATCTAATTCTGGCCTCTTGAGCGTTTCCAATTTTAATCGTTCTACCATTGGTGATCATGACTTCAGCTGCTGAGGCCTTAAGCTTTGGAATTCCTTCCCTAAATATCTCCGCCTTGCTTTCTTCTTTTAAGATTCTCCATAAAAGCCTACCTTGAAAAAGCTTTTGATCATCTGCCCAAATATGACCGTACGTGGCTCAATGTCAAATTTTGTTTGATATGGCTCCTGTGCTGTGAAGCGTCTTGGGCTATTTTAGTACATTAAAGATGTATAAATAAAAGTTATTTCCAAAACGCTGCAAACAGTAAATTACCAAAATTACACAAATATTCAATTTTCCAACTAATGTATCTGGAATTTGCAATGATAAATTTAATCTGCCTAGTAACTGGCTGTAACACAGAAAATATATAATCTATACAAATGCTGACATTGAACATTGAGACTAATTGAAAATGTTCAAATGTATAGTAGCTGTGCATTGGTATGATGTTAATATCACTTTTTTTTTTCAGAGGATGCAGTTGGATATTATTCTCACTAGCCTACAAGACCACACCCATGTAGCTTCTTTGCTGGGTTATAGCTCTCCTCCTGATGTTGAAGCCTCCTCTACAGGTCCAAATTACAGCAACTTCCCTGATTCCTCATTCAGCTCCCAATCCAGTCATCCCGATACGCATCTAGCAGAAATCTTGATGAAGACCCTGCTAAGGAACTTGGGATTCTATACTGTAAGGAGCTTTCTATCTGCAAGTATATTGACTGAATTCAATACCACTGTAAGCAACTATTTTAGGCTAAATTCTTGCTTTTATGCGAAATATATCCTTGATATGCTTGGCCTTAACTGATGCTTGGCCTTAAATGATGACCCGGAGGAAAATTGATTTTATTTTTAATCCTTTGTGGGAGGGAAATTCATAGGGAATGAGACTGATTATCGTCAAGCGTCTTAAAGGGAGCGTTGCTTCTAAAATTATTCTTGTTGGTAATGTGGGCTTGCTCTTGTATATTATGGAAATGGGAATGAAGCCCTGGGCCCTTTCAGTTAAATGATCACTTCGCATGATTTATTTTCTTAATTTCTGTGTAAATGTATTGAATTTTAATCAATATAAATTGAAAGAGGTTGAATCAAAGAATGGACAGTTCTATGACTTAGCATGCTTGATGAGAAATTTGAGTTACAAAATTTAAGTTAAAGAAAACACGAACATTTTGTTTTAACGAGCATAGTTCATCATTATCCATAAGAAGGCCCTACATCAAGAGGACATGTGCTCCTAAAGTACAGTATCCCAGTGTTTATTTCCCACAGTTAGAAGTTCTCCCATTCTATTTTATGTAGTTAAATTTCATTAATACTTGTTAATTATGTTAAGTCTTATTTATCTTTGTTGTACTATATTTACTCTAAATAGGATCAGGCTTTTGGAGAACTGGAAAAAAATAGTGACAAGGAGCTTTCGGGGACATCATCAGCTGAAAACAGCCAACCAGCTCACTTGCATGAACTGCTGTGCTCGCTACAGAAGCAGCTGCTGGCATATTGCCACACCAACAGTGTCAGTGAGGTATGCATGTTAGGCTTTACTTGGGGAAATGTAGATTTGAGATTTATTTTCTGTTGATCTTCGTTGGTAAACTTAACAATTTGTCGTTTTGTTTAGAGCTCCAGCAGCGTAGCTTTATTACACAAACATCTACAGCTCTTACTGCCTCACGCGACTGAAATTTATTCCCGTTCTGCAACACTGCTGAAAGAAAGCTCCTGGAATGGGAGTGTCAGGGACAAGCTTCAAGGTATTGGCGGCTTGTTTGCTTTTACTTTATTTCAAACAATTAACAATTTTATTGGCTTAATTTTTAAGAGGTAATACAGGTGCTGGTGTTTCTATGCCACATAGGACTCCTCCCAACCTCCTACATCTCGTCCTATCAGTTTAACCTTCTATTCCTTTATCCGTCATATGTTTCCCCTTAAATGCATCAATGGCTTTTGAATTAACCACTCCCCGTGGTAGTTAATTCCACGTTCTAACCACCCTGGATAAAAATGTTTCTCCTGAATTCCCTATTGGATTTATTAATGACTATCTGACGTTCATGGTCCCAATTCTGACCTCACCTACAAGTGGAAACATTCCTGCCTCCCCTTTCAGATCCTTTCATAATCTTAAAAACCTCTATCAAGTGATCCTTTGGACCTGCTCAGATCACTTGTCTTCATCAGTTCTTGGTCACCATCTTCTTGAATGTATTTACTGAACCAACCTTTTATTATTCTAGGTGTTCTTTTAGTCAGTCGTCAAACCAAATTATTTCTGTCCCCACCCTTGTTTCAATCATGTAACTTTCATTGTGTAGTTCCATTTTCTGTTCTTGGTCCCAATACAGTATACGTTTTCTAAATGTTAAACCCTACTCCACCCATTGCCCCATAGTTGCTGGTTCTCTGCAGATTTCTGAATGATATTCCTCTCATTGGAGCATTCTAATTCCCCATGTCTTTTCACCTCCAGTGTATTTTTTTTTACCACCAGAGGTTTAATTCTGTTCCGCCCAGAGCCTGTGTATAGAACTGTTCACAGATGTCCAAAACCAGAAGAGTGAGTCGTCCAATTTAATCAGTCTGAGCTGCAGCTTCTGTTTCAGCTTCACGTGGATACTGCGTATGGGCCCCCATGGCTGTTCAGCTGGAAAATTGAGTGGAAAAGGTGTAAAGTGGCAAAATTTAAATTGGGATGGGGGGAAAATAGTAAATCCAGTTTCCAGAAACTAAATGTTTCATTCTCTGCATTTTTTTTCCCCCAAGTGTTTAATTTGTTGTATGTAACCCACAGCGTTACTATTAAGATAAAACACTTAGATATTTCTGATTTGGATACAACTGTATATTAAAAAAAAAATTCTTCCACATACCTACGCAGAATTGTTTTCCTTGCAGGTGTCTTGTATGGATCAGCAGCAGGGAGCATGCTCTGTCAGATCATTAACTCTCTCCTGTTACTGCCTGTCTCTGTGGCGAGACCATTGCTGAGCCACCTACTGGATTTACTGCCATCCTTGGATCGCTTAAACCGACTTTTACCAGCTGCGGCACTTTTAGAGGAGCAGGAGCTGCAATGGCCACTGCATGGTAAGAGGCGTGCTCAGGCACTTGCATCATTTTTAATGTTATAACCTAATAACATTGTATCCCTGGAGGTTAACTGTAGTGCGATAGCTCTTATGATAATGCGAGGCAATTGAGAGGAAACAAAAGAGTAGAGATCTCCATTTGTAACTTAAATCCTGCAATTTGAGAGATTAAAGGAAGACTGTGGTCATGTTCTCTGAAGTGCTCTTAACTACTTTTTTGGGACCTGTACTGTTAGGTACTCTTGAAAGTGCTGACCCTGATGATTTGGCTATACCTCAGCCTGCTCAGCCTTGGGTGTGGCTTGTGGATCTGGAAAGAACTGTTGCACTTCTTGTGGGCCGTTGCCTTGGTGGAATGCTGCAGGGCCCACCTACGTCATCTGAGGAACAAGATACAACTCATTGGCTAAAAACGCCTCTCTTCAGCAATGGATTGGAAATGGATCTTCCCCAGCTAGGTAAAATTAATCATTTGGTATTTTCAACGTGCCTAGACATTCGGTAGTTTTGGCAAGTATAATGAAATGTAACTTTTCCCCACCACCTCAATGCAGAAGCTGTTTTTGGTTTGTAGAAGTGTGTTCAGATTGGTTTATTATAGAGTTAATTTCTAAACTATAGTATCAAGATACTTCATAGCAATGTGTGTGCTCCCTAATATGATGATGTCGCTGTGCCACCTGTGCTTAGCATTTCAGTGGAATCTAACAATGCAGTGGTGAATGGCATGCCAACTGCTGTAACTTCAGCTGAAGTTCTAGTGCCTCCTAAGTTAAGATTCAGAGCCTGCACTGCTGGTACTGAAGCAGTTGGACAGTGATCACAAATTCAGTAATGTTTTGAGCCAGCTGAATCTTCTGTCTCAGTTGTCCCTGATGGATTTCCAACTTCAAAATCCATCAAAATGTCGCAGTTCTTTTGAGGTATTGGTTCACAAGTTACAAATGTTTTAAGAATGTTACAAATGCACACGCACTCTTTTTTTTTCTCTCTCTGCCCTGGTTACTGACCCAAAAACCCACTTGTTTGCTGTCTGCTTACTGCCCTTTTCTCAAATGAGAAGATTATGAAGAATTGGTATAATGTTATTCTTGGGCAGAAACTATGTAATCCCCCTATAGAAAGTTGAGCTAATGTTGCTGTTACGAACCTGCAATGGGAGTTGTGTACCTTATTATTGCCTCCTAACTCCATGGTGTGACGCCAAATTTGATTGAAGTGAATGGAATTGCATCAACAGAGTAACATGGGAAAACAAAAATAAAAATACCTGGAAAAACTCAGCAGGTCTGGCAGCATCTGTGGAGAGGAACACAGTTAACGTTTCGAGTCCATTTGACTCTTCATATGGACTCGAAACGTTAACTGTGTTCCTCTCCGCAAATGCTGCCAGACCTGCTGTGTTTTTCCAGGTATTTTTATTTTTGTTGTGGATTTCCAGCATCCGCAGTTTTTTGCTTTTATCTTAGAGTAAAATGGGAACCTTACTTCACTGACAAAAGTACAACTCATCACACCTCCATCTCCTAACTTTGGGAATTCCCAATCATTTCGCTTGTGAAGTGTTGTGAATTAAAAGTCGCAATAAGGTAAATAAAAGCTAGTCCTACACAAAATGGGAAAAGCTAAACTGAGGGGCACAGAGCTGTCTATTTACACAGTTAAGACAGTAAATGTTATCGTTCCACTCTAAAGCAATGCTCACAGTCTAACATTGAGAGCATTGTGCTGGAACAATTGGGCTTTCAGCTGGATTTTGTAAGTGTTCATTATCAGCCAATTAAAGTAAAACTACTGTAAGGTGAATGAAGTATTTTTAATGACTTAATTTAAACAAATTTTATGGTGTAGAAACATCAATAAGATTAAGACCCAACTTTGTTGTCTGTTAACTTATGGAACAGGACATCAGGGATAAGCAGCTTTAGTTAGAAATGAGGCTACTTTTTATTAGAATAAAGGAGAGAGAACTAATAATGGTTTTGGTGAAGCAAATGGAAAAAATGTTTTGATTTGTCTGGTGAGTCAGTAATTGGAGGGCTTGAATTTAGGATGATAATGAAAAGACCAACAAAGGGAGAAGTTACAATATTTTTATTGTGTTAGAGGGTTAATGGGTTGTGGAACCCCCTACCAGAAACAGTGGTGCAGCCAAAACCCTGAGAATTAGATTCCTGGGAAAGTGGATGCACATTGGAAAAAGAAAACATTTAAATTATAGTGATATAAAGGCAGTGGACAAAGTAGATTCAGAAAATGGCAGATGTGATGGGTTGAATGATGATTGTAAAATTGTGATTCTAAGTGAATATTGGATGCTCATGGGAGAAAATGGGTGGCACTAGCTGTTTGTTGAAGTCATATTCTAAGAGACAAGATTCATGTCAACAAAATGGGTAATTTTAAAATGAGGAAATGCAGCATTTTAAACATCAGGATAATTGTAAAAATTTAAGCCTTACATTGTGTTCGATATGCATCATGCATGAATCAGGAGCAACTCCAAACTGTTCTTGTAAAAGTTGGAAATAAACCAGACCAGTAAATGTTTTTATGATGAGGATTAAATATTTTTGCCATTAGGGACAAATTAATCCTGATGACAAAGCTCCTAATGAGTTAGATACCATTTGTACGCATTATCATTTCACCATAGTTTTTGAAAAGATTAAGTTTAAAGACTAAATGTATATACAGATGGTGAAAGAAAGTTGTTTGTGATACAGATAAATGCATGAGCTCTCTTCTGGAAGTTGCATTGTCTGGGAATGAAGAACAGAAACCTTTTGACTACAGCCTTGGTTCAGAGAATATTATGCTTGTTGACCTGGCTTTGGGCTCTACTAAAGAACCTGTCAACGCTCTTTGGCTCAAAATGCAGGACTATGCTGTTAGCAAAGGTAAGTGGACCTGTTCCCAACTATAGCTACATACACTTTTGTTTGTAATTGATTTAAATATGCAAGCTGTATCTCATATCTGTATCTGACAGGCACTGGCAGTGAGAATAATAATGTCCATAATAGTAGCTTTCTAATATAAGATTGAAGTGCTTCACACTTGAGTGCGACTTACAGTAGCATGCCGGAGTTGAGCACTTCAGGGAGTTAAGCAGAGGAAGGGAAAGAGGTTTGGTTGCTTTTGCCTAAACATTTTCAGCCTCCAGAAATTGATTCTTGCTCTGCTACAGGAGAAGAAGCTGGTTAATTGGTGAGCATCTGGTAAGTGATTAAGGTTTATTCTATTCCTAAGGCTCAAAATAGTATATTTTGAGCGAGAGGTGTGTGGGAGAGGATAAAAGGTGTGGATCGAGAGGCCTACCTGAAGTGATACCAGTGGCGGAGTGACGTCACGAACCATAACGTGCAGGGAAAGCAGCTGATTGCAGAGTAGGATTGATGACTATTCCTAGTCTTTAAATTAAAAGCAAGGTCTTTAGTTTGTGTTTAGGCCTCTCGTCTTTTTTTCTCTCTTTCTTATAAATAGCTTGCTAAGTATAAGATCGATGCTGGTGTT
Source organism: Cetorhinus maximus (assembly GCF_964194155.1). Taxonomy (NCBI): domain Eukaryota; kingdom Metazoa; phylum Chordata; class Chondrichthyes; order Lamniformes; family Cetorhinidae; genus Cetorhinus; species Cetorhinus maximus. The sequence goes on along the minus strand of NC_135908.1, from coordinate 16,509,404 downwards.
TAAAAAAAAGAAATTATACAAAAAAGTGTAAAGAGCAGGGATACTAGAATAATTAATTAATTAAATTAAATACGATAGTGATGGCGGGGTAGGTGATGTGTTGCTCCTGCAGCATGTGGGAGCTGCTAGACACGTAGGTGACCCAGATCCAGAGCGAACACATCTGTAGTAAGTGCAGCTCGAGGAATTTGGGTCTGAGTTGAGGAGCTGGACTCTGAGCTGCAGACATTGCGTCACATCAGGGAGGGGGAAAGTTACTTGGACACTTTGCTCCAGAAGGTGGTCACACCCCTCCAGATTAGGTAATTCAAATTTTGGTCTGTGATCAGGGGCAGGAGGGTGTGACTGCAGGTGAGGCAGGTATTGGGACCCAGGGGATAGCATTCGAGGAGCCTCGGCCCCTGCAATTGTCCAGCAGTTACGAGGCTTTTGCAACCTGTGTGGGCGAGACTGCAGGGAGGATGAGCGAACTGACCCCGGCACCGTGGTACAGGGGGACATTCAAGTTGGGGGGCGGAAATAGTAGTGGTAGGGGAGAGTAGAATTAGGGGGATAGATACTGTTCTCTGCAGCCGTGAGCGTGAGTCCCGAAGGTTGTGTTGCCTTCCCGGTGCTAGGGTTAAGGACACTTCCTCAGGGCTGGAGAGGAACTTGGAGTGGGAGGGGAGGGACCCAGTTGACGTCATCCACGTTGGTACCTACAACATTGATAGGACTAGAAAGGTGGTTCTGCTGAAAGAACTTGAACAGTTAGGAGCTAAATTCGAAGCAGAACCTCCAAGGTGGTAATCCGGGGATTACTACCTGAGCTACGGGCAAGCGGGCATAAGATAAATAAAGTCAAGGCATTAAATGTGTGGCTCAAAGATTATTGTGGGAGGAATGGATTTCAGTTCGTGGGGCACTGGCACCAGTACTGGGGTAGAAGGGAGCTGTTCCGGTGGGATGGGCTTCACTTGAACTGTGCTGGGACCAGTGCCCTGGCAAATCGAATAATTAGGGCTGTAGAGAGGGCTTTAAGCTAAATAGAGGAGGGTAGGATCCTGGAGAGGGTATATGTAGGCTTACAAAGCAAAAGGATATGGTAGCAATGCAGGGCAGGTATTTAGGTAATGATACCCAGAGTGTGACAGGAAGGGACAGAAAGTACAAACAAAAAAAAAAGCAGTAAATAGGATCAGAGGGGGGGGAAATGGTAAAAAGGCAAAATTTAATGGCTCTTTACTTAAATGCATATAGTACTCAGAACAAACTAAATGAATTAACGGCACAATTAGAGGTTAATGGGTATGAACTTATAGCCATTACAGAGACATGGTTACAAGGAGATCAAAGCTGGGAACTAAATATTCAGGAGTATGTGACTTTTTGAAAGGACAGGCAGGAAGGAATAGGTGGTGGGGTAGCTTCGTAAGTATGATAGCAAGAAATGACCTTGGATCAGAAGATGTGGAATCCATATGGGTGGAGGTAAGAAATAACAAGGGGAAGAAGACACTGGTGGGAGTAGTCTATAGGCCCCCTAACAGTGGCTAAACTGTAGGGCAGAGAATAAATCAGGAGATAATGTGGGCATGTAAAAAAGGCAGTAGATTAATCATGGGTGACTTTAATCTTTATGTAGATTGGGAAAATCTAATTGGCAGAAGTAGCCATGAGCAAGAATTCATAGTGTATTCTGGACAGTTTCCTAGAACAATGTGTTGTGGATCCAACCAGGGATCAGGCTATTTTGGATCTGGTAATGTGTAATGAGGCAGGTTTAATAAATGATCTCAGAGTAAAAGATCCCCTAGGAAACAATGACCATAACATGGTAGAATTTAGCATTCAGTTTGAGAGTGAGAAACTTGGGTCAGAAATAGCTGTGCTAAACCTAAATAAGGGTAATTGCAATGAAATGAGGGCAGAGTTGGCTGGAGTGGAATGGGAAAGGAGTTTAGCAGAAAAGATGGTTGAAGAACAATGGCAGATGTTTAAGAAAATAGTTCATGGCTCACAACAAAAATGTTCCCAGTGAGGAAGAAGGATTCTAGGAAGGGGATAACCAACCATGGTTAGCCAAGGAAGTTAAGGATAGTATCAAATTGAAAGAAAAGACATACATGGCAAAGGTTAGTGGTAAGCCAGAGGATTGGAAAAGTTTTAAGAACCAACAAAAGATGACAAAAAAATAATAGAGGGAGAAAATAAATTTCAAGGGTAAATTAGCAAGTAATATAAAGATGGAGAAAACAAGCTTCTTTAAATATATAAAAAGGAAGAGAGAGGCCAAAGTGAACATAGGCCCCTTAGAGGATGAAGCTGGGAAAATAATAATGGGGAACCAGGCAGAGGAGTTGTATAAATACTTTGCATCAGTCTTCATGGTAGAAGACACAATAGCATTCCAAAACTACTAAATAATCAAGGGCAGAAGGTGGGAGGGAAATAAATACAATAACTATCACTATTGAAAAAGTACCAGGGAAACTAATGGAGCTAAAGGCCGATAAGTCCCCTGGGCCTGATGGGTTGCATCCTAGGATATTAAAGGAAATAGTTAGAGATAGTAGATGCACTGGTAGTAACCTTCCAAGAATCCTTAGATTCTGGAAAAGTCCTAGAGGATTGGAAAACTGGCAAAAAGGGAGGGAGACAAAAGAATAGGTAACTATAGGTCAGTTAGCTTAACACCTATCTTTGGGAAAATGTTAAGAGTCTATTATAAAGAATGTAATAGCGGAGCATTTAGAAATACATAATATAATCAAATAGAGTCAACATGGCTTCATGAAGGGGAAATCATGCCTGACAAATTTATTACAATACTTTGAGGAGGTAACTAGCAGGATAGATAAAGGGGAGCCAGTAGATGTAATATATTTGGATTTCCAAAAGGCATTTGTTAAGATACTGAAGTAAGACTACTTAATAAGATAAGAGCCCATTTTCAGGATGGCAACCTGTAACTAGTGGAGTGCCACAGGGATCAGTGCTGGGGCCACAATTATTTAAATTATATATTAATGACTTGGATGAGGGAAGTGAATGTACTATCGCCAAGTTTGTGGATGACACAAAAATAAGTGGGAACGCAAACGCTGAGGATGAGACAAACAGTCTAGACAGGTTAAGTGAGTGGGCAAAAATGTGGCAGATGGAATAGATTGTGGGAAAATGTGAGGTTATGCACTTTGGCAGGAAGAATAGAGGAGCTGAATATTATTTAAATGGAGAAAGACTGCAGAAAGCTGCAGCACAGAGATTTGGGGGTCCTCATGCACGAATCCCAAAAAGCTAACATACAAGTTCAGCAAGTAATAGGAAAGGCTAATGGAATGTTGGCCTTTATTTCAAAGGGAATTGAGTATAAAATTAGGGAAGTCTTGCCAAAACTATACAAGGCACTAGTTATACCACACCTAGAATACTGTTTTGGTCCCCTTATCTAAAGAAAGATATACTGGCATTGGAGGTAGTCCAGAGAAGGTTCACTAGGTTGATCCTGGGTATGGGGGGATTTTTTTATGAGGAGAGGTTGAGTAGGTTGGGCCTGTACTCATTGGAGTTTAGAAGAATGAGAGACGACCTTATTGAAACACATACGATTCTTAGGGGGCTTGACAGGGTAGATGCTGAGAGATTGTTTCCCCTTGTGGGAGAGTCTAGGACCAGAAAGCATTATCTCAGACTAAGGTGTCGCTCATTTAAGACAAAAGAGGAGGAATTTCTTCTGAGGGTAGTGAATCTGTGGAATTCTTTACTGCAGAGGTCTGTAGAGGCTGAGTCGTTAAGTATATTCAAGGCTGAGATAGATTTTTAATCAGCAAGGGAATCAATGGTTATGGGGAAAAGGCAGGAAAGTGGATTTGAGGATTATCTGATCAGCCATAATCTTATTGAATGGCGGAGCAGACTCAGTGGGCTGAATGGCCTACTTCTATAAGACCATAAGACAAGGGAGCAGAAGGAAATGATGCGTGCAGTTGGAGATGTGTTCAAAATGTAGAAAAGCCTGCTTTCAGTTCTATTTTAACGAGGCATTGAAAAGTAGCAAGGTGGAGACTTGTAGGGAGATAGAAAAGTTTAGAGACAGAATTCCAGAAGGCTAGGGCTGAGGTAACTGATAGCTCAATCCATTGATGGTGGAATGAAAGTAGGGTGGGATGAACAGAGGCGAGAGTCTGAGGACCAAAGGGTATAGAGAAGAAAGTGGAACTAGAGGAGGTTTCAGAGCTGGGAAAGGACAGGTTTGGCTCTGAATTAGGACCATGATTTTGAATTTGATGCTTGGTGAGCTTGGAACCAATAAAGGTTTGCGATCTGTTATCTGGTAATCACAACCATGCAGAACAAAATGCCATTGCCAGAGCTTTTGTTGAGTTGGAGCTTGAGGCCAGCAAGATCAACATGGGAGGCTCACATGTTAGGCATTGGAGAAATCTCATCCGGAGGTAACAAAGCATGGATAAGGGGAGAAGGTGTGTGATGATGCAGAGAAGGAAATGGATGGTCTTGATAATGGAAGTAATGAGGTTTGAAGCTCAAGCTGGCAAGGATGTGGAGGTTCTTAACTTCTGGCTTGAGCCTTGGTGAGCACCTGGGTAATCAAATGGAATCAGTAATGATATGGAGTTTCTGGTAATAGCTGAATGGGATAGTTTGGCTTGTTGTTCAGTTGAAAGAAGTTCTGACTCTAAGTTTTAAGCTCAAACATTCGATATGATTTCCCAATTGAGGATGGTGGAAGAGAGGTAGATCTGTTATTATCAGCATGCCTTTGAAAGTGGATCCTATGCATATGGTTTTCATCTCCGGGCAATATTTAAGTGAAAATTGGTACAAGGGTGAAAAACTGGGCTCTTTCAGAGGAGAAAGAAGAAAACCATTCCTGGGAATTTGCTGTCAGTATTTGGATAGGTAGGGATAGAACTAGTTGAGAGAAGACATTATAGAAAATGCTGACAGAGGATGAAATGAGCCCAGCTGAATACTTCGAAGAGATCTAAGAAGGCCAAAGTAGCTTGGTCACAATTAAGTATTTCTTTCACCAGGGTAATCATAGTGCTATTGCCATGGAGGAAACCAAATAGGAATTTTTCAGCCCCTGATTTGGAAGGAGTGAGGAGAAGTTCAAAGACATCCTGAAGCCAAACCTCAAGCACTGAGCTGCATTTTGATTCCTTGGAAATCAAAACTAAGGGTGTGGTGACATGGAGAAGTTTAATCGATTACTGAACTTGATAATCTAAAGAAATCAGAATTGCTTACACCAAGACCAAAAAGTTTTAGAAAAACAGGCTGCAATAGACATCCAGTTGTTATTTACCTCTCTGAGGGGGGAGGCTGCAGATACTGGATTAGTTTAGTTTGTTATTGCTAATATCATAGACACAACACAAACACAAATGGCTTTACTACCTCACCACTGAAATCAATAATGTACTTGGAATGAATGGTTCAGTACAAATCTGGTCTACAAATTATTATTTGGGTTGCTTGAGTCATTGATGCCAAAAAGTATTTTTTTAAATTGCAATTTATAGCACCTTTCGTAACTACCGGATGTTCCAAAGTACATTACAGCCAATGAAGTGCTTTCTGATGAAGCAGGAGAAACTCTCCTGCTTTTTGATCAAAATAGTGTCTCAGGATCTTTTACTTGAGTGGGCAGAAATGGTCTTGGTTTAACATCTCAGTCAAAAGATGGCATAACCTACAGTGAAGCACGACTTTGGTAATGAACGGGCATGTCAGCCTTGATTTTTGTGCTCAAGTGTCTGGAGTGGGGCTTGAGTCCACTACCTTCTGACTCCAAGGTGGTAGTGCTACCCACTGAACCACAACTTAATGCCAAATAGCACACGTATGCATGGGGCAGCTAGGTGCTGCAGCAAGCTATATTTGTTAACCCTCACTTGCATTTTCTCACCTGCTTACTCTTGCTGAGTCTTGCTCCCTCTTTCTTGGTCTTACTGTTGCCCACTTTCTTTCTGTAAATGGGTTTACAACACATTATCAGTCCCTGAGGCTTTAACGATTGCTGACAGAGCAAGTAGGAAAGTTCCCATTGTTGGGTGGAGACAGCATACTGTCTGATTTTGATGTAATGTTATATTTGGACGTATGGTTGGTACTTCAGTCATCTGCATCCTGCTTCACGTTCACAGTAGGTAATAAATTTGGAAAATGTTCCATTTCACAGTAGTAACATTCCTCAACCTTTATCACAAAAAACAAAAATGAATGTAATTTTAAATATTTTGAATGTAATATTCATATGTTCCTCTGATGAGTCTGTGCTAAAGTCTAATCAATAGACTTATTACGGTAAAATATATTTTCCAGATTGGGACAGTGCAATTCTTGGCAATGAGACCTTGTTGGATACAGCTTCAAGATTTGTTCTTGCAGCTCTTTTAAAGCATACTGGTTTACTGAATCAAGTTTGTGGTGAAAGCAGGTAAGTGAAAAGTGTTCATTGAATGTTCCAATTGTAATTGTTTGAAATTACTTTTTGTGTGTGTAGCTTTGTTAATTGATGATCTCAGCACTGCTATGCTCCTGATAAAGATGTGCCAAAATTAACAGGCTGTTTTAGATGCAAGACAGGTAATTGAGTTTTAGATTTTCTTCTCAAAAGGTTGATATCGTGGGTTGTATGCAGAGTCTAGACCAAGTGCATTATTTGGGTTAAGCAGAGTTTAAAGGTGGAGGGTAATTGGAACAGGGCAGGGGAGAGAGGGGAAGAGAAGGCATTGAGCACAAGGGTAGGGTCGAGAGGGAAGGAGAAGTATGGGGAAAAGCAGCGAAGAGGTAGCAAGCTTGTGTGGATGGAATGTGAGGAAGAAAAGGAATTATTTGATGAACAGCACTTCCAGGAGGAGAAGGTTCCACAAATATCCCCATCCTCAATGATAGGGGAATCCGGCACATCAGCACAAAAGGTAAAGCTGAAGCATTTGTTACAGAAATTTGTTTCAGCCAGAAAAGTAGAGTATATGATCCATCTTAGCCCCCTCCGGAAGTCCCCAGCAACACAGATGCCAGTCTTCAGCCAATTCAATTCACTCCACGTGATATCAAGAAACTGCTGAAGGCATTGGATACTATAAAGGCTATGGGCCCTGGCAAAATACGACAATAATACTGAAAACTTGTGCTCCGGAACTTGCTGTGCCCCTAGCCAAGCTGTTCCAGAACAGGTACAACACTGGCATCTACCCAGCAATGTGGAAAATTGCGCAGGTATGTGCTGTATGCAATAAGTGGGACAAATCCAACCTGGCCAATTACTGCTTCATCAGTCTACTCTCAATCAGCAGTAAAGTGATGGAAGGGGTCATCAACAGTGCTATCAAGCGGTACTTGCTTAGCAATAACCTGCTCACTGATGCTCAGTTCAGATTCTGCCAGGGCCAATCAGCTCCTGACCTCATTATGGCCTTGGTTCAAACATGGACAAAACAGCTGACCTCCAGAGGTGAGGTGAGAGTGACATCAAGGCAGCATTTGACTGAGTGTGGTATCAATGAGCCCTAGCAAAAGTGGAGTCAGTAGGAATTGGGGAAAACTCTGTTGTTTGGGGTCATACCTAGCAGAAAGGAAGATGGTTGTGGTTGTTGGAGCTCCATCATCTCCGCTGCAGGGCATCACTGCAGGAGTTCGTCAGGGTAGTGTCCTAGGCCCAACCATCTTCAGTTGCTTTATCAATGACCTTCCACCATAAAGCCAGGAGTGGAGATGTGCAATCATCAGCGAACAATGTTCAGCACCATTTGCAACTCCTCAGATACTGAAGCAGTCCGTGTCCAAATGCAGCAAGACCTGGACAACATCCAGGCTTGAGCAACATTTGTACCACACAAGCGCCAGGTAATGACCATCTCTAACAAGTGAGAAATTAACCATTGCCCCATGACATTCAATGGCATTACCATCACTGAATTCCCCCAGAAATTGAACTGGATTATCCATATAAATACTGTGGCTACAAGAGCAGGCCAGAGGCTAGGAATCCTGTGGCGAGTAACTCACCTGACTCCCAAAGCCTGTCACAAACTACCAGGCACAAGTCAGGAGTGTGATGGAATACTGCCCACTTGCCTGGATGCATGCAGCTCCTACAACACAAAGCTTGACATCATCCAGGACAAAGCAGCTCACTTGATTGCCACCCAACTCACAAACATTCACTCCCTCCACCATTGCACAGTGGCAGCAGTGTGTACCATCTACAAGATGCACTGCGAAAACTCACCAAGGCTCCTTTAGACAGCACCTTCCAAACCAACAGCCACTACCATCTCAAAGGACAAGGGCAGCAGATACATGGGAACACCACCACCTTGCATTTTCCTTCCAAGTCACTCACTATCCTGACTTGGAAATATATCGCTGTTCCTTCACTGTCGCTGGGTCAAAATCCTAGAACTCCCTTCCTAACGGCACTGTGGGTGTACCTACACCACATGGACTGCAGCGGTTCAGGAAGGCAGCTCACCACTACTTTCTCAAGGGCAATTAGGGATGGGCAATAAATGCTGGCATAGCTCACATCCCTTAAATGAATTTTAAAAAAAGAGATGCTCCCATTAGAGAAGGTTAGGGAAATCTGCCTATTTGAAACAAATAGGACCAAATTTGTTTCCATAATGAGGGACAGGTGAAGGGTGAAACTGAGGCAAAGGAGTTATACTGACCTACTTTTGTAGATTTTTCACCTAGGTAGGTATGGTGAGGAAATAGAAAATAATTCATTGCAGTTAGTAGCATGCAAGGGTTATAGAGTAGCTCAATAGACATGAAAGTTCACTCAATTATTATTCAAGATGGCTGAGTTTCTGGAGTTAGTGCACCATTTCTTAGACATTGGCTCAGTTAAGAATAACCCGTCATCACATCCACTGGATGGACTTCCATTGGACAATGCAGTTCTCATTTGCTTTAAGCTCTCTTCAAGGAGCAAAACAAACAATCTTAATTTTGCAAGGCTTTCTCCAGAGTGTCTCAACCTAACAATACATGTAGTAGATTGAAATGCCCAGGGAGTTTAGGTTAGCTGGCTGTATATTTCACACGTTCACACTAAACCCAGTCCAATGTCTTTTGACAAGAAATTGTATTTGGCAAACAAATGGACCAACTTCTTGAATTGATTTTGTCCTCAATCCCAAGCATAATACCAGGGAGAAACCAAGTTTATGGTGGTGCTGCTCATTTGTCTATACCCTCAGCTGGGATAACATCAGTTGTACTTTGGGTTTGACAAGTTCGAGATTTTAATTATCTGGAAGACATGACTTAAAATCCACAGGGAAGGTGAGAAGGAATTTCTTCTCTCAGAAGATCATTAATCTTTATAATCCTCTATCGCATAGAGCAGTGGAGGCTGGGTAATTGAATATATGCAAGGCTGAGTTATAGACTTTCGGTCTACAAGGGAGACGAGGGTTATGGGTGGTAGGCGGGAAAATTGAGTTGAGGCCACAATCAGATCAGCCATGATCTTATTGAATGGTGGACTGTGCTCGAGGGGCCGAATGGTCTACAATCATTCCTACTTCTCATTCCTACTTATGTTCTTATGGAACTCGATAAAAACCACTTGAGACTTGTGTTCAGCCTTTCAGCAGTGTCTCCTGTCCTTCCAGGTAACAACAATAACTTGCACTTTTAAACCACCTTTTAATGTAACAAAGCATCCAAGCTGTTGCCCAAATTGGAAGCAGGGAGGGAAAAGTAGGGAGAATGGGTAACTAACCAAGGAATTGAATCTTTGACAAGTACAGAAGTGGGATAGCCAAAGGCTGTTATCACCAGTGGAATACAGAAACTGCAGCAGACTGGAACCAAAGCGTTGTGGGTGAAAGCTGAGGTGCAAGGCTGAAGAAGATTGTAATGATTCAAGAATATTTCTCCAGACAGGAATGGAGCAGATGTTGCCTTTGTGTTTCTTTTAAAAATAAGTGAGAGTATGCCAGATCTTTGATCTCAGATGCTTCAGTGAATTCACAGGCTGTTCTGGATAGTTACACTGCCTTTAAAATGTTCAGATGGATTTTGAAGGCTGACCAATGATCTTGCCATCCAAGTCTACCAAGATTCAATTATAGCATATATCCCTTCTGCCACCCTTCCTCTGTGCTCACATGGTCTATTGTAGGAAATCTAGGGTAGCAGCACCTGTAACACTATTCATATTAAAACCATTGGTTCATGAGAATTCCTTGTTTTTTGGTAGTTTGAGCAGCGACTCAGTATATCCTCAACATATACACTGCTTCCTCGTCAACCATGAGAAGTTCTATCAGGTCAGAAAGTAGTAGAACAGGCTTATTGACATTTTGTTTTGAGTAGTCCAGGATGAGGTGTCCCTGCTCCAATACCACCTAGCAGCCTTCTAAATGCTGATGCAACAGAAGACTGTGTTGGAATCTTTGTTTGTCTTTGGGAGAAGTCAAATATCACCTTTAAACTAAGCCACATAAGACTTGTTGCCAGTAGACTATTCTGTTCATAAACATTTTCAATAACCTAATGGTTTTTCAAATATTTCTTAGGTACCAGCCTAGTAAAACTCTTGCAGAAATATATCGTTGTGTTTACAAAGTCCGGAACAGACTGCTAGCATGTAAAAACATGGAACTTATCCAGAACCAGTCACCTTCCAGTGAAAGAAGAGTAAGTTTATGAAACTACTTTAAAAATATAAACAGTTTACATATAGCAGATTTAGACATTCAAATGATCTTGCCAAGTGCCGCAGACAGCTTTCAGTGAACAGAGTATTGAATTTTGAGAAGGAGACAATTCTGTCTGCCTAGCCTGAACTGCATCTTTGCTAGAGCAATCCAGAACTAATCACACTGCCTTTGTCTCTGCCCCTTTCTCGCTGCCTTGCCTCTTTCGTGTGCTGACGCTGCCCCACGTCGCCAGCTTGCGCTGTGTCGCTACCCCTTTATTGTCTTATTTGCTTCACATATTTATCTAATTTTCACTAAAAAGATGCAATGGGCTCTACCTCAACCAGTAAGCTGGGAAAAGTATTCCATGCTTCAGGAACCTTCTATGTAAAATTTCTCCTAATCTCTTTTTCCTCCCCCTAAGTGATTTTAATTTGATTCCTCATAACTAAACTGAAGGAAACGGATCGTTCCTATTCACTGCATCCAAAACTCTTCATAATGTTATAAATTAAATCAGATCGTTTCACACTGTACATCGCGCAAGCTCACAAATGGGCCTAAGGCCATCACTTTCAGCCCTGAAAAGTGCCCAGTCTATCTCAGATTACCCTGGAAGAGCAAAATTTGAGCAACAGGTGAAGCTAGCTTCATGCAGTAGCAACACGAGTGGTATTCACCACTAACAGAATGCTGCCCATCAAGCCAAAAAGACTTTCTGCCTATCATACAAATGAGTAATGTGGTATATGAATTTCGGTGCCAGTGTGATACTAGGTATGTAGGCCGTATGTCCCAAAGACTGGTGGATTGTTTCAAACAGCATGTTTATTTTTATTCGTTCATGGGATGTGGGCGTTGCTGGCTATGCCAGCATTTATTGCCCATCCCTAATTGCCTTTGAGAAGGTATTCCTGCCGCTTTGAACCACTGCAGTCCATGTGGTGTAGGTACACCCACAGTGCTGTTAGGGAGGGAGTCCCAGGATTTTGACCCAGCGATTATAGTCCTAAGTCAGGATGGTGAGCGGCTTGGAGGGGAACTTGCAGGTGGTGGCATTCCCATGTGTCTGCTGCCCTTGTTCCTCTAGCAGGTAGTGGTCATGGGTTTGGAAGGTGCTGCCTAAGGAAGCTTGGTAAGTTCCTGCAGTGCATCTTGTAGATGGTACACACTGCTGCCACTGTGCGTTGGTGGTGGAGAGAGTGAATGTTTGTGGATGGGGTGACAATCAATAGGGCTGCTTTGTCCTGGATGGTGACAAGTTTCTTGAGTGTTGTGGGAGCTATACTCATGTTGGCAAGTGGAGAGTATTCCATCACACTCCTGACTTGTGCCTTGTAGATGGTGGGCAGGCTTTGGGGAGTCAGGAGGTGAGCTATTTGATACAGGATTCCTAGCCTCTGACCTGCTCTTGTATATGGCTACCCCAGTTCAGTTTCTAGTCAATGGTAATCCTCAGGATGTTAGTTGGGGATTCAGGCGTGGTAATGCCATTGAATGTCAAGGGGCAATTTTTAGATTCTCTCTTTTGAAGATGGGCATTGACTGGTACTTGTTACTTGCCACTTGTCAGTCGAAGCCTGGATATTGGCCAGGCCTTGCTGCATTTGGACGTGGGACTGCTTCCTTCCGCTGTTTGCAATAGGCATGGTGCAGACCATACCCAACCATACCGTGTTGCAAAACTCAAAACAGTGTCCAACATCACATGTAATTCTACAGTCCCATGTCCAAATGCAGCAAGACCTGGACAATATCCAGGCTTCGGCTGACAGGTAACAAGTAACATTCGCGCTACACAAGTGCCGGCCAATCCCCATCTTCAAAAGAGAGAACCTGAATACTGTGGCTACAAGAGCAGGTCAGATGATAGGAATCCTGCAGCGAATATCTCACTTCCTGACTCCCCAAAGCCTGCCCACCATCTACAAGGCACAAGTTAGGAGTGTGAGCATTTGCTAAATAATCTTCTGACTAAGAATCACGCTGACAACAAATTTAAGATTGTCACTCAGGCTGGCAGTGTGGCACATTTGCACATACTGGAAACTACATATGTTAATACACAGGGCCCTGTTCTTTGCAGACAGAACATGTGTACACAATGTACCTGTTTCAGCTAAACAAAGTAAGTGACAGCCATTCGCTGACTCATACCTCAGGGCAATGCCTTGACCAATCAAGGTCAAGCTGCCTGGTTTAAATTTCAAAAAATACTTGGCAGTTAACTGTCAGTCACTATCACTGGTGCATTCTCTATGGCAGTGCCTCTACCAATCATTGTCCACTTGCCAACCAATCGCATACTCTTCACAAACAGTATAAATTGTTGTTTTCCCTTTATGTTGGTATTCTTGTGAAGTGTCCCGATGAGTGCAAGATGAAAAGCTTCGACATGTCTCTTTTTTCAGCAATACTCAAGTTCTGTAATACCGAACAACTATCTGAGGATCCTTATCTTGATGTCCTGTAATGCATGGTACCATTTCTCTTTCTGTTTCTTAACATCATCCATGTGGATTCTATCTTAAAGCAAAAACACCAAGGCATCTTTACATTCTTTCGATGTGATGAAATCCTCCAGTAGCAATACTGCAAATGTTTTCCTCGCCTGAAAATGTTATATACAACTTCTGGTCCTATCCAAGCTGTTATATTATATCTCTGAAGGAGGGTCATACGGACTCGAAACATTAACTTTGTTTCTCTCTCCACAAATGTTGTCAGACCTGCTAAGTTTTTCCAGCATTTTCTGTTTTTGTTATGTTATATCGCTCCATAGCTGTTAATACTTCTAACCCTTAAATTTGTTTTGAATGTACGTAACTCTTAATCCTTACTTCCTTTTTTGGAATGTTGATCTGAATTCATTTTCCTGGTTTTATCAATTTTTAAAAAAATGTTCCTTCTACAAAAATGTTTTTATTCCCCCTTTCACAATATTTTCATGCCATTGATTTCAACTAAATCTTCTGCATCTTCAATAACCTGCCCTCACCCCTCCTCTAGTCTCAAAACAAGGCTCTCTCCACCTACCTTCCATATTAATCTAAATGCTCGCCCATGACTCCGTTTACATGGGACACATTGGTGTCTGTGTCTTACTGTTCCTTCGTGTTCAAAAATGGTATTTTTAAGGTGAAAAGCCAATGATGTAGCAAATCTGCCTGTCTTGTGTATAGTATGTGTCTTTAAATATAGAATGAAAAATTGCCCATTGTATTCTTCTTTAATTGAGTCCATTAATCTCAGCCTATTAAAATTTGGTGTTGAGGAAGAGCCATTAGTCAGTTTAATTTAAATCACATTTTCAATTTTTTTAAACGACCATGTTTCTGTAGCCAGCTAGCTAAATACTGTAGTCTTTTAATTAAAGAAGTCTTGATTTCTAAAATAAATAATGTAAAGTACTACAAAGATATTAAAAAAGGGTTTTTATCCCCTCTCCCTTTTCAAGTTGTCAGAAAATCAAGACTCGACAGATGCTGACCTTCAGGAACGTTCTTTCACTCGTACCATTGATGAAGAAGCTGAAATGGAAGAGCAGGCAGATAGAGATCGGGAAGAAGAGCACCTGGAACAAGAGGAGGAAGAAAGAGAGCAAGAAGTCATGACTGCTGGAAGTGAGTAAAGGTCGCCTGAAATTTAATTAATTTTGAATGGGATTTGGTTACAGCCAATGCTGTCTTAGGAGGTGTCAGCTGTGGCTCAGTTCATAGCACCCTCGCCTTTGAATCAGAGGGTTGTAGGTTCATGTCCCACTCTCGGAAACCAAGAACTGTGATTGTACTCGAAAGAGTTGCAATCTGTGACTGTTGATAACTCGAAAGAATCCAATGCTGTCTTACAGCATTAGTGAAGATGTTGTTTCTAGTTCTGGCAAACAATTTGTTCGCCACCCCTTGATTCATTCCCTGTGTAAGTATATATTGTATATGAAGGAGTAATTAATCCAGCAAATGTTATACTAAACATGTGATTTAAGACTTAATATATCGCTAGGGTTAGGAAACAAAATTACAAATACTGGGAACTTGACATCTAGCTGGAAAGCGTAGGAATGTACAAAACTTGAGCTGCACTAAATCTCTCAATTTCCAGCAAATGTTTTCAACGACCATCTCCAAATTAGCAACAGCAAACTGGGAGGTGACAGGTAACACACTTTTTTGGGTTCAGTTCGGGGCATTTTGTTAGGTGTACAGCTAAGTCATAAGATGAGCTTTAGCTAGAACTATATTAAAAATGTGTGCAATACTCTTACTTGGAATAAGCTTCATAAAATGTACCTAATTGGTGCAGATGATCTACACTGGTGGCTATATTACTGATCCTTGTGCAAAGGAATCCTCTTTCCTAACTGAGACAAAGTGTGTGGAAGATACTGAAAATTTTTTTTTAAAATAAAAAAATACTCGTCCTACAGGTTTGCCTTCATTCTTGGAGTAGATATACCCTCCACATTGTGAACTCCACTTTCTCCTCAATATTTTGCTAGGATCCTATGTAGCACCCTTTCTTTGTTTTTGAAGGCCAGATCAAGGTGCACCATCTTCTCAAGCAGGATGTGCTGTTTATGCAGTGAAGTAACAGGGAGATCTTATGGATGCCACCCTTAGATGGAAAGAAAATGTCATAAAGGGGGTTTATCCTTTGTATTTTTTTTCCAGCTTGAAATTTGGAATTTCCTGTCAGCCTATCAGGAGAATATCTCCATTTAAAGAGTGAGAAAAGACCCGACGTAGCAGATTTTCTTTATTTACGTAATGTTTCTTACACTGAGTCTCTTAGTAGTTGAAGAGATTTTTTTTCTTTATTTTTGCAAGAATCCCGATTGTGATTTTTCTCTGCTGCTGCATGTTACTGTTTTAACAAACGTAATCAGACTATGTCGAGCATGTTGCGATATTAGTTTGCATAATGCATAACATGCTGCTTACATGCTGCTTCACTAACGTCCTTTAGGGAAGGAAATCTGCCATCCTTACCTGGTCATGGTGTACATGTGACTCCAGACCCACAGCAATGTGGTTGACTCTTAACTGTCCTTTGAAAGGAGCAACAAATGGCTTGCCAGCGACAGCCACATCCCATGAAAGAAATTTCCTTGCTATAGATCTTCAAAGAATTCTCAATACTGCACTTTTTTTAAAAAAAAAAGTGACTTACTCTAGCTCAAAATTGAAGTAATGTTCCTCTGAACTAAATAACTAAATCAGTACGGTGATCATTTCAATACAATAAAAAAAAATTGCATTGCCAAACAAATGTGCTGTAAAATGGGTAAGTCTGTGCCCTGAGAAGGAAGCTGCATTCACAGATAGTGCTATTTGGAGAATCGGGGCTTCTTTGTAGCCTAGTCTCTGACCATCATTCCATACGGACATAGCTTTTCCACTGTGAGCAAGGGATTGTGCAATTGCACCTTATACTAAATCTTTATACTCACTAGGTGCAGTAGTTTTAAAAATTGTTAAATTTTTGTCAAACTACATAAAACATACAATTTTTCAAACTTAGCAGTTAAAGATTTCTTCCATTTTCAGAACAGGTTGCGCTGTTTTGCATATTCACTTTCAGGAGTGTTTTAATGCATGTAATACAGTGCTTCAATAGGGACTCATTTCCCTAGTGTGCAGGCAGCCTGCCTTTACCAATTAGAATTATTATTGCCATCTCCCCATAAATGGTGTATTTCTGATGCCATTAAAAATATATTGGGATCATTTTGGCTGTGCTTCTGCTGGCTTTTAATGAATGTTCTGTTTGTGTTTTGTGTTGCATGTTACAGAAATCTTTCAATGTTTTCTATCAGCCCGTGAAGTTGCTCGTAGTCGTGATCGAGAGAGGACGAGCAGCACGTCTGGAATTGGGAACGGAACGGTCGTCCGACTAGACGATCCACCGTCTCAGCTCCGGGAAGAGCGGCGAGTCAGCACCGGACTTACAGAAGGGCAGGACCTTTACACAGCAGCATGCAACTCTGTCATCCATCGCTGTGCATTGTTAATTCTAGGAGTCACACCAGTCATACAAGAGTTACACCAAAAAGATGAAGGACAGATGGGACATTCTGGAACTAATGAAGGACTTGGTTTTATGACAAGGTTAGAAACCATTTTTTGTTGCAAGCATATAATCAAAATGACTTGAAAGCCAATTGGAGGGAAAAATATGACAAATTACATAACTTAGAATTGACAGTTGCCAATTTTACTGAATTATTTTGCATATTAATTGATGTGTAGAATTCTTTCACTTGTTGTTCATAACCCATAATAAACAAAGTCTAGAAAATTAGTGCGAATCTTTCCCTCTAGTCAGGATAAGTGTTCTCTAGGTTGGTACCTGATCTTGGATATATGCTTTGTACACTTCCTTAAAGCTGTAAGTTAAAGACAGCCTGTGAATGGTTAATGGACCCGTGATGCACAACAAAACCTTTTCATTCACGGTGGCACTTGACGACTCCAATTTTTTTTTCCTCCTATTGTTTATACTTCTCTGCTTTTAATCTTTTTATGTATTAAGCAATCATTCTTAATGTTTTTTTCATTGTCAGTGTCAATGACATTTCATGAAACATTGCATGTGCTCAGTAATCTGTAAATCCTGTTATGTATCTCTAACCTTTATTAATTCAGTTTTAATTTTAGCGTTCAGATTAAATCTCTTGTGGTTTGCCAGAAGCTGTTCTTGTCCCTGATGATGCACACTGCCTCCCCCTTACTCAAGCCTTTGTTTTGTGTGGGTTCTCTGAACTTTTTCTGCTGGTACAGATGTCTATTTTTATTCATCCAAACCAAAATATTCTTTTACTTGTAGAGAATTGGTGCTTAGAAGCCCCCCCACTCCATTTCCCCCCTGCTCATCTGTGCTAAAGATGCCTCCAAGATTAAGTACCAACCCAGAGGGGAAAAAAATTGCAGGGCTACAGGAAAGGGCGGGGGAGTGCGGCTAGCTTTTGCAGAGAAACGGCATGTAAACAATGGGCTGAATGGTTTACTGCTGTGCTGTAACCATTTTATGATTCTGTGATGAAGAAATTGCTTTGTGCTGAGGACACTACTCCTGGAAACTTGCTTCTAATTTGCCTCTGAAACCTACCTGCTTTCGAACCTTCATGTTCCAAAATGTTTATTCGCTTTGCTGCTGAAGAGAGCAATACCAGCTGAAGTTGATCTTTTCCATTACATCCCAGCTTGGCAAATTCTTTCACCTGCTATCAATGCATTGGTGCAGATATTCTTGCAATAACCTGCATGTCCAAATTGCATTAATGTGAAGTTTTGAAATCCTGTAATATTGAGTGAAACAGCTGATTCTTTAGTTAGCCTCTGGTTTCATCCACTTCTCTTTCCCTTTAAGGGATAGCTTATGCAAATTGCTCACAGGCCCTACTTGAGCACAAGTAGACCATATGGCCCATTGAGCCTGCTCTGCCATTCATTACAATCATGGCTGATCTTGGGCTTCAACTCCATTTTCCCACCCACTCCCCATATCCCTTAATTTCAAGAGAGACCAGAAATCTGTGTATCCCAGCCTTAAAATGTATTCATGTATGGAGCACCCACAACCCTCGGGCAGAGAATTCCAAAAATTCACAATCCTTTGAAGTAATTTCTTCTCATCTTAGTCCTAAATGATTGATCCCTTATCCTGAGACTGTGCCCCCATGTTTTAGTCTCCCCAACCGGCAGAAACAATCTCTCAGCATCTACTCTATAAATCCTCCTCAGAATTTTGTAGCTTTCAATGAGATAGCACCTCATCCTTCTAAACTCTACAAAATATAAGCCCAATTTACTTGGCTCTTCATCATAGGACGGCTTCTTCATCCCAGGGACCAATCTAATGAACTTGGATTGTACTCTGTTCCTGTTTGGACTGATAAACTAAAGATTCAACTGTTGTTTCTTCTCCCTCCAGCCCATTATTGAGGTCTGTTTTAAGGTGTCAGGTGAAATTATTCAGCGGAAAATCTCAGTATTATATGGACAAATATAAAGGGGATTCGCTGGCAAGGGCTACTAAACAAATCTGACCACTCTGTCAAATCCCTTGATGCACTGGGATTTCAGAGTTGGACCCAATTTGTTTTGTTTGCCTGCGGAGAATGATTGCTATAGTTTTTTTGAGTGGTGTTTGGCATATCGAGCTCAATTTTCTGCCCATTTGTGGCCAATTACAGTCTTTGCATCTTGAAACCTGTGAGCTGCTCCACAAATTGATGCATCAATCCATTGTCTGACTATGGCTAACACTGACCTCGGATTACCGTTCTATGAAGTAGTCTTGTCCCTTTGGGCTCCTTCAGAAAGTTTAATGCATTTAAGACACTTCTAGCTGAACACTCTTTACGTAACTGACGTGAAAATATGATGGCCCCTTCCCTCCCGCACCTCCCACCTCCCCCCACCCACATCTACAAATGTCTATCCAATGAAAGTTTGCAATACTCCCTATCCAAAACCCAGAACTATTAGTTGTGCGTACCTCACATAGCTGAGGCACAATTTTTCCCTCCCAACTAAATAACTTAAGGGAAATCTCTTCGGCTGGGATTTTCCGGCCCCATTGTGGCGGGACACGCTGTGGCAGATTCAGCGGCCCAGCCAAAAATCCTTTGATTTTCGGCGTGACCAGATGATCTCTGCAGTGGGCAGGGCTGGAAAATCCCAGCCGTAGTCATTGTATCTCATGGGTCTCAGACTCTGGGTCCTTTGATTTCTAAACTGTGCCTAGTACCACAGTATTTACCTTTGCTTTGAGTTGGTTAGATGAGGGGTAAATTCTGTTTCAATTAGAAGCATTTGCAAACATTATGCTAAAATATTTTTGTTTTGAGCTAATATTACAGTATGTTCTAGACATGGCAATTATTGTTGAAATGATGTCTTCTTTGTTTTATGATCCAATCAATGGTTATGTAAAACAACCTTGACTTCATTTTTAGATTTGGATAATTAAAATTTCACAAGAAACCTACTGAAAGTATTTAATTTGATGCCTGTGGAGGACTTCCATGATAACTAGATTTATTTGCAATAGGAGTGAAAGCCTGACAGCAGAGAGCCATTCTGTGCAATCAAATTCGACCTACAAACTGACTAAGTCGCGAAGTGAATCAGACTTGTCTCAACCCGAATCGGACGAGGAAGGTTGTGCATTTGTGAGTATTTCAGTCATAAAGGTTGGCACAATAATAAGTAGTAAAAAAAACTAGATTTTATAGTGCCTTTCACAGCCACAGGATGCCTAAGTGCTTTACAGCCAATTAAGTACTTTTGAAGTATAGTCACTGTTGTAATGTATGAAACGCAGCAGCCAATTTGCACAATGACCAGATAATCTGTTTGTGATGTAGATTGAGGGAGAAATATTGGCCAGGGCACCCCTGCCCTTCTTCAAAATAGTGCAATTGGATCTTTTACATCTGCCTGAGAGAACAGAAGAACAATTTAAAATCTCTCTTGTGATCAAGTCCTGACTCTTAGAACTTTGTACAGTTGAACACCACATGAAATGGCATGGAGGACCTCCCACTAGCACTATTTAAAGGGATCATTAAATATTTGCAAATTAGTTGCTGGATTGTTTCTTTAATTGCTGGTGCAATTGTCCACATTTTTTTTAGAAGTTTCCTAAGCTTGGTTTCAGCACTCTACAAGGTGTAGTCTGGCTATTTAAAATATTTTTTCTTTATTCTTTCATGGGATGTGGGTATCACTGTCAAGGCCAGCATTTGTTGCCCATCCCTAATTGCCCTTGAACTGAGTAGTTTGCTAGGCCATTTCAGAGGCCTGTTATTGGTGCGTATACTAATATCAACCAATTGGGCAGATAGATCTGCTCTCGGGTTTCAGCCCGATATCATTCACTCTGAGATGTGTGAGAACGGTGACTTCCTTTTTATTTATTCTCTCACTCTCTGGGGAGACACTTGACCTTGGCTTGGCACTGTCAAACTTTGTAGCTGAGATTGGATATTCAATAGTTCAGAGGAGGGGAATATCTGCTCTGATTTCACTTGTCAGTATGGTACACCATAACACCTGACACACTTTTTTAAAGTTCAGGCCATATGAATGCACTAAGCACTTGCTCCATAACATTTACCCAGGGAAGTTTCAAGGTCTTGGTGAAATTAACTTTAACTCGTTATGGTGCTGTGAGGTATTAATACCCTTCATTGGCAATAGGCACGATTTTCCTCTGATACCAAAAGTGATAAATTCCCTGGCTGTAGTGTACTGTCAGAAGGAAGCTGTCAATTGACACGACCTCTTTTTTATGCTGACAGGTAGCATTCTTCATCTGAATTTAAACTCAGTGCGCTGTCCTGAGGTCTCCCCCAAGAATGCTGCAGAGCTCATCTTTCCACATGCTAATCTTCATTGCCAGCACTGATTTAGATGATTCTGACTCATGAGCATACATTGGTCCCCAACACTTGGCTGTATGAAAAGTACAGAAGATTTGTACGAATCCAGGAATAGGAAAACAGGATTTTTGTCTTGGATTTTTTTGGATGGTAGCATCAATAATAAAACTTGAAGCAGATAATATCATAATTATATCAACTGTGTTGTGCAATTAAAACCAAGATTAACCGAAATTAAAATTTTGATTAAAAAATTAAAATCTTAATTATTTGTCAGCCCTTATTTTTACATGTCAAAATGGAGAACTGCCTGTGCCAATTTTGTTTTTTTTCCTCATTCATTCACGGGATGTGGGCTTTGCTGGCTAGGCCAGCATTTATTGTCCATCCCTAATTGCTCTTGAGAAGGTGGTGGTGAGCTGCCTTTTTGAACCGCTGCAGTTCATATGATGTAGGTACACCCACAGTGTTGTTAGGAAGGGAGTTCCAGGATTTTGACCCAGCGACAGTGAAGGAACGGCGATATAGTTCCAAGTCAGGATGGTGAGTGACTTGGAGGGGAACTTCCAGGTGGTGGTGTTCCCATATATTATATATTATATTTGTGTTTCTTTGAGCTTGATCATTCCCAGACAAGTAAACTCAACTGCACCAATCAGTGGCTAAAAGATAGATTCACAACTTTGCACCCCTATTTTTAAACTGAAATATTTAGTTTGCCAATTTTTTTTGAGTTACTGACTTGTACATTTTAAAAGTGCACTTCATTTATTTTTCAATATATATTTTTTTAAAGAGCTCCAGAAGAAATGTAGATGTGGACTTAGATTTGGCATCAGTTCAGAGAAAACGAGGTGAGCCTTGGGTAGATCTGTTTTGGAATGTAATGTTGAACATGTAATGTTGAAATGTGCTGCTCTAGATTATTGTATCAATTTATCCAGAATTGTCATTGTTCATTTTTGTTTAATTGATTTGCATAAGCATTGTTGAACAGTTTTAGTTTTATCATTTTCATTTCTAAATTTTGGTGCAAAACCAGAACCATTTGGAGAATCTTTCATCCTTGTTTTGTGTTTAATTTCAACCATAATATGTTTTATTCAAGCTTGCACTAAATTTACTATTACTATCAGTTGCCCTGACTCTCTGCATAATTGTGGCCAATGATTAAGTCTTTGTTTAGAGTCCAATATGACTCTACTTCAAAACTTCAGGGTTCTGAAGAAGACTCCTATTGGACTAAAAACGTTAGCTTGGTTTCTCTCTCCTTAGATGCTGCCAGATCTATTGAGTTTTTCCAGCACTTTCTGTTTTTATTTCAGATTTCCAGCAATATTTTGCTTTTATATTTTTTGTTTTTGAAAAAAAGAAACATATTTGAGCGTATACTTTGTGTGCAGTGTGAAAGAGCACACTTTAATCTGTGTAAAGTATTAAATGCTTCACTGCAAACGAGATTAAATTTAGTTCAATGATATTTTAATATGTCTTAAAATTATTTGATGCTTGAAAATAAATATGCAAGAATGATCAGTATAAAAACTGCCTGAGAAATATTACTTTGTATGGCAGGGCAGTGGTATTTCTCCGGCTAGTTTGAATTGTTTGTGGGCAATCTTCTAATGGATGAACAGAATTTCTCAAGGTTATATAATGCCCAAAGCACTCAGCTGCTTCACACACAAACTTTCCAAGCATGTGTTGTATCAAATGTCTCCTTTTGTCTTCTAATTTTGTGTGGTAGTGTGTTTACTCCTTGTTGGCCAGTTGAGCCCCAGAAACAAGAGGAGCTGCAAGCAAGTAAATGATGGCATGTTTAACCTTTTTTTAAAAGCTTAAAGCTTGCCTACATATATTACGCCATGTACAGTATATACTATCCCTTAATTGTAACAGCATTGGTTTGTCCCATCTGTTATGCACCATGATTGTTGGGCCAGTAGGTTGGATGGTTACTCGTGTTGATGCTGCTTTGCCTCTGCAGAAAGTCACAGCTTAAGCAATGTAATGACTAGGCTTTACAGTTTATCGTTGAAGTTCACTTGTATTTTGTTCAGGTTTGCTATGAGCTTGTACCACAGCACTTCCAAAAAAAGCATAACATTTTTAGCTAGGAATCTTCAAGACCAGCACAGAGCCGATAATTCCCCTTTTCTCCTTAATATTTTGTTTTATTTGGAATAAAAAGATTCTGAAAGTTTTATTTTAAATCTGCTTTATGCATGACTTTCTTTTATTTTTAATTTGCTTGTTATAGTATAAATAGATGAGAGCATATAAAGGTTTTGACTGTATTGTTCCTTGCAAACACCTCTACTTATGTTGTCTTATTTCCATTGTTTCATACACCACAGGGCCTCCTTATAGCCCAACAGACTCACTGAGAGCGACCTGGACACGGCTGAAACACAGCAGAGATCGGCCCTATGGTACTTCCCACTGGTACAGTGCATGCGATTTTGATCTGAATCAGTCCCTTGGAATCCACACGTTCATTGAAAACATTGTTAGTTTTGTGAGTGGAGGTGTGGGAACTTCCCCAGGTTTTAAAGAACCTGAAGAAAACATGTCCTCCAACCCTCAGGCCATCCTCATTGCCATGGAGCAGCAGCAACTTAGGTCTGAGGTAAGCAGTGGGGGTTCTTGTATGTATTCAGCCCAGTCAACCACAGGGGCAGAAACCTTTCACTATGCTTGTGGTTTTGCTCTTTTTAGAGAAAGCCACGTAAACAGTAGAGACTAATAATTACAATTTAATTAAGTTTTTTTTGGACAGATTTCTGTTTTTAGCGTTAGGTGTTGAAGTTGGAGTAACTAGATATGACCATTTTTTTAATAACCCTGTCAAAGGTGAAGCATGCTATCCAAATTGGTACAAGCTAGTGACCTATTAAGATAGGATAGGAAAATTAGGAGTTTTTAATTTGTTCATTGGATGTGGACATTGCTGGTAAGGCCAGCATTGCTGCCCATCCCTAATTGCCCTTGAACTGAGTGGCTTGATAGGCCATATCAGAGGGCAGTTAAGAGTCAGTCACATTGCTTTGGGCCTGGAGTCACATGTAGGCCAGACTGGGTAAGGATGGCAGATTTCCTTCCCTAAAGGACATTAGTGAACCAAATGGAGTTTTAAAACAGTCAGTGATATTTCATGGTCACCATTACTGAGACTAGCTATTAATTCCAGAACTTATTAATTGAATTTAAATTCCACCAGTTGTCATGATCCCCAGAGCTTTAGCCTTGGTCTCTGGATTACTTGGTTCAGTGACATTACCACTACACTACACCACCATCTTCCTCTAAATGTTATAACTATTGAGCTATTGTTTAGATTCATTGTTACTAAATTTATTAGGCAATCTTCGTAGCTCATTATTATATAATTTCCTTGAGGCATCACCAGGATGGTCTGAAAATTATGATTGAACTCCCTTACTGCCGTCAAAATAGTAACCTATTTGTCCCAATATAAAGCAATTGACTCAGAGATTAAATTCCTTCACCTCCGCCCTTATGACAGCTTTCTGGCAACAGTCCCACCCCCACAAATACATTGACATAGGTTCAATTGAAAACTATTTAATTGGTTAAACACCATAAAAATGTGAGAAAATAACACTTGCTTTTTTAAGTTAAAGAAGTCACTGTAGCCTTCAAATGGAGTCTGTAATCCTGAATTTGCGAGCTGCTGACCAATCGGAGACCATTGTTGCCAGTAATACACTTGGGCCTTCAGGGTTTTTCATGGGGTCCCTGGGGAAAGGTATCTGGCAGCAGGATGGGGGTTACAGGGAGGGGGTTGCTGGCGAAGCGGGAAGACAGGGTGTTAGAAGAAAGTGCAGGTGGTTAGCTTTCAGTGGCCTCCCGCCTTCCCGATGTTGGGTCCATCGATTGGACACTGAGTGCCTGACAGTGAGGGAAAACCCCATCTCCCTGCATGGAGATTCCCCTCCCTGCCACAGTTTGAATACCAGTGACTGAGGGATGAGGCCTACAAATCTCCACCCCTCCCCCACTCCACCATGGACTAATTTGGGGGGTGGCGGGGGGAAGAGAGGAGTGTGGCGCACCTTCCCACCTGACCAAACACTGCCTTCCCCACCGCCACCCTCCCTGCCCTGAGCTGGGGAGCCTTCAAAATTGTCCATAACCTTTCCATGTCATGCTGCAATTTATAAGCTAACATTTTCCTAGCCAAGCAACAAAAAAAATGTTTATTTGGTTTTATACATCTGTTTAACTAGGGCTTCCATATCTGTTTAACTAGGCTTCCACATGAGTCTTTGGATGTAGGCTGGCACATAATGTGGTTTACAGGTTACTTTGGTTTTACACTTTTGCCAAATCCACAGTGCTATTTGTTCAGAAAAATCAGGGATTTTGGACTACTAAGTTTAAAGATATTTAAGTCTTTACCGTGATAGTTTCTAGATCACACCTAGTTGTTTCACAAGCTCAAGGATCAGGGCCTAGCTCAGCAATAAAGGGTTGGGCCCTGATTTATGAACAGGAAGTGTCAGTGGATTGTGGCTCGAGTTGGGGTATTGTGGAGGCTGGGATCAGGAGCATTCGGGAGACGGGGTTGGGCTCGAAGTGATAGTGATTTACAGAATCACAGAGTGCAGAAGAGGCCCTTCGGCCCATCGAGTCTGCACCAACACCTGAGAAACACCTGAACTACCTACCTAATCCCATTTACCAGCACTTGGCCCATAGCCTTGAATGTCATGACGTGCCAAGTGCTCATCCAGGTACTTTTTAAAGGATGAGGCAACCCGCCTCCATCACCCTCCCAGGCAGTGCATTCCAGACCGACACCACCCTCTGGGTAAAAAAGTTTTTCCTCACATCCCCCCCTAAACCTCCTGCCCCTCACCTTGAACTTATGTCCCCTTGTGACTGACCCTTCAACTAAGGGGAACAGCTGCTCCCTATCCACCCTGTCCATACCCCTCATAGTCTTGTACACCTCGATCAGGTCGCCCCTCAGTCTTCTCTGCCCCAACGAAAACAACCCAAGTCTATCCAACCTCTCTTCATAACTTAAATGTTTCATCCCAGGCAACATCCTGGTGAATCTCCTCTGCACCCCTGCATGGAGAATCACATCCTTCCTATAATGTGGCGACCAGAACTACACATAGTACTCCAGCTGTGGCCTCACCAAGGTTCTATACAACTCCAACATGACCTCCTTACTTTTGTAATCTATGCCTCCTTTGATAAAGGCAAGTGTCCCATATGCCTTTTTCACCACCCCACTAACATGCCCCTTTGCCTTCAGAGATCTATGGACACACACGCCAAGGTCCCTTTCTTCCTCAGAACTTCTAAGTGTCATGCTGTTCATTGAATACTTCCTTGTCAAATTACTCCTTCCAAAGTGTATCACCTCACACTTTTCAGGGTTAAATTCCATCTGCCACTTATCTGCCCATTTGACCATCCTGTCTATATCTTCCTGTGGCCCAAGACACTCAACCCCACTGTTAACCACCCAGCCAATCTTTGTGTCATCCGCAAACTTACTAATCCTACCCCCCACATAGCCATCTATGCCGTTTATATAAATGACAAATAATAGGGGACCCAGCACAGATCCCTGTGGTACGCCACTGGACACTGGCTTCCAGTCACTAAAGCATCCTTCTGTCATCAACCTCTGTCCCCTACAACTAAGCCAATTTTGAATCCACTTTATCAAATTACCCTGTATCCCATGTGCATTTGCCTTCTTTATAAGTCTCCCATGTGGGACCATGTCAAAGGCTTTGCTGAAATCCGTATAAACTACATCAACTGCACTACCCTCATCTACACACCTGGTCATCTCCTCAAAAAATTCAATCAAATTTGTTAGGCATGACCTCCCTCTGACAAAGCCATGCTGACTATCCCTGATCAAACCTTGCCTCTCCAAGTGGAGATAGATTCTCTTCTTCAGAATTTTCTCCAATAGTTTCCCTACCACTGACGTAAGACACAATGGCCTGTAGTTCCCTGGCTTATCTCTACAACCCTTCTTAAATAGTGGAACCACATTAGCTGTTCTCCAGTCCGTGGCCAGAGAGGAATTAAAAATTTGGGTCAGAGCCCCTGCGAGCTCCTCCCTTGCCTCCCTTAGCAGTCTGGGACACAAATCATCCGGACCTGGATATTTGTCCACTTTTAAGCTTGCCAACACCTCCAATACCTTGTCACTCCCTACATCAATTTGCTTAAGAACCTCGCAGTCTCTCTCCCCGAGTTCGATACCTTCATCCTCATTCTCTTGAGTGAAGACGGATGTGAAGTATTCGTTCAACACTCTAGCGATGTCATCTGGCTCCACCCATAGATTGCCCCCTTGTTCCTTTATGGGCCCTACTCTTTCCCTGGTTATCCTCTTCCCATTGATAAACTTATAGAATATCTTGGGATTTTCCCTACTTTTATCAGCCAGAGCTTTCTCATATCCCCTCTTTGCTCTCTTAACTGCTTTCATAAGCTCCACCCTGCACTTTCTGTACTCCACTAATGCATCTGCTGATTTGCTTCCCTGGTACCTGCTAAAAGCCTCTTTTCCTTCTCATCGTAACCTGAATATCTCTGGCCATCCATAGGAGGCTTGTGTTAATATGGGATTGAAAGTACTCCTCCCGGCTCCACATTCAGTTAAGTTACTAGCCTTTGTTGCAGGCTGTCCTGGGGCTGGTTTCCTGAGTGCAGCTGTAATTATCAAGGGAACAAAGGCCTATTCCAGATGTGGGGTTACAACTTGTTGCTTACATGGAGAATAAATGTTAACACAGACGGGTTGGGTGAATGGCCTGTTCATATTTTAATTCCTTTGTGCAGGAGGAATATATTTGGTCAAAAAAGTCAATTTTAATGAGTTTAGTTCAGATGAACTCATTTCAGTTATTGATAAAAAGAATTTAAACAAATGAATATGGAGTTCTGCAAGTAATATTTTTTTGTTCAACGCTTTCCTTTTTTTAGCTACGTTTGGCA
Organism: Cetorhinus maximus; assembly: GCF_964194155.1. Classification (NCBI taxonomy): domain Eukaryota; kingdom Metazoa; phylum Chordata; class Chondrichthyes; order Lamniformes; family Cetorhinidae; genus Cetorhinus; species Cetorhinus maximus. The sequence goes on along the minus strand of NC_135908.1, from coordinate 16,481,351 downwards.
GCACTTCATCAAATTCTGGTGTTGCTTTCTGGAATGGAAGAAAAGGGCAGCCAGTTAACGGGAAGTAATTGCCCGACTTCATGGTTCCACTCGGCTTCTTTGCTCACTTCAGTCAGATTACAATTCCTGGCAGGATGCTTTGGCCTGGGCACAGTAGGAAATGCAGGAATTAAAGGCGAAAGTGTCCAACTACATCACTATCAGGTACTCTCCAAGTGTAATCATCAGATTAGGGAGTGATTGAGAATAAACTGAAATACCAGGTTTGTTGATTTATGACGAGGCTCTAGTTTATTGAAGTAAGGTGATCCATAACATAATTAGATAATGTTAACCGGTCACAAATAACTGTAATTAGACCCTTTTCTGTGTTCTAAATTATGTTATATTAATGAACTTGTACAGTGTGCGAGCTATCATTTCAATCTGTTACATTTTCAGTGTTTTGTTCTATAAATTTATATAATTATCTATATAATCTATATATTTATCTATATAAATTGTTATATAAGAATTTTTTAGAATTTAATTATTGCAAATCAGAATTTGCAGAAGATTGCTATATTTGCCAACCCATGTGTTTTCCTGAAATATAACAAGTTGGCGAGTCTTAAGGTTTGAGTTTGTGGAGGGGACCTACCCAGCCTCTGATATTCCACCTCTCCTGATGGGATCTGTCCTTCAGGCCCTCAATCCCTGAAATCGAAATCTGGGTCTGCTTTGAATTCCCAGCACTTTCCCAACTTGAGGAGCTTACCTAGGGAGGGGTTGAAATTGCTCCCCCAATGTTTTTAATGTGGATGGAATGCATTAAAATAGCATGCCAAAGTGACTGAATAGCTGTCTGCTAATGCGAAATCCACCCATGAAAGATAACTATTTAAAAAATCCCGATGGCTAAACATTGCTTAATATTTTGAGGAAAATATTTTCGATACTGTGTAGAAGCTTAGCACTGTAAGGAGTAACATAGATTCATTCTGTCTGGCTGCTGTCGTACACTGTATAGTGGGTTGTAATTGGTGGGCTGGGATTTGAACTCCATTTTCTGATTCCAAGACTAGTGATACCAGTGAGTCAAGGTTGACTTAAATAAAAATAGAATAATTCTACAAATAACTATGTACGAAAGTCCTATTGTACAAGAAGAGTATAGTGTAAGGCCTAAACGCAGCAAATAAAGGAAAATTAAGTGGGAAGGATTACATGCCTCTAGGGATACCTACCTGATACATCCCCTCTCCTACTTCTCAACTCAGTCAAACTTTAATTCATATAAGGGTTTGTACACAAAAGTCAGTTGTAGTTTTCAGTTGAAGTAGAGCTTGGAGGCCAGTGGATAATAGGGTCAGGTCAGCGAACACCGATTTCAGTTCTGAACCTAAAGACATACATTCTATCTTTAGTTTTCCATTTATGAATTCCCCTTTTGTCCAGACTTAGGAAGAAAACTGGCTATGTTAGCTTGTCACATTATAATTGCACCATTTAAAGTGGTGACAGTGCAATAATAGCATAGGATATTATTACAATTTAGCAAATTGGCCCACATCTTCCAATCAGGATCTATTCCTGACCCCATCAGACAAAAAAATACACATTTAGATTCCTCCGATTTTTTTTTTCTCTCTGAGCGATTTTCCGATGGAGAATCCTTCACTATCGACACGATGCAGCAAACCTCGGAGGCAGCAGCGGATAGAATCCATGCAGAAACCATGCCCCCTTTTTACAGCACTAGATGCCATGTTCCAGTAAGTAAATGTCCCAAAGCTGCTTTGAAGAGCTACGGAGAGAAAGTAAGTGGGTGAGGGGGTAGGGTGGGTAAGGCAAAGGAGTAAGAGGATAACGGGTTCAGACTTGCGCTGGGACTTCTGAGGGGTCCCATAGTGCATCTTCTGGGGTATGGCCGCTCTCGACTATCTGGAGACTGAAGATCTAAGGCCATTCGCATTTGACAGTTTCCATTATAAACGTAGAAAAATTAATTTATGGGGAAAAAATGACAGGAAGTATGTAGATGTAAAAATTTTTAACATTAAATATTTTTTAAATACGTACTTAAATTAAGGTTTATCTAAGTGTCAGCCATGGTGGTTGAGAGCACTCTTTTCTCTGAGTCAGAAGATTGCAGTTTCGAGTCCAACTCCAAAGGCTTGCTATTCGCAATGCAGTATACTGAGGGAATGCTACACTGTTGGGAGTGCCATCTTTCAGATGAGATGTTAAACCCTCTCATCCCATGGCACTAATTTGAAAAAAAGCAGGGAACAATCAAAATTTAAATGACTTATTAATTTGATCATTTAGGATGGCATCAGGGCTGCCAAGAGAAACATTCAGATGGATATCCAAGGTGCTGTTCACAAGATCTACCAACAACTATCTGCTACCTTAGAACGGGCTTTGCAAGCAAACAAGCACCACGTTGGTAAGGAGCTTGAATATAGCTTTGAGACGATGATAGTTACAGAGTTCACTTTAGAAAGGGTCAGATATTATCTTCCTTTAATTTTTCTCCAACCTTTATGTTGCCATTGACTTTATACTTTTCTAAAAATGAAAGTTAAATGCAAATGAGATAAATAGTGTAAGTATATTCTGCAAAGCTCAGTTAATAATACTGGCCTGGAGTGGTGTTCTGTATTCTATTCAACTACTGTATTAAGAACCTTGTTAAAAAACTAACAGTTGCACTTCATTGTTGCTGCACAACAAGAGGCAGTTTAATATTCAGAATATTTCCTATTCCCTAAGATACAGTCGGTAAAATGTGCTTAAGTGTGAATTCAGAACTAGAAGCTTTCTTTTAATCTGTAATATCTGTATATAAATGTCTGCAGTAAGTTGTAATAATCATTTGAAGAATGTAAAACCATATATCTCGATACATAGAATCACAGAATGATTGCAGCACAGGAGGCCAATCGTATCTGTGCCATCTCTCTGCAAGATCAACTCACAGTCCCACTCCTCTGCCCTTACCCTCTAGCCCTGCAAATCTTTCTTCCTTCAGGTACTTAACCAATTCCCTTTCTGAAAGATATATTTGAACCTACCTCCATTACACCTCTCAGGCTAGAATCTAACCGTTGGCTGTGTAAAGAAGGTTTTCCTCATGTCACCCATTGGTTCTTTTGCTAATCATCATTGCCATGTGTTACTGGGCCCTTCCACCAATGGGAACAGGTTCTCTCAATCGACTCTGTCTATACCATTCATGATTTTGAACGCTCCTATCAAATTTCTTTCAAATCCAAGTCATCCCCAAGGAGAACCGCCCCAGTTTCTTCAATCTATTCACATAGCTAAAGTCCCTCATTCTGCTCTTTTCTGCACACTTTCTAAAACTTTCACATCTCTCCTAAAGTGCAGTGCCCAAAATTGAGCACATTGCTCCAGTTGAGGCCGAACCAGTGTTTATATAAGTTGATCATAACTTCCTTGCATTTGAACTCTAACCCTATGAAACCCAGAATCCAGTATGGTTTTTTAAAATCACTTTCACAGCCTGCCCTGCCACCTTCAATGATTTGTGCATACATACGCCCAGGTATCTCTTTCGAATTGTACCCTTTAATTTTATATTGCCTCTTCTCATTCTGCCTACCAAAATGTATCAGTTCACAACTTCTCTGCATTAAATTTCATCTGCTACACATCCGTCTATTCCACCAGCTTGCTTGTGTTCTCTTGAAAGTTTATCACTGTCCTCATCGTTCAAGTTCCAAGTTAGTGTCATCTGCAAATTTTGAAATTTTGCACCCCAAGTCTAGGTCATTAATATATATCAAGAAAAGCAGGGTCCTAAAACTGGCCCTTGGGGAAACCCAGTGTATACCTTCCTCTAGTCCAAAAAAAAACCATTCACCACTACTGTTTCCTGTCACTTAGCCAACTTAGTATTTCATGCTTCTACTGTCTCTTATTCCATGGGCTCTAACTTTGCTAGAAAGCCTATTATGCAACACTTTATCAAACACCATGTACACCACATCAGCCACATTACCCTCATCAACCATTTCTGTTACCTAATTAAAAGAAAACTCAGTCAAGTTAGTGAAAAACTATTTGCCTTTAAATTGGTGCTGGCTTTCCTTGATTAATCCAAACATGTTGAAGTGACTGCTTGTTTTGTCATGTATTATTGTTTCTATAAACTTATCCACCGTTGAGATTAAAATTGGCTGATCTGTGGTTGCTGAGTTTATCCTTGCACACAGTTGTTCAATAAAGGGTCTAATATTTGCAATTTTTCAGTCCTTTGGCACTGCCTCAGTAGTCAAGAAGAATTAGAAGATTATGACCAGTACGTCTGCAATTTCTACCTTTACTTACCTCCGCTTTCTCAGATGCATCCCATTCTGTCCTGGTGATTTATCAACTCTTAAGTACAGACAGGCTTTCTGATACCTCTCTATCAAATTTTATCCCATCCAGTGTCTCAGTACCTTGTCTTTCACTCACTATGGCAACATCATCTTCCTTGTAAAGACAGATGCAAAGTACTTGTTTAGTACCTCAGCTATGCCCTGTCCCTCCTTACATAGCTCCCCTTTTTAATGCCTAACCAGCCCCACCTCTCATTACCGTTTTACTATTTATATGCCTATAGAAGACTTTTGAATTTCCTTTTGTGTGCTACCAGTCTCTTCCCACTCTACTTTTGTCTTCCTCTCATTTCCTTTTCACTTCCCCTCTGTACTTTAAAAATTCAGGCCGGTTTCCACTTGTATTGTCAACTTTGCATCTGTCATAAGCACTTTTTTTTCCCCTACTTTGTCTTGCTCTCTATCCCCTCATCATCCTGGGAGCTCTGGCTTTTGCCCCTAGTGGCAATATACCTCAACTGTACCTGCCCATCTTTTTAAAGATAGCCCATTGTTCCTTTTACAGTTTTGCCTGCCAATCTTTGTATTTTGCCTGTGTTAGATTCATTTGCACCTTATTGAAATTGGCCCTCCTCCAGTTTATTTAATTAGTTTCATTCTGGAATACTCCTTGTCCTTTTCCATAGCTAACCTAAACTTTATGATACTATGAACATTGTTCTTTAAATGCTCCCCCACTGACACTTTGACCCACTTGATTCACCAGAACCATATCCAGGAATGCCTCCTTTCTTGTTGAGCTAGAAACATCATGATCATGAAAATTCTTTGGAATATACTTCAGAAACTCTTCTTTTTCTCTATCCTTTACATTTTACTAAGCAAGATCTGTTTTAGGATATATCATGGAGAGGACTTTACATCCGAAAGCTTCTGATATGCCTTCCTTTTTTCCTCTGCTGAGGTTGCTTCTTGTCTGGTGACAGTGCTCTTGAACACAACTATAGTGTTTTTATTTGTGTTTCTGCCATCCCGCCCCTCCCCTCCTCTCCTCACAACAATGACTCGGCCCCTCTTGTCATTGACTGCCGTCCCACTGACCCTCTTTGCTAGATTGCTAGATGATGAGATGGTGGAAGCAGATTTTTCTATCTCTTTTTTCCCTTTCGGGGGGTGGGGGCGGGGGTGTATTCCTTGTCCCTCGTTGAAATGCCGATTTGAGAGTGGGACCTCTGCCCCTCAGGGACAGGAAGTCCTGCCCTTCAGAGCTGCCAGCGCATCTGATTGGCTGGCTGCTCTGTCGTCCCAGCAGTGCCAGAACACAGTAGTGGCCAATGCTGGGACTACAAGCAGTGCTGAGAAGATCTGAAGATGGATACCAGATTTCAGCTGAGTCCGGACACTTTGGTCAGGCACGTTTGCATGACCACTGGGAGGGTGGGGACGGAGTCGGGGGAAAGGAGGTTTTTAGAGGGTTGGGGGCAGGGGTTGGTGGTAGGGGTAAAAACAAAAAACTGCGAATGCTGGAAATCAAAAACAGAAATACCTGGAAAAACTCAGCAGGTCTGGCAGCATGGGTGGAGAAGAGCAAAGTTGACGTTTCGAGTCCTCATGCCCCTTCAACAGAACTAAGTAGAAATAGGAAAGGGGTGAAATATAAGCTGGTTTAAAGGAGGCGGGGGGGGGTGTTGTTGGGACAAGCTGTTTGCTTGTCCCAACAACCCCCCCCCCCTCCTTAAGCCAACTTATATTTCACCCCTTTCCTATTTCTACTTAGTTCTGTTGAAGGGTCATGAGGACTCGAAACGTCAACTTTGCTCTTCTCCACCCATGCTGCCAGACCTGCAGAGTTTTTGGTGGTATGGGGATGGGGGAGTACTATCTTGAAGGGAGGTGGTTCCCTGATGAACACAGGAGACCCACCCCAAAAGTAGGTATACTTTCCTTCCTGCCTGCTTTTAGTCCGAGCTGTCAAACCTGACTGGCTAGTCTCCTTTTGTTCTGCCTTGCACATTGTGAGCTACAGCTTCATTCCTTTGTCGGGAGAGAGCAATGCATTCTCTATTGTAACATTGAGAACAAGTCAATAGTACATAAAGCTAATACTTCATCCAAATTAAGGCCAGAAAGTGAAATATGGATCAGCTGGGTAATTGCTTTTCATGTACCTTTTCTGTTTTTCGAATAGCTACTGAAATATGTCTGCACGCTTTGGTCCAATTATTTACACACTGACTTCTAACTCCGTGTCACCTGAACACTGCTCTTGGTCTCGATTCCCTGTGTGAAATGCTACCTTTGATGAACGAGTGCTTTACATTTTTTTTTACAATTGGTTACAATGCAACACATTTTGCAATAAGTGCAAATATTGTAATATTTTAAAGTTGCTGGTTATCATTGTTGCATGATTTAAAATGTATTTGTCAGTATTTTTAAAAATGTATATTTTGTTTTTATTTCTCTTTACAGGAGCTCAACAACGCCTCTTGCTGGTCACAGTTTTTGCACTTAGTGTGCGTTACCAGCCAGTGGATGTCTCTTTGGCAATCTCCAGTGGTTTGTTGAACGTACTATCCCAGTTGTGTGGTACTGACACTATGCTAGGACAGCCACTGCAATTGATACAAAAGCCAGGTGTTTCACAACTCAGCACAGCTTTGAAGGTTGCCAGCACTCGATTGCTTCAGATTCTAGCCATCACCACAGGGTAAGCATAAGTTTCAGCTTTCTATCAGTAACCACATGAGCACAGTGATATCACAATTACGTTGATATATGACGGTGAGAGCTAGACTGCTGTCAGTTGGTGTGCTTTGAAAGTTCATTAAAACTACAGCATCATTCTGAATGAATTCCTAACCCCGTTTTGTAAAAACAAAATTTAAAATATTTGTAGTGGAAGCTTTCTCCCAGGCACACTGGGCTGGATTTTCGCTACCAGGGCGGGTAGCTAGAGCCGGGGAATTTCCCCACTTGGCAGACCTGTCTTGGTAGAAAGTGCCCAATCAGACCCAATTTTTTTTTCTCAAGGGGTTGTGGAGGCGGGGTAAGGTGGGAAATAGAGTCGGGCCTGCTGCCCTGGGACACAGATCAGAAATGGTCATGGAGCTGCAAAGTGCCCAGGCGAGCTGTTTAAAAGACCTCCCTTGGTTCTCTGGAACTTTGTCGCCGTTATTTCATTCGATTTTAGGCCCTCTAGCCTGCACCCTTCACACCCCATCACCTCCTGCACTCACTCCCCATGCACTCATGCCAACTTGATACCAACCCATGACCCCTAACTGCCATGGCCCAACTCATGTCAACTCACCCATCATCCTTTTCCCCTTATACCCTCCATGCCAAATCACCCAGTATCCACCAAGAGCAGATCTCAGGAGCCATATTGAGATAAAATAAAATAAAGGTTTAAATATCTATTACAGCCTTCAATATATTTTTTTAAAAACTCCCATTCATGAAAGCCCATTCAAAACTTTTAAATCTCCAAGTGCTTAATCCCTTATAAAGACTAACTTCTATTTATAACTCCACATGAAAGATAGCTAATCTTTTAATAACTTCTTTGAGCTGTCAGTCTAACTATGATTTAGGACTTCTCTGCTGAATTAATTATAGCTTGTGGAAAGTAGCAAAGTAATCGTAATAATATAATAGCCCTTGGAGAAATGTCAGCAAACAGCTATTGTAATTGCTAGAATCGGGTTTTTTCAACTTTCACTGACAGGTAGCCTGTTTTATCAATTTTTTAAAGGGCCGGGGATTTAAATAACTTATCATCATGACAGTTCTACAGACCTTATCCATCCTTCAAGAATATTTGCATCAATTTTTAAAAAAAAAAACAAATGTGACTCCCAAACTGTGGGTTAAGATCCTTGCTACAATGAAATTGGGGCTTGTTTGAACTCAGCGCTGAGTTCAAAAGGCCCTGCTGAGTTCAGGTTTCCCTCATGTTAGTTATGCCTGCTCTCTTTCCACTACTGACGAAAATGGGATCCGTCGGAAATGAGGCTGGGACTTTACATCTGGGTCCTGCCCACCAAATCTGGGCCTTTGTTTTATTTTCCTGAGTACTTGATTTCAGAAAATATCTTGGTGGATGAACAGCAATGCCACATCAGTGTTTGTTGATTGTGATAATATATATTTACAATAAAAGCAGTGGAGTGGGGTTTACAATTTGCTAAAAGCAATAGTAGTTAAAGCAGGAATGGTATCTAAAAAGGCAGATATACGACATATGTATATTATGTATTTTACTGGGGGCTTATTTGGACAGATGACATTTACAAAGCCACAAAATTATTTCAGCAGCATGGAAAGACAATTTTACCTATCGTTGTTGAGAATAACCTGAAATATATTGCTTCAAATAGGTGAGAGCGATAATTTGAACCTGATATTTGCGGCAGGATATTGATAGGGTTGGGTAGGTTGCCCATTTTACAGCCCTCTCATTTTACTCTCCAGTTTAATGAGTGAAGTGTAAAATTCGGGCAAGGTAGAAAATGGGCCTCTGACCTAAACAAAGCCTGTTTTCAAAGGATGTATGGCAGTTGCTATAATTACATCCTCAATGTTTTTTAAATTTTAATGTGTTAGCTGTGAAGCATTATTTTATGCTGAAGGTCCTTAAACATAAACCATCTTTTCAGTCTTTCTTGTAAGTTTGAAACTTTGTATGAGCTGTGACTATGTTGTGCATTTATATGTCTATCTTGTCTACTGTACCCTGTAGATTTTACTTTAATAAGGTCACCGCAAACCTCCTCTTCAGTGTAAACACTCCACCCTCTGCACCCTTTCCTTTATAGTTGGATGTACCAGTCAATAAGTTACCCTTTGCTATACCATCTCCATGCATTTCTCTTAATTGTACACAGTCAGACCAACACTTTACAAACTTTGAATCACTTCCTGAGATTTGTGCCCCGTGGTTATATAGGCCCGGATCCAGTTTACTGTCTTAGTATTTCCGTACATTGTGCTGTATGGTTTCAGCAATGTATGCACCAAACACCTCTTGTATCCTGTAGAATAATACAACTTTGCATATGTTGCCACTGTTCTTGATGCACGTTTCCCAATTAGAAACATAGAAAATAGGAGCAGGAGTAGGTCATTCTGTCCTTCGAGCCTGCTCCGCCATTCAGTCTGATCTTGGCTGATCCTCTATCTCAATGCCATACTCCCGCTCTCTCCCCTTACCCCTTGATGCCTTTAGAGTCTAGAAATCTATCTTTTTCGTCCTTAAATATATTCAGTGACTTGTCCTCCACAGCCTTCTGTGGTAGAGAATTCCACAGGTTCACCACCCTCTGAGCGAAGAAGTTTCTCCTCATCTCAGTCCTAAATGGCCTACCCAATACCCTGAGATTGTGACCCCTTGTTCTAGACCCCCCAACCAGAGAAAACATCATCCCTATATCCAGTCTGTCCAGCCCTGTCAGAATTTTATACATTTCAGTGAGATCCCCTCTCATTCTTCTAAACTCCAGTGAATACATGCCTAGTCGGCCCAATCTCTCCTCATATGACAATCCTGCCATCCCAGGAATTGGTCTGGTGAACCTTCACTGCACTCCCTCTATGGCAAGTATATCCTTTCTTGGGTAAGGAGACCAAAACTGCACACACTACTCTAGGAGTGGCCTCACCAAGGCCTTGTACAGCTGCAGTAAGACATCCTTGCTCCTGTACTCTAGTCCTTTCGCAATGGAGGCCAACATACCATTTGCCGTCTTAACTGCGTGCTGCACCTGCATGCTTGCTTTCAGTGATTGGTGTATAAGGATACCCAGTTCTCTTTGTACATCAATGTTTCCCAATCTATCACCATTTAATTAATACTCCGCCATTCTGTTTTTCCTACCAAAGTGGACAACTTCATACTTACCCACGTTATACTGCATCTGCCATGTATATGCCCACTCACTCACTCAACTTCCCAAAAAAACCTAAAGATACTTGCTTGTATGTGTCCACTTCATTAGCTACTTTCCTAAGTGCCATTAGATGGAATCTGAATCCTCAGACTTGACTAGTTTTAGTGGCTTCAGCCACTCCTGTCTTTGTCAGCAATCTTACCAAATATTAGGAAAGCCATTCGATATTTCCGGGTGTTCCGACACACAATTATTTTGAGTCCTTGACATTCTTTGGTCATTTGATGTAATGTCCCCTGTGTGCTTGTTTTCTGCAAATATCTTTACTGAAAAGACAAAGCGAAAGGGTTTTTATAGTTTCTATTTCATTCTGTACTTCATCTGACATAATTGGTTTCTTGGACTCCTTGACCTTGTATTCATTCAAGTGGCCTCTCATACTTGATGTTTTGTCCTCCATTTTACTCATGAACCAAATCAACCTTTTTTTTAAACTACCCTTCTTTCTCAATGGGTATGTGGACACTTTGTATTGCACAGTGGTATTCCTGGTGTTTCTCTTTTTATTAATAATCCCTGCCCTTCTAACATTCTGGTCCTACCCATCTCTTCAGCCGATTCTCATTTCTGCAGTCTTCTTTCAGAATATTGAGAATTTGTGTAGCACTCGGAGTATGAGTCTATTGCTAAACTCTATCATCATGTGGTCAATTATTCATAGATATCTCAGTGTTTCCGATCTGGTCTCATTTTTCCCCTGTAGGTTCCTTAATCATTGGGTAATGTAGCAGCCTATAATGGTCAAAGCATGTTTTCTCTCCAATTGTAATCCTCTCAGTTCAATCCTGGCACCTTGAAGTCTCCCATGACAGTATGTTCAGTACCAGCAATCCCCCAGATCTAATTTCTCCTCTTGTGCTGGTGTAATAAAATAACAATAAGCCCTCTTTAACGTAAAATGACCCATTCCTGATTGTTTATTCTTTCTATTCTTGTAAATCTAGGCCCTTCTCCTTTGCACTGACTCTAAGATCTAAATAGTTCCCCTGTGGTGATCTGAACTGTACCCAGTAGGTTAGGTGTAGGCTGACCAGAGTATTGTTGGCTTCAGCATAACCTCTGGACATTTTAAAGCAACTGATAATTCGACATGCTTTTTTCCATTTTGTTGCCACCTCCTATTGTTTGGACATGGTGAGGTAACACCTTTAGCTCTGTTTTAGCAAGCTCTATCCCACCAGGGAGTAAATTTACCTCTTGCAGTACCTTTTGATTTTCCCATTTAAATACCAAAGCCTATTGAATTTCTTTGTAATCTTGGTTAATTCCAGGAGGTTCACAGCATCCCCTGCTGCAAGTTTCTGATCAAATGTTGAATGAAAACTGAATTCAGAGACCCTGAAATGCTATGGTGTTACACTCTTGTATTTTCATGGGTTATGCCAAGTGTGTTTATGTAATCTCTCACTCAAGATGAGGCCTTTACAGTTGATCTACAGAAATAAACCTCCTGGTCACTCTTCGCATTTCCAATAGAATTATATCCTGAATTGTGATGAGATTCAGTTTCACTGATGCTAGCACCTCTCGTCAAAATGGATTTTCTTCAAGTTTAGTCTTCAACAGTCAACCCAGAGCCTCTGAAACCATAGCCAATTCCAATTCGATTCCTCCCTCAACATCTATAAGTGCACCTATACAGCTAGATATCAGGACTAGCGCCTTGGATCTTGTTTTGTCTTTCCTTTTTTCTTCTTCTCTTCCCACTTACCCTTCTCAAATCATCCTCCTATACCAAACGACTTTGTGAAAATTCAGCATAGACTGTGGATTAAAAGTGTGGCAAAGTATTGCACTGAGCAGTGTTATTACCTCCTTAAGACCAAAATAGGTTTTTACTCAGCAGTTCAAATATACGTGTTTTATGAGTGCTTTATTCTTATCCTATAGAACCTATGCAGACAAGCTGAACCCTAAGGTTGTTCAGTCTCTCTTAGACCTGCTATGCAGTCAGCTGAAGAACCTACTCTCTCAGGCTGGCGTGCAGATGACACCCTTGCACGGAGATGGAGAAAACAAATTAGATGAGACTGGTGAGACTGAGGATACCAAAGATTTAAAAGGTATTGAAATCTATCTTGTCTTGCATCATACTTTAAAATTGGGTAGGAGGTGGGGTGGGGGGGGCAAGGGGGTGTGGGGAATTACTGCAGGGTATGTATCTCTGACTTAAAGGTGCAAAACTCCAGGACAACAGTTTTCATTGTGCAGCCAATGGGGCAACTTCAGCACTTGGATTGGATGTGATCCCGTTGCATGATTTTTTCCACCCTAATGGTGTTGGAGCTACTTTCTGACATAGTCCTTTGATCAGGCCTGCTAACTCTCCTATGTTTGGTGGGTATCGCATCAGGATCTCATGAAGCTCCTACTGTGGGGGAAGAGTGCAAGGCAGAAAATAGCTACTGTGTAGAGACTCTCCCAGAATCCAGAGCGCTAATAAAAATTCCCTGTTACATCCAGAGGGCCTGTAGAATTGGAATCTCCCACCTGCATTGTATCTGTAAGTTTGGTTCATAGGTGTTTTTTTTTTGTTTGCTTGAGAGAAAGCATAAAGAATTCTGCAGAAGTGGAGATTTTCCAGATTCCAGCAAAGAGGTTTTGATTAATACTGTGGATTCTCTTTCTCTCCAGTGTTTAATTTCTCCCTCTCCAGCTAGCTGGAATTAAAGCACTCATGGGTTGTCCCTTGTAACTGTGCGATGGTTATGCTTACAGATTTGTTTCTTTCAATAAGAATTTTTAACGTTATGACTTCTGTTTTATGACTTCTGTTTCTTTTCGAGATTAAGTGAATGTTAATTAAAATTTTGAATTTAATTCATAAAATCATAGATGCACAGAAGGAACTCATTGCCAGGGCTGGTGATAATTCTTTAGTGGAGTTATTCACTGCAATCTTGTTTCTGTGCCCTTTGAATCAGAGGGTTGTGGGTTCATGTCCCACTCCCGGAAACCAAGAACTGTGATTGTACTCGAAAGAGTTGCAATCTGTGACTGTTGATAACTCGAAAGAGTTTCCCTATATCAAATAAGCTTTTGGTTCCCATAATGGGAATTCCCCAGTAATTTCTTGAAAGTGTGTTATTAGTTAACTGAAATCTTGTTATGCTGTTTTTTATTTTTCAGCGATTCTTCGAAAGCAACGCACAGCAGAGCTGCAGCTGGGGGACTTTCTTGTTTTCCTGAGGAGAGTTGTTTCCTCAAAAGCTATTCAGTCAAAAATGGCCTCGCCTAAATGGACTGAAGTGCTCCTTAATATTGCTGCTCAGAAATATTTTTCTGGTAAGAGACCCCCTCATACAATACTTCGGAACAATTAACTAATCCTTAATAATTCAGAAACTTATACTAATGGATCAGCCATGGCGTGGTACGTGGGCAATCTGTGGTCTGATGATGTGGTCAGAAAGTTTAGCAGATAGTCAGGGCTACTCCATTATTCCACGTAGGAGTGTATTTAATTGTAGCTCCTTTTTAAAAGGAGGATCATAAATTGCTTGCAAATTTTAATCTTCAGATCAGTTTTTTTTTAAAGGTTATTTTCCATTCATTATAAAAATGTATTTGGTGTTTGGCAATTGTATGCCAGACACGAGACATGTTTTTAAAAAGCTATAAATTGGATTATACACTATCTTATAATTACAGGAGTTTTACACTGTGTAATATACACAGTCTGAGCTCATTGAAGTTAATTGCTGTTTGTTCAAGGAGATTTGCAGGTTGGAACATTTAGTTTCAGATCGCAGCACAAAAACATGTTGAAAGTTGCAAAGCAATTTTTACAAGATGTCTGGAATGTGACACCAGGCACATTGATATACGTCTTTAATATGTTAAAGGCTTTGGCAGAATCTCGAACAGTATTATAAAATCCTTTTCCAGTTCCTAAAAACTTTATTTTCTTTGAGTCATTAGCATCACATCCTTTTGTAATGAGTGTTTTCCTTTGTAAACCTGGGTTGAAACTCTTCAGTTTGGCAGGTATACCAATTTGAATAATGGCAAAAAACCCTACAATGTAGGCAATTTTTAGGTATTGCATAAAACCACATGCAGATTATGGGCTACATCTTCCGTTCTGGAGACTAAGTCCGGTGGCAGGTGGGAAAGTCGATAGGATTCCTGCTGGGTGGCCGGAAGGCTGAATGCGCACGATCTTCCACTGTTCAGCTCATTAATTATGCATCCACGAGGAGCTCGGGGAATCATGTGCAGGGCGGGCAGGAAGTCACCAGTCCCGCTGTTACATCATGGGATCGAAGGTCCTGGCGCCATATTTAAAAGACACCCGGAAAGACATTCCAGGTGAAGGATATCCTGGAGAACCAGAGATGGGTGTTCCTCCCATTCATACATGAGTGCACAGGGAGACATTGCTTTTTGACCAGATGAAACCCATGTGCAAGAAGTCTCCCTCTGACACTATGCACTTGCCTCCACCACCCTCGGGACTCCATAGAGAGACCATTGCCTTGGCAGCATAGAAAGATTAACCACATGAGCCCTTGTCAGCCATGACCATTTACCTGGGAGGGTGGAGGTTTGGGGTCACAAGTTGGCTGCCATCCACCAAGCTGTGCCTCTTGGAGGTATCCACTCCCTCCTTCCCTTCATCCCTGCCTCTTACCTGCAGCTGATGGCGAATGGCACAGGATGAACGGCAGCTCCACACCTTGCTGGGATCTCATTATAAGATCCATGAGCTGGGAACAAACCTGCTGTCATGTGGGTTTCACCATAGAGAGGAGAACACAGCTGAGCATGGTTGACATCCAGTTGCCTCGGTTATTATGGTGTCCTTTTAGTTGGCCACTTGTGCTGACCTTGAATGCCATCCACCTGAAAAGACCCTCCTCCCACCTTGAGGGGACTGACTGACTGTGTGGTCAAGGTCAAACCGAAAAATGGTGCACATCACCTTCCAGACTCAGTCCACCACTTTCTACCCTCCCCCATCACCCGTCACTTCTGCCCCATCACCCTTGACCCACCTAGTATCACTGTTTCTCTCCGCTCCCTTCTGTCACCCTTGAACCTCCACCCCTTGCCCCATCAGCCTGGATTATATCATGATCCACCTCTACATGCCTCCCTCCCACGAAGCTGATACCTGTCACTGTCCCCTTGCTCACCTTGACCCTGCTTCCTCCTGTTACCTGAGCTACCAGTCTAGTCACCCTGCCAGATGAGATGTTCACCGACCAAACTCTCACCCTGGACTTGCTGCCTTACTGCATCCCATCCCTCCCGCCCTGACTGGGACTGTTTTCTCCTCAGAGGCCTACAGCACATAAAAAGGCCCTTCGGCCCATCGAGTCTGCACCAGTCAAACAAGTACCTCACTATTCTAATCTCATTTTCGAGCAATAGGCCCTTAGCCTTGTATGCCATGGCATCGCAAGTGCACATCCAAATACAACTTAAATGTTGAGGGTTTCTGCCTCTCCCAACCTTTCAGGCAGTGAGTTCCAGATTCCCACCACCCTCTGGGTGAAAAAATTCTTCCTCACATCCCCTCTAAATCTCCTGCCCCTTAACTTAAATCTATGCCCCCATGTTATTGATCCCTCCACCAAGGGGAAAAATTCCTTCCTGTCTACCCTATCTATGCCCCTCATAATTTTATACACCTCAATCATTTTCCCCCCCTCAATCTCTGCTGCTTCAGGGAAAATAACTCCAGTCTATCCAATCTCTCCTCATAATTAAAACTCTCCAGCCCAGGCAACACCCTGGTAAATCTTCTCTGCACTCTCTCTAGTGCAATCACCTCCTGTCACCAGTGCCCTGAGTTAATCCCCCAGGACCCACTGTCGACACCACTGACCCTGCCCTCTAAAACACACTCCCCCCACCCCCCAATCTACGCCCACTTCCCAGTGTTTTCATGCCTCCCTTGTCTAGCCTTGGTGCAGCATTTGCTACCGGCAGTCGATATGAGTAAAGTTATGCGAGCTCCCCAAGAAGGGAAAAGCAGCAATCTACTGACCTTCGCCATGGAAGCGGTGAAGCTCGTCAGGTGCACGCCTCTCATGTACAGTTGTAAAACTGAACTTTCTAAATTCTAGCTGGTGGGGAACTTAATTTGGAGGGTGAACTTAATTCCGGTGAGGTGGCTTTTTAAAGAGCACGCATGAGATGTTAATGCACGCAGATGGGGTTTCCTTGAAAGTCGAGAGAACAAAATTCACAGTTTATCCTGCAGTCGGGAAACAGATTTTTTTTGCCTCCTGCCAAATTAAGTGTTCCCCAACTGCTACAATTCCGGCTGCTAGTAAGGCTGGAAGATTCCATCCTATACGTTGATGCAGCATGTGCATAATGCTACACTCAGAAGGATAGTGATGGCCACAAGTTTAAAGCTTTGAAATATAAATATTTTTATTGTCAACTGTTCTGCCAGAAGGTGGTGATGTTTTTTCAAAAAAGAAACCCTGTTTTTATACCCTCAGAAATAGTTTTAGTTCTATCCTGATAGTAAGGCCATGTAAAGGAAATATTGTGTTTGCCACCTGAAAGATAACAACAATAACTTATATAGCACTTTTCATGCAATAAAACAATCCAAGGTGCTTCACAAGACTTTTATAAAACAAATTATCTCCTTATGTGGCTCAGAGTCATATTAGGTCAGATGACCAAAAGATTGGCCAAAGCAATAGGTTTTGAAGAGTGTTTTAAAGGAAGAAAGTGAAGTGGAGAAGTGTAGGGAGGGATTTGCCAGAGCTTTGGGCCTAGGTAACTAAAGGCACGGCCATCGTTGGTGGAGCTCTTAACATCGGGGATGTTCAAGAGGCCAGAATTGCAGAAGTGTAGAAATCTTGGAGGGTTGTGGGGCTGGAGGAGATTACAGAGATAGGGAGAGGGTGAGGTCATAGAGGGATTTGGAAATGAGAATTTTAAAATCAAGATGTTGCTTGACCAGGAGCCATTGTAGTTCCGAGCACAGGACTGATGGATGAACAGGACTTTGAGAGAGTTAAGACGTGAGCAGCAGAGTTTTAGAAGATCTGAAGTTACAGAGGGAAGAATGTGGGAGACCAGCCAGGAGCATATTGGAATGGTCAAATCTGGAGGTAACAGAGACATGAATGAGTATTTTAGCAGCAGATGAGCTGAGATGAGGGAAAAGCCAGGCGATGTTACAGAGATGGAAAAAAACGTTCTTGGGGATAACGCAAATATGTGGTGGAGAGCTCATCTCGGTCAACAATGGCACCGAGGTTGTGAACAGACTGGTTAACCGCCATTCAATTATGTTGCTCAATGAGTTCCTTGACTTTATAAATAGAGGCATAGAGTGCAAAAGCTAGAAAGTTACACTAAATCATTATGTGATCAGGCCTCAGCCAGTGTACCATATCCAATCCTGGGCACTTCAGAAGGATGTCGAGGATTTAGAGTGCAGAGAAGGTTTACTAGAATGTTAGCAGATCTGTGGGACTTCAGTTATGTGGAGAGATTGAAGATGCTGGAGTCCTTAGAGTGTCAGAGTTTTTAAGGGGAAACTTAATGTGTTCAAACTATCTTGATAGATTGAAAAAGCAAAAATATATCTCATGGCAGCTGGTTATTAACCAAAGGGCACCGGCTTAATGTAATTGGTAAATAAACTAGTAAGGGGAATGAGTGTTTTTGTACACAGTGGGCTATATTGATGTGACATGCACTGCCTGAAAGGGTGCTGGAAGCAGATTCAATAATAGCTATCTGAAGGGAAGTTGAACGTGCGCTTGAAAAGGAAAAACTTGGACAGCTATGGATAAAGAGTGGGGAAGTGGACTAATTGTAGAACTCGTTCAAAGAGCTGGCAAAGACATGATGAGCTGAATAGCCCCCTCCTATGAGCCTCTGCCTGAAAAAGTGATGTGTGTTTGTTCCTCCATGCTAGCTAATCATAATACTGTGCAGGGATAAATGATGGCTGTGTTGTATTTTGTTGGACAGGTGTGCCACTGGTTGGGAACCTGAGAACGAGGCTGCTTGCTCTTCACGTTCTAGAAGCAGTGTTGCCTGCCTGTGAGTCCAGTGTAGATGATGATCAAATGAAACAGGTAAAGAAGAAGCTCTTAGGAACTCTACTTGTATCAGTTACAAAATGTGTGCTAAAGACTTATATTTCACATATTACAAGATATCTAGTACTGAAAGATTATAAACTTGTTTGTACCTAAAGCTGTCTGACTAAAAATATTTTAATATTACCGATACACAAATGTGCTTAGCATTTAAATACAGAAAGACCTATTCAGTGTGCTGGATTAGCTAAATTTCAGCTACTGTTTACTGTGTACACAGGTCCTGTCTTTAATCTAGTTTGTTTTATGTTTCTAGGTTGTGGAACACCTTTTCTTGCTCATCTCTGATTGCATGTGGGAGGCACCAATTGCTCAGGCAAAACATATGATTCACATAAAGGAGAAAGAGCAAGAAATGAAATTACAGGTACCATATTTTCTTCATGAACACAAACTATACTGGTACTTTCCTGCTAGGCGATCAAATTAATTGGTGGGTCTTCAAATCAAACGGATGGCAGAAATGAGGCTACATTTCAAAATGAAAACCAACTGTCAAATTAGGAGAACATTAATCAATGTGGGGAAAGGACAAGGGAATTGGACCAAATGGTTGGCTCTCGCAGAGTGGGCTTGGGTGCAATGGGCTGAATGACCAGTGTGGTACGTAGCTGAGATTCTAAATTGAGGAAAGGTTATTGAACCTACACTGCTTGCACATTCCACGCAATGGCTAGGTAGAAAACAGCATTAAAGAATAGCGATACGTCTGAGAATGCAATTCTAGACTCAAGTGTCAGCTAAGAAAGACTGGAGTTTAGGGGAAGCTAGAGAAGGGAGAAATAATTTTGCAAAATAGTGGGAGCAGAAGAAGGCAAAGAGCAATTCAGAACCAATTATGAAAGCAGCATCAGAAAATCAGGGATCTCCAAATGTTGCTTTTATATTTACATGAGTGAGTAATCATTAAACTAGGTGTAAACATTTCACAAGTCATTTGGATGCCAATTTAATATCTCTAGTTAAAAGCTTAAACTTCAGTCTTCCAAGAATTGGATACCAAAGCCCCAATATTTACAGGGAGGTGGAGAGGGAGCAGGGACAACTATCACCAGCTGAGAGACGCAGAAATACAGAAAAGGCGGAGATCCTGCTGAATTTATCTGGCTCTCCTTTCAGATTTTTTTTACTCTATTTGCTTTCTGACAGCCAGCCAGGATGAAGGCTGCTTGGCAGGATAGCTAAGGCAATAGAAAAGATATGGAGTCTTTTTGAGGTGAAATCAGTGCATGACTAGGATATGGAAGAGGAGGAGTGGTGTTTGGGGGGTGCTAGGGGTGGGAAGAGAGGAAAGGGTGACGTGAAGCGGGTTGGGGGTTGGATTGTAGTGGGGAAGAGAATGGGAGACCGTTCTCACCTCCCTTTAGCTGCCAGGTTTCTAGGCATCTAGCTTGGCCCACTGATACTCGATCCAAATTGATAAGATTTGAGCTGCCTCTCGAGGTCACTTTACTCATCCAATTCCAAAACAGCCCCAGTTAAACTGGAAATAGGCACATTTCAAGGTGGGTTCGGTTAATGTTGCCCATTTAGGAATTTAACCCCTGCCCCTCTCCTGTCTGTCCTACATGTTTGCAAAACTCAAATTATTTGCACTTTTAAAGTTGGTCATTGTGGATTTCTGCTGAATGTACAATTGTTTTCTCTCAGTGAAATACATGTTTTATTCCTTCTTGCAACTACAACAGAAGCAGGGCGAAGTAGAGGAAGAGGATGAAAATCTTCCTATCCAGGAAGTATCCTTTGACCCTGAGAAAACCCAGTGTTGTGTGGTGGAGAATGGACAAGTTCTGACCCATGGTAGTGGTGGAAAGGGCTATGGTTTGGCATCAACTGGAATTGCTTCTGGATGTTATCAGTGGAAGGTACATCCATAATTTAAATGCAGAATATATAAAACATCGTAGAGCAAATAGCTTTTTGAGACTACATTTTAAACTTGATCCCGTTTGACCAAGTGTCTTTTTGGTTGATCTATTTGAAGAATATCAGACAAGTACTTTTAAAAGTTTGTTTTCTAGTTCTATATAGTAAAAGAAAATCGAGGTAATGAAGGTACCTGTGTGGGAGTATCCCGCTGGCCTGTGCATGATTTCAACCATCGGACTACCTCAGATATGTGGCTGTACAGGGCTTACAGTGGAAATCTGTACCACAATGGGGAACAGACACTCACTCTCTTCAGTTTTACTCAAGGAGACTACATAACATGTGTGTTGGATATGGAGGCCAGGACCATCTCATTTGGAAAAAATGGAGAGGTGAGCTAATCTAAATTATTCTTTGTTTGTAAACCCCACAATTGAAATTATATCAGTCAAAACAGTTCAGTGTAGAAATTCTCAAATATCCGTTTTGCAAAGGAGGATGTAGCTTTCATCTTTTTATAAAAATGAGGTGTTGAGTTATACAGATTTTCCTAACCTGTTGCAGTTTATAATGCAAACAATCACCAGTTGCTGGTCTTGAAACTCCAATGATTGAGCAGGTTGGGTTGATTTTTAGGATTCAACAAAGGAAAGGGCTCCAGTTACTCTATAGGAGCTCACCATCAGAAACGTAGTGAGCTCCTTGGTGGTACTTCTGCCTGAATGAAGGTCTGATTTTAAACGGTGTATATGGGTAACGGAGCAGATGAAAGGTATCTTTGTTGAAGCAGGAGCATTGAGACGAAGAGCACTTGGTTTTCTGTCAGTTCTGAGTGTTAATGTAGTATTGGGTTTTCTCAACAGTTGGCCGCTGTGGTAATGAATGACCAATTGATACAAAATTTATTTTAAAGTGTAATATTTTCAAAATATAAATAACTATCAAGATGAGCATTAGAATGTAAACAAAGAGCAGGGCACTGGATTTTTAGGGAGTATTGTTAGAGAAAGAGCGGTTAGCAACGACAACTTTTACAATCCCCTTAAGGGAACCAAATTTAGTGACTGACCACCCACCTCCCCCTCCACCACATGTAGAGATTGGTAACAAGATTCCACTTTTTGTAGCTGTTACTTTAACACAGTTCAAAACCAACGCAAATTACACATGAATTAACAGACAAATAATACTTCAAGTAAAAAGGTAAATTTCACTTAAGTGTTGATACAACAAAGATGTGTCTTACACAACCACAAGCATTCATATCACTCCTCACACATGTGGCACTACGTAGCTACAATGTTTTACAATATGCTGTTCTTCATTCACGCAGGGTAGGTCAGAAGTCCTAGCCAACAACACCTTTCACCTTTGAGTTTCATGGGTATGATTATCATCAGCGAGGCACACTTCTACAAACTTCCTCTTACTTGGGTCACAGACCCTGATGGTGTAGCTTTCCAGAGTTCCTCTTCAACCAAAAACACCCCAGTTCACGGTTTGGCCATTTCTGTGAAAACACACAGCTCTTTGGCGTCTCTGAGCTTTGCACCCAGCTTTCCAAGTTTTAGATCTTTTTAAACAACTCGCAGAGTGCTTCCAAGAGCTCCTGTCTCCTTTTCTATCAAACAGAAAAACTGACTTCTATCTGAGTGGTTTGCTTCTTCTCACGAGAGTTCCTCTTTCTATTTTTGTCTGTTTTCTTTGTGCCTTCACCCTCCACCTCCCCTGCTTGTAGCTCTCCTTATGTCTTCAGCTATCCTTTGTCTAGCTGTATGATTTCTGGTCTTAACTTCTTCCTTGTTGGAATTGCTTCCAGGTCAAGGGTTGTCAGGTCACATGGATCAGTATTTCAACTTATCCAAGAAAATTGCTATTGATCCCTTTACAATTGAAGCAAATTCTTAAGTTCTTTTCAAACATTCTTAAAAACTAAAACCGATTACAGACGGTTTAAAGAAATTGCAAATTTTCCTTCCTGTACTGCTACTGGGTCAAAGGTCACCATAAGGCATGATTCTCTGACTGCACTTAGTGCGTCTGAGGCTTCCTGAGGATACCTGAATATTTAAAACCAAAGTAAAAAAAAAATGCAAGCAATTTTCAGACTAGTAATTTTTATGCTAATTTACTACCTTGGCAAATCTTAGTTTAGATATTTAGGGAATTTACTATTCAACATGTGCTAGTCCAAATGTAGTTGCACTGGATGTTATTTGGGAAAACGTTATCATAAACTTTGCTACTTTCATTGATGTGTAGTACATTAAAATATATCTTTACTTGGTTTCCCTTTCCCTCTAGGAGCCCAAACTAGCTTTTGAAGATGTGGATGCAACGGAATTATACCCCTGTGTAATGTTCTACAGCAGCAACCCTGGTGAAAAGGTAAAGACTTTTTTTCCTATACCAGCACATCTTTGCTTTGGTAAAAATCGCAGGTATGTGTTCCCTGTTCATCCTCGAAAGAAGTTTCCATATAGCTGCTTGCAAATACTGCTCGTGTCACTGCAATATGTCCTACCATCAGCAGTGTAACCAAATTTTAAATGGTGAGCTCAGCATTTTTGCTCAGTTGCTACACTTGACCAGCTGGAGACTTCCTTCACTATTGGGCAGGTTCAGAAATCAAATGGGAGAGCTTGAAGCTGTACTACTAACTTAAAATGGTGAGGGAGGACAAACTAAGATGGCCAAATAAGTGTCTCTCTGCAATCGCCTATGATTTTTAGTAATTCTTTTCTACCAGTTCAGTTGCCCTAATTGTAGTCGATCTCCTGTATCTGCCTCACTACATGTTTCACCATCTGGGTAAATTTTCTGACTTGCAAGATTATTCCCACTGGTGCAGTTCAGACATGTGGGTGACAGAAACCAGGATTGTGCCACATCTCAACAGCTTTCTGCTCAACTCATGAATTATACAGTTGTCAGGGGGCCTATTTTGCATCCGTTACCATATCCTGAACCAGCAATAAAAAACTTTCTGAACAAAATTTAAATAAAGTTTGACTGGTTTATTTCCCTAAAAGTGTACAATAGATGTGCACTCCATGTTTTAACTTACCTTGTTGTCCCCTAAGTGACATTTAAGTACTGTGTCTGCTAAAACTTGTTCCAGTTCTCCTTGGAGACAAAGTAGGTGAGATGGCTGATTGCTGTGTGTCTTTGGGAGCCTCTGGAATTGAGGGGAACCCTAAGTTCTTGTGCCAGATTGAGATGACTCCTCTTCCACGTTCTGCCACATTTACTGCTACAGTAGTTGGTCTGGCTAATTCCTGGCATGTTGCTTGTTGTAAAGCAATGGGGTGCATGATGCTTAGTAGTGGCTTCTTTAAGGGACTATTAGCTGTGGCCAATTGCTGGGGACAGATGGGAAATCCCAATTCCTGCTTGGGGACATTTGACTGTTCTCTTTGATGCTTCAGAATGCCCTCCCCGAACAGCGGCAGTTCTTTTGCAGCTGAAAGTCTGAGATCTCTTCCTTGCTAATATTGCATCCCTTACTAGTATTATCAATCTGCAGACTAAACAAAACCCAAGATATCTTTCTTTCAAAGGTTTTCTCTCTGTTTTACAATTTGTTCATTGCTTGGTCCTGCTGGGTTTCTCATTGCTATTCTATAAATTGGGAATTTCATGCAATGAACTTTAGGTATGAACAAGAAATCTGCATGTAGAAATATACATTGCCTGAGGCTTAATGGACACGGGTGCTCCAGATGTTTGATTTATGTAGATATGAAAAATCTGTTACTGGAACTTACTTTTCCAGTAGCTTTTCCAATTTTAATTAATCTTAAAAAAAAATCAGTAATATAAAATTTCATTTAAAATAAATATTTTTAGTCACTTTTTAATTGAAGCCATGCCTTGTTTCTATTATAATTGAATGTGAACTTCTTTTGCTTCTAGGTTAAAATCTGTGAAATGCAGATGCGAGGCACACCAAGGGATCTACTACCTGGCGATCCTATCTGTAGTCCTGTAGCCACTGTGCTGGCAGAGGCCACGATCCAACTCATCCGTATTCTGCATCGTACAGACAAGTGGACCCACTGTATAAACAAAAATATGATGGATCGTTTGCAGAAAGTCAAATCTTGCATTAAAGAAGTCAGCCACAAATTAAAAAAGAGCCGCTCTGTGCAAAGCAGAGAGGAACATGAAATAAAAGAGGAGGGTAAGGAGGAGGAAAAAGGAAAGCATAGCAAGCATGGTTTGGCAGAGCTCACGGAAATCCAGCTGAGAACCCTGTGCACTGAGGTGTGGCCTGTGCTGGCAGTAATCGGTGGTGTGGATACAGGTCTTCGAGTTGGAGGGAGGTGCATTCACAAGCAGACTGGAAGACATGCCACTCTTTTAGGTGTGGTCAAGGAAGGGAGCGCTTCAGCAAAAGTGCAGTGGGACGATGCAGAAATAACGATAAGGTAGGTACTAATTAGCTAATTGGTTTTGGTTGCTAGCATTTATAGTGCGTGCGTTCATGCTCTCCTTCATTGGTAGAGGTATAGAATATAAAAGTAAGGATATAATGTTGGAATTGTATAAAACACTGGTGAAGCCACAACTGGAGTATTGTGTGCAGTTCTGGTCACCACATTACAGGAAGGACGTAATAGCTCTGGAGAGAGTGCAGCGGAGGTTTACAAGAATGTTGCCAGCGTTAGAAAAGTGTAGCTACGAGGAGAGATTGGATAGGTTGGGGTTATTTTCCTTGGAACAAAGAAGGCTGAGAGGTAACTTGATTGAGGTGTACAAAATTATGAGGGGAATAGCTGGAGTGGACAGGATAAAATTGTTTCCCTTGATGGGGAATTCTAGAACCAGGGGACATAGATTCAAGATAAGTGGCAGAAGGTGTAGGGGGGACATGAGGAACTTTTTTACGCAGAGGGTAGTGGGTGTCTGGAATTCGCTGCCCAAGTTGGTGGTAGAGGCAGAAACTTTAAACTCTTTTAAAAAGTATCTGGATCTGCACCTAAAGTGCTGTAAGCTGCAGGGCTTTGGGCCGGGTGCAGGAAGGTGGGATTAGAAAGGGCACCTGGGTGTCCTTGGGCTGGAATGGACAAGATGGGCCGAATGGCCTCCTGTGCTGTAACTTTTCTATGGTTCTATGCACTTTCTCTCTGTGCATATGTCGATATTAGATCTCCTTTAGTGTTGCCCACAGTGAGTTACAGGAGACACTGCTTTATAGCAAAGGAGGTTTTAGCAGCATTGTGAGACAGGAAATCTATTACAGAAAATTTTATACTTTTTAATACATGTAGATTATGCACATGGAGCTGTCTGGTATATTATGTTTATATAAAATGTATATTCCTATAGCAGGCACATTCAAAGCAAATGCAGGTTAGAGAATCAGTGTCAATGTTTGCAGCCTTAACATCCTCCAAGTGTAGCCCACTGTTGGAGAATGTGAAAACAGTGAATTAATTTCATAATAAAATATAAGTCTACAAAAATCTGTATTTTACATACATATTTGCAACACATTCAATATGTAGTTAGTCATGTAACTCTGGCTAGCTCTTTTTTTTCTTTCAAATTTTTTTCAAAATTGCTCGTTTTTGAACTGTGACAGGGCTGTGATTTTTTTTTTAATCTTTAAACATGAACAATGGAATGACATTTATTACATTTCCTGTAATAAATTAAAGTAATGGCCCGAATTTTACAATCAGCGGCAAGACAACAGCTCTCGCTGCTGACTTCAAAGAGAGCTTCCCACAAAGATCCAGCAATCTCTGGTGTGGTTTACCCCATTCCTGACAGCTGTTTAAATCTGGCACCAGGTCCAGGGGATCTCCAGACATGCAACAGCACTGATGTCAGTAAGCACTGTAAGAAACCAAGTCACATTGACGTATTCTCACAGACAGCAAATCAGGAAGATGAAATACTGGATCCCTTTACTTTACTTTTAATTTAAAATTTCAGATAGTGAAATAAACGATAGAAACTGAAATAAGTGAAATAAATGATAGAAACTGAAATAAGTGAAATAAAAGATAGAAACTGAAAGAAGTGAAATAAAAGATAGAAACTGAAAGAAGTGAAATAAAAGATAGAAACTGAAATAAAGATAATAAACTTTTACGATAAATTTCACATTTTTTAATGTGGAAAGTTGACATTTCACAAATATAAAATTAGCTTTTACAGAGCAAGACGAGGGCGTTTATGCCATTTTAAAAACCAGGTTACATCCCTTTCAGCAAGGTGCAACTTTTTCAAAGGTTTTACAGCGAGACTAAGTATGTAAGAGTGGAAGTTTTTGCCAGTTCATTGACTTCCATTGATTGCAGTCTGGAGGGATCTCAATAAAAAAAAGGGTAGAATCACTGACAACAATTTCTAGATTTCTGCATCTGGGTGTTTGTTATGTAGTATAATTTTAAAAATTACTGAGATGGAGTAGATTTTTACGAGAATTGTTCAATCTTCCTAATTTAACTTGGTGTGGATGTTGATTGGCAGTTAGCATTTGATGATTTCCTAATTTTAATTGCTGAATTCTTTTAATCGCTTTTTTTTGGATATAACATTAAAGAATTTGTAAAATGGACATTTAAAAATCTTGCTCGACTGTGCCATAAATGTGTATTTGCTTTAAAATTAGAGTTTAATACATTAAACTATCTAAAATAAGTTGCTCATTTATCTTTGCCTCTCTTCTCTTTTAAAAAGTGATTTTGGCTTTTTATTTTTGTGCTAGTCTGCTAATTCATAAACTTCATGTCTTTCTGCATCCATATACTTATTCTTCTATAACATAGTCTTCTGTACATTCCTCCTTTCTATCCCTCACTTGCTTTATCCCATGTCGTTCTGAATCTGATTAAAGCTTCCCTACTTCTTGGTCACCCAGTGACACACCACTGTATAACCTGGAGCCCTGTGACCCACTGCCTTTTGATGTCTCTCGATTCCGTGGGTTGACAGCTTCTCTGCTGTTAGACCTTACCTACCTAACTGGCATTCATGACGATGGAACCAAACAGAATGCAAGAAGGCACGAGAAAAAGCATAGGCATGAGTCTGAAGACAAAGCAGAGCTGGAGCAGAAACCCGAGGCAGAAGTCCCTAAAGAAACCATTGATCAACGAGTGATAACGCAGTCGTCTGAGGAGACGAAAAGTTTCATGCAAGGTGGAGCTCCCAGTTCTCGATCAGAAAATGACATTTCAACATGCACAATGGATTCTGTACATCTCAGTTTAGATTCTCAACACCATCTGCTAGAGGGAAAACGAAAATTTCATGAGCATGTACTTCGAAATCATGATTTAGTTCAGTCGGAAATTCGAGCAGTTCAGTTGTCTTACTTGTGTCTTGGTGCTATGAAGACACTTAGTGCTCTGCTTAGCTGTAGCAAGTATGCAGAACTGTTGCTGATCCCGAAGGTTTTAACTGAGAATGGCCATAATTCAGACTGTGCTGGGTCACCGGTTATTCAGGATGATGTGGAAATGAGAGCTGCACTCCAGTTTCTGATGCGCCACATGGTGAAACGAGCTGTCATGCGCTCGCCAATTAAGAGAGCGTTGGGACTGTCTGATCTAGAGCGTGCACAGGCCATGATTTATAAACTGATTGTGAACTCACTGCTGGACGATCAATTTGGTGGCAAAGTTAAACAAGGTATGGTTATTTCTGAATGCTAAGACGATGATGCTTAGACAGCCAGGCATTACTTGTCTGATACTTTGGCTAAGTCTATAATTCAGATATTTGAATGCCATAATGCTATAGTTTCCATGCTGAACTTCTTAAAATTGATATACAGCACAGTTAAATTGTCATACACGCATGAAAGTATAGCACAGTACTACAGTCAGTTTGATCAAGGTGCATCTTTTAAGATTTCTACAGGGCTGTTTTTTTACTTTTCTCCCCCTTTACAATTTGTAACCCCTTCGTGTTGCCCTGCACTAAAAATCATTTTCAAACTGAACAGCAGAAAATGCTCTCGGACTGCTGATAAATGGGGTGGCTGGAGGCCTGTGGGAATTTTTATTCATTCATGGGATGTGGGCGTCGCTGGCTAGGCCAGCATTTATTGCCCATCCTAAAATGCCCTCTGAACAAGGGCAATTAAAGAGTCAACCACATTGCTGTGGGTCTGGAGTCACATGTAGGACAGACTAGGTAAGGACAGCAGATTTCCTTCCCTAGAGGACGTTAGTGAACCAGATGGGTTTTTACAACAATCAACAATGGTTTCAGGTCATCATCAGACCTTTAATTCCAGATTTTAATTGAATTTAGCTTTCACCATGTGCCATGGTTGGATTCAAACCTAGGTCCCCAGAGCATTACACTGGGTCTCTGGAATACCAGTCTGGTGACAATACCACTATGTGACTGCCTTACCGCATTCTCTCTTTTTTGTGTGGTGGAGGGAGAAGATAACTTTGACCACAGGGATTTTGTCAGACCCCTTTTTTCATTATTCGATGGTTGCAAATGGCATGGGTAAGGGGTTCAACATTAGATCTGGACATCCACAAATAACTAAAGCCCCTGTTCATCGCAAAAATCGATTTAGCTCTCCAGTAAAAGGAATAATTATCAGGTCTATTTCTCTCAGTTCATTACTGGTTAATGGTAAGGTTGTGCTGAGTATGAAGTGGGGGAAACATGTTTAATGTTCACACTGGCTGCTTTGCTTATTGTGCAAAGAGAAGCATATCCCCTATGTAAATTCTTATTTACCAGTGGCCCAATTCTCCTTATGACAACTTTTCTGTCAATCTTAACCTATTGCTAGGGTGCAAATAGTTTGACAGTGCAGCAAATGATCTGAATCTCTATACTTGAATTTGTGTAATTTGGTTTTACTGCCTAAATACCGTTACTTTATGCACAAAGTCTGAAAGCAATGGAAATGACAAATAAGATGTTCCTATAAATCTTATCCCATTTCTACTGCTTCCAAACTTGCAAAATTGCAAAGGATGACAAAACAGATAGTAAGAGTTAGAAAAAGGGAGTATGAAGAGAAACTTGGGATATCAAAATTAACACAACAAAATTTTACAATTGTATTAGGAAAAGATAGTGTGGTCAGGAGCATTGTGGGCCCCTTGAAAACTGATAACAGTGATATTACTTAGCATTAGTATCTACGGTGGAGAAAGAGATCAGCATGTCAATATCCCAAGGAAACTAATATTGAGTCAGGGACTGGGGATCGCCAATATTAATGCAATCAAAATAACAGTAATGAAGAAAATAATCATAGAATTGCAGAGTAGTTATATCACAGAAGGAGGCCGTTTGGCCTGTTGTGTCTGTGCTGGCCCTCTGGAGCAATTCACCTAGTGCCATTTCCCTGCCTTTTCCCCATAGCCCTGCAAATTTTGACTCTAAAGAGTGACAGGTCCTCAGGCCCACATCATATTCATCCCAGGGTCTTAAAGGAAATAATTAAGAACATTGCAGATGCCCTAACTATAATCTTCCAAAGTTCTCTCGATTCACAAACTATTCCTTTTGGATTGGAAAATTGTGCATTTTTAAAAAGTAAAGCTTACACAAACTAGGGTTGAACTCACCTGGAATTTGTAAGATTCAGGGGTGATTTGGTTGCTATTTTTTTTTCAAGATATCAAGGGGAGCAGGTAGATGGAGAGAAACTGTTCTCACTGTTTTTGGGGCAGTCAAGGACCAAGAGGAATAGTCTAAAGATTACAGCCAGACCTTTCGGGAGTGAAATTAGGGAACACTTCTTCACACACAGGGTGGTAGAAGTTTGGAACTCTCTCTTCTGGAAATAGCAATTGATATATCAGTTGTAAATTTTAAAGCTGAAATTGATAACTAATTATTGATCAAAGGTGTTAAGGGATATGAAATGTCTACTCCTATCCCTACTTTCCAATATATGTATTTTTATTCCAATATTGAAAAACCTATGCTACCCTCACAGGTTGTGAGTCCCCAAAGTTTATATAGTTCAGCCTGTTTTATTATTCGTGCAAAAGAACCTGTTTGTTCAAACAGGACTTGGATGTTACATTTTTAATAGTCAGCAAATAATTGGCTGTGCACAGTTTACTGTTTGCTAGTTTGTAAGTTCCTACTTTTATAAATTCCTAGCAGATGTCTCCCAGCAGCCTGAAGAAATGGATGCTGCAATGCAGGCACAAACACCTGTTACTACCAGCCCTTCTGCCTCCAGCACCACTTCGTTCATGAGCAGCTCTCTCGAGGACACCACCACTGCTACCACCCCCGTCACTGACACGGAAACCGTGCCTGCCTCAGAATCGCCAAGTGTAATGCCACTCAGCCTTCTACGGTATGTGCTGTCACACACTCACCTTAGCTATTTTAGTGACTGAAAAACGCTCAAACCTGTAATTATTTATGAAAACAAAAAAAAAAGTTCAGAGATACTTAGTTGGAATTCATTACTAAGTAACCCTTGTTGGATGATGTGAATGTCTTCACTAATGACTGTGCCATCTGATTATGAACTTTAACTTAGAGCCGTTTAAACTAAATTAGAATGTGTAAAGAAAATTAAATCTGGCGCCTCATCTTGTAAATGTTTTATGATATGTTGGTTGTGAGCACAGTTTTGTACAAGTATTGAAAATTTACAGCAATGTGTGATGCTTTAAGGATGGAGAAGGAAGGATTAGACCAGATAGTAATGTTTACGGACATGTGCTCATAATGCTCCACGGATCTTTATTGTGAAAGAAATTAATCTATAATATTGTTTCTATCAGCCAAATGTTCTCCAGTTATCCAACAACCACATTACTGCCCACTCGACGGGCACAGACCCCACCTGTTTCCTCCTTGCCAACCTCACCTTCAGAAGAGGTGGGTAGACGACAGAGCCTCACTTCACCTGAGTCCCAGCCCACCCGACCAACAAACCGAACAGGTACTGAAATGAATGACTTGAGTAGAGGCTTGGTCTGGTTTTATTTCTTTTCATCAGCTATCAGTTTACAAATTTTCATGGGTTGTATCCACAGTACTTGGTGACAAGACATCAGGGACTTGTTTTCACCACATTGGTAGAAAGACAATTTAATACCTCATAGACTACATAGTAGAGTTTTGTTAAACAAATTGTAGCAAATAGTGTTTTTAAAAAAAAGTTATCCATTATCTCCTGCCACCACATTGGAACAGGAAGTTGATGCCACTGACATCATTGATTTGCACCCCCTGTTACTGCCTCCTGCTCTGTTGTTTCACTTGCTGCCCCTCTCGCTGCTTTGTTCAGGGAGCAAGGCAATGTGTGAGGCGGCAAGGGTTGGGAGTGGGGCAGCACGAAGGCCAACGAGAGGGGCAGTGAATGGGAAGCTGGCCAGGCAGTGAGTAAAGTGGCGAGTGAGGCAGTGAGGAGTTGGGAGTGGGGTAGCGATTGGCAGGCGTTCAAAACATCATTCTTTGATACAGGCAGCTACATGCAATGTTGTTGCCAGTAATGTCACAGGCACAGTGAATGCATGTGTGGTGAGTGCGGTCCCTGCAGTTGCAGTGACAGCAAATGCAGCCAAGAATTTATTCTCCACGTACCAAATACACCCAGCTTTTTACTTCATGTTCAGGTCTGAAAGTCAATGGGTTTGACTGGTTTGTATAATTGAAATTGCTTCTACTGGAACTTGCTCTTCAGCAACTATTTCTGTAGCTCCTTGCTCATCCCAAAAAAACTCAACAAATTATTTCCAGTGACAAAAAGAGGGGATATGGAAGAAAAAAAAAGTGAAATCAGACTTTTGCAGCATGTAGAGGAGAATGTGCTTTACAAATTTTCTTAGTACTCTATACATGATCTCAGGCAACTAACATTTCTTTAAAACGAACAGATTTTTTGTAGCAATCGATATTAGAAACTAATTATTAAATATAATTCTGAACTGTCACTAGCTAATTAAGTTTTTGCTTATTTTGCTAGCCTCTTCTGATCCTAGTAGCAGACTTTCAACTTCGCCACCGCCACCACCCATTGCTGTGCCTCTTTTGGAAATGGGTTTTTCACTCAGACAGATCACAAAGGCCATGGAAGCCACAGGTAATTAAATTTGCACTAATATAGTAATGACCTTTCTGTAATGGATCAATCCCCTGATAGAAGAACACATTAGAAACTTTGGAATTAGAAAAGTCCACTAGATCCATCAAGGAAAGGAAGTTTGTTCTGGCCCTAGCCTTGTTTGAAGCTTGTTTTAATTTTCAGTTTGTGTCCGTTTAATTTAATTACAGCCCTGTCCGTTGCTGAACAGTTAGACAGCCCGGCATTTTCAAATCATGGATCATGTTCCACTCCATCTTTCCTCCAGTGAAAACAAGCTCACCTGAGAGTCTGTCCCTGTGATACAGCCTTGAGTTCTAAAAGCATGACTCTCTCTAGTGTGACGCTCTGAGGCATAAAGTATTCTAAATGTAGCTGTCCCTGTGAACTAGGCAAGTTCTATATGCACATTCTCATGCCTAGCCTTGTTGACAATGATCCTATTAATTGGTTGTTGCTTCATATCAAGAAGGTGCTGTGACTTGCAGTTGTTAGCTTTCTGAGTAAGGAAGAAAATGACAGTTCAGAATCCGCCAGTGGGAGTAAATACTTCAGTTTAGATTTCGAGAATCACTGCTACTCGATCTATACCTACCGATGTCGGCATGCGCCCGACATGCATGAACGTAATATGATGCACGATATTTCGTTCGGGCGCGCAGCCAACTCTGGCGTGCACCAGCCGATAATTGAAAGGATAACAAGCTCATTAACTTGAAATTTACGCTGCCCGTCCAACCCAGCGGTTGGCAGGCAGGCGAAAAGGCCAAGCGGCCTTTACATTTTTTAGGAAATCTCATCCACGAGCGGGATGAGGCTTCCTAAAGCTAATACAAATTAAATAAGAACATTATTTTGAAATTAAAAACATGCCCCATCTCTTGTGACACAGTCACATGAGGGGACATGTTTCATTAAATTTTTATGGTCTTTATTATTTTTTTTAAAAAGCGCTTCAATCTCCCTGAGGCAGCTCCAATGATGCCACTGACATCATTGATTTGCGCCCGTTGTTACTGCCTCCGGCTCTGTCACTTCACTCGCTGACCCTCTCGCTGCTTTGCTCAGGGAGCAAGGCAACGAGTGAGGCAGCAAGGGCAGCTCCGTGCCTCAGGGAGATTAAAGCGCTCTTTTGGGCGCATGCCCAAACTGCGCGCCAGACCCACTCTCCCTCCCCCTGCCCGCACAGGTAGCGTTCAGTGCTGCTGCTCATGATCCACGCAGGGCAGGCCTTAATTGGTCCGCCCACGTGAAATCGCGGTGCGGAGCTGATCGCGGTTGGCGTCCCAACCACCCTGCCCGCTCCCGCCCGATGAGGGAAAAATTCTGGCCATTGTGTCATTAGGGGCAGCACACTGTGACATTGTTAAGATTTTATATCCTTGTAAATTATTGTAATCTTTTTCCCTTCCCCATCTTACTGAGTGACATCTTCCTTCACAAACACCCTTTCTGTTTCCTGTGTCACTCCTTAGCTTATTTGCTTAATTGATGTTGATCATTTTTAAATTCTGTTTATCGCTTATTTATCACACAATCACGTAACTTTTTATCATGAATAAATAATATAATGTTACAAGACTTGCTCCTAACCCCTCACAAATCATCCCTCTATCCCAGCCCCTAACATATCGTATGAACAAAAATCTTCTGCTCACTTGATAGCTTGTCTCAGATAGCTTCTGCTTCCAATTTAGAATATAATTTCCAGCCTATACTTAATTTTGCATTAATTCCATGAACTATAACCTTCCTAAAAAATCTTGTATGTGGGACTCTGATTCTTTTTGAAAGTAGAATGTCTTTGGGAGCTAGCCAGGATTTCTACTAAAGCAAGCAGTGGCACAACCTCTGTATTTGAAATGCAGTTTTGCAAATTAAACTGGTAGATCAGTTCTTGTACAATAATCGCAGATGTGGAGATGCTGTTGCAAAGGATAGAGTAGTCCCCTTTATGCTAAGTGCATTTGATAAGAAATGTGCAGTTTCAACATGCCTTGCTTCCTATTGCCTTGCTGTAGGTGTGCCAATTTTAAAAAGTTGACTTCACTAGCTTTCACGCCTTGCACAAGTTGTGTGGGGTGGGGCATCACAATTCTGCGTTTATTGTACGATCATGTTCTGCACAATAATCTTGTCCTGAGGGTTTGCTATACAGCTTGAGCAAGTGAGAAACCTCACCTGGGAGGGGTTTTGCATAACTTCAGATAATAGTTTTCAGGTTTCCCTTGTATCACAGCATAGATTATCATTCAAAAATAAAGTGTTGAACAGCAAGATTTTATACTTCTAACTGATTTTAATAACAGGAAAAACCATTTTTTTGAATTGGCTAAGTTCTGTATTTTTATATAAAAACTGCATTAGGTGCCAGAGGAGAAGCAGATGCCCAGAATATCACGGTGCTGGCCATGTGGATGATAGAGCACCCAAGCACAGAGGAAGATGATGAGTCACAGTCTGCAGTCACTTCAGACTCATGCCATGGGGCAACCGCTTCAGGCAACAGTGATAAGTCCAGAGACCAGGGCTACTTCCAGTCACCTGGAGAAATACCTGCTGTCGATGCCACGGAGCTGGAGGAAGGGTTTAGTGAGGGGTATGTTGGTGCCTTTTGCTATTCAAGGGTAACTACTTTCAGAAACTGGAGTAAGACAATTTTACGGTTGCACCATGTGAACTTTGCTCTGAAAAGAGCAGTTATTACCTTAAAAGATTTCCTTAGAAGAACTGACAGGCCTCAATATTTCGGGGGGTACTCTGTCTGGAGGAATGACTGGTTAAGGTAACAGTTTACATGGTGTAACCATAAAATCATCTTACTCAGTGTTACTGCTGTCACCATGAAAACCTTCAAACAACTTTTAAAATTGAAGTATAACCTTCCAATTCACTGTCTGTATAGTTATCACCAAAAATGGTAGGATTGAGTATAGTGGGAAGTAAGAATGTTAATTTCAAACAAACCCAAGCTGTCTTGAACCTGCCCGTATTTGGTTTTAACGGGAGCAGGATGGAGGGTCCTGACTAATCTGCAATCAGGATATGGATCCGTCATTGAAACCTTCTTAAAGATGGCAGTGTGCCTCCATTTTAACTCCTTTTGCATTTTTCACTGATGTCATCTGGGTTATCCAGGCCTCTGGACCTGCCAGGTAAAGGGAGATGAGAAGGACTGCATCCATAAAGTAATTGTTTTTACAGCATGTGTGCCAGGAGGAGCAACAGTGCTTCCTCCTGGCCCAACAAGCTTAACCTGTAATTTAGCTTCACCTTCTTCCCCCCCACCCCACCCCCCCCTCGCCCCGCCCCAACCACTCAATCCCACCATAGTGATCTCTTCCCCCTGATCTCTTTCTCTTTCCACCCACACACTCCTTGGCTGTGGCCCTTTCCAGAGCCTTGCTTGCCCAGCAGGCAACCAAACCTACCAGTCCAGTTGGCTTTTGGGTGAGAAATCTGGCGGTGGTGGGGGTGAAAAACACTTTACAGCTGGGGGGTAACTAGCACTTCGGGGTATCCTAAGCATAATTCCTCCATTGCCCCACTGCACTGCATCCCACCCCCACCCCTGCCAGGTAGGTGCAGTTTACCTGCTGTTGTATTTTACTACAGAATTGGATTTATAGGTCTATTTATATACATTATTTCCTACATTCTAAGTGACAACACTTCAGAAGTACTACATTGGCTGTAAGATGCTCTGGTGGCTGTGAAAAGTGTTATATAAATGCAATAAAAACAGGAAATGCTGGAAAAGTTCAGCAGATCTGGCAGCATCTGTGGAGAGAGAAACAGAGTTAATGTCTCGAGTCCGTACGACTATTCTTCGGAAGTTGTTCATTAGTCGTAAAGCACTATTATATGTCACAAGGATATGAAAGCATCTGTATAAGTGCAATTCTTTTCTTTCTATACATTTTATACCGAAAGATAGAATTTCCAAGTATGGTTATGTAGAAATATTTTTTTCAATTAAACTTCTTTTATTAAGACTGTCAAGTATAATGTCTTACATACAGTAATACCTTTTTTGAAAGGTCCGATTCAGCGAAAGTCTTTTAATCCATTAACTTTGCTTTTCATTTTTGGAAACTTTAAAGAATTTGCATTTATATAGACACTTTCCTATCCTTTTGACATTTAATAGTGCTTTACAATTAATGGATCACTTCTGAAGTGCAGTTACTCTTATGTAGGCAGTTGGGGAAAGCAATTTGGTCTGTTGGCAAGGAGTGTTCCACTTGGGTTTGTGATTTTCTTTCAATTTCTGCTTTTTTCTATAGAAAGCATCTAAAACAAAATTAAAGATCACTTAAAACTCTGTGGCCTTTGCCATGATCCGTTGGGGTGCCATACTGGCAGCTGAGAGAATTGAGCATTATTTCATATATCAAAAAGATTCAAGTACAAGGTTTTCTACACTGAGCTCATTTGCACAAGATAACTAGATCCAAAAGACAAAATCCTACAGGATACTTTTCCGAGAAATCCTCAGAATCTTCCTGAATCTTTTAATACATTCTTCTAAAAAACAGTCTAGCCAAGAATTGCAATTAACCACTACATTATTTATTGTTTTATAAATTAGCTTTTTTCAGTGCCTTTATGCCCCATGTTTTTTGCAGCCCAAATCGATTGGATCAAGAGGAGAATGGATCATCTAACAATGCACCTTCTTCCAGAAGCCGTTCAACTGTCACTAGGAGACAAAAGTTTGAGCTGGCAGCTCGGACTCTGTTAGCACGTGCAGGTGATTAAAAAATTCTTACACAAAACCTATGACATAAAATGTTTAAACAAGAGTCTGGCTGGGTAATCGTTTTTTTTTTAACTGTTCAGTAAGGTATGGAATAATATGAAGAATGCAGGTTACTAATGTGATCTCATCTAGAAAAAGTTCCAAGTTCACAGTACAAAAAGTACAGTTTGCATTGTTGACGCATTTGAAATCCAAGATAAAGTGAATTGCTCTGCTTTTCAGTTTATGAATGAATTGTTTTCATATGCATTACACCGGCGTTTAATAATTGGATAAAGTGCTTTTCATTTTAAAATTGCAGCAGGTCTGTACCGTTCAGTTCAGGCACATCGAAACCAAAGCCGGCGAGAGGGGACATCAATGCCACAAGACCCAGGTGGCCTCTATGACTTTAACCTTGATGAAGAATTGGAGATTGACCTGGATGATGAAGCCATGGAAGCCATGTTTGGTCAGGACTTTGCAAGCGATAGTGATATATTGGGAATGTGGATTCCAGAGGTACTGGACTGGCCAACATGGGTGTGTGGTTGCAGCTTGTGCTGCTTTTGCTTACTTACTTTAAGCTTATGCTCTAAACTTGTTTTCAGTGTGGAGTATTTTTTAGCCCTGTTGACCGTATTGGCAACATTGGGAAAGTAACATTTAAGGTTCAAAGAGTAAAAGAAGTCCCAAATTTATTTAAGCATGTGAGTTTATTTTATATAGGGAGATTCTAGAATTAGAAGCCTGGAATTTTCTTGGAACTAAGGGATGAGCTAAAGCAATGAAATCAATTTAAAGGCTTGCTTGGTAGGTTTTTGAATGACCATTTACTGCAATACTTAAGGTATCAATGCAGATTCAACAGTGAAAAACCTATTTACATGTATTTGTTCCAGAATCCTAGAAGTTACAGGAGCAGCTCCAAGGAAATTCTATGCCATTAAATTTCACTGTATAGGAGGAGGTTATTTGGCACTCTGTGCTGTTTTTCTGAAGTTCCCTTTCCCCCATACTTGTAAAAAAAAACTTTACATTTTTAAGCCAAGATGAGTGAGACTCAGTGGGTCTGCTTACTGTTGCTGCTTGTTTCTGTTTACATAAAAGTCAACTCTTTGCATGCTTCTGTCTAACTGAATGGCTTGGAAATAAAAGCAAATGGGGGGATAGTTCACAAGTTTAAGTAATTGTGCAGAAGTGAAGTTGATTCCGTCACACTTGATTAGATTATTTAGTTGGAGCAAAAGGTCCTATTGAGCCAAAGCTTTCTGACTTGACAAATGCCACTCAGTAACATTATTGCACTTTGTGTAAAGCAGCAGAATCTTCGCTCAGTGTAACTCAAAATGGAGACCTGATCACTATGCTGAATACTTCACAATTGCACATTTCCCTTGTTCTTTAATATTACTCTGGAGATTATAGCTTCAAAAAATGGTATCAAATGTTCCTGATACAAAAGCCCTGTTTTCTTCAAGAGATATTTAGCCATCATCCTTCCTTTAAAAATGGATCCATTTTCTTTTGTTTTAGCTTCATCCACACACCATAGGAGTAGAAGCTTGCTTTATCAGCTCTGGGAAAGCCACCTATTTAAGAAAGAAAAACCTTGCATTTATATATGCCTTTCGCACGCTCAAGGAATCCAAAAGTGCTTCACAGAAAATCAAGTACTTTTGAACTGCAGTGTTACAATGTAGGAATCTGGGCAGACAATTTGTGATAATGAGATAAGTAGACAGGCAATCTGTTTCACTGATATCAACCAAGTACATGCTCGCTAGTTGGCCATGTATTAAACTGTCAATGGTGACTGGTTGAGACCTTAGTGTTCCACAAATTAGTGCATACACCACTGAGTTTCTATGAACCTGTGGTCTTGTTTCATGAATGATATAGCATTGTTATTACTGGCTTTAATTTGGGCTGTCAAAGTTATTGAACTATAACTTTAATGTAAAGCAAGTCCTGTTAATTTCACTTGGACCAGCAAACTATTGTCCTAATGCTTTGTCCATCACCACAGCTACTAGGAGTGGATCATCCTTTTCACTATGTGAATGTTTATGGAACTCTAGTTACTTGGTCTCAAATGAAGTAATTTTGGAAACATTGATATTTATTTGTTCCAAACCATGCAGAAACAGTGGTCCCAGTACATTGTCCAAGGACCGGATAGATAAATAGATGGTTGAATGCATTCTGCATTGCTGTCATTTTGTAGGGATGATGCACGGAGCGGGGAGGTGAAGGCCAAAAGTTAAGGCTATTCTACCTGGCCCACTACTGCTCCTCCCCCATCTCTTAATGAGGTAGCTGTTTTATAGTGCTTCCAAGACAGTAATTTGAATGAACCTCAAGTTACTAAGGCATAATAGCTTCATAATATATTTAGTAGCTTGCTGTGACTTCTGGGTCTACAGCAGTGTAGTCCTATTCAGTAAAGAGCTTAAATTAAGATAGATAATCCTACTTTTAATAAGACTTTCTTTCATCAAATTATTTGCATCCTCCACACTCCATTATCCCCTCTAAGCCTGCAGCAGTGTAGGATTTGTGGACATAGAAGTTGGCAGTTCAGTTTAGCTTCAGTTGAAAGCCCAGGTCCTTATTTGATCACTTAAGGTGAAGCACCATCACAACAGCATGTTAATGTGTGCTGAGCTTGACTGCTTCGGAGTTTCCTCCGAATCAGTCAAGCTAAGTTTTACTCTTGTGCCCTATGGAATATGCATATTGTTCAAAGAATAAAGAAAATCCCTTAACACAGTTACTAACATTTTGCTTTTGCTACTCTTTTGAAATTGTTTATGATTGCCTTGAGCCCCTGGCGTATTAATTGTTTGAGATTTTTTTGTAAATATTCCCTCCCCTAATTGATCCCTTGATCTCTCTGCAGCATGTTTGTGAGTCTGATGAAAGAGATGAAGTAGTCATCTGTGAGCTCTGTGATGTAAATGTCGCCCAATTTAATCATCACATGAAGAGAAACCATCCAGGCTGTGGGCGCAGTGCCAACCGGCAGGGCTACCGCAGCAATGGGTCCTATGTTGATGGATGGTTTGGTGGTGAGTGCGGGAGTGGAAATCCATATTACCTCTTATGTAGCAGCTGTAGGGACAAGTACCTGGCCACGAAGAGCAAGACAAAGGCCCCAGTTTCAGAAAGGTGAGATATGAGACATTTTCAAATAATTGTGGACATAATACAACTTGCCTCCTAAATTTTCTAGGGAGATCTTTTGAATGCAAATAAGTGTATGAATTCTGATAAATACTGAAAGTTTTCTTCCATGAATCAGTGTTGTTAAATATCAGCAGGGTCTGTGAGTTAAATGTAGAAATTTTATTAAAGCATTTTAACTTTTTGAAAATCTCAGCAAAATATTAATATTTTGATCAGTAGGCACCAATATTTAAGTACAGTTAATCTCAAACTTTCTGGTTTAATATGTTAAAGGGCTTTTGATGATGAAATGATGTCTTCGCAGGGAGGTTCACTAGCGTGGTTGGGGAAGATTTAAACTAAATTTGCAGGGGGGTGGGCATCAGCACATAGAAGTAGGGAAATCTTAAGGGAAAAAGTAAATGTTGAAGATTTCCTTGACTTATATTTGAAGTAGAGCAGTAGTTCTCCAACGCTTTCCCTTGGCCAAATAATGCATCAAAGAAATATTATTTCTCATTTTGCTGCTTGGGGGAACTTGCTGCCACTGGGTTTGCCCACATTACAGTAACAACTCCTGAGAAAAAAGTAATTAATCGTGTGAAGCATCAACGTTGCTTCAATGTTATCTGTGCAAGAAAATAATGCAGATAGCCCAGCACAACCCTCATCAGCAGCTTTGGAAATTGAATCTGGAGTACATCTCTATCCACAACCAACATGGTTAAAATAACTGGATCTGACTGAGCTCGGTTTTTTTATGATTGATATCTCTGTTACTAGAAAAATGAGTATTGTTCATTTTACAGATACAAAGGCCAGGCACCAGATCTGATAGGCAAGCAGGACAGCATATATGAAGGTATTTGCTTAACCACTGACCATTTAAGTAACATGACCATTTAAATTTGATAAGAGACATTTTAGTCCTTCTTTAGTCCTGGATGTGAGAGCTGCTGGCAAGGCCAGCATTTGTTGTCAATCCCTTGAAGATGGTGGTGAGAGCTTTCTTAAAATGCTGCAATCCATCTTGTGTAGGTGCACCCACAGTGCTGTTAGGGAGTGAGTTCCAGGATTTTGCTCTGGTGACAGTGAAGGAGTGGCGATATAGTTATAGTCGCTTGGCAGTACAGAACTTGAGTATTGCTGAAAAAAGCAAGATTGCAAGAATACCAAATTTCAAAGGGAAATTTGATATTCTTGCAATTCAGTCCTGATGTGTGTGAGATGAAAAGCTTTGACAGCATGTCTCTTTTGTTTGACGATATAGTTCCAAATCGGCATAGTGTGTGGAGGGGAACTTGCAGGTGGTGGTGTTCCCATGCATTTGCTGCCCTTGTCTTTCTAGGTGGCAAAGGTCTTGGATTTGGAAGGTGCTGTCCAAGG
Organism: Cetorhinus maximus; assembly: GCF_964194155.1. Classification (NCBI taxonomy): domain Eukaryota; kingdom Metazoa; phylum Chordata; class Chondrichthyes; order Lamniformes; family Cetorhinidae; genus Cetorhinus; species Cetorhinus maximus. The sequence goes on along the minus strand of NC_135908.1, from coordinate 16,439,772 downwards.
AGGCTTGCTGCGTTGCTGCAGTGCATCTTGTAGAGTATGCACACTGTTTCACTGTGCACGGGTAGTGGAGGGAGTGAATTCTTAAGATGGTGGATGGGGTGCCAATCAAAGTGGGCTGTTCTGTCCTGGATGGTGGTCACCTTCTTGAGTGCTATTGGAGCCGCACTCATCCAGGCATGTGGAAAGTATTCCATCACACTCCTGACTTGTGCCTTGTAGATGGTGAACAAGCTTTGGGGACTCAGGTGATGAGTTTACTCGCTGGAGAATTCAATCTCTGACCTCCTTGTAGCCAACAGCATTTATATGACTGGTCTAGTTCAGTTTTTGGTCAATGATAACTCCCAGGGTGTTGTTAGTGGGGTATTCAGCAATGGTAATGCTTTGAATTTTAAAGGGAGATGGTTAGATTCTCTCTTGTTGGAGATAGTCATTGCCTGCCAATTGTGTGGCATGAATGTTACTTGCCACTTATCAGCCCAAGCAACATTTGTGCCACATAGTAGCATACAGTACAGCAATTATGTCACTATTAAGTTTAAATTTTGAGGATGAAGTTTTCTGGTTATTTTTCTGATCTCTCCTTTTACTTTTATGTGAGGGCGTATACCATGCTAGACTGGCACTAGTGATGCTCAAAAGCAACACTGGTCTACTTCCAATCATAGAAACAGGAGTATGCCATTCAGCCCCTTGAACCTGTTTTGCCATTCAATTAGATAGTAGCTAGTCATTATTCAGACTCCATCCACCTACTTGGGTCTAAATGCCTTCATTCCCTTGGCCAGCAAAAATCTATTGATCTTCGATTTAAAATGATTAGTTGAGCTCGCATCTACTGCTTTTTGCGCACTCTTCTCTCACCCTTTGCGTCCAGAAATGTTTTTCAACTTCTTTCCTGATTGGCCTAGCTCTGATTTTAATGTTTGTCCCATTGTCCTGGACTACTCCTATCTGCAGAAAAGGTTTCTCTGTCATATTTTCCTTTCTCTGAGAGAAAAGGGGAAACACTTCACTTCCAATCACCGCCTTCCCAAGAGATGTGATTTAAGATCCAGAAACTGGCCGTATAAGGAATCAAATCGATTTCTTCATTCTTTCATGGGATGTGAGCATCACTAGTGAGGCCAAAATTTGTTATCCATCCCAAATTCCCTTTTGACAAAGTGGTTGTGAGCCACTGCCTTGATCGCTGCAGTTGATCAGGTGTAGTTGCACCCAAGTGCAGTTGGAAAGGGAGTTCAGAACTTTGACTCAGAACCATATCATTGTCACTAAGTCCAGATGGTGTGTGGCTTGGTGGGGAACTTGCATGGTGGTGTTCCCATGTGTCTGCCTGCCCTTGTCTCTTTAGATGATAGAGGTCACAGGTTTGGAAGGTGCTGTGAAAGGAGCGTCAGCAAGTTGCTGCAGTGCGTCTTGTATATGGTACACAATACTGCTACTGTGCGTAGGTGATGGTGACAGTAAACGTTTAAGGTGATGGATAGGGTGCCAATCAAGCGGGCTGCTTTGCCCTGGATGGTGTTGAACTTCAGACATACAGCTCTGTCCTTATTGATATCTTTTTGTCTTACCCATGCAGAAGACTGGGACATGCTAGATGTTGATGAGGATGAGAAGCTGACTGGAGAGGAGGAGTTTGAACTGTTAGCTGGACCCCTTGGCCTGAATGAACGTAGAATTGTACCTGAGCCGGTACAGTTTCCCGACAGCGATCCGCTGGGAGCATCTGTTGCCATGGTAACAGCAACCAACAGTATGGAAGAAACCCTCATGCAAATAGGTTGGTCTAACAAAAATATATTATGCAATAAAATTGGAATTGTTTACATCAAATTATTAAATACCTGAAAATGAAACATTACCAAGACAGGTTTCGCAGGAAAATTGAGTAGAATTCCAAATGCTTCGGTAATTAAAGATTCAATTTATTCATCGCTGTAGATCATCGGCGCTGAAAGATCAGTTTGTAATTAAATTAACAATATGATTCACTATCATTATAGAAAAAAACTTATTATCTTCCTTTCATTTATACTTTTGTTCCAAATTCAAATGGACTGTCCTCACTTTCATTATTATATAAGGGAAGGAACCTGGCCCTTTCTGGTGCTAATTTAGTTTTCATTTACAGGGAAGTGTTATTTTGTTGTATTATTACTGTTTCATTGCAAACCTCTTCTGTTAGCACTTCCTTTGGGCATTTCATTTGTATTAGCTTCCAGTTTACCTCCAAATGTTGTTGTTTTTTTTTTTGTCCCCCTGTTTCCTCTTAACATTTAACGAACTTAACTGCTTTTATTTGCTCAGGACGTTTGGTTGTTCTTCCATTGCCTTTCTGTCTTTTTTTTTGGAGTACTGTAATAGCCCGAGGAATCTGAATGAGTGCATGAGATACCGTGTGGGGCAAAGAAAATTTACATGCAGTGTGATCTGTCGGGTTAGACGGCAAAGGAGGATGAGTTTTTATGGAAGAGTTGCTAATTTTTGAGTAGTTAGACTTTATAAGAATATTAAAAATAGGAGCAGCAGTAAACCATACAGCCCCTTGAGCCTACTCTGCCATTCGGTACCTTCATGGCTGATCTCAACTCCATTTTCTCGCCCACTCCCATATCCTTTGATTCCCTGAGAAATTAAAAATCTGTCTATCCTAGCCTGGAATACACTCAACATTGGAACTTGCACAACCTTCGAGTAGAGAATTCCAAAGTTTCACAAAGCTCTGAAATTTTTCCTCATCCGTCCTAAATGATCGACCCCTTTATCTTGAGACTGTGCTCCCCATGTTTTAGATTCTCCAACCAGGGAAGAAAGCCTCTGTATGCCTTGTCGAACCCCTTCAGAATCTTGGATGTTTCGGTGAGATCGCCCCCTCATTCTTCTAAACTCCAGAGGGTGTAGGCTCAATCTATTCAGCCTCTCATTGTAGGACAACCTTTGTGAACCTTTGTTTTACTGCCTCCTTTTAGATACGGAGACCAAAACTGCACACACTACTCATGCCCTACACAATTGTAGCAAGGCTTTTTTATTCTTGCACTTCAATCCCCTTTAAATGAAGGCCAACATGCTGTTTGCCTTCCTATTTGCTTGCTGTACCTACTTGTTAACTGTGTTCCTTGAGGAATACACCAAGTCTTGCTGAAAATCAACATTTAGAAATTTCACACCTTTTTAAAAAATATTTTTTTTATTCTTCTACCAAAGTGAATAACCCCTCACTTCCCCACATTATACTCCCTGTGCCACATTGTAGCGCACTCACTTAACCTGTCCATATCTGTTCACAGCCTTTTTGTGTCCTCCTCATGGCTCACATTCCCACCTTTGTTTGTTTCAGCAAACTTGGATACGTTACTCTCTGTCTTTAATATGGATTGTCAGTAGTGTAATGCTAACATTGAAGAAAGAAAAGAGCTTGCATTTATGTGGCATGTTTCATGATCAGTGCCCTGACCCACTACAAAACCCAACAAAGAACTTACTGAAGTGTAGCTACTGTTGAATTGTAGGGAAATGCAGCAACCAGTTTGCACAGATCAAAGTTCAGCCAACAGCAGTGAGATACATAACCAGACACGGCCACATCTTGCTGAAAAATACCACTGTGTTAATGAGGCACACAGTTATTAGTATGCAAATCAGCCAGCAAATTCAGTGGATTAAAAGAGGTGGCGTGAGTTGCAAATTTCTAGAATTTACATCACCCTGCCATTTGTTTCATACAACTGGCACCTTGCCCTTAGCCGCCCCATTACTTAACTTATTATATTTGCTTGTTAATTGCCCATTAAACTCGCTGTAGAAATTTAGGGCTGGTAATTAACGATGCAAGTGCCTTTTTAACAACCTGACAGTTGTTACTGCAGCAAAAAAAATCAACCTGAAGATGGCACAAAATGACTGGAAAAACTCAGCAGGTCTAGCAGCATCTGTGGAGAGAGAAACGGAGTTGGTGTTTAGAGTCTGTATGATCCCCTTCAGCGCTGTGAAGAAATATAGACATTAAGTGAGTGGACTGCAAGGTGGCAGATGGAGTATAATGCGGGGAAGTATGATCCAGAAATTGAAGAGTTAAAACTGTGGAGGCTCATTTCTCCAGGTGATAAATTGCACTTGGAGATTTTTTAAAAATATATCATTGGTCTACCATAGCCATGGCCAGGCTGTTACCAGGTCACAGTTTCAGCATGTTAGAGCGCAAGAATATTTTGAGGTGAAGGGAAGAGTCTAACTGGACACGACACCAGATGATCCGTTCCAGCAAGATCAGCCCAATATATTTCAGTGAAGATGATTGAGGAACAAATAATGATAGAATACTGGGGGGATCTCTTGTTCTTCGTGACATGAAACTTTTTCGCCTACTTGAGAAAGTAGATTAACTTCTCATCTGAAAGATGGCGCCTTGCCCAGTTCAGCACTCTCTCTGTCCTTGGATATCAGGTAATGTGCTCAAGCCTCTGGAGCAGATCTTGAACTCTCAATCTTCTGACTCTCAGATGGGAGTCCTACCACTCAGCTTAGGCTGAAAACAAAGGTGTGGTTGCATACTGCAACTTCCTGTGTTATTTATTATATCATAAAATCATGGCTTGTAGTTTTATAATTCTGTTTGTATTTATTCATGGGATGTGGACACTGCTGGCAAGACTGGAATTGCCCATCCCTAAATGCCCTTGAGAATGCAGTACTGAGCAGCTGCCTTAAACCGCTGGAAGTCCACGTGGTGAAGGTACTTCAGAAGTGCAGTTAGGTGGAAAGTTCCAGGATTCTGACCCGTTGACAATGAAGGAACATTGATATATATCCAAGTCGAAGCAGTGTGCAACTTAGAGGGGAACTTAGAGATGCTGGTGTTCCAGTACACCTGTTGCCTTGTTCTAGAGGTAGATATTGAGAGTTTGGCCGACTCTGTCGAAGCAGCTTTGACGAGTTGTTGCAGTACATTTTGTTGATGGCACGCGCTGCAGCCATGGTGGAGGCAGTGAATGTTGATGGTGGATGGGGTACCAGTCAAGCAAGTTGATTTATCCTGAATGGTATCAAACTTAAGTGTTGTTGGAACTGTACTCAAGCAGGCAAGTGGAGGGTATTCTGCACCACTCCTGAGTTGTGTCTTATAGATGGTGAGAAGGTTTAAGGAGTCAGGAGTGAGTCCCCAGATAATACCCAGCCTCTGAGATGCTTGTGTAATTATTTATTACAGTATTTAAATGACTGGTCAAGTTAAATTTCAGTTCAATGATAACCCCCTAGGGGCAGAATTTTCCATTTGGTGTGCGGGCACGCGCCCAACACGCCGGAACGTTAAATGATGCGCGATGACGTCGGGCATGCATCCCAACATCATCGCGAAGTCGTGCGATATTTCATTCCCCATGCGCCCACCAATAATTATTAGGCCTATTAACACTATTAACCGGGTAATTAACCTGAAATTTACGCTGCCTGTCCAACCTCACAGCTGGCGGGCGGGCAAAAAGGCCAAGCGGCCTTTACGTTTTTTTAGGAAACTTCATCCACGAGTGGGATGAGGTTTCCTAAAGCTTTTACAAATTAAATAAAAACTTCTTTGAAAAATAAAAACATGCCCCGTCTCATGTGACAGTCACATGAGGGGACATGTTTCATTAAATTTTTATTGTATTTATTTTTTTTAAAAGCACTTCAATCTCCCTGAGGCAGCTCCGTGCATATGCACGAAAGAGCGCTGGACCCGACTCTCCCTCCTCCCTCCGCCCGTACAGGTAGCGTTCAGCGCTGCCGCTCACAGTCCACGCAGGGCAGGCCTTAATTGGCCCCACAACTGCTCCCAACAAACGGAAAATCCTGGCCTAGAAAATTGGTGGTGGTTGGATCCAATGATAATGTCAATAAATATTATGGGCAGGTGGTCAGACTCTCTTGTTAGAAATGGTCATTGGCTGGCTCTTGTGTGGCAAGAACATTGCTAGCTACTTACCGGCCTAAGCCAGAATGTTTTGCTTGCATGTTGGCACGGTCTGCGTCATTATCTAAGGAGTAGTGAATGGAACTAAACACTGCAATAATCAACAAGCATTCTGACCCCCGCCTCCCCCTCCCCACCATCTTCGACCTTTTGCTGAAGGGATGGTGACTGATGAATATTGTTGGCCTAGCACACTGCTGTCCTGTGGCTGAGATGATTGGCCTCAAATGACCATACTTTTTTGCTAGGTTTGAGCCTAGCCAGTGTAGAGATTTTCCCCATTTCCCATTTACTTCAGTTTTACTTGGGCTCCATGACTTTGTCCATATTTGGACAAAGACTTTAAATGGAACTGAGTGGTCATGAAGATTACTATTGGGCAACTGCTGTTTGGTAGCACTGTCAACGACCTCTTCAATTACTATGTTGATGATTGGGAATAAACTGATGGGGCATTAATTGACTACATTGGATTTGTGCTGCTTTTTGTAAAGAAGCATAGCTTGTATCCATAATTTAATCTGCACAGCTTTAGCACAGAAGAATAGACTCCTGCAGTTCATATTGAATCACAAGGTATAAAAGCTGGAAATGTGTAGACTGATAAAAGTAGTCAGGCGTCTGCTAGGACTGAGATGATACCCTAGGTGGGAAAGTAGATATGAAGAGACGTTTTGGGTACTGGGGCAATGACTATTGGAGCAGAGAAAATTCAGGCTGTTCAACTAAGGGTTTTGATAATCTTGCCATAATCACACTCTTCCCTCATTGACAGAGGGGTCAGCGGTTTAAAACCATCATTGATAATGAGGAGACAGGTTACAGAGATTTTTTTATGCAAAGAATTGTTGGAGCATAGAACGTTTTGCTATCGGGCACAGTTGAAGCAGGTACTGCAGCTTCTGAAGGGAGAATCAATGAATAGTTGCACCAAAGGAAGGTACATTGCCTTTGGGAGAAAGCCGGGTAGCGAGATTTGTTTTACATTGTTTATGCTGGCTCTTTGCTAACTCACAATGGGCTTAAGTGGTTCCCTTCTGTCCTATAAGCCTCTTGGGCCCTAGCTTTTCCCATTTCAGTTTATCGTCTCCTGCCTTCTGCTCATGTCCCATATTGCCTTGTGTCTTCTACTCTTCCACCCTCCACAACCCTTGTTGTTATGTGTGCCCCAGTTTCTGCTCCTTTCCTCGCACCAGTAACATATAACTTGAATGTTCTGTCAAGGTTGCCTTGGATCTGTAGATAAATGTTCGTCTGGCAGAGTGACACTTGGAGAACAGGCAGCTGCCCTGCTTAACCCACATGACCGAGTTATGGCTTTGAGGAGAGTGACTGCAGCAGCACAGGTGCTTCTGGCAAGGACCATGGTTATGAGAGCCCTTTCATTGCTATCTGTCAGGTAGGAAGACTTTTAATTTTTTTATGATTGTTCAATGCCAAAGTGGCAAAAGCATGAGATTAGTCTAGGACATTTTAAGAAATTTATTGTTTCTGCATGTAAATTTCTTCTTGTTTTAAACAATTGTTCATTTTCCATATGCTTTCAGTGATGTTTTAGAAAAAATCTATTTAACTTCAGAGATTTTTTTTCTGTATAGTTTTGATACTGGCTGCCTGAAACCTTGTTCACAAACTTGGTGACAGGTATGACCCCGAGATGAGCTTCCTACTACACCTTCATGACACTGCGAAGGCTGCCTGTTTCCACATCCATAATATCACCCTGCTCAACCCCTGCCTCGAGCTCATCTGCTGAAACCCTCAACTATGCCCTTGTTACCTCCTAGATTTGACTATGCTAACACACTTCTGGCTGGCCTCCAATCCTTGACCCTCCGTTAACTTGGGCAGTACAGCTTTGGATAGCCTCATGACCTAACTGGCACCAAGTCCCATTCGCCAATCATCCTTGTGCTCACTGACCCATATTGGCTCCCGATTAAACAAAGCTGTGTTTTTAAAAAAATTCTCATCCTTCTTTTCAAATTGCCCTGTGGCTCCTCCCTATCTCTATAATCTCTTCCAGTGCCATGACTCTCCAAGGTAACTATGTTTCTCTAATCCTGACTTCTTGAGCACCCCTGGTTTTAATTGCGCCACTATTAGCAGCCGTACCTTCAGCTACGTAGGCCCTAAGCTCTGGAATTCCCTTCCTTAACCTCCCTACCTCTTATCGCTCTCCTTCATTAAGACACTCCATAAAACCTACCTCTGACTAAGATTTTGGTGTTAAGATCGTAAGAAAAAGGAACAGGAGTAGACCGTACAACCCTTCTGCTATTCAGTGTGATCATGGCTGATCATCTGTCACCTGTTTCCCATATCCCTTGAGTTCCTGAGTGGTCAAATATATATCTGTTTCAAGCTTGATTATATTCACTGGTGGCGTGACACCATGCCAATGCAGCACCTAGCTGAACAAGCTAGTAAGTTGCTTCTCTAATAATAATTAAAATTCATGTATGGCAGCTTTAAAAAAATGCCTGGGACCAGACATCGGTTTTTAGATAGCTGGGTTTGAGATATTGTACCTGTATATTTTTTTTGAAAAGTTGATGCAGATTACTTCATTTAAAAACAAGGAAAGTTTTTCCTTGCCCCGTTCCCAGCTTATTTTTTCTGAAAGTGGTTTATCAACATGATCTCCAACTTGATGTGTCATAAAAACAGATAGTTTATGCACTGATTAGGATTGTTCTGACACTATTTTTATTTCTGCTCACTGTAGCACATAGTAGAATTCCATAACGCAATCATGAATCTTGAAGTATATTAGTATTGAATTTCATTTTGCTGTCCATTACAAAGGAATTTCATATCCCATGTAGAGCTTTGTTCTGTTGCAGCATAAACTATCAGCCTCTTCATTTGCAGTGTGTCCAAATCATTTTAAATGGCACTTGCGCTTTCTTTAATGAGTTGCATTCATGTAACAGAAAACTCAGAAGGTTGTCCTAAACTTTGTGTAGAAGGTGATAATAGAATTTGCATTGTCTTCAGTAGTAAATACCATTTCTGAATTATCTTACCAAACAGAATTAGTTATGTGTTTTAATTTTCTAAGTTACTTTGCTTAGAACCAAATCTATTAATAATTATTTCCTTTCTGTAGTAAAACTTGGCACTTGATCACCTTGGGAGCATTATTTCCCTGATGAGAAATTTGAGTTAAGAGTGATATTTTTTATAAAATTCTGTGAAGAGTGTGAAGAAATCTTTTTGTTCTCAAGAAATGTTGCTGGTATCTCACTGCTGTGCCCTTCCATTTATTACTTCCAGTGGCTCTAGTTGCAGTCTAGCAGCAGGTCTGGAGTCTTTGGGATTGACTGATATCAAGACCCTGGTTCGGTTGATGTGTTTGGCTGCAGCAGGTAGAGCAGGTCTCTCCCCGAGTCCAGGTACCACTAGCACATCAGATCGCCCTCGTGGAGTTCACAGCAAAGTCAACAAGCCAATTTCCTGCCTGGCCTACCTGAGCACCGCAGTGGGCTGTTTAGCTTCTAATAGTCCAAGTGCCGCAAAGCTACTAGTTCAGCTCTGTACGCAGGTAACATCTGCAAACTGTACAATTATTGTTGGCTTAGCCTTGTGTTTATATGGCATGTTTCATAACCTCAGGGCTTTCCAGTCAATTAAATACTTGGGAAATATAGACATACCTGTTGCAGTAAAACTGGTTGACTTCCTTCCTACACATTTTCCTCCTAACTCTTTCTGATTTGTATTTTCCTTTCCTAAGGAGATGTTGCCTAGCCTTCGTTCAGCTCCTCTCAGCAAAGTGGCTGAGATCAACCACTCTGTTTGGGAACCTATTAGTCTGTTCCTCTGTCCCACCACTCTGCCGCAAAACACATTGCTCCCAGGAATCCAAGCTTTGTGTGCGTACGTGTGTTCTGAATGGGCAAAGATTTTAATTTGTGTAAAACCCATCCACTTACACAGGGCTCAAACTAGGAGAAATACGCTTTTTGTAAGTTTTTTTAAAAAAAAACAGAAAGCAACTCTTTACTTTAGCCATTCTCAAAAAGTAATGTTGAATTACAACTACCCCTCGGTTAGCACTCCTAAAGTGTTCGTAAACAATTGCGTGGTAAACAAAAACCTGCCAAACGAAAATCATTTTCCCATCAGAAAGCATATAATAAATAAGGGTGGGTAACATTACTGAACTGTAATTTTTACGTTAAAAATCTGTTGGCTGCTTTGAACCTAACTGGCCAAGAAATCCTCTTTCTACTACCACTCACTAATACTCTTATTACTCTGAATGTAGTACTTACTATTCTTTCTATTTGCTAATTCTCTTTCTCCTCGATACTCTTAATATGGTACTACCATTTCCCACCAGCTGCTTGCCACTTCCCAACTTCTAGTCCCTCCTCGCTCCCTTCCTCTCACTGCCATTCGCTCCCTCCCGCTTGCCTTCCCTCTTGCCAACCCTCACCTGAGCCCTCGCTTATACCGAGGGTTTGGGAGAGGAGCAGTGGGTGAGGCAGTGATGAGGGATAGTGAGGGGTTTGGGAGAGGAAAGCAGCGAGCAGGAGGGAGTGAAGGGGTCAGGAGACGTAAGAGGGAAGTTAGCGAGGGAGTCGGGAGGGGGAAGCGGGAGGGAAGGAATAAGAGGGTTGGGGAAGGTTGGTGACGAGTAAGGAGGAGTATTAGGAGGTGGTGAGAAGTGTTTTTAAAAAAAACAAACTGAGCATACGCAGTTACAATGCCATTCTTGTCGCATGTGCAGTAACTGCGCTAAAACGAAAATTGAGGCAGTGTCATCCGAGCAAGTTCCCTAAATTACAAACCCTAAAACAAATACACACTATTGCAACATGCATGAGGATAGCTGTATTAATGCACCATTTTAAGCTGATAGCAAGTATCAAAGTGGAAAAGCTGGCCAAAACTTGCCCTTAACTGTTATGTCTTGGGTCAGTTGTTCGTTTTCATAATGTCTGCAGAAGGGAGATGGAAAAGGAGGGAGTTGTCAAGTTTTGTGGGTCAAAAACCACCATCTTTCCTTGTCTTCCCAGAACTTGATCTCAGCAGCAACAGGTATGAATCTCACTACCATAGATGATCCCATTCAGAGAAAGTTCCTACCCAGTTTCCTTAGAGGTATTGCTGAGGAAAATAAACTTGTGACATCTCCAAACTTTGTTGTAACCCAAGCATTGGTGGCATTGCTTGCTGACAAGGGAGCTAAACTAAGACCAACCTACGACAAGGCAGAGATGGAAAAAAGAGGTATGTGCTGTCTCTCAAGTTGTCATGTGAAGGTGAATGTGGTGTGAACTGTACTAATTATGACAAGCTCTGTTTGAACAGTGATATTTTAACCCTTGAGCAGCCACATAAAATTATTGACTTTAGGCTAAAATGCTTGCATGGTGTTTGCATCCATGATGACTTTGCCAACACTAGTTTTTTTTCTGTTATGCAGTTTATCTACATACTGAGACAATGACCAGTGGGTCAAAACTTCACTTCTGATTTACTCATTTTATCTGACACGTATTTTACTTTGTTGCTAATCTGAAGATTTGAAAGTAAAAATCACCTTAATTTTAAGGAGGTTAATTTTTTTTTAAGTAATGCAACATTTTATTAAAGAATTTGAATGATCAGTTATATGACACTTTGTAGCAAGGTGAGTGAAGTACCATCGCTTTGTTGTTTTCTTGGCCATCATTCACTGGGGATTGTCTCACTGTTTTGTTTAAGCAGGTTTTATTGCCCATTTGTATGCCCATCCTTCCTATGATCCTTCTGCTGTAGGCCCTCTGGAACTGGCTAATGCCTTAGCAGCTTGCTGCCTCTCATCTAGGCTGTCTTCCCAGCACAGACAGTGGGCTGCTCAGCAGCTTGTTCGGACTCTTGCAGCACACGATCGTGACAACCAAAGCAAACCGCAGACTTACGCTGATATGTCTGGGGATCTACGGAAATGTTCATTCATGAAGCTTGAAGCGCACCAAAATAGGGTAAGAAATACGCTTTCATACCCGTAAAGATTGTTACGATCTGGTTACAGACCATTAACCTGACAAGAAATCAGAATATCTCATTTTAACCAATAGAATTACGCCGCAAGACAACTTTTTTAAACAAAACGCAAACTTAATTAAACAAAACAAATACAAGTTAGTTAACACTATAGCTTATAACTACGTATGCTATGCACTCAGGTTTACTTCTTACTTCCCCCTGCCAAGAATTCTCTTATAAGACACATCAATCCTAAAAGCTATTCACTTCTGTAGGGACCATCCATAAGTATGCCACAGTTCTCTGGAATCCAGCAATTCTCAGACGTAAAACTTTCATTTACGCTCTCTTGGCTGTGGAGGCCACAGTCCCTTGTTCTGGTTACCTTTCCAATACTTCCAAGCTAATCTGGTTCCTTTCTTTTGCAATAAGATACCGTGAGGCCTACTGTAGATTCTCCCACTAGCTTCAAAATAGGTAATCTTCCAGCTCTTGTTCGCATAAATTTCAAACTGAGATTAAACCTCACATGAGTCAGTGATGAAGTTAGTGTTTTACTCAGTTAGACAGACCTGCACTGTAAGCAGTCATTTATTTTGGCTAACTTCTCTTGAGCTGCAAACTACAAGAGGCCCAAACTAAAAACCTCGCCCAGCAAAAACCCCCATAAATTGAAACCAAAGAACCTCCTAAGCTCCACCCACCTCCATGACAATGTAGCCTGCTCTGGGCTAACCTCAAACAGACCTCTGAGCCAATTATCCCTCACTTACAATTTCTCCAGCTAAGCCCACTTGCTGCTTTATAACTCTATCTCTTCTGACTATTAAACAAGCATGGGTAATCTTTTGAACTTCCATTTCTTTGGGTGTTCTAGCAATCACTAAAGCCCAGCATTTTCATTACCTTACCTTCACAACAATAATCTTCCCAGAGCTAAACATTACCTTTAAAATATTAACATGAACCATGAAACAGATATTTGCAAAAATATGGACTTTTTCCTTTTGTTACAAAATATTTCAACTTGGTAGGTCTTGATAAAGTAATTATAAGTAAAATCTCGGAATTGCCATTATTTGGCTTTTTAATACCTTACCAAATTCATTCAGCTCTTGGGCATTAGTTGCTCGGAAGTAGATTGCTGTGATTTTGGATGAAGAGGGTCAGGAAAGATTCTGGCATTTATCATGATAAAGGCCATCTTGAACTGCAGTCAGTCATGGGGTGGGAAGTGGTTGTTTTGTCTAGTAGATGCTGGCTGCCCTACTTCTAGTTTTTGTCTGAGCATTAGGGGAAGTCTGTATTTTTTTTTTCAGAATAAAGCAAAAAAGCAGAGCCTGGGAACAGAAACAGAAATTAATGCAAAGCAAATGTTTAGAAAATATCCCAGAAAAAATAGTAAAAGTATGATGAGTAATCTACCAAGCAAGTGGAAATGATTGGAATTATACAATTATATTCATAATGGGAGAATTAGATGGCAAGATTTGCATTTATATAGCACTTTTCATGACCTCGTGACATTTCCAAAGTACTTTACAACCAAAAAGTACTTTTTTTAAAAAAAGTAGTTACTGTTGAAATGTAGTTAATGCAATTGGATAAACTTCAGTGAACCTTGCTCCTCCTTGCTGTGTTTGCGTACCTCGAGCTGCAACACTGTGCTGGAACCACTGGAGAAGTTCTGTTCCTTTTTCTTGTCTGCCCATCACCAAATTCTTACAGGGCTGCTCTGTAAGGCACCTTGATCTGTTGAGACACATAAAGCATTTTGATTGCATGATTTCAAGCTGGATGGGAATGGACAGAGGATTAGTTGGTTCTTGCCTCATTATTGGACTGATTTCAATAAAAAGAAAGACTTGGATTCATCTAGCAAGTTTCACAATCACCGGACATCCCAAAGCGCTTTGCAGCCTATGTACTACTTTTTGAAGTGTAGTCATTGCTTTAATGTGGAAAACAAAGCGGCCAATTTGCACACAGCAAGTTCCCACAAACAACAGTATGATAATGACCAGATAATCTGTTTTGTGATGTTAACTAAGGGGTAAAGTTTGGCCAGAACACCAGGGAGAACTCCCCTGCTGTTCTTCAGAATAGTGCCATAGGATCTTTTATGTCCACCTGAGCCAGTAGACAAATCCTTAGTTTAGCATCATTCATAAGATAGAACCTCTGACAGTGCAACAGTCCTTCAGTACTGCATTGGAATGTTAGCTTTGATCAAGTCCCTGGAGTGGGACTGGAACCCAGGACCTTCTGACTCGGAGGTGTGAGTGCTACCAATTGAACCACAGCTGACACTAAATAATAAATTTTGGACATTGAAGGCATCGCCAACCTAAAACCAGTCTGAAATTCTGCATAAATTGTGGAATACAGACCGAGACATGGCAAGTTCGTGAATGCACTTTTTTTCTGGTCTCTGATTGCCCTGTTGCTGCCAGTGAAAGCACTTTGCCCAAGATGAATTTCCGTCCCTGTATTTGATGTTCCTTGAGCTGGATACTGTGTGTGTGTGCGCGTGCGTGTGGTCGTCTTCATTTGAACCTCCTCTGTACCCAGACCTTGCTCTTACTCTAATTGAAGCAAAGTACTGGGATGCTGGAGATCTGAAATAAAAACAAAGTGCTGGAGAAACTCAGCAGACCTGGCAGCATCTGTGGAGAGAGAAACAGAGTTAGCGTTTCTAGTTCCTCTTGCCCACCTGCCTTTGAGGAGCTTGTGTGTCTTCGAATTCACTGAGAGTTTATTGAAGTTATTAATGTAGTACCTGCTATACTGAATGTAGAATTGAATGTTATGTCAAACATGGTGCTACCATATGTATTGTTAGCATTGATGGGGTTGTGCTATAAATCACTTATAAGTACATCAAGTCTGTGTTTTAATTGCTTTGATGTAAACACATTTCTAGGGTAGTCTTTTTTAATTTCTTTAAAGGTGATTACATGTCAATGGTGCAATAAAAAAGGTCTCCTAGCAACAAGTGGCAATGATGGGACTGTTAGAGTGTGGAGTGTCACTAAAAATCATTACACCTTGCAGCAAACATGTGTCTTCAACAAAACGTGAGTACATTTTAAAATTAATGTGTGGATTATTTGTAGTCAATGAGTTTCCACAAGTAATGTTGAAAATTGCATTGATTTTTTATTAAATAGGGAAATTATTTCAGAAGACCTGGGCAGCCTGGGTTCTCCTTGTGACCCGAATTTGTCTCTTATTTGTTGGAGCGTTAGTGGCAAATACATTGCAGCAGCACTAGAAAAAGTGGTGAACATCTGGCAAGTCACTGGTATGGAACTTAATATTTTTATAC
Organism: Cetorhinus maximus; assembly: GCF_964194155.1. Taxonomy (NCBI): domain Eukaryota; kingdom Metazoa; phylum Chordata; class Chondrichthyes; order Lamniformes; family Cetorhinidae; genus Cetorhinus; species Cetorhinus maximus. The sequence goes on along the minus strand of NC_135908.1, from coordinate 16,424,503 downwards.
GTCATAAAGCAAAATTCATGAAGTTACTCATTTTGATTCAGAATGCAAGATAATTTAAAAGTAAAATGGAACAGCACAAATTCCCACCTGTTTTTTATACCACCTTGAAATGTTTGTTGACCAATGGGGCTAAAGCTGATAAGTTCCTTGGACCTGACGGCCTGTACCCTAGGGTCTGAAAAGAAGTGGCTGCAGAGGTAATGGATGCATTGGTTGTGACCTTCCAAAATTCCCTAGATTTTGAAAAGGCCCCAGTGGTTTGGAAAACTACAAATGTAAGGCCCCAACTCAAGAAAGGAGGGAGTCAGACAGACAGGAAACTAATACGAACATATGAAATAGGAGCAGAAGTAGGCCCCTCGAGCCTGCTCCACCATTCATTAAGATCATGGCTGATTTGCTTGTGTTTTGAATTCCACATTCCCATCTACCCCTTGATAACCTTAGATTCTTGTTAGGCAAGAGAATCAATCTATCTCTGCCTTTAAAAATATTCAGTGACCCCCCCCGCCTCCGCCACCACCTGAGGCAGAGTTCCAAAGTCGTACAACCCTCAGAAAATTTTTCCTCACCTGTCCTAAAAGGGCAATCCCTAATTTTAAAACAATGCCACCTAGTTCTGGACTCACCCACAAGAAGAAACATCCTTTCCCCATCCACCTTGTCCATACTGTTCAGGACCTTATATGTTTCAATCAAGTCACCCCTCACACTTCTAAACTCCAGTGGAAGCACTCCAGTCTGTCTAACCTTTCCTCATAAGAAAACCCACTCATTCCAGGTATCAATCTAGTAAACCTCCTCTGAACCGCCCCCAACACATTTACATCCTTCCTTAAATAAGGTAACCAAAACTGCACACACTATCCGAGATGTGGTCTCACCAATGCCCTTTATAACTGATGCATAACATCCTTACTTTTATGTTCAATTCCTCTCATAATAAAGGACAGCATTCCATTAGCCACCTTAATTACTTGATATACCTGCATACTAACTTTTTGTGACTCGTGCACCAGAGCACCTAGATCCCTCTGCAGCTTGGAATTCTGCAGTCATTCTCCATTTAAGTAATACTCTGCTTTTTTTTTATTCTCCCTGCCAAAGTGAATATCTTCACATTTTCCCATATTATACTCCATCTGCCATATTTTTGCCCACTCACTCAACCTATCTATACCCATCTGCAACCTCCTTAAGTCCTCTCCATAACATACTTTTCTACCTATCTTTGTGTCATCTGCAAATTTAGCTATCATGCCTTCACTCCCCTCATTTAAGTCCTTGATATAAATTGTAAAATGTTGAGGCCCCAGCAGGACTCCACTTGTCACATCCTGCCAATCAGAAAAAGAGCCATTTATGTATACTCTGTTTTTTGCCAGCCAGCCAGACTTCTATCCATGCTAATACGTTATCCCACCCCCACCACCACCACACCATGAGCTTTTATTTTCCGCAATAACCTTTGATGTGGTACCTTATCAAATGCCTTCTGGAAATATGCGTTAGGCTAACTGGCCTATCATTGGGAAAGTGCTGGAATCAATTATTAAAGAAGTAGTAGCAGGACTTTTAGAAAATCAGAATACAATCAAGGTGAGTCAACATGGCTTTATGAAAAAAATCGTGTTTGACAAATTTATTAGAGCTCTTTGAGGATGTAACCAGTAGGGTGGATGTGTATTTGGATTTCCAAAAGGCATTTGACAAGGTGTCACATAAAAGGTTACTACACAAGATAAGAGCTCATGTGCTGGGGGTAATATATTAGCTTGGATAGAAAATTGGCTAGCTAACAGGGTCGGGATAAACGGGTCATTTTCAGTTTGGCAAACTAACTAGTGGGGCACTACAGGGATCAGTGCTGGGGACTCAACTGTTTACAATCTGTATAAATGACTTGGATGAAGGAATCAATTGTATTGTAGCCAAATTTGCTAACAGTACAAAGATGGGTCAGAAAGCAAATTGTGAGGGTACAAAAAAATCTGCAAAGGGATATAGATAGATTAAGTGAGTGGGCAAAAATTTGACGGATGGAGTATAGTGTGAATATGTGAGGATATGTCTCATTTGCTAAGAAGAATAGAAAAGCAGAATACTATTAAAATAGAGACTGCAGATTGCTGCAGAACAGAGGGACCTGGGTGTCCTGGTATCACAAAAGGTTAGCATGCAGATACAGCAAGTGGGCCTTTATTGCAAGGGAAATGGAGTATAACAGTAGGGAAGTCTTGTTAGAACTGTAGAGGGTGTTGGTGAGACCACACCTAGAGGACTGCATACAGTTTTGGTCTCCTTATTTAAAGAAGGATATACTTGCATTGGATGCAATTTGGAGAAAGTTCGCAAGGTTGATTCCTGGGATGAAGGGGTTATCTTATGAGGAAAGGTTGGGCCTATACTCATTGAAGTTTAGAAGAATGAGAGGAGATCTTATTGAAACATAAGATTCTGAGGGGGCTTGACATGGTAAATGCTGGGAGGATGTTTCCCCCTCATGGGGGAATCTAGAACTAGGGGGTACAGTTTCAGAATAAGGGATCTCCCATTTACATCAAAGTTGAGGAGGAATTTCTTCTGAGGGTCGTTATTCTTTGGAATTCTCTTCTCCAGAGAGCAATGGAGGCTTGGTCATTGAATATATTCAAGGCCGAGTCAGATTTTTGATCTTTATTGGAATTGAGGTATTTGGAGGACAGGCAGGAAAGTGGTGTTGAAGCCACAGTCAGATCAGTCATGATCTTATTGAATGGTGGAGCAGGTTCAAGGGACCCACTTTTCCTATTTCTTATGTTCCTATGTTGTTGTTTTCTTCAACCAGTATTCTTGAATTTTTTTATTATTACTCCTGTTTATAAACTTGGTATATGAGTAATGCAGGTAACCTGCAAAAGCATGCTGTTCTGATGCTTGACTTAAGATCAAATAGCTTTGCTAGTAATGTAAACGCATTTGACCAAAGGACTGATAAAAAAGGGTCCATTTTCCAAGTTTGTATCCCTGCCAGGAAGCACTAGTTGAGATTTGAGCATATGCTACCCACTGTTAACTGTCCCAGTTGAAATGAATTATGGCAACCTGTGTACAAAATTTCCAAGATGTGCTCTTGGCAGAAACACAAACTCCAAGTTATCCTCATAAAGTGAAGTATTTTTGTCTTTTATAGGAGGCAAGGGGCTTTTAGATATACAGCCACACTGGGTTTCCGCTCTTGCCTGGCCTGAAGAAGGCCCAATAGCAAGCTGGGCTGGCGACACTTTAGAAGTTCTCCTTGTAGGACGATTGGATGGATCTCTTGGACTCATTGAGGTAGTGGATTCATCTACCATGCACCGACTTGAACTTGAGCACTGCTACAGAAAAGATGGTAAATTTTGCCTTAATTTATCAATTGCTCTGTTCCATTTGTAATTCTCGTCCATGTCGGGGTGCTGGCCCTCCTCCAGAACATTACTTGACTCTGGTCATATTCTCAGTTCTGCCATTAATAGCTATCTTTTGGACTAAGCCTTGAAATTCACTTCCATCACATCTTCCACTATTAAAAAAAATTCTTGATCATTAACAGACCAGACAAAAGTTAAAACTGTAGGGAAAAACAGTTTCATAAGGTTTCTCTATATTTATTCAAGTACAGTGTGCTTCTTAATCCTCCTAGGCCTGCAACAATTCAATTTTTTTTCAATTAATCCTTAGCTTCTGCTAAGGATTTTAATATTTGAGTTGAATATCAGATCTTATTCGCACCCACAATCCAGTTTATTTCATGCCTCAAATTTTGTTTGATAACTGCTGTGAAATGAAAACACAAAATGCTGGAAAAACTCAGCAGGTCTGGCAGCATCTGTAGAAAGAGAAACAGAGTGAACGTTTCAAGTCCATATGACTCTTCAGAGCTCTGAAGTTTTTCCAGCATTTTCTGTTTTTATTTGATTTCCAGCATCTGCAGTATTTCACTTTTATCTGCTGTGAAGTGCCTTTGTTAGTTTTACTATGGTAGGGGTGTTACATTAATGCAAGTTCTTTTTCTAGTAGTGAATATTGAATGATTAAGTTGCTATTGCTACATAATTAACAAGAGGGATCAGCAAAGTTGTCATATCTGGTCCAAAGCTAGCCCAATGAACAGACTAGGCAAGTTAAGTCTTGTGTGCCATTCCCACAGAATTAATTTACTAACTGTGAGTGGGAGTCGGCGATGGGATGAACTGCCTAGAATGTGATGACTCGCCAACAGGATGGGGAATAACCATGCAAAGGTGCAATATCCAGACAGAACTTGTACAGGAAGGCTCAAGTGGTCACCTTAAGTATCAGTTGCAAGGCGTTTAACTCTCAGCAGGTTGTTCTAAAGAGGTCCCTGGCCCATATCCTGCTTCCTTCACTAATGCTCTGAGAACCTCCCAACTTTGCTTGGATGATCAAGGTGGTGTAGCCCAATCTAATGTACTGGGCAACCTGATGAGCTAATGATAGTAAACAGGAGAGTCCCTTGAGATAAATTTGGAGCTTTGGTCACTTCTCAGTAGATTTGGTTACATAAACAACATGTAGGCAAGTGACTGAGGCAATAGTTCTACTGAAACAAAAACAAAAATAAAAATACCTGGAAAAACTCAGCAGGTCTGACAGCATCTGCGGAGAGGAATACAGTTAACGTTTCGTGTCCATATGACTCTTCAGTAGTTTTACTGATTGGGTGACCCAAGATGTTCTCATATCTTTTAATTATAAAAGGTTTGCAAGTTAACCTTCAGATTAGCATGATCACTTCGTGTGCGGCAGGTACACTACAGAACACTGCTTTTGAAATCTTGTCAGACTATGATTTAGTCAAGTACAAAGGCTGTTTGAATGCAGCTTCAAGGAGATTGTAATTTTTTTTTACATGTTTGAAGTAGTGTATCTCTATGAATATTCCTCGTTAATCTCAGCCATGTTCGAAAAATTAAAGTAAAGCTGGCAGAACTTGATTTTAAAAGAAATGGGTTGGTTCATTAGGTAACGAACCCATTCACTGAGCAGAAGTATCAACAAACCTTGAATGGATAAGGATGTAGTCCGAGATCATAAGAAATAGGAACAAGAGTAGGCCCTTCGTCGCTTTAAGCCTATTCTGTCATTCAATACAATCATGGTAAATTGTCTACTCAGCTCCATCTTCCTACACTTAACCCGATATCCCTTGGCTCCCTTAGTATCCCAAAATCTATCAATCTCAGCTTTGAATGTAATCAACAACTGAGCACCCTCTGCTCTCTGGGGTAAGAAATTCTAAAGATCCACAACTCTTAAGTGAAGAAGTGTATCCTCAACTCAATCCTAAAAGGCTGACACCTTATTCCAATACTGTGACCCATTGTTCTAGCCTCCTTGGCCAGGGGAAACATCCTCCCAGCAGCTACCCTGTGAAACACTCTTATGAATAAGGTGATCTCTCATTCTCCTGAGCTCTAGGGAATATAGGTCCAATATCTCAATTTCTCCTTGTAGGATAGTCCCGTCATCCCAGGAATCAATCTAGTGAACTTCCATTGCATTTCTTCAGGAGACCAAAAGAGGGTTCATGTGGATTTATATGTAGATTCTGCATATATTTATACCTGTAATAGTATTTGACTTTTCATTAAGTTTGGATTAAGTATAACAATTCTTCACTTAGTATCTACCACGTACCCACAGAGTGCAGCATAGTTAGATTGGTTCTAAGATTGGTTCACATGCTTAATATACATATAAAATAATCTCTGGATATCATAGATGGGCAAAGCCTCAGGTAGTCTCCTACTTTCACACCCAATGAAGTCCAAGAGTTGCACCCTAATGATATATCCTTTATCCCAGCTACAAACCTTGTCGTCTTCATTCCTCACCCCTCTCTGTTGGATTGGGAAATGGTTTCAGCTTCTTCATATGTATGTTGGACAATCCATATGGTTTCTGTGATCAAGACCATCCCTTTTAAGGATTTTTATCATCCCAGCATATCTCACGTCAGTAGATAGTTTGGAGAGATTTGGGATACAGGAGCTACTGTCACTGGAGCAGAGAGGGCTTAGAGGAGCTTTTATGGTACTTTATAGAATTATTGAGGGTTCTGAGAACGAGATGGGAACTAATGTTTCCTGTGGCCAGGCATGAGGATGAGGGACCACATAGTCAATTAGGAGTGAGTTGTAGGAGCAAGAAATGCTTTGCCACAGGACGTGATTGAGCCAGAGACCATTGCATTTTTTCAAGGAATGAGAAAATATTTGAGGCAGAAGATAATACAGAACTACCTGGAGAGAGCAGGATAGTGGAATTAATATTGGACTCTAGCAAAGAGCCAGCATGCACATGTTGGGCTGAGCTATCTCCTTATGAACTGTAAACTTTAAGCATTCTAAATCTTCCACCCAACGAGCCCTACTTGTTTTCCTTTCTGAAAAGGTAGTGGTTAGGGCATTTTGGTTTATATATGTGGAAGGGTTGAGGAAATTTACTTTTCTGATCTGCCTCTTGGTCCTGAAAATGTTGGCCGTAGCTTCACAGATACCAGACACTTTGGCACCTTGCTTAAGTGTCCATTAATATGGTGAGCTCTTCAGGCTACTTGATGGGGCATCACAGGCCAGTCTGATCCAGTTCATGTACATGCACACTCACTTTCAGCAGAGGGATAATATTCACCTGCTCTAACCCACCCTCCCAAGATACGAAAGCTAGTTGTAGTGTCTTTTATGCCGCGCTGGTCACGATCAATTAATACTAGCATCAAACCAAGGAACTTGGAATCATTGAATGTTTTTCTGTGCTGTAAACATTCTGCCCCTTGAGCCCATGCCAGCTTTCTGCAAAAGCAGTTGAGCCAGCCCTGTTTCTCACCTCGTCCTGCAGTACTGCCAGTTTTTTTTTTGCCTTCAGGTGCTTATCCAATTCACTTTTGGAAGTCACCATTGGATTTGCCTCCACTTCTGTTTCATGCTGTGCCTTCCTGATCATAAGCGTTTTCTGTGTTCATGTTGAAAATAACAATTTTCCTCATGTTGCTTTTGGCTTTTTGCCAATCTCATTAAATTCGTGTCCTCTGGTTCACGACCCTTCCATCGTTGGAAGAAGTTTCTCTCTATCTACTCTGCCTGGACTCCCCATGATTTTGGACACCCCTATCTAATCTCCTCTCAGCTTTGTCTAAGGAGAACAACCCCAGCTTCTGCAATCTGTCCACGTAACCGAAGCCCTTCATCTATGAAACCGTTTGCGTAAATCTTTTGTGCACCCGCTTAAAGGATTCACATCCTTTCAAAGGTGCAGTGCCCAAAATTGGCCACAATGCCTCCTGTTGAGGCCAAGTTATAAGACCATAAGACATAGGAGCAGAAATTAGGCCATTCGGCGCATCGAGTCTGCTCCGCCATTCAATCATGGCTGATAAGTTTCTCAACCCCATTCACCCGCCTTCTCCCCGTAACCTTTGATCCCCTTACCAATCAAGGACCTATCTATCTCGGTCTTAAATACACTTAATGACCTGGCCTCCACAGCCTTCTGTGGCAATGAATTCCATAGATTCACCACTCTCTGGCTAAAGAAGTTTCTCCTCATCTCTGTTCTAAAAGGTCTTCCCTTTACTCTGAGGCTGTGCCCTCGGGTCCTAGTCAAATTGGTGCTTTATAAAGATTCATCATAACTGCCTTGCTTTTGTACTCCAAACTTCTATTTATAGAGCCCAGAAACTCATACGCCTCTTTAGCTTTCTCGACCTGCCCTGCCACCTTCAGAGATTTGTTCACATATACCTTCAGATCTCTCTTTCCTTGCACTCCTTTAGAATTGCACCATTTAGTTCATTTTGCCTCCCCTCGCTCTTCCTAAGATGTATCCCTCCACAGTGCTCGACATTAAATTTCATCTGTCCCATTTCACTAACCTCTGTCCTCTTGTAGTCTATCACTATCCTCCTCACAGTTCATTAGCTATATCTCTGAGTTTTGTCATCTGCAAATTTTGAAATTGTGCTCTGTACACCCAAGTCTAAATCATTAAAATGTGCAAGTCTTTTAAATCTGTTCAATTACACAAACCTTTTTTTCTTTGTTCTTTGTCTATTTATATTTTCAGATTTTAGAATTTCCATTTGGCTGATGATCATATGTTAAAGAGCTATAGTAGAATATCTTAATATCACCTGCATGAGTCTTGTTTTCACAATTACTGTTTGCTGCCTCTAGTTGCTGTAATGGCCATTGCTTGGTATAGTGAAGATAAACCATTTGCAGTGGGATATGCGGATGGAAAAATGCTGATTGGCACAAAAGAGCCTCTGGAGAAAGGAACTGTTATGATTGATGCATACAAGGTAGGTTAAAGTAATTCTGAGGCTGTGCTGTATCTCCAAGCTGCAGCAGCTAGCATCTCTTCAGCCCCTATCCCTCTGCAGTTTCTACCCCTTTCTCCCTGTCATTAGTGATTATTTTGTGGTGATTCGTTAAATTCACTGTGTGCCTTTGTCTGCCTGTGTGCCTTTGTCTGCCTGCATCTGCGTGTGGGATGTGGTGATTACAGATTAGAGGTGTCAGTAATGATCTTGCAGCTTCATTCTCTAGGGATTAATGTAAATGGAAAATGAGTGGTGGAGGGGGATCTAATAAAGGTGTTAGAAAAGTAAGGGAGACTTAGAGACGCAAGTCCTAAGGATAACACGCGGAACTCGAAGAAAGCTCTTATAGCTGTATTAATATTATATGAAGATCAATGAATGAGCAGGTTGATAATCATATCAGTATCTTAAGAAGGATGTGGTCGGGAGTGGCGTGAGGATAATGGAGACATAAATAACGTTCGTTTTTCACAAGAGGAAGAGGAAGGAGGTTATTGTTTCTTTGAAGTGAGAAGATTCAAACAGTGGCCTGGGGTTAGGGCAGGGCATGACTGGAATGATGGACCAAATAGACTTTTATTACTCAGGGGGTTTGTTCTTGATACTGGATTGCCTGTGACGTCATTAAGGCAGAGAAACTAGATTTTTCTAAGGACCAGACAACTGTATCATGTAATGAGCCATGTAGTTTTCTGCTGCATTGGAGCTTTGTGTGACCTGGATGCCCCATTAAGTCCACCATGTAAATGCTGAAAATGGGCACATCCTGAAATTAATCGGGGTAGTTTTTTCCCTTGAGCGGACATAGAAATACTTGGCTCTTCCTCGAGGTCTAAGTTTGTGTTACCATCACGCACCCGGAACAAATCACTATGCAAGATGATGAGTATGGTGCAGCCATTATACAGCCTGGTTATCCATCCAAATCGGATGGACAGCATAATAGGCTTATTATCCTTTGCATTTTTTATATACTATATAATTTGCATAACCCTGTTGGTTTTAGTCCTAAAATATTATTTCATATATTCTTGCTTGGTGTACTTCCTTTGTATCTCTCTCACTGCGATAGTCCAGTATGTCCTTTTAAGGCGATGTTCATGTCTTACCATTGCTTTTTTTTGAGTTGTGTAGTTTTTTCTTCCCAGGCCTCCAGCCAGACCTTCCAAAGCACTGAAACAAGCTTCCCTCAGTCATAAAAATTTAAGAACATAAAAATTAGGAGCAGGAGTATGCCACACAGCTCCTGGAGCTGCTCCATCATTTAATAAGATTCTCAACCTCCATGGTCTTTCCCACCCAATTCCGATCTGTCAGTAATCAGTTGTTGTGCCCAAGACCAAAAATGTTTTTGCCACTCTATTGACATCATTTTGCAAATACGCCCCAAAAACTGTGCAGCTCACGGCTGGATAAATTGAACTTGTCAACATTTACGCTGGTTATAAGATTATTCATGCCTTTGTGTTACAACTACTATTTTTCATTGCCTCCTAACAAAACTGCATACAGATGTTTCAAATACTTATATTCCTATGATTCTGCTAAGGTCTTATTTTGTTTAATCCTGAACAAAGGTATTCCTTTTTATATTAAGGGCCTGTTGGGTCACTGGTGTCTTCTTAGTACCTGCTCACCTTTTACGTTATTACGAGAGGTCATTGTACAAAAAATCCATGTTATCAGTCGCAAGATAACTTTTAGTGCCTGCACAAATTGGTTGACCAGTTTCCTTTTGAAAAAATAGAAATTTCGCAATTCTTCAGAAATGAAAAAACCTAACCCTGGTTGTACTCTCTTTCTCTCGCCCTTCTCTCAAACTAGGAAAGTATCACATGTATAAAGTGGGACCCATTAGGGCTGATACTTATGACTTGTGCCAAAGAAAACACCGTCAAGCTGTGGAGTTGTGTAGCTGGCAACTGGCATTGTCTACATAACCTTTCTCATCCGGCGCTAGTGAATGATGTTGCCTGGTGTAGTCAACTAGGAAAAGGTTTCAAGCTGCAGCTCATGTTGGCCAGGTAGATATAAAGGTTAACTCTTTCAAAGCATTAATTTTTGTTGAAAATGCTTGACTTGGATGATAAAATGCCTTTATTCAGTAAGGAGTTGTTACTGAAAATGGTATTTTAATCAATTGTAAGAAGATTGTTCGGGAAATAATTCTTTGTTTGGCACTGTTATACTATGCCATAATACCATGTCCAACTGTATTATTTACTGACTAACTGCAAGAGTATTTTTTTTATATTAAAAAAAAACTTACTCCGTTAAATCTACTTGGTTTCTGTATGCAGCATTTATATGGTTCTAGATGGGGTAATATCCCAAATATCTGATCCGGATCAGACCTAAATTAATTTGTGGAGGTGGAGAGGAATCATATGACTTGAAAAGCCTTTGAAGAAGTACTCGCTGAGAAAATCTCTTTCAAAAAGGTTTATGCATACCAAACCGCTGAAGGGAAGCAAGTAGAGGTATTTGTCACAGTAAAGACATTACAGTAGAAAGATATTGAGTTGACCACCCGAAGATTTATACTCAGCCCCTCTTGGTAAATATAAATGACCTAAACTCTCAATGTTAACACAGGATAATTAAGTTTTCAGGTGGTCCAAAGCTAGATGGTTGGGAAGTGTTGATGGAAGGAAGTCATACAAGAGGAACTGTAGGCTTTCCATGTGGGCTGATCAATGGTAAATAAAGTTCAATATTGACAAATGCAGGACGGTGCATATTATGAGTATTAGTCTAAAGTAGGTTTGCCTGCAAAGACTCAGCTTGGCCCATTATAATAATTATTATAACAATGTTATATTCCCTGGAAGAATTTGTAAACAAAATGAAGTTCGTGGATGCAATGCATTAGGAAGTTGGCTGCAGCAAGGGAGACCAGCTAGGAAGTGGATCCAGCAGGGGAAGCGGAGCATAGTGGGCATAGTAAGGGGAGGGGAGCAGAACTGGGGCAGTAAGGGAACTATGCGGTCAGCGAGAGGAAGGGAGTGGGGCTAGTGAGAGGTGGGGACTGGAGCTGGGGCAGCATGGGGAGGGGAGCAATTCACAATGGGGTCAGCAAGGGGAGAGGAACAGATCACAATGGGATGGGGGAAGAGGAGGGGAGCACGATTGGGCCATCAAGGGTAGAGGAGTACATCACGGTGGGCTGGCAAAGGAAGAGGAGCACAGCATGGTGGGACCAGCGAGAAGAATGCAGTGGGGTGAGGGAGAGGAGGGGAGCACAGCAGGGCCAGCGAGAGGAGGGGAGGGCAGCACAGTGGGATGGGGGAGAGGAATGGAGCACAGTTGGGCCAATGAGATGAAAGGAATGCAGCACGGTGGGGCTGACGAGAGAAGAACGGAGCACGGTGGGGCTGGTGAGTGGAGGGGAGCATGGGTAAGGATTGAGTGGGTGCCAGTGAGGAGAGCAGAGTGTGGGCGTGCTGTCAGAAGTGAGTTGAGAAGATGATCCTGAAAGTGGTGATGGTGTGGTCAAAGAATTGAAATAAGGTCAGAGGCAGTGATATTGAAATAAGGTCAGAGGCAGACAATGGTATGATCTAGCAATAGGTGATCAGTAATAGATCTTAGCTTTAGAAGTTCAGCTTATGGTCAGACAAACGAACAAAGTGCATTTTGGGCTGAACCATTTTGGTGAGCAGCTCGGGTGAAGGATGGAGTAGAGAACCAGGTTGCAGCTATGTAGTAGGATCAGAACAGCAGTCTTCAAGGGTCCAACCTGCATAACAGCCCCTGCACTCCTGTGTTATTCGCAGGAAGCCTTAGAAAGCACAGGTTAGACAATTGGTGTAGCCCTCTCTGACCTCTCTGACCTTTTCTACTAACTGAGTTAGATCGCTGTGTAAAGTTCTGAGACATTGAGGTAGCATTCTATAAATGCAATTATTTGTTTACACTGCCTAAAGAGTTAAAAATTTTAGTACCAAAAACTGGAGGGTTAAGAAGTTTATTTATAGGGTTGAATAAAATGGAGATATGGAGAAGAGTAAATAGATTTAGTAGAGTACACTGCAAATGCGAGAAAAATAAAACAAAAATAGGTACTGCCTAACTTGCTTTGTGGCCTCAGCCTTTTTGTATTAATGAGTTTAAGACCCCTTGAAGAGGCTTTTGTTTTTAAAAGAAAAAAAAATTGAGCAACTCCTGGATGATGCACATATAATTTCAGTCAGTGAAAGGCATTAATTGGATGTTGTTGATTGTTCAGATCATCAGTTAGGGATAAATAACTATTACCTTCACACGCAATAGGTTGATTTACAAGATGTAGTCAAAAAATTGAATGGGGCTACCCCCTCCCACTCTAGGAACCCCTGATTAGATGGGATAAGGAGATATATGCATTTATCACATTTTCCAAGGAAATTAAATTCCAACAGCTCACAAAAGGCAAGCCATATTGACAGAAAATTAAATTTTTGAGTCGAGGTTGTTTGACACAATCATAAGAGGCGTGTTAGCTTCCAGTTGTTGCCCTTCTAATCTCCTCTTGAATAAGTATAACCTTTACTGCTTTCTCAGTTGGGTGACACCATTAATGGTGAAAATTGAAAATCTGAAATCCATAAACCATTGATCACTTGATGGTGACCACATGCCCATAACAATCAAAATGCCTTTTCCAAAACCGTAATTCATTAACTAATGCATTAAGCATTATGTGCAGTTGGCTGTCGTGATTGCTCTCCCCATTGCAGAAAGATTGCCTCTGTTTTACACGTTATAATCTGCAGGAGTTAGCATGTGAAGTGATGTTCAGAGTGACTCATAACTGTGCTGTTAGCATGTGAAATAATCGTGATAATGGAATCCTAAGGGGGTGACTTGATCTTTGTACTGCTGAGCAGTACTCACCAACACAGATCAGTTGAACAATAAGTGGTGATTATTCAGCTGCCCAAAGTGAAGCTCAGATTTTGTTCCTTGAAACCCTGCTCAGAATTTGGTGCTTTTATTTTTCATTCATTTTGTACTTCTGCCATTGCTTAAAGTATTGTGTGCTGAGTAGATCTGCTGCAATACAATCTCCTACACTGATCATTTAGTGAGTATTTGGACTACTCATCCACTAATTATTATCGGGTGTGGGCGCCACTGGCAAGGTCTTTGATTTTTGTGATTCATTATCCTTGAGTAGTTGGGGGTCAGCAACCTTGAATACAACTGAGTGGCTTGCTAGGCCCTTTCTGAGTGCAGTTAAGAATCAACCACATTGCTGTGGGTTTGGAATCATATGTAGGCCAGACTGGTTAAGGGTGTAGATTTCCACCCTTGAAGACTATTGATGAACCAGATGGGTTTTTACAACAATCTAGTAATTTTATGGTCACCATTACTAATACAAGCTTTTTGTCGCAGATTTATTTAATCAATTGAATTTAAATTCCCCCTCTGCTGTAGTGGGATTTGAACTCATGGCTCCACAGCATTAGTCTAGCCCTCAGGGTTACTAGTCCAGTAATGCAGCCACTTTCAGTTTGGTAACCCTTCATCAGCCAAAGCGATCTTGCTTGTCCATAAGACACTATACTTCAAACAATTTCAAGCATTCTTTATCGTAGATCTTCCTGCAGTACATTGGTGACTCATCATGTCACCATCACCTTGGAAGAATTCCTAGCCTTGTTGACTACATCATTAAGAGTAAACCACAGGTATTTAGTACGAATGGAATATCAGAAGCTACAGGCCAGCTAGTTGTCCTAAAGAACATGTTTACAGTTTAACAAGTTGTTTATTGAGCATTAAATTCCTAGACTACAGTTTGAAGATGTGATTTTGCACGTGTTGTTTTACTTCTGTAGTGGATGTCAGAATGGCTTGGTGTGTGTCTGGACTGTCCCCCAAGATATTTTCAAGGTATCTCAGTCCACTTCCAGCAGCTCTGATGAATGGTGGGAACAGGAATCCAAGAACCGAGTGAAGGTAAAACTATTACTGGCATCTTCACGTACCGCAGTTTTTTTTGCTAGCAAAGGATTAGTATGGTTATTTCCTGAAGAAGCACATTACACCTTTCTTCATGGTTTTCGGTCTGTGTAATCATATCCCATTTAAAGAATATCTGCAGCCAAGAGTCATTTTAAATTTTGATCTTTACTATGAGTGGACGTGGACGTGGGGGTGGGTTGATTTTAATGCTATCCACCTGGCAGGAACCGGTGCCAGTGGGTAGTTAAAATTGCCCATGTTACTTACTGACCAAAGAAATATACCAGAACCCAGCCATCTGGGATTTTAAACTTGCTCCCCTGAGCAGGCAACAAGGGTACCTGCCAAAGCTGTCGAAGTCTATATCAGGCCCCAACTCAAATTTGAGCTCCATATTGTGCAGGGAAGTTGCTGCCACTTTACTACCAGGCTCAGTCAGGTCAGCAGATGATCATCTCCAGATGAGGCCAACATATGTAAATATTTTTTCTCCCCTTATTGGTCCAGAAGGAACATTAGTGCTTCTCTGGATTCCACCAGGAAAGCTTTGCCCCTGCATCCCACCCATCTCACCCATTAAATACGAGACTCCTGAAGAATGCATGGAAAGTGCACCAAAAACATGTTCATAAAGCCCAGGAGTTAAAATAGCCAGGGCCTCATTTCTGCAGTAAAGATGGGTTTCCCAACTTGCTTCTCCACCCATCCTGAGTTAAAATTGGGGTCTTTGTTTCATTTCTGTGGAAAGGTTTTATCATTGATATGTTCTAATCAAGCTGTTTCATTTTAAATCATTGAAACATATTCATTAATAGACCCCTAAATAGTGGTTATGCATCAATCTCTGAATTTAGTAGTTGTCAAAGGATTATTGTGCCTTTTTTAAAATATGAACAACCCTCATCTTTTGTTCTGATATATTTTCAAGAAAGCTTATCTAATATTTACTATTTGTATTTTTTATTTTATTGTAATGGAATTTGAAGAGTGGATGTAAGAAAGCTGGGGAGGCAGCATGCATCTATCAACTGAAGGGGCACATCACTCCAGTGCGGACTGTAGCTTTCAGCCCAGATGGGCTGGTCCTGGTGTCTGGAGGACTTGGTGGACTGATGAACATTTGGTCACTAAGGGTAAGAAATTAGACTGTCATATGAATTGTGTTATTTCTATTCTAAAATGGTAGTTTATCAAAAACATCTACAATTTAATAAAATTAGGAAACTTACTTTGGAAACACTGGTTACAAAGAACCTGATAATCCCTGCCCTTAAAATCCATTTTGATTATTGCCTTCCAACTTGACCTTTCTGTACCAACACTCCTTTTGGTTTTTATGCTTAAGATATTTATGTACTAAAAGTGCTAACTAAAGCTAGTGTGTCTTTCCCTTCATTTTCTTTCACCCTACTTCCAATCTCCATCCCTCCCTCCTATTCTTCCCATCCTTCTTCCTCATTGGACAAAGTTGAATGGAACAGTCCCAGAAGGCACTCAAAAAGTCATGGGCAGAATTTTCTGTTCCACCATGGGTGGGTTTGCAAGCTAGGTGACTTTCCCACCCAACCGCGCTGTGATTTTACAGGCAATGGGTGAAACCAAAGGTGGCCTGCCTACCCTCCCCTCAATTGAGGCCAGCATGGCCAGTAATACCATTTAAGCGCCATTTCTTATCCTGGCTTCAATTTGTAGGCAGGTGGGAGGAGGTCGGCAATAGATTAATGTACTCAGGCTATGTGGGATGGGGCAGGCCTTCCACAGGCCCACTTTTCTGATTGTTTTTTCTCTTTCTCCCTGCTCCCCCCTCCCCCAAGCCTTTGCACCCATCCCTTGCTTCCCCTCCCTCTTCTCACTCTCCCCCCCTTGCCCCCCCCAATTCCCTGGGGCCTTCTGTCTTGGCCCTGCCAAGAGCCCCCCAGACTTATCTTGCATCTGACTCCTGGCTTTTAGTTTTGAGACTGGATACAGTCCCAGCAGTGGCCACAGCTACCAGTGATGCTGCTGGGACCAGAGAGCTGCCAGCCAGTTGGTAGCTCTCTCAGGTGGGACTTCCTCCTCAGATGTACACAGAAGGCCCATCCTCAGCCAATTAACACTTCCACGCCAACATTTGGTGGTGGAGCAAGTGATCCCACCACCCACTACATAAAGCAGAACTTAAAATCATAAAATGGTTACAACAGAGTAGGCCATTCAGCCCATTGTTTGTGCTGGCTCTCTGAAGGAACAATTCACCTAGTGCCATTCCCCTGTCTTCTCCCTGGTGCCCTGCAAATTCTTCCTTTTCAGATAATCCAAATCCCTCTTGAATGCCTCTATTGAACCACCCTCTCGGGCAGTGCATTCCAGATCTTAACCACTCACTCTGTTAAAATGTTTTTTCCTCTTGGTGCCATTGCATCTTTTGCTAATTATCTTCTGTGCTTTCTGGTTCTCAATCCTTCCACCAATGGGAACCATTTCTACCTATCCACTCTCTCCAGGCCCCTTATGATTTTGGAATACCTCTATCCACTCTCCTCAACGTGGTTGTGAAAACTATACGCGACCTGCACCTGTATATCGATAGCAATACTGTGTCTTTATGCTCTTTCAACAATGTGAGCCTATTCACTAATGTGCTCCGCATGGAAGCCTTGGACCTGCAAACCTGAACCAGTGATTGAGCTTGCACATGTTATATGCACCTTCAAGCTTATACCTTTGATTTCCCCCAAGGATTCTAATCATTGCCTCTATTCCTATAACACTTCACTACTTGAAGATAATCAGTGTGTGGTGTAAGTGCTGATTTCTTAATTTCTCCAATTTCACAACTAACTTTGCTGCTTGCAGGTAAAAGTAGCTACAAATTTGTTGCCTTCCCAATAGTAACCCAGTGACACTTGCTCATTTACTTTTTTCTCTTATTCCTAACACAGGATGGCAGCGTACTACAAAGTGTGGTGACGGGATCTGGTGCTATTCAGAATACAGCCTGGATTCCTGATGTTGGCATTGCAGCATGTTCCAATAGGTCAAAGGTAGGAACCAAAACTCTGGCATTGTGTGACTTATTTTTACATGTTCCACAAGAGCTGTTTGTATACTGAGAACTACAGTTTTCAAACTGCTTGTCCAAAGTGGCAGCTATTATTGCTATAAATTTTCTCATACAACAGTTCCT
Organism: Cetorhinus maximus; assembly: GCF_964194155.1. NCBI lineage: Eukaryota > Metazoa > Chordata > Chondrichthyes > Lamniformes > Cetorhinidae > Cetorhinus > Cetorhinus maximus. The sequence goes on along the minus strand of NC_135908.1, from coordinate 16,407,017 downwards.
GGAACACTGGTCAACTCTTCAAGACTATTCTGTAAAATTATATCGAACTTCCAGCACAGAAACGGGCCATTCAGTCCAACAGGCCGATGCTGGTGTTTATACTCCAGACAAATCTCCTCCCACCTGACTCATCTCATCGGATTATCATATCTTTCTATCCCTTTCTTCCCATATGCACTTATCTGGCTTCGCCTTAAATGCATCTATGCCTCAACAATTCCATGTGGTAGTGAGTTCCACATTCTCACCACTCCAAGAAATTTCTTGAATTCTCATTGGATTTACTTGTGGTTATCTTATCTTATTTATGGCCTCTGGTTTTGGCCTCCCCCACAAGCGAAAACATCTTTAAAATTATGAAGTTGTTCGATGTAAAGGACTCTAACAGATCGCCATTCAGTCTTGCCTCTTTCAAAGGTAAGAGTCCTTCCCCAAAACAAGTGCATTCAGTAGACTGCAGGAACAGAAACTGTCTCTGTCGAATGACTGCTTCATTCACCAGCAGTATGGGCGTAGGGCATCTGAGTCACTTTCCCAGGACACAACAGACTGTTCCTTGAACAGGTTGATTTTTATTTTTGTCCTTTCACGGGATGTGGCCATCACTGGCTAGGCCAGTATTTATTGCTTCATGAGAGTAGAATATCGCAGCACAGTAAGGGGTGAAAGTGGGGGGTGTTCTTGCAGGATGCGATTGCATTTACAGCCCCCTCTTCCCCAGCCCTCACCACCACTTAAAACAAGACCATTATCCATTTGTGTCAATTTCAATTTTAGCATGTTAAGTGCTGCATTTATTTCAAGCAGGAATAGCTGTGCTTTCTCATTAGTGCATATCTCAATAAAGGTGAACCTAATATATGAGCAACATAAGTAGATTAATTTTCAATTACCTTTTCCGTGCTTGCATTGAACAACATGCAATTAAATAGCATGTTTTACACACAATAGCCTCCTATGACACTTCAACCAAGGTAAAATTTCAGTTTTTGTTGTGATATTGTAATGGCTTCTTGTGTTTTTTGTGGCAAATATTGGTCAGATCTGATTGCACTCTACTAATTGTTTTCCCCATGCCATATGAACATAGGAACAGGAGAAGGCCATTCAGCCCATCGAGTCTGCTCCACCATTCAATATGATCATGGCTGATCAAACACTTCAATGCCTTTTACCCACACTATTAATCAGAAATCTATCGATCTCTACCTTAAACATACTCAATGACTGAGCTTCCACAACCCTCTGGGGTAGAGAATTCCAAAGATACACAACCCTCTGAATAAAGAAATTTCTCCTCATCCCGGTCCTAAGTGGCTTCCCCCTTATTTTGAAATTGTGTCCCCTGGTTCTAGACTCCCCAACCAGGGGAAACATCTTACCTGCATCTACCCTGTCTATTCCGTTTTAAGTATTTTGTAGGTTTCAATGAGATCACCTCTCATTCTTCGAAACTGTAGAGAATACAGGCCCAGTTTCCCCAATCGCTCTTCGTAAGACAGTCCTGCCATCCTTGGAACAAGTCTGGTGAAGCTTCATTGCACTCCCTCTATGGCAAGGGACCAAAACTGCACACACTACTCCAGGTGTGGGCTAACCAAGCTTCTATACAATTGAAGCTAACTTCGCTACTCCTGTACTTAAATCCCCTTGTGATAAAGGCTAACATTCCATTAGCCTTCCCAATTGCCTGCTGCACCTGCATGTTAGCTTTCAGTGACTTATGAACAAGGACACCCAGGTCTCCTTTGTACACCTACACTTTCTAATCTCTTACCATTTAGGAAATACACTGCACATCTGCTCCTTCTACCAATGTGGATAACCTCATATTTTTCCACATTATATTCCATCTGCCATGTCCTTGCCCACTCAGTCTGTCCAATTCCACTTTACACATGAATTAGGAGCAGGAGTAGGCCATTCAGCTCCTCGAGCTGTTCTGCTGTTCAATAAGATCATGGCTGATCTGATTGAGACCTCAACTCCACATTCCGTCATCCCCACGTTCCTTTGACCCCCCTTGTTAGTAAGAATCTATCTAACTCTGCCTTAAAAATATTCATTGACCTTGCCTCCACTGTTCTCTGGGGAAGAAAGTTCCAAGCATTCATGACCCTCTGAGAGGAAAAATTCTTCTCATCTCTGTCTTAAATGAAAGACCCTTATTTTTAAACTGTGTCCCCTAGTTCTCGTGTCTCCCGCAAGGGGAAACATCCTTTCAGCATCCATCCTGTCGAGTTCCCTCAGGATCCTATGTTTCAATAAGATCACCTCTCAATCTTCTAAACTCCAATGGATGCAGGCCCACCCTTTCCAACATTGAGGTATGATTGATCAATCAGAAAGGGGCATGGCAAGGGGCAGAGACACAATGGAGGTTTATAAGACGTATGTGAAGGAAGTGTGGAAAGTGGCAAGTCAGAATGATTGGGAGGAAGGTGCACAGGGCTGGAACGCAGTGACTGAAAGATTACGCTCTGGTTGGTAGAGAGTATGCCAGAATCAGAGAGAGAGAATGTGTGCTGGGAACATTGGTTGGAGTAAATCATTCAGAAAAGGAGAAGCAAGGCCGTGAATCATAGAACAGTTACAGCACAGAAAGCTGTTTGGCCCGAGACCATGCCAACTTTCCAAGAGCAATTTAGCTAGTGCTCACTCCCCCCTTTCCGAAAGCCTTGCAATTTTTCCCCTTATAGGTGCTTATAGGCTCCTAGACGTTTACAGCACAGAATGGGGCCATTCGGCCCATCGTGTCCGCGCCGGTCAAAAAGATCTGACTACGCTAATCCCATTTTCCAGTGTTTGGTCCATAGCCCTGGAGGCTATGGCAACATAAATGAATATCCAAATACTTCTTAAATGTTACAGGAGTTTCTGACTCAACCACCCTTTCAGGCAGTGAGTTCCAGACTTCCACCACCCACTGGGTGAAAAAATGTCTCCTCAATCCACTCTTAGCCTTCTACCTCTTAGTTTAAATCTATGCCCCTTGATTATTGACCCTTCTACTGATGGAAAAAGTGCCTTCCTATCCACCCTATCTATGCCCCTCATAGTCCTATCCCCTTTCAACCTTCGCTGCTGCAGGGAAAACAGCCCCAGCCTATCCAATCTTTCCTCATAGCTCCGACCCTCCAGCCCAAGCAGTATCCTGGTAAATCTCCTCTGCACCCTCTCCAGTGCAACCACATCTTTCCTGTAATGTGACGACCAGAACTGCACACAGCACTGCAGTTATGGCTTAACCAACCAGGCTGAATTCCATTTGCCACTGATCTGCCCACCTGACCAGTCCATTGATATCCTGCTGCTGTTTATGGCTATCCTCCTCACTATTTACCACCCTGCCAGTTTTCGTGTCATCCATGAACTTCTTGATCATATCTCCTACATTTAAGTCCAAATCATTTATGTACACCACAAACAGCAAGGGCCCCAGCACTGAGCCCTGCAGAACCCCACTGGAAACAGACTTCCAGTCACAAAACATCCCTCTACCATCACTCTCTGCTTCCTGCCTATCAGCCAATTTTGGATCCAATATGCCACTTTGCCTTGGATCCCATGGGCTCTTACTTTCTTGACCAGTCTGCCATGAGGGACCTTATCAAAAGCCTTGCTAAAGTCCATGTAGACCACATCAAATGCATTACCCTCATCAACACTTATCCAACTCGCTTTTCAAAGCCACACTTGAACCTGTCTCCACCATACCACACTCGAGCAGTGCATTCCAAATCTCAGCCACTCACTGCATAAAAACATTTTCCTCATGTCACTGTTGCTTCTTTTTTGCCATTCACCTTGAATTGGTGTCCCCAGGTTCTCAACCCTTCCACCAATGGGAACAGTTTCTCTCTATCTTTCTAGGGCTGTTTACACCCCTCATAATTTGGGACACTTCTATAAAATCTCCTTTCAGCCTTCCCTTCTGTAAGGAAAACAATCCTGCTTCTCCATCCTATTCACGTAACTGGTTCCAGGGATGCAATAGTTCAATCTTGTAAATCTTTCCTGTACAGTCTGCAATGCCTTCCCATCCTTCCTAAAGTGTGGTGCCCAGAAACTGGGCACACTTTCCAGTTGAGGCTGAACCAGAGTTTTATAATGGTTCATCATAACTTCTTTGCTTTTGTACTCGCTGTCTCTATTTACAAAGCCCAGGATTACCCATACGCCTTTTTAACCACTTTTTCTCAACCTTCCCTGCCACCTTCAATGATTTGTGCATAAATTAATTAATCTTTATTTAGTAACTATTAATTTTGTCCCAGATTAACGTTCCCAAAAGTTTTCAAACCAACAAAGATAACCTGACTGGCCTGTAGTTGCTGGATTTATCCATGCATCATTCTCCATGCCATTGGGATTGGGATTGTTTTAAGGACCAGCTAAGAGCCACCAAAAAGTTGTCAAAAAGGGGCGAACTAGAAAATGAGAGTTAAGTATTCAAAAATGTAAAAACAGATTGTAAGAGCTTTTATAAATGTATATATAAAAGGAAGAGAATAGCTAAAGTAAACATTGGTCCCTTAGAAGCAAAGACAGGAGAAATTATGGGGAATGAGCAAATGGCAGAGGCATTGAATAAATATTTGTCTGTCTTCACAGTGGAAGATACAAGTTGCCCACTAGAAATAAAGGGTAACTTTGGGGTTAAAAAAAGTGAGGTCATTAAGGTAATTAATGTCAGTAGAGGAAAAGTTTTTGAGGAACTTAAAGACTAAAATCCAACAAATCTCTGTGACCTGAATGTTTATACCTTAGAGTTCTAAAAGAGATATGGTGGATGTGCTAGCTAAGATTTTCCAAAATTTCTTAGATTTGGGAATGACCCCATCAGATTGTAAATTTACTGATGTAATACACATTTCAAGAAAGGAGGGGGAGAGTAATCGAGGAACTACAGGCCAACTCACCCAACATCAGTCATTGGGAAAGTGCTAGAATGTATTATTAAGGAAGTCCTAGCAATGCACTTAATGTATGGCTAGAATAAGTCAACATGGTTTTGCTGAAAGCAAATACTGTTTGACAAATTTATTAGATGTTTTTAAGGATGTAACTGGTAGGGTAGATAAAGGGGAACCAGTAGATGTAGTATACCTGGATTTCCAAAAGGCACACTAGGGACTTGTGGAGTTGAAGGTAATATATTAGCATGGATGAAGGATTGGTTAACAGACAAGAAGCAGAGTGTGGGCATAACCAGGGTATATTTTTAAGTTGGCAGACTGTGACCAATGAAGTGCTGCAAGGATCAGTGCTGGGCCTCTGCTATTTACAACCTATATTAATGATTTGGATGAAGAGATGGGGAGTAATGTATCTAAGTTCGCTGATGACAAAAAAACTTGGTGGAAAGAGGAGCTGTGGAGAGAACACAGAGGCTGCCAAGAGGTATAATCAGGTTAAAAAAGCAGCAAGATGGCAGATGGAGTATAATGTGGGAAATTGTGAAGTTATTCACTTTGGTTCTAAGATTAAAAAAGCAGAATATTTTTTTAAAAGCGTGAAACTTGGAAATGTTGATGTTCAAAGAGACTTTGGTGTGCTCATACAAGGAATGCAGCAAGTCAGCATGCAGGTAAAGCAAGCAGTTAAGAAAGAAAATGGCATGTTGGCCTTTATTGCAAGGGGATTGGAGTACAGGAATACAGAAGTCTTGCTACAGTTGTACAAGGTTTTGGTGAGACCACATCTGGAATACTGTGTGCAGCTTTGGTCTCCATATTTGAAGAAGGATATACTTGCATTGGAGGTGGTACAATGAAGGTTCACTAAATAGGTTGTTGGGGTGAGGGGGCTGTCCAGTGATGAGGCTGAATAAATTCTCTGGTGATTAGAAGAATGTGAGGCAATCTTATTGAAATATACAAGATTCTGAAGGGGCTTCATCTGGGAAGGCCTTGAGAGATTATTTCGGCTAGTCACCAAATTTCAAAAGGAGCAACGGCCTATACTGCATGAGAAAAAGGTGCTGATTGGTTGGCAAGTTGACTTTGGTCAACTGCTTTGGCTGCTGGAATATCGCCTTTCAGATAAGATGGAGAAATACCACTGTTCATAAAGGAACAGAAGTTCTTTAGGTGTCCTGACACTCTAGACATTCATGCCTAAACTAACACTACCAAAAACACACTGGGCCATAACTTCCATGGAGCAATTGGTTTGCCACTCCTGAACTCAACTGGAGGTCTCCGGCCCCCGTTACACTGCACTTCTCTCACCCAGCCTGAGTAAGAAACTAGGAGCAGCAGCTGCAACATCGAAATACAGCAACTATCGCAATGCAGCACTCCCCTGAATTACCCACCTAGCTAGGTTAAGTTCTTGGGTGGGGACACAAACCTGCAACCTCTAAGTTGAAAGTTAAAGTGCTACACTCTGAGCCAAACTGAGGCTTATAACATTGAGCTGTTGGTCGTAGTGTCAACTGTCAATTAAAATTTCCTCCTCATTGTTCAATAAAATATTTAAGAGACTATGCTGCTAAATGTATAACTAAATTATATGGGAAAAAATAGATTAGTTAGATTGTTTTAAGAGCCAATATGAAATCTGCTTGAAATTGGGTTGGCTTGTAAAAGTTTTGAGCAGCAGCCTGAATGCTGACATAGGATTAAATATAATAATTCAGTTACTTCCACGTAGAAAGTGCACCTAATGACTGCTGCTTTGCTTTGCTTGACTAGGATGTGTTGGTGGTGAACTGCCCAACTGAATGGATAACAGCAAACCATGTTCTGGCAACATGCAGAACTTCATTGAAAAAACAAGGAGTTATTGGACTAAACATGGCACCATGCATGAGGACCTTCCTTGAAAGGCTGCCAGTAATGTTGCAGGAACAATACGCATATGAAAAGGTAGTAAAAACAGCAAGATTGGAATTAGAACAAAGCTGCCAGTATTGTGTACTGAAAGTTGTCTGTAAACCTCTCATATTAAATATTTGAAAGACTTTGTATCAATAATTGTCATTTTTTTTGTTTCAGCCTCATGTTATATGTGGAGACCAACTTGTCCATAGCCCTTACATGCAGTGTCTAGCTTCCTTAGCTGTAGGCCTTCAACTGGATCGGCTCTTGTGTAATCCTCCAGTACCGCCTCATCATACTAGCTGTCCCCCTGACCCTGCCAACTGGAACTCCTCTGAGTGGTCCTGGTTAGAATGTTTCTCCACCACTATTAAGGCTGCAGAAGCGTTGGCAAAAGGAGGGCCATTCCCAGAATGCTTCACTGTTCCAGACCTAGAGCCTGTACCAGAAGAAGAACTGTCTCATGTGATGGTAAGTTAGACAGCTCATTAGTTTGTGTGGGGGAATTGGTGGGGCGGGGGAAAGAATTAACCAGGTGCTTGTACATCAATACAAGTGTTGTTAGTGTGTTTAGTGTATTTGGGGCAGAAGGCTGGATGGGAAAGGCAATTTGGGTAGGCTTAATAGATTTACTTAAATTATTTCTTGGAATATGGGCGCCACAAGCTAAGCCGGCATTTGTTGCTCGTCCCTAATTGCCCTTGAAGGTGGTGGTGAGCCAGTGCCTTGAACCGCTAAAGCCCATCTGGTGTAGGTACAGAGGAGGCAACACAAGGAGCTACTGCTCTTCATTCTGAAGTAAGTAGTTAGTGGCACTTAGAAATGCAATGGACATGGTGCATAACAGAAAACCATTGAAATACAAGGAAATGATTTGATAGGAAAGGCTCATTAGGTCACCATTTACAACATGACCTCATTCTGCGAAAGCGATCTCTTCAAACTTAACACATTCACTCACAACATGCTATTAAGAAGGGAATTCCAGGATTTTGACCCAGTGGCGGTGAAAGAAAGGTGATGTAATGCAAATAAGGACGGTATGTAACTTGGAAGTGAACTTGCAGGTGATGGTGTTCCCATGTGTCTGCCGCCCTTGCCCTTCTAAATGGTAGAGGTCGCAGATTTAAAGCGTGCTATTGAAGCAGCCTTGGTGAGTTGTTGCAGTGAATCTTGTATATGGTACACATTGCTGCCAATGTGCGTCAGTGGTGGAAGGACCAAATGCTTAAGGTGATGGATGGGATGTAGATCAAGTAGACTGCTGTGTCCTGGATTATGTTGAGCTTCTGGAGTGTTTTTGGAACCGCATTTATCCATGTGCTCTATGCACAGGCTACAATTCGAGCAGAGATCTATCCTTTATTAATCCAGATAGGCTGAGATATGCTTCTGTTACTCCAGAATCTATCATCTAATCCCTTGTTTCTGTTGCCTTCAGTCTGAGCCACAAACTTCACTCCCTAGCTACTGTCTCCACCCCTCTCGTAGCCAACTGTCTGAGGCTGAACCAGACTGCAACCTCATATCTGACCCTGAGATGAGCTTCCAACCATAGATCCATGCCATCATTAAAATCACTTATTTCTACCTCTGTAACACCCCTTGACTCCATCCCTGCTTCAGCTCATCTGCTGAAACCCTCATTCATTCCTTTGCTATCTTAAGACTTGACTATTCTGATGCACTCCTGACTCGCCTCCCACTTCCATCCTATGAAAGCTTGAGGTCATCTAGAATTCTGCCAGTGACCTAAATCTCATCAAATCTTGATCAACCATCATCCCTGAGTTCATTGAACCACATTGACTTCTGGTTAAGTAATGCCTCAATTTTAAAATTCTCATCCTTATTTTCAAATCCTTCCATAGATTCCCCCCTCCCTATTTCTGTAATCTTAAGCCCCACAACCCTTAGATATCTGTGCTCTTCTAATTCTGGATTATTGAGGATCCCTGATTTTAATCGCTCCACCACTGGTGGCTGTACCTTTGGCTGCCTGGATCCTAAGCTCTTACTAAAATTCTCTGCCTCTTGACCTTGCTTTCATCTCATCTACTCCTAAAACCTGCCTCTTTGACCAAGCCCATGGTCATCTGTCCTCATATTTCCTTATTTATTTACCTCAGTGCCATATAATTTTTTTAATGTACCCATATGAAGTGCCTTGGAACATTTTATTACATAGAAAGGGCTACATAAATACAAGTTTTCATTGTTTCACAGACTGCCTACGAGAAAGGGGAAAAAAATCATTTGCTTAGCATCTTTCACAACCTCAATGTCCCAAAGTCTTTACAACCAATAAGTAGTTTTGTCAAGTATAGTCATTCTTATGGTGCGCAAAATACTGCACACACACTTCCCACAAATTCACAATGTGATAATGATCAGGTAACCTTTCTCTTTGAAAGTTAAGAACTCCCAGCTCTTCTCTGAAATAATGCCATGGTACCTTTTACATCCACCTGAGAGGACACAATGGGCAGAATTTAATGCTCATCCCCGTGACATATTTGGCAGACAAGGCATTAATCAGATCATCCCAATTAAGCCCATGTTAGGAAGCAGCTGACCTGAGAGAGGAAAAAACACCCTGCCGATCCCCCCGCACACACATACGCTTCAGCAAGGGTCATTCCATATTGATCAAGAGTGGGAATTTTGGCTGATTATCCCCTCTCAGGATCCCCTGAGCCCAAGGACTAACTCAGCATACTTTAGAAATCTGGGATTCTTCTGCTCTGCATGGGTCAGCTGCTCACCAGATAAACTTGTTGAAGTGTACCAACTCAACCAGCTGGTCTTATATTTCTTCAGGATAATTGAAGAGACAGATGTGAGAGATTTTGTTAGGCAAGGGAGTCTAGGGTTATAGGGGGCAGACAGCAAAAGTGGAGCTGACACCATAATCTGGTCAGCCACGATCTTATTGAATGGTGGAGCAGGCTCGAGGGGCCAAATTGCAGCCTCCTGCTCCCATGTTCCTATAAAATCTGGGATATGTCAGCTGTTATTTGGTTGGTAGCACTCTCACCTTTAAGTCAGAAGGTTGTGGGTTCAAATTTCACTTCGGAGACTTGAGTACGAAATCTAGACTGACACTTTAATGCAGGGCTGACGGAGTGCTGCACTGTCGTTGGCACCATCCTTTGAAACATTGGGTGGTATATAATGGAGGCAACATGGGTCTCGTAACTGTCCAGAGAGCCGGTGAGAGCCGCATGTTGTTTCCTTTAGGGAAAGCCCGTTGCATCATGTGCCACTCAGGCACTTGACAGGCCAGCAGTGGGCCTTCTACCGGAATAGAGAACCGTGGGGGCAAAACTTCTGAGTGCCAAGAGCCGCCGGTCAAAAAAAAGGCTGGCAGCTTTATTGAAAGGCAGTGCCACTGAAGAGGCGGTGACTGCTCCCAGGACAACACCCACCACTGGCCTAGCATTCACTGGATCCCAGGCCACAGGTGAGCAATGGCGGGAGGGGTGGTTGCGAAATGAGGTTTATTAGGGTTGGGGGCGGTCAGCAGCAAGGGCAGGGGAATACCCCTCAGCGGCCACCCTCCCCCGTTCCTGATGCCGGGTTCCTTGATCATGCACTGAGTACCTTTAACCTAGGGACCCTGCCCCAACCCCTAGGAGCCCCGCAAGGGTTTGTTTGTCGTGCTGCCCACACAGGGAGCCCCCTGCCCACTGCTGGCTTAATACTAGTCATGGCGGGATGAGGCCTTTAAGTGGGTATTAATTGACCACGTAAGGTCCTTAATTGGCAGCGGGGTGGGAAGGCCTTCTGTAAGCCTTCCCTCCCTGGACTTAATCGGGGCAGAGGCAGGAAGATGGCGGGGCCCCATCCATCACCTTTCCACCTAATTAAATGTCTCTCCTCCTCCCCCACCTCCAAACACACCTAGGGGGAGGACATTAAATTCTGCCCATAGACAGATTAATTTGCATCAATTGACAATGCTGTAAACATAGGGTTTGCTTTTGGAATACTAACTGTTAGATTACATTTGTCCATGAGTTTGCTGATTTTCCAGTAATCCTGAGGCCCCTATTCTGTAATAGGGATTAAAATGCTCATGCAATCACTTTATACACCTAGAAAGTTTTTGTAAAAGTGCACTTTACCTAAGTAGGGACTGTACCAAGACTTTTTGCATATGCTTCATATATATTGTCATTCTTTTCAACTACAGGATAATAGTAAATGGTTTACTGGAATGGATGAACAAATTATGTCCTGGGCATCGTCTCGGCCAGAGGTAACCAGCTATTTTTGCAAATATAGTTCACCCCTATGTTTAATGGTACTGCAAAAGGTTAAAGCAGATCTGTCATATTTGTTTAGGACTGGCACCTTGGAGGGAAATGTGACGTCTATCTTTGGGGAGCAGGGCGCCACGGGCAGTTGGCAGAAGCTGGAAGAAATGTAATGGTTCCCACTGTTGCACCATCATTTTCGCAAGCTCAGCAGGTATGGTGAAATAATTAGTTTGACTTTTGAATTTAAATTGTTGAGTGTAAGCACACCATGCAATTAAAAGAAAGTTATTAATGGAGAACTTGAACAGGGGATTGCTACAAACATTTGCAAGGAGCTCTTGACCTCTGTTTTCTAAACACTAAATCATTAGACTCCTAAGCCAAACTGAAGCAACCTTTGTGCTGTGCTGGTGTTGCAGCAAATTTACTTTCTGTAGACCATGAAGGGGAGAATGTTTCATGGTTCTCTATTATTAACATGACCAATGGAATTTAAAATGGTAATAAATGCTCATTGCACAGCAACCCTGTAGAAGTTTATCTTAACCATCTTAATTTTTGGATCATTGCTGATTTTTAACGGAGTTGATTGGAAGTAAAATGCGGTACTGCCAAAACATGGTTGCTTGAGCATTCTAAGTAATTTTATTTAAGTCATTTGTTATCCGCAGGTTATTTGTGGGCAGAATTGCACTTTTGTTATCCAGGCTAATGGAACAGTGATGGCATGTGGAGAAGGTAGCTATGGTCGACTTGGTCAAGGAAATTCAGATGATCTTCATGTATTGACTGTCATTTCAGCACTACAAGGTACAATTAAAGGCTTGTTAGGGGAACCCTAGCACTAATAGCTAAAAAATACTCTCTTGTTAATCATTATGATTTCAATGTCCACATTTGCATTTATGTGATCCCGATTGCTTATGTTGTGCACACCACAGGTTTTGTAGTAACTCAGCTAGTGACTTCCTGTGGATCTGATGGTCACTCTATGGCTCTGACTGAAAGTGGTGAAGTCTTCAGCTGGGGTGATGGTGATTATGGGAAGCTGGGCCACGGTAACAGTGATCGGCAGCGCAGACCTCGGCAGATTGAGGCACTGCAAGGAGAGGAGGTTGTTCAGGTGAGATCGTGTTGGATAATTATTAAATAGGGATGCTGTAAATTAATAAATGACTGGATTTGGCTAATTGACTATTGAGGGCAAGATTGATCCTGGCATTGACACATCCACTGTCTAACGGATCAGTAAGGGGTGTGCGAGGAGTTGGGCGACTATGCCGGAGTGAGGCGGAGTCCGAGTGAGTAGCAGCTTAGGTTCAGGTAAGTTCTGGTAAGTCCTTTTCAGGCTTAACTATAGATTAAGAATCAAGATCTGATATAAATAAGTGTTAGGCTAGCTTGTTAAGTAGAGAACTGACTAGAGTGGCAGTTATCTGCCAATCACCTGAAAGCAGTTGGTTCAAGTGGTGTTAACTACTGTAGCAGGGGGCTAAACTAGCAAATGACTCATCAGAGGGTCTATAAAAGAGAGAGGCTTTTCAAACCAGACAGTCAGTAAGGGGCATGCAAGGAGGCAGGCAGCTATTCCAGAGTGAGATGGAGCCTGAGAGTAGTGAATTAGGCTCACGTGGGAATTTGGTACATGGGGGAAATAGGTGTGGTATACATAGGAATTATTCTATGTTGGGAACAGAAGCAGCTGAGCAGAAACAGACCTGGGTGTAAACCTCCCCCCTCGGAGCTGAGTTTAAAAAAAAATCAAACAGTGAATCACAGGAAAATTGCAAGTTCATTGGTTGGTAAGAAACTGCTGTTAAGGAGTATCTTTAAATAGCTGTAAAGTAGAAAAGCATATTATTTTTAAAGAAGTAGCTACTTGGATTTGAGTAAGAAACACCAGGAATAAGAGGAAGTCAGGGCCAGTAGAGCAAAGTAATATAAGTAAATCAAAGTAAAATATGGTTAAGACATGGCAGGGCAACTCCGTCTTATGGAATGCGTGTCCTATAATATGTGGGAAGTAGCAGACACTACTGGTGACCTAGACAACCACATATGGAGGCACCCAGAAAGCTAGAAAGGAACAGAGGGAAATGTCCCGACTCCAGGAAAAGATGCAGAATCTGCTCCGGCTGCGGTCGATGGGGGTCGATGTCAAGGAGGAGCTCCAAGAGGTGAAGGGCCAGCAAGCCTCGCACTTTGCCTCGGAGGCCTCCAAGATCATCTTCCGTTCCAGAGTCCGCTCCGTGGAGCAGGATGAGACGTGCTCACGTTTCTTCTTCCAAAAGGTACACAGAGAGCGCTCTGTGATCAGCAGCCTGAAGGAAGAAGACGGCTCAGTAAAGTCATCACGGTCCGACATTCTGAGGATCAGCAAATCCTTTTATGCCGGACTGTATGACGTGAAGCCCACGGACAGCACGGCCTCCCAGTCCTTCCTGTCCTCTATCACGGAGGTCTTAGACCACAGTACGCGGGAGAGCCTAGACAAACCGCTAACTCCTGACGAACTGACTAAGGCCCTCGAGTCCTTCGAGAAGAGTAAAACCCCCGGAAGCGACGGCTTGCCGGCGGAGTTGTATTCGGCTCTGTGGGACTTGATCGGCCCAGACCTGCTAGGGGTGTACGAGAGTATGCTCCTGGCCGGCAGTATGTCAGAATCCATGAGGAAAGGCATCATCACCCTCATCTATAAGCACAAGGGGGAAAGGGAGGAAATTAGAAATTGGCGACCCATTTCACTGTTGAATATGGACTATAAGATTCTGTCCAAGGTCATCGCCAATCGGGTCAAATCCGCTCTGGAATTGGTGATTCACCCTGACCAGACCTGCTCTGTGCCAGGCAGGAAGATCTCTGACAGCCTGGCGCTGCTCAGGGATACGATTGCCTATGTACAGGACAGGGGTGTGGATACCTGCCTCATCAGCTTGGATCAGGAGAAGGCCTTTGACAGAATATCGCACACCTACATGGGGGATGTGCTCTCCAAAATGGGCTTTGGGGAGGGAATTCGAAATTGGATCCAACTGCTCTACACTAACATCAGTAGCGCAGTCTCAATCAACGGGTGGGAAACAGATAGCTTTCCGATTAAATCTGGAGTCAGGCAGGGCTGTCCTCTCTCGCCTGTCCTTTTCGTGTGTTGCATAGAACCCTTTGCAGAGTCCATCAGGAAGGATCCGGGCATAAGAGGAGTGACGATCCCAGGCAGTGGAGGCACTCAGGTAAAAGCCTCCCTGTACATGGACGACGTCGCCGTCTTCTGCTCGGATCCGCTGTCGGTGCGCAGACTGATGCACATCTGCGACCATTTCGAACTGGCCTCGGGAGCCAAGGTAAATCGTGGGAAGAGCGAGGCCATGTTCTTTGGGAACTGGGCTGACCGATCCTTTGTCCCCTTCACTGTCAGGGCTGACGGCCTGAAGGTGCTGGGGATATGGTTCGGAGGGACCGGGGCATGCGTTAGAAACTGGAAGGAGCGAGTGGCTATGGTGAAAAGGAAACTGGGCATGTGGGAGCGACGCTCCCTCTCCATTGCGGGTAAGAACCTGGTCATCAGGTGTGAGGTACTCTCGCTGTTGCTGTACGTGGCGCAGGTCTGGCCCATTCCACACTCCTGCGCGATGGCGATCACTCGAGCCATCTTCCGCTTTATCTGGAGGTCGAAAATGGATCGTGTCTGCAGGGACGCGGTGTACAAGCCTCTAGATAAAGGGGGAAAAAACGTGCCCAACATCGCCCTCATACTGATGGCCACCTTTGTGTGCGGCTGCATCAAGCGGTGCGTAGACCCTCAGTACGCAAACACCAAGTGTCACTACGTGCTGAGGTTCTACCTGTCCCCGGTGTTGCGAAGGATGGGTCTGGCCACGCTGCCGCGGAACGCTCCAAGTAGTTGGACCGTGCCGTACCACCTGTCCCTGGTGGAAAAATTTATGCAGAAAAACACCTTTGACCACAAGTCCATCAGGCAGTGGTCAGCACGTAACGTCCTAGAGGCCCTGAGGGAAAAGGAGAGGGTGGACCCTGTGGGATGGTTCCCCGAGCAGACTGTCAAAGTCATTTGGCAGAATGCCTCATCGCCAGAACTTTCCAACAAGCACCAAGACGTAGCTTGGCTGGTGGTGAGAAAAGCCCTCCCCGTCAGATCCTTCCTACACGCCAGGAGTCTCACCCCCTCTGCACGTTGCCCTCGAGGTGGCTGTGGTGGGGAAGAGACCGTTGTTCACCTCCTTGTGGATTGTGCCTTTGCAAAGAAAGTCTGGAGAGAGATGCAGTGGTTGCTGTCGAGGTTCATCCCGAGCAGTTCTGTGACACAGGACTCTGTGCTCTACGGGCTGTTCCCAGGGACACACACCGAGACAAACATCGACTGCAGCTGGAGGATCATCAACTCGGTGAAAGACGCGCTTTGGTCTGCCCGGAACTTGTTGGTCTTCCAGCACAAAGAGTTGTCCCCGACCGATTGTTGCGGACTGGCACAATCCAAAGTCCAGGACTACGTGCTGAGGGACGCACTAAAGCTTGGGGCAGCTGCCGCAAAGGCGCAATGGGGAAGGGTCGCTGTCTAAGACCTTTCTACCACAGCGCACCGAGAGACCGGAAACTGTTTAGAGCCCCTCGGGCTGTACAGATCAAAATGAAAGGCTGTAAATGATTGTAATATTGTTTGTACTGATGCACCTGGTGATACATTTTGTAAAAGTTTAACCTGGATTGTACCCTTGTGATGTTGTTTTTGAAATGGTTTTAAATGTGATTGAAGATTTTTTATGAATAAAGTATATTTTTACAAAAAAAAAGACAACCACATATGCAGGAAATACTGCCAGCTGCAGAAACTTGAGCTCGAGTGGCGGCTGAAGTCACTGTGGCGCATCTGCGAGGCTGAGAGCTACATGGATAGTACGTTCAGAGACGCGGTCACACTGCAGGTTAGGAGCATGGAAGGAATGGGTGACCGCCAGGCAGTCCAAGAGAACCAGACAGGTAGTGCAGGAGTCCCCTGGTGTCCTGCTCGCTAATTGGTTTTCCATTTTGGATACTGGTGAGGGTGTTGGCTCCCCAGAGGAGTGCAGTCAGAGCCAAGTTTGAGACACCATGTGTGGCTCGGCTGTACAGGAGGGCAGGAAGGAGAAAGGAAGAGCAAAAGTGATAGGGGATTCATTAGTTAGGGGAGCAGACAGGCTTTTCTGTGGCCGTAGATGTGACTCCAGGATGATATGTTGCCTCCCTGGTGCCAGGATCAAGGATGTCCCTGAACTCTGCAGGACATTCTTCCGGGGCAGGGTGAACAGCCAGAGGTTGTGGTCCACGTTGGTACCAATGACTTAGGTAGGAAGGGGAATGTGGTCCTGAGACAGAATTTAAGGAACTAGGTAGAAAATTAGCAAGCAGGTCCTCAAATATAGTAATCTCCAGATTACTACCAGTGCCATGTGCAAGTGAATACAGAAATAGGAGGATAAGACCAATTAATGCATGACTGTAAAGATTATGCAAGAGGGGAGGGCTTTATATTCCTGGGACACTGGGACTGGCTCTGGGGGAGATGGCATCTGTAAAAGCTAGACGGGTTGTACTTGAACAGAGCCGGGACTGAGTTCCTTGTGGGGTGTTTTACTAGTGCTGTTGGGGAGGGCTTTAAATTAACTCACCAGGGCTGTGGGAATCAGACGAGAATATTAGAGAGCACAAAGGTGCACAAAATACTAGGAGGGACAGATAGCACTAGAAAAATAGTTAATCGACTGATTTGGAGTACCGGAGAAAGTAACGAAGTCTAAATCAGGTTATGCCGCATGTATATGAATGCGTGGAGTATAGTAAATAAGATTGGGAAGTTACAGGTGCAGATTGCCATGTGGAATTATGATGTTGTGGCGATAACAGCAACCTGGCTCAAGGAAGGGCAGGACTGGGTGTTAAATATTCCTGGGTACAAGGTATTCAGGAAAGATGGGGCAGGAAGAGGAGGAGGGGTGACTGTATTGGTTAAGGAAAGCATTGCAGTGCTGGAGAAAGAGAGGATATTCCAGAAGGTTCAAGGACAGAACTAATTTGGCTCGAACTAAGGAGCAAAAAGGTGCAGTTACATTGCTCAGTGTAGTCTGTAGGCTGCCAACTAGTGGGAGGGATGTAGGGGAACAAATCTGCAGGGAAATTACAGAGAGGTGCAAACATTATATAGTTATAATGGACTTCAATTATACCAATATAGACTGAGATAGTGGTAGTGTAATTGCTGGGCTTATCCTTAAAGGGGTAGCGAGGGGCAAGAGTTCCTAGAGTGGGTCAGGAGAATTTTCTACAGCAATATGTGTCCAGCCCAACAACAAAGGGGGCACTGCTAGACCTGGTTCTTGGAAATGAGATAGGCCAAGTAGATCAAGTGCCAGTGGGGGAATATTTAGGAGACAGTGATCATTGTATCATAAGGTTTAGGATAACGGTAGAAATGGACAATGGGCAACCCAGAGTAAGAATAATTAACTGGGGGCGGAGAGGACTTCAATGGGGCAAGAACAGAGCTGGGGTCGGATAAGGTTGGCAGGAAAAACTGTAGCTGAACAATGGGCTACCTTCAAAGAAGCAATGGTTCAGGCACAGCCAAGGTGTATTCCCTCAAAAGGGAAAGGTAGGGCAAACAAATCCAGAACTCCCTGGATGAAAAAGGAGGTAGAAATTAAGATAAAGAAGAAAAAGTGTGCTTACGATAGGTGTCAGGTAGAAAATATAATTGAGAACCAAGCTGAATAGAAGAAGGTTTGGAGGAGAGGTGAAGAAGCAAATAAGAGAAGCAGAGGGATTATGAGAAAAGACTGGCAGCCAACATAAAGGGGAATCCCAAAGTCATCTTTAGGCGCATAAATAGTAAAAGGATGGTAAAAGGAAAAGGAGAGTCAATTCGGGCCCAAAAAGGGTATTTACACATGGAGGTAGTGGACATGGCTGAGATGCTAAATGAATATTTTGCACCTGTCTTTACCACGGAAGCAGATGCTACCCAGGCCATGGTGATAGAGGAGGTCACTAGAAGGGTTTAAAATTGATGAGGAGGAGGTATTTGTTAAACTGTCGGTACTTAAAGTTGATGAGGAAGTGGGACTGGATGAGGTGCATCCAAGGATATTGAAGGAAATAAGAGTGGAGATTGCAGGGGCACAGGCCATTATCTTTCATTCTTTCCTAGAATTAGGGGAGGTGCCTGAGGACTGGAGAATTGCAAACATTATACCTTTGTTCAAAAAAGGTTTAAGGATAAGCCCAGCAATTACAGACCAGTCAGTTTAACTTCAGTGGTGGGCAAGATTCTAGAAATAATTATTTGGGATAAAATTGTCATGTGAAAACATGGGTTGATTAGGAAGCCCCAGCATGGATATCTTAAGGGAAAGTTGTGTTTAACTAACTTGCTGGAGTTTTTTTGAAGTGGTAGCAGAGAGGGTTGATGAGGGTAATGCTGTTGATGTGGTGTATATGGACAAAAAGCATTTGATACAGTGCTGCACAACAGACTTGAGGAAAGTTATAGCTCATGGAATAAAAGGGACAGGAGCAACGTGGATACAAAATTTGCTGAATAATGGTTAATGGATATTTTTCGGGCTGGAGGAAGGTTTGCTGTGGAGATCCCCAGGGGTTGGTATAGGAACCCTTGCTTTTCCTGATGTACATTAATGATGTATATCTTGGTGTGCAGGGGACAATTTCAAAGTTTGCAGATGATACAAAACTTGGAAGCATTGTAAACTGTGAGAAGGACATGTAGAACTTCAAAAGGACATAGACAAGTTGGTGGAGTAGGCGGATAGGTGGCAAATGAAGTTCAATTTAGAGAAGTGTGAGGTGATTAATTTTGGTAGCAAGAACATGGAGAGACAACATAAAATAAGGAGTACAACTCAAAAGGGTATGCAGGAGTAGAAGGACCCAGGTGTATATGTGCATGTCCTTAAAGGTGGCAGGACAGGTGGAGAACAGTTAATAAAACATACAGTATCCTAGGCTTTATTAATAGGGACATAGAGTACAAGAGCAAGGAGGTTATGCTGAACTTGTATAGGACACTAGTTAGACCTCAGCTGGAGTACTATGTACAGTTCTGGGTGCCACACTTTGAGAAGGATGTGAATGCATTGGAGAGAATGCAGAAGAGGTTTACTAAAGTGGTCCCAGGGATGAGAAACTTCAGTTACGAAGATAGATTGGAGAAGTTGGGGCTGTCCTCTTGGAGAGGAGAAGGCAATGAGGAGATTGATAGTGGTGCTGAAAATCATGAGGGGTCTGGTTAGATAAATAAGGAGAAACTCTTTCTGCTCATAAAAGGATCGAGAACAAGAGGGCACAGATTTAAAATGATTTGCAAAAAAACCAAATGCGATGTGAGAAAAAACTTTCACACAGCGAGTGGTTCAGGAATGAGCTGCCTGGAAGTGTGGTGGAGGCAGGTTCAATCGAGGCTTTCAAGAGAGCATTAGATGATTATTTAAATAGAAACAACGTGCAGGGTTACTGAAAAAAGGGCAGAAGAATGGCACTGAGTCATAATGTTCATTCGGAGAGCTGGTGCAGACACAATGTGCCTAATGACATCCTTCTGCACCGTAACGATTCTGTGATATACCCTGTCTATTGTCCGTCACCCCTGTCAATGCACTGTCTGAAGGCCATTCGCAGCATCTTAAATGCTGCCATTAGCCATTCCAGAAATCTCTCATCAATGGTGAGAATTGCTACCCTTTGCTTCAAGGCCAAGAGTGGGGCTGTTTCCTGAAGATTGCAATGCTTTGTTCCATTCACAACTCCGCTGAGAATGAAAAAACTGAAATCAGCCTACTGCAGGACCTGAATAACATACAACTGTGGGCTGACAAGTGTCAAACAAATTCGCACCACATAATTGCCTGGTAATGGCCATATCAGAAAAGAGAAAGTTCAGCCACTCCCTTTGATCTTCAATGGCGTCATCGCCAAGTGCCCCATCAATCAGTCCTGGAGGTGTCAGCTGTGGCTCAGTTCATAGCACCCTCGCCTTTGAATCAGAGGGTTGTGGGTTCACGTCCCACTGCTGGAAACCAAGAACTGTGATTGTACTCAAAAGAGTTGCAATCTGTGACTGTTGATAACTCGAAAGAGTATCAATCAGTCCTGACTTTCAGTAGCATTGCTATACAGTAGCTGATTTCCCCTACCATCACATCCTAGAGATTATCAGTCGTGGTTTATATGTCCACGTTATATTGAAGATAACAATATGTCAAAGTCCAAACATGGAAGGCTTAAAGTCGAATAAACCGCCTATTGATTTGGCGCACACTACTCAATTGGACAGTTTTCCCTTGGAGTTAGTTGCTGTATCTTTACAACCAAAAATTATGTTGGGAGGGGGGGGTGCGGGGGGCAGGCATGAACCCCATCGGGGCTGCACCGCCATTTTACGTGGGTGGGCCAATTAAGGCCCACCCAGCGTGACGCTTGCCCAGAAGTGCTGAGTGCTCCCTGTGCGGGTGGTGGTGGGGGGATTCCCCGAGTCGGGGCCAGCTCTCTTTCGTGCATGTGCGCGAACGAGCGCAGAAATCTCCGAAGTGCCTCAGAGATCAGTTTGATATTTAAAAACTGAAATAAAGTAATTCAAAACTTTTAAAACATGTCCCCTCATGTGACACTGTCACATTATTTTAATTATTTAAAAAAGTTTTATTGAATTTTAAACCCCTCATGAAACTTCATCCCGCCCGTGGATGAGGTTCCATGAAAAATGCGAAGGCCGCCTGGGCTCTTTGCCTGCCCCCCACGGTTGGACGGGCAGCTCATTTAATTGCTTAAATTAGTTTTTAATAGGCTTTTGACAGTTCGGCGGGCGCACAGCGTCATTTTACGCATCAGCGAGTGGGCCCCACCTCTGCTCGCCGACCAGAGAATTCAGCTCAATGTCTCTACTGGTGATTTTCCCCTTTTTCTCTTGACAGGGGTTTTTCAGAGAGAGCAGGTTACAGAGATATGAAGATAAAGCCAGCCAGCTAGCCTGTAGATTTACTGGAACCTTACACACAAGAGAGAGGTTTTAGGTGTGTTCTCTATGCGGGCTAGGACCTCTCTGCTCACTGCCATCACACACAACCTTGGTCACCTGATCAAGAGCCAATTAAAATGTTGTTGCTAGGCAGTTCCTCTTAGTTGAGGAGTACTTTCCGGCACCATTTTGTCCAACCTGGCCACACTCTGTTCCAGGTGATAGCAACGTTGTATATTCCACATCCTGTGAACGTGCCTTCCAACTGCGGCCATGGTAGTTTTTAAAGCCACAGTCCAAGAAAAATAAAAATAGGTCCTTTACAAGTTACAGAGCATCAACCAGGCAGGGAAAAGCCACAAGGAAGAGCTGCGTAATTGTAATAACTTTGAGTTAACACAGTGTAGCAGAGGAATGTGCTGTACTGAGTGCCCTTTTCACTTGTTTGTTTCTGTTTCAAACAGATGTCCTGTGGCTTTAAGCATTCAGCAGTCGTTACAGCTGATGGGAAGTTGTTCACATTTGGAAATGGTGATTATGGTCGTTTGGGACTAGGTAACACATCCAACAAAAAGCTGCCCGAGAGAGTAGCAGCATTAGAAGGCTATCAAGTTGGACAGGTATGGTATTACGTTTTAAAGTACCAAGGGATTAGGCCTTCACAATGATTGCATAACCTGGGGGTGATAGAAGAACACTACATGTATAGGCACTGCAAGCAATTCCAACGTGTCGTTGACACTGTAGCCCATCAGCAAGATTGTAGTTACATTGAGATATTTAAGACCACCTCCTGTAGAAGATTCATTCAAGTCAGAAATGATCAGACCATAAATAGAGTTACGCTGGACATACACAAAGGGCCAATCAGTATTCTGGAATTTCAAAACTTGTCCTATCGCTCCACAGGCACTAACTGTTCTTCTGGGTGTAATTCCAGAATCTTCTGTTTTTATTTCAGGTTTTGAGAACATGCAGTATCTTTTTCTTAAATAGCCACTCGATCATGACACTGCATGTGGAAAGCCTAGGCTCAATGTAAATTCCAAGTGAACAGTTTTCAGAAGCCCCAGGTGACCCTGGAATAGTGAAGACTTTTAGCAGATGAGGGCAGCAGGAGATTGAAAGATTGGTGAAAGAGGTGTTTTTTTAAGGAGGACCTTTAGAGGAGCAGAGCAGAGGAAGATGGAGAAACAGAGGTTTAAAGAGGAAATAAGTTACCGCACTAGATTTAAAAGACTATGGTCTAACCAGAAATGTATATATTCAAAAAATAAATTTGGGTCTTGTTAGAAAGAAGTAAAAGTTTGTACTAGTGTCCTGCTTTATCACACCTTTCACATAACACTAAATGCTTCTGAATGCTGTGACTGATTTTTGCAAACATTGCAGCTGTTTTGCATTGAACAGGATCCCACAAATAGGAAAGTGAAGAATGATTTATTAAATTATCATATGGTAACATTCATCGAGTGAAGGTGCTGGGAGGACTCCCTGCTCTTCATTCCAATAGAGCCATGGGATCAGTTAGAATCATTAATACCCATCTGAACCACTGGAGCAGGCCTTAAATGATGGCCACTCGGATGAGGCTCAGTGCGGGGGGGTGACCTAAAGCTGTGCAATGCACCCCAGTAAGGTATCAACACCCAATAACCCTAATTCCATGGATGTCTACACATATGGGAGAGGATGGGAGAAATTTGGTGTAACGGGCAAAAGTAAACAACAAACTAAAAGTGTTGTTACTATTTGTCCTCCAGTGTATTATTATTGGCATCTGATATCTTTCCTCAGTTTAAATTGCCAGGTTTTCCTTTCCAGGTTGCATGTGGTTTAAATCACACTTTAGCTGTCTCTACCGATGGGATGATGGTTTGGGCATTTGGTGATGGAGATTATGGAAAGCTTGGCCTAGGCAACTCAACAGCCAAGTCCTCACCTCAGGTGTGTGTTACCAACCTTTTGTTATTATATCTGCATGGCTTTTTATCTTTCCAGCACTACTTTGTGACTGCATCAAATAAATCATAATATTTGAGGTTACAGTCAACTTATGTAGTAACGTTTTCTTTAATTCATTCATGGGATGTGGGTGTCGCTAGCAAGGCCAGAATTTATTGCCCATCCTTAACTGCCCTTGAAAAAGTGTTGGTGAACTACCACCTTAAATTGCTTCAGTTCCTGTGGTGTAGGTACACCCACAGTGCTGTTAGAGAGGGTATTCCAGGATTTTGACCCAGCAGCAGTGAAGGAACGGTGATACCTTTCCAACTCAGGTTGGTGTTAGACTTGATGGGGAACTTCGTGTTGGAGTTTCCAGATGCCTACCCTTGCCCCTTCCGTGTAGTAGAGCTCGCTGTTTTGGACAGCCCTGTCAAAGGAGCCTTGGTGAATTGCATAGTGCATATTGTTTATGGTACATACTGTTGTCAGTGTGTGCCAGTGGTGGATGGAGCGCTGATCAAGTGGGCTGCTTTGTCCTGGATGGTGTCAAGCTTCTTGAGTGTTGTTGGAGCTGCACTCATCCAGGAAAGTGGAAAGTATTCCATCACACTCCTGACGTGCCTTGTAGATGGTGGACAGGCTTTGGGGAGTCAGAAGGTGAGTTACTCTCCACAGAATTCCCAGCCTCTGACCTGTTCTTGTAGACGCAGCACTTACCTATATTGATATCCAGTTAAATTTATGGTCAATGGTAATCCCCCAGTATGTTGATGGTGGGGAATCAGCTATGGTGATGCTGTTGATTGTTATGGGGAAATGGTTAGATTCACTGTTGTTGGTGATGGTCATTGCTTGGCACTTGTGTGATGCGAATATAACTGGCAATATATCAGCCCAAGTCTGAATACTGTCCACGTCTTGCTGCATGTGGACATGAACTGCCTCATTATCTGAGGAGTTACAATTGGGACTGAACACTCTGCAATCATCAGTGAATATCCCCACATTTGATGCTGGTAAAATAGTTCAACCTAGGACACTTCCCTGAGGAACTCCTGTAGCAATGCCCCAAGGCAGAGATGATTGCCCAGCAACAACCACAACCATCTTCCTTTTGTACAAGGTATGGTTGTAACCAGCAGAGAGTTTTCCCCCTGATTCCTATTGACTCCAGTTTTGCTCAGGTCCCTTGATGTCAAGGGCAATCACTGTCATCTCATTCTGGAATTTAGCTTTTTAGGTATGTTTGGACAAGATTGTATTGAGGTCTGGAACCAAGTGGTCCTGGCAGAACCCAAAGTGAGCATCAGTGAGCAGGTTATTGCTGAGTAAGTTCCGCTTGATAGCACTGTCGATGACACCGTCTATCACTTTGGCGATTGAGAGTAATCTAATGGGATGGGAATAGCTAGATTGGATTTGTCCTCTTTTTGCTGACTGAATATAGCTGGACAATTTTTCCAGTTCAGTGTTGAGAACAGTCTAGGAAAATAATGTTCTTAATTGATGAATTATGTAATTCGGCTATCCTGTTGTCTTTACATAGTTCTCTCTTTTGTTCTGGTCTTAAAGTTTTTTTACTTCTTTCTGCAGAAAGTGGATGTTTTGTGTGGAGTAGGAATTAAAAAGGTTGCTTGTGGCACCCAGTTTTCTGTTGCCCTGACAAAAGATGGCCACGTGTACACCTTTGGCCAAGGTAAGATTATTATCTAGGCTTTTCAAAATTTAATTTTAGAATGGCACTAGAAAATAACTTTTAATTCATTGCAAATGGCGATAGAAACTGTATGACTAACTTAAGTTCTATTTTACAACTGAGAATTTTTCAAAGTGAAGTTCCATGTGAAACTTGGCAGCCATGGGGCCACTCTGGGGTCAGTGCCGTTTTCTGTAATACTGCTGCTCCACTTTGACAGCACAATACCCCATCAAGCACTGTAAGCGGCAGTATCTTTCTATCATGTGCCATTGTTTGATTATCTGCATCTCTTGATCAGAAAATCTCACTGGTACTGCCCCCTAAACACACAATACACTCCTCTTAACTTGTTACACCGTACATTTCTACTTCCTGTTTTATTCACATTACTGAATTGGAATTACTGGATAATTTGATTTTCTTTTTTCGAGCACGAAGAACAGCTTCAGATTATTGGGAGTAGACTGTATTTTGCTTTAGGAAGGTATTGTTTACAAGTCAGTGAAGAAACATCACTGAGCAAACCTGGGATTCCCCAAAAGGGCAGTTTGTGGGACAGAGTTGAAGCACTTGGGAATTAGTGGTGAAGAGGAAAAGGCTGGAATTCTAGAGGTATGGGAGAAAGGGAGAGATTTTTGCAGCTGAGAGGAAAATCTCAGTTGAGGTCGGACAGGAGATGTATCAGTTCCGGGTTAGTGATGGAAGGATAGTGTTAATTTTTGAATTGCCTTAATCGCAGGACTTAATGATTGAAGTGGTATAAATTGATAGAAGGGAGATCAGAGTTGGATTTCCAGCTCCACCATGACATCAACAGAATTGCTGACCCTGGTGGTAACCACGGGGAAATGACTTCTCCCATTCCAGGTCAACAGAACTCCAGTTACGGATCTGTGCTGTCTGCTGCAAGGACATCTTACCAAAGGACTGGCACTGTTAGTGATAGTCAAGGTCACTTTCCACCTCTACTTTTTCACTGCCATCTTTTGCTAGGCATGCTACGTTGCTGCCTTGTGGGGTCTGTGCTGTGAGTTAGCAACTCATGCTTCAGTTTGCCAGCCACGAACTGGAATTTGGGTGCTGAGCCATTCATGACTCCCCCTCGCTCTTTCCTGCCTCTGCATTTCTTGAGCTTCCCACTGGATTTTATTAGTAACTTTTTTGCCCAAATATAATTTAGGGAAGTTGAAATATCTTCTTTTAAAAGTTTAGAACAGTTTGAAAGGCTAGCAGTGTTCTTCCTCTTTCTTCCCCTTACCCATCCCTTCCATGAAGGATATCGTTTGCCTTGAAGCTTCCAAGTTTCTGAAGAATATTTCTGGAGATTGGTATAGGGATTAAAAAACGAATTAATATCCCTATGGAATTTTATAGCATAGCAGTCAGTTTATTAATCAATTAGCTGAGCACACCCTGACCAGATAGAATATGCAAAATTATCAATCAAGACTCCAATCATCAATGCTTCAAAACTGAGGAAATAGTGATTTTTGAATTCCTTTTCATTCATTACAAAATAAACTGAGAGAAGTCTTGCAGTTCAGCTAGGTGTTAGAGATGGTTTAACATACATCACTGAAACTATTTACCAACAACGAAGTACAGCATAAACTAATCAAGATAGCCCTAAAATTGACAATGTTTGTTAAACAGCACAGGTTACATTGGTATTCCCCTGGTATTGTTTTATGGAATTTGCCATCCATTGTTTGTGTCCATCATTGAACCCTTTGCCACCTCTCTGCCCATTGACCTAACCGTGCATCTCCTTGGATTATTGAACAAGGGTTAGCATTGTTGGCCATTGCAATTTAGTGATGTAGATGAGCTTTGACACCTTAGATAATATTCCATCCTTTTAAATCATTTTCTGATTTAAGTAGTGTCTTCCCCACACCAACTAGCAGTAATTTAATTCTGAAAATGCTTTCTTTTAGAAAGTCCTGCAATGAAAGTGAATTTAAAAAAGTCAACTGATTTGCTTTTGTCTGCCTAACCATTTCCTGAATTTGAAAGCTGCTCAGTTATTTAGACTGACTTCAGCAACTCAGTGTTTGTGCTCACTTCTGTAAATTGCTGCATCTGTTTAATAGACTAGTGTAACACACTAAACTAACGTGACATGGGTGCATTGTAGAAATTCTGCTTGCTATCAGAGTTAATAAGCAGGTTTATCTGCACATGGTACACTATT
The DNA here is from genome assembly GCF_964194155.1 of Cetorhinus maximus. Classification (NCBI taxonomy): domain Eukaryota; kingdom Metazoa; phylum Chordata; class Chondrichthyes; order Lamniformes; family Cetorhinidae; genus Cetorhinus; species Cetorhinus maximus. Next base: position 16,380,070 of record NC_135908.1, on the reverse strand, counting down.
ACAGATTGTCTGCACTTAAGATCAGTGCATAGTTTGCATCTGGGAGCTGGTTTTGTGGTTGGCCTCAAGAAAACTACATGGAGAAGCTTAGATACTAACCTTTACTTTTCCTATATGTATAATGGGGGAAAGGGAGAAAATCATGTATTCAGATGGCTTTGTAAAGAAGCAGTATCTTAAGAATGGTCTTCCTCTGCCAAATTTGGTTGAATCTGTTGATTTATGTTTGGAGGTGGAAATGATCTGAAGTTGTCTTCAGAGTACGCACAGTATGCACTGTTCAAAATCTGATGGATCCTCTTCTATGCTAACAGACCGCCTGATTGGCTTGCCTGAGGGCCGTGCCCGCAATCATAACAGGCCTCAGCTAGTACCTGCTCTGAATGGAGTCTTTATTGAGGATATAGTTGTGGGTGCTGAGCACACACTGGGCCTTTCCTCACCTGGAGATGTTTATGGATGGGGAAGCAATTCAGAAGGGCAGGTAAGAAATCTTGACAGTATGGACACCTCTTTAACCCATCCATAATGCAGGTTTTTTGACTTGGGCTATGACCATATAACTAGAGAACATAAGTGCAAAATCAACTTGCCACAAGCAAGCAAGGAGATTTCCTATTGTGAAACATATTCTCACTAACAGCAGTTGAGGATGTGAAAATATAAACTCCTTCAAAATAAACAAACCAGAATAGAAGTCTCATTGGGAATGATATTGAAGGTTATAACAAACTGTAGACTGAGATGTCATATCCTTCATTATACTTCATGGGGTGCAATGGTTCCTGAGCTGCTACATTTGGATATCTCTCCTGGAGATGGATAGGTATTGACTTTGACCTGACTACTTTTGGAGATCATGTGTGCAGAACACTGCCCTAGCAGATTAAGTAGAAAATTGATATTATGTGTGGAGGCCAAGAATCTCAGGTGTTGACCTTTGTCTACACCAAACAGCACTAGTGTCAGGGGGAATGGCTGGGAGAGAGGGAACCCCCATTCCAGGACTTGCATCATTTTCAGCCTGGGAATCTGCTAGAGTACATTGGTGTACCCCATGAAAACAGGCACGCTGGCGGGAGGGATCAGGCCTTCATTTACAAAGATTTTTGGCCAATTTTACAGGGAATAATGGGAATAGTTACTTTTTTTTACTGGTACTTCTAGCAACCCCCCAGCCCTGCCCCCAGTCCTACCCCTACCTTGACCAGACACCTGACTGGATTTCCAGTCTTCCTCTAACTGGGAAGTTGCCTGCAATGTCTCACTAGTAGCATGGATGACCATTATAGATATTATAATATAGTCTCCATACTCCAGGGTCCACAGCAGAAGTCACCATCAGGCACTACATGTGCGCGCAGTTTCTAATTGCAGTGACTTTGTGTGTGTAGGAAAGGGTTATGCAGATTATGTTCCCCTTCAGATTTTAAACTGGTTTTCAAGTGTTGCTGTGTGCCACAATTCAACCACTGAACCGCCTACAAGCAGAATTATCTTTTCCCTTTTATATCAATGTAGTTAGAAGCATTTTAAGATGAAAACTAACTATCAAAAACATTCTAAGCAAAGATTCAGCAGAAAAATAAGTGCTTAGAGGAAGGTTTTTGTTGCAGTGCCTTGTTTCCACTTCTCCATTTCTGTTCCTTCTTTACCTCCTATTCAGCTGGGATTGGGCCATACCAATCATGTAAGAGAGCCAACTCTAGTCACCGCACTCCAGGGAAAGAACATTCGGCAGATTTCAGCAGGCCGTTGCCACAGTGTAGCATGGACAGCCCCTCCAGTACCACCAAGAGCACCAGGTGAAGAGATTATGGCTTATCTTTCATTTTGCTGTAGGCTATAACTATTGAAGGGTTTCAGTGATGAAAATGGTTACGTCTATCTAGCCAGTGACTAGGAGTTAGTTTACTGTACTGAATATTAATTGCACACACAAAACAAAAAGGATTTTTTTTAAGTTGGCCTTTACAGATTTTTAACTTTTACTATAGTTTTTAACAGTATAAATGTAAAATGTCTTGTGTCAACTTTATCCTAGAACATTGTTAATGTTCCTTGTTGAGCCAAGGTTCATTTAAATGAGCCACTGTCATCAGATTGACAGGTAACAATAATAGTTGAAAGCACTTATGGTAGGTAAGTTATTTATCTATCTACTGCTGATCAGTTATAATCGGGGTGTCTGTCAAAAATGACACATTTTTGACAGTATTCTGGGCCTAGGTAAAGTTGACTTAACCAAGCAGTGGTTGTGTTGACACTATCTAGGGGGAGATTGTGGTGTCATGGCAATGTAGTGAACTAGCAATCTAGAGGCTTAGGCTAATGCTCTTGCCAGGTGGGTTGGGGGGGGTGCATAGGTTCAAATCCCACCATGACAGCTGGTGGAATTTAAATTCAACTAATAAATCTGAAATATAAAGCTAGTCTCAGTAATGGTGACCATGTCAGCCATCATTGAATGTTTTAAAAACCCATCTCGTACACTAATGTCCTTCAGAGAAAGAAATCTGCCATCCTTTCCTAGCCTGGCCCGCCCAACATGCGACTCCAGATCCACAGCAATGTGGTTGGCTCTTAACTGCCCTCTAAAATGACCTAGCAAGCCACTCAGTTCATGGGCAATTAGGGATGGGCAACAAATGCTTATCTTGCCGGCAATGCCCACATCCCATGAAAGGATAAAAAATAAAGTTACTATGTTAAAAATCCATATATGTCCTTTCCTCAGTGTTCTCTGAATGAATGAATGAATAAATAAATATTGACATTAAATTTCCCTGTCTCCATTGATGTGTGTAGTAGTGCAGAGGTTATGGTACTGGACGAGTAACCCACGGGTTGAGAGTTCAAATCTCAACATTGTGAAATTGAATCCGGTAAATCTCGTGACTGAAAATAGGCAATAAATGGAACCTTGCCAACATCACCCACGTCTCAGGAACAATGTCCTTCGAGGAAAAAAAAATCAGTGCAATTGTGTCCTGGTGAAGTGTTACACCCCCAACATAAACCTTTCCAGATATTAACGGACTTGATTAATTTTTTGCTCTTGTTTATTTTTATTTACCCTGCTTCCAAGTAGGGTTTTTCTATGAAGCAAGAATTTTTCACTTTCCTTGGGAATCGAACATTCTACTCCACATCAAAGCAAGTAATCCAGAAAAAAACGTGGGCAGCTTGCTTTAATGTGAATAGTTTTAAGAGTCTGGATTGTGTAGTGAAAAACTTATTTCCTAAATGCATCCTGCGACAATTGGGTCAGTGTCCTGCTGGAATGAATTGTGTTATCTGTCTAATGTGAAAATCTGCTCCTTCTCTTGATAGGTGTATCTGTGCCTCTGCAACTAGGTTTGCCAGACTCTATTCCACCCCAGTACAGCTCATTAAAGGAAACAAATATTGAAACGATCAGGGCCAGGCTACGTTTGCTGTACCACTTCTCAGACCTCATGTACTCTTCCTGGAGGTTACTTAACCTTAGTCCAAACAATCAGGTTAGTAATGCCTGGAATATCTAAATAGGAAAACTAACACTTAATAATAAAGCTTCAGTAAATACTTTACAGATTTAAAAACATATAATGAATATTTACATTTGTAATTACAGAATAGTACATCTCACTATAATGCTGGAACATGGGGAATAGTCCAGGGACAACTAAGGCCTTTGCTAGCACCAAGAGTGTACACTCTTCCTATGGTGCGTTCCATAGGAAAGACAATGGTGCAAGGCAAAAATTATGGTCCCCAGATCACTGTGAAAAGGATATCTACCAGGTGAATGTTGTTAATTTTCTTTACTGTGCATTGTTTCACTTTGGTACCTGTGTAAAAATGCTTATTTCTACAATCTAAAAGCTCCTGTTTATCTTTGTCGTAAATGATGAAAACCATTTCTATAGTTGGCAGCAATATTTCACGTCTGTCCTGTCTCCCAATAGGGGCCGCAAATGTAAGCCTATCTTTGTACAGATTGCTAGACAAGTGGTTAAACTCAACGCATCAGACCTGCGATTACCTTCACGTGCTTGGAAGGTGAAACTGGTGGGAGAGGGTGCGGATGATGCTGGTGGAGTATTTGACGACACCATCACAGAGATATGTCAGGTAATTAAACCACGTGTTTTGTCTACGTTTTTCTAATCAATGAAAGAATGAGACTGAATAACAGCCAATTGGATCTATTTTTTCTAAAGAATTTTAGTAAGAAACAGCAATTACAAATTGCATTTGGACCATAGATAAAGTTAATTAAAATTACAGCAAATTTAAGATTATTGTTGCCATAAGATTAAACATTTTTCTTCAGTGAATTAGAACCCATAATTGAGTTTTGCGTGATTAGTTGCAGCATCTGATGTTTTTACTCATTGTTCAGATCAATGTGTATGAACTGTTGATTTTCTAAAATACAATTTAAACAGGAACTTGAGATGGGGATAGTAGATCTTCTCATTCCTACTCCAAATGTCACGGCTGAAGTAGGCTATAACCGAGACAGGTAAGCATCGTTATTCAATTCCAGTGTAAGTTTTGTTGGTTACGTACTGATAAGGAAGGACTTTTTTTTTAATTCTTCATATCGGAAGGCAGTATGATGTTCCAAGATTTTTATGGTACGCTTTCCTCACGCCACGCTGCTTGTCAGCACCACTGTTCTGTTTACTCTTTATGCAGATGAGGCTGTGCTGTCCTTCTATTTGGCATGTGGATAACTCTCAGTAAATTCTAATAATAGTTCAGTTTGTAAGAAAGAGAATCCTTGGACTTTTGTCTACTTCAAGTTTCTTTGAATCTTCTTGACTTTTGCCTTGCACAAGATTTACAGCTTTGCACTGTCTGAGTTTTGTCAACAATCCCAAGACTGTAGATACCAGGCACATCCGTGTTAAGGCAGGCAGAACAAAGTTCCCACTAATTTCAACCCCAGACTCCTGGATTGAATATGTCAGCTAAATCCTACCCCAGGTCAATTAGACTAAAGTCCATCCTTCAGCCATAAATTAAACGATGCAATATCGTTTAATGCTGAATTTATTGGTGGTGGTGATGGTGGGGTTCCTTCTACCAGTAGAAACCAGGCTAAACAGGAGCTGAAATGAAAGCAGCACACTATTGCCACCCTGTGGCCTAGGTTATGTCACTCACTCCCTGGGTGGTTGAGGCACACACCTGAATTGGGTGGTTACCTCAAATCTACACCAATCAGACACCTATCACTTAGGTGGGACCAAGAAGACAACATACTGAGCAGAGTAATCACAGTACATAATCCGTTTGGCAGCAGCTGAGGCTCCAAAAGATAAGTACAAGTTGTTATCCTTGTGGGGCCAGGAGAAGCAGGAATGCTTCTCTGGACCCCACAAAGAAAGTCAGGACTGCTGGTACCGCAGCCTCCTGTCCAACATTCACTCCCAATCCCCTTTCAAAACTATTCCTCTCTCCCCCACCGCCTCCCATAACTTACCTGAGGGGCAGCTGGGGAGTCTCCAGGCCGCTCGATTTTTTTCCAACTGGAACCAGGTGAGTAGGCTTTTTGGGCGTCCAGTTCAGGTTGAATTCCCCTATGTAAGAGCAGTGTTGGTTACACCATAAAGATTGCCAGACCATCATGATGCTCAGTCTCGAGGAGCAAGGGTCTTTTATTTCTTGAGCATTCCTGATCAGTTAGTTCCTCCCCTGTTTAGAGAACTGAGATAAATAGCTAAAGCATTTATTGTAGCAGTCAAACTAAATGGTGGTGATGTGCTACCAAGCTTCACCCTTAATAATGGGAACCGTCTACCTAAACCAGACCCATCTTTCGATCAGGGAGTGAGAACTAACTGAGGGAAGAGGACAATCCTCTTTCTGCATGTAAAAAGGTGAGGAAAGTATGAACCGAAGCCTTGGCTCAAAGGAAGTCTTTAGTTGCTTCTTTGAGTGGGTGAATTCCCCGTTAGCCATTCTTCAGTGTCAACAAGGGGGCAGTTTCATGAAGATTCTCGTCCTGAGTTCTTTCCATTCTGGCATCAGACCTCACGGTACTTCAGACAAGCAAAGAGAGCCTGAGCAATCCACCTTACACCTGAAATTTGATTGTAATTCTGGAGTCAGAGCCTGAGCTGACTCCTGAACAAAGTGGACTAACTTCCCCTGGAGGAAAATGGTGTCACTGCTTCTGTTTGACACAGTGTGGTGTCAAAACAACAGGATCTAAGTGATGAGTCATGTGGTGATTGGCAAATCAGGTTAAAGTTAAGGACGAGTAGGTTTTGAAATGCCATAAATATAATTTTGCATGGCTGAAGTAGTACAAGATGAAATCAGACGCTCCAGAAAGGCCGACTTCTTGCATTCACTGTGGTGCACTGAATGTAACTAATCTCTGATGATGTTCCCTTTTTTTGGAGTGTGCAGCCCTTTAAATTGTTTTGTGCGATCGTGCATGTGCGGTAGCTTAAAGGGGCTGACTGGTGCGCAGCCTGCGCAGGGGCTTTCAGGTTGCCGCACACCCAGGGAATTTTTGTCCCTGGTGCAAGATTGTACATGGGTTTGACATTGGCCATGAGTAAATGTGGAGCAGATTGTATGTACGTAGTGTACCTAATAACTGGCACTTTAGGATAGTCTTGCATTATCGCTTAAAGTGTGCTGCATTTTACCATATCTATAGTTACTGTCCACAGCACTGATCCCAGAAGTAGCTCCTGTTGTGCATGCTGTATGTCTGTTCTTTAGGGAGGTGTGGAGTGCCACCCAGGGCAATCTTCCTCATGCAGCAGCACCTCTATTTCACCAACTATCAGAGCTCCCGCTGCCACTCCACTTCATCACCTTTCCCACCGATTCGATCAACTGCTTCCACGTTTATTTAGCCTCTCTTGGATATTTTTTTCCAGCCATTTCTTTTCCCTTATTCATTCAATGAAAGGCTGAAACAACATTTTCACCCCCAATGTAGCCATTTCTTTAAACTAAGTTGCAGCCAGTAAGGATGGCCCATGTAATTTTCTTGACTGTGTATGGCTGAGAGCTATCTTGAATAAGTTAATGGGGCCTGTCTTGGAAATCCTGCAAAATCAGCCCCGTGCAATATCATTGAATGCTTAACCATCACTAGACCCTGGTGCCCAAATTTAATAAAGTTCACCCTTTTATTCAGCTAATTATTGAGGAACAATAACAAATTATTGTTCACCCATTTTAAAAAGGAACATTTATTTTCTTCCTACAGGTTCCTCCTCAACCCTTCAACTTGTTCAGATGAGCATCTAATGCAGTTCAAGTTTTTGGGAATTCTTATGGGTGTTGCCATTCGTACAAAGAAACCATTGGATCTCCACTTAGCACCAATGGTATGGAAGCAGCTTTGCTGTATTCCACTTTCTTTGGAAGATCTTGAGGAAGTAGACTTGCTTTATGTACAAACACTTAACAGCATTCTTCACATTGAAGATGGTGGGATTACGGAGGAGAATTTCCATGAGGTTAGTATTTTATAAAATAAACGGATCATAAAAAGGAAGGCCTAGTTTTTCCCTCAAGGTTCAAAGGGCTCTTTCCCCTGTGGAATTAGGGATTTTTAAAAATATTATTTAAGGCGTTTATGAATGCGGAGTTGTTGGATATTTCTAACATGTAGCCAGTATTGACCTTCACATGATGATATTGCCGACCACCCTCAAGTTTTCTCGTGTTTTACAAAATATTCGATGTTGTGTTCGTAAAATCCAGAGTTCAAATCACCGGTTTTCTTGTTGTATAAGACGAAATTTTCAGTCTCATTGAGTAAAAGAAAATAACAGTTCTCTTTGTGTTTCAGATGATACCTCTTGATTCTTTTGTGGGCCAAAGTGCTGATGGCAAAATGGTTCCCATAATCCCAGGTGGGAACAGCATCCCACTCACCTTTTCCAACAGAAAGGAGTACGTGGACAGGGCAATCGAGTATCGGCTACATGAAATTGATCGGCAGGTAAGTGGATCACCAAAATTAGTTCAATAGATCAATTTAGGTCACAGTTTGATTTCTTACACAGTGTATCAGTTTGACAGAATAATTGGTGCTGGATTTAAATATGGAGCCAGAAAGCAATACTTGTTATCAATTGTGTTCTAGTCTCCTGTTCGTCTCTTCTAATATTTTATTTTTGCCCTATGTCCATTTTTATTCCTTTCTGAAGTGCCTTGGGGTATTTTTCTACGTTTATTAAAGATACTTGTTGCTATTTTACCAACCCCTGTGACAAGATCCATCTGGCATTACTGAAGATCAATCAACCTTTGGCTTTCTCTTCTTTTACAAAAGTGTTGAAGGCTGTCATGAAGCCCTAGATTGCTACCCAGAATTTAGGTCCCAGGCTTAACAGCCGTTTACCCTCCAGCTTCTCCAGTCTGCAGGAACACCAATATAATTCAAAAGCACCAACAAAGGAGTGAGCTTCAGTATTGATGCTGATCTCCACAAGTGACCTCTGCCATACACCTCACAGAAAGTGGAAGGGGCCCTTCATTTCCTGCTATGGAGAAATGAAAAAAAGAGAGTATGTTCAAGTGTTAACACTTTCTTAATAATTTTCATTACTTGGAACACAAGAGTGTGTTTGAGGAAAATTAGTGATGTAACGATAATGAGGCTGAAATTGCAGTGGCCAAAGTGGGTGCAGAACAGTTGGATCACGTGCCTGGAAGCAAGAGATCGGGGGTGGAACCCCCTTTCATGGGTTATTTTTCAGGTTGGCAAATTGCAACGAGCAGAGCGCCACAGGGATCAGTGCTGACACCTCAAATCATTTACAGTCTATTTTAATAACTTGGATGAAGGGACAAACTGTATTGTAGCCAAATTTACTGACGGTACAAAGTTAGGGAAGAAAGCTAGCTGTGAGGAGGATACAAAGAGTTTGCAAAAGGATATAGATAGGTTAAGTGAGTGGGCAAAAATTTGGCAAATGACGTATAAGCGTGGGAAAATAGGTTGTCCACTTTGACAGGAAAAATAGAAAACCAGAAATTATATAAATGGAGAGAGATTGCAAAATACTGTGATACAGAGTGACCTGGGTGTCCTTGTACATGAATCACACGAGGTTAGCATGCAGGTACAGAAAGTAATTAGGAAGGCAAATGGAATGTTGGCCTTTATTGCAAGGGGAATGGAGTATATAAGTAAAAAGTCTTGCTACAGCTGTACAGGGCAATGGTGAGATCACACCTGGAGCACTGTACACTGTTTTAGTCGTCTTAAGGAGGAATGTACTTGCATTGGAAGTAGTTCAGAGAAGGTTCACTGGGCGGATTCCTGGGATGAAGGGGTTGTCTTATGAGGATAGGTTGAGCAGGTTGGACCTATATTCATTGGAGTTTTTTAAGAATGAGAGCTTGACAGGATAGATGCTGACAGGATGTTTTCCCATATGGGGAAATCTAGAACCAGGGGCACAGTTTGAAAATAAGGGGTCTGCCATTTAAGACAGAGATGGGAAGGACTTTCTTCTGAGGGCTGCTAGCCTTTGGAATTCTCTTCCAGCGAGAGCATTGGAGGCTGGGTCATTGAAGATATTCAAGGCTGAGTTAGACAGATTTTTTATCTCAAGGGAGTCGAGGGTTATGGGGGACAGACAGGAAAGTGGAGTTAAGGCTGCAATCCACTCAGTCATGATAGTATTGAATGGCGGAGCAGGTTAAGTGGGCTAAATGGTTTACCTCTCCTATTTCTTATGACATGATTCTGTATTCACTGGCTTAAAGCTTTGTCCCTGTAATCTCTGCCCACCTCCCTCTAGAGTTTTGCCTCACGTGCTTTGACCTCCCTCATTTCAACCATCAGCATTGCACTGTCAGGCACACTTATTAAATTCCTCAGCCTGCCTTAATTTCTTTTCGCTTTCAAAAGATTTCACTTAGATATTGCTTTTGGTTCCATCCCTTAAGTATTTTCCCAATTCCTGCCCCCTGCCTCCTTAGGTTGTTTTTCTACTGCCTCCTTCCATCATTGCAATATTATCTACCTTCGGTCCTCCCTCTTCACCCTGCTCCATTATCACCTCATGATTTGACTTCTCCAATGCTCTCTCTGTATCTGCCGTTGATGAACTACTTGTCTGGAGTGCTGCATCCCACAATTAATCTAATCGGGAATTTTTGATGTTCACACTGGTCGTAAAAGCTGGGAACGGATTCGTTCCTGAGCTGTCATAACTCATTTCACCGGGGGGAAGAAAAAACTGTAAATGTGTTTGCTGTTTTTTTGCAAGTTTAGAAAGTGGTTGATTCTCTTTTTGTTAAAGCACTGCCTTTTCTTGGCTATTCATTCAGGTGGCTGCTGTTCGAGAAGGGATGTCTTGGATCATTCCAGTTCCCCTGCTTTCTCTCCTTACTGCGAAGCAGTTGGAACAAATGGTTTGTGGGCTGCCAGAAATCTCTGTGGAAGTCCTAAAGAAGGTTGTGCGGTATCGAGAGGTTGATGAGCAGCATCAGTTGACCCAGTGGTTCTGGCAGACGTTAGAGGAATTCTCCAACGAGGAACGAGTTCTTTTCATGCGCTTTGTGTCTGGAAGGTCTCGTCTGCCAGCAAACACTGCAGACATCTCCCAGCGGTTTCAGATTATGAAGGTTGATAGGGTAAGAACTATTTATTTTCTCCATGAGAGCGTGTGAGAGGAAGGACGTTTATTGGTTTTAAAGTTGGTGCTCTTCCGAAGATCAGCACTCTGAAGCTGCTGACTAAACCACCATGTTACATCAAATGGACCACTCAGCCACTCCAGCCCATGTGTTTCCTCTTTTTGACCCACTGAATCTAATCCCACTCTTCAGTTTCAATGCCCATGTCCCCTAAGCAATATGCACTGGAGGTGAATAAAAACTTCCTATAGCACGCGCCTCTAATTGAAGGTGGTGAGTATCGAGATTATTTCAGGCCATTGTTTTTTGGTTTGTGACTGGAATTGCGGGTGGGTGAGAGGGAGGCAGTGAGCAGGTTAGTCACCAGTTATAGTGCCAATCAGGAAGGAGAATCTGCTTCCCCACTATTATCTGTGTATTTCTGTTGTCTGCCTATGGCAGGGGTCTCATGTTGGCTAAAGGAGGTATAACTGTGTCTACCTTGTTAGGTAAGATGCGGTACAGGAACACACTGTTTAAGTAGTAGATCCGTTCCTGGAAACTACTACTCAAATCAAAGCTACCTACCATAGCAAGTTTTCCCATTTAAATGTATGTAATATCAGGAGATGCATTCCCAATTCAAGATTCTTGACCACAATACATAACAAACATGAAATACAGTTCATTTTAAGCCAAAAGTAAAACCATGCACACAATGTGCAAAACACAAAGACAATACTCACCATCAATGGGATAGGAAGGAGTTACTGGGAAACTGAAGACTGAGGCTATTCTTCTGTCTCACTTTTTGATACCAATACATCTTGAACAGCTTGGCGAATTGCAGGTTGTAGAATGCTCAAATGGATTGTTGCACAATGTGCTTTTGTTTTTCTTGGTACAACAACTCCCTGTAGCAGCTGGTGACCCTGTTAATCTCTCAGCTGACCTTTTAAAGTCCTTTCCAAAGAAGGATCATTATCTTCCAAAATTTTCAGTGCTCCCTCAATGAGCTTGAAAGCCTCCAACACGTTTTACAGTGTTAGTTGTTTGCTTTGTGGTGCTTCCTCCTCCTGTGGTATTTTTAGGAAGGTATTCTACACACTTCTTTAGTGAATTCGTTGAGGCTCGAAGGATGTCCTGAGGCATTACCCTAAAGTAACAAAGTTTTGTGTGCGATATTTTTCAGAGCATAATATTGCTTGATAGCTGGACAAAAATTCACTTAAAACTACTTGGAAAACACGTTCATCATCACCCAAACTTTCTTATTTGACCTCCAGGTACCAAAGGCACAGGAAAACGTACCTTGCTGTGACCCTACATTACCACTTAAAAAATCCATGAACCCTAATCTTGAAGTCACCTTTTTCATTGCCACTCCGTATCAAAGTCAACCTAACCTTAAGTAGCTTGAATCCTGAGCAGCCTTCCCTTCAGTTGAAATAAATGACCTGCTGAGCTTTCTCTTCCAAAAAAGGCCCGTCTCATTCACCTTGAAGATTTGCTGTAGTGTGTAGTCTCCTTCATCAATGAATGCCTTAAACTCGGTGGGTGAATTACTGGCAGCTATGTAATCCACACTCGCAGCTTCACCACTCACCCAGATACTGTGTAGACTATGGCTACTTCTCTTGAATCTATCAGCCACGACTTGTAATAAAAGCTTCGATGATAGAAGAGCTCTCACTACCTTGCTGTTTTGGGTTCATAAACAAGCTCTTAGCTTTTCCTTGGATAGTCGATGTGTTAATAGGCAATTTCCTTTGGAACAAAAATAGAATTACCTGGAAAAACTCAGCAGGTCTGGCAGCATCGGCGGAGAAGAAAAGAGTTGATGTTTCGAGTCCTCATGACCCTTGAAGGGTCATGAGGACTCGAAACGTCAACTCTTTTCTTCTCCGCCGATGCTGCCAGACCTGCTGAGTTTTTCCAGGTAATTCTGTTTTAGTTTTGGATTTCCAGCATCCGCAGTAGTTTTTTGTTTTTAATTTCCTTTGGATCTGGTGCTCACTCAATCCACACACGCAATAATTGTTCCATATTTTCTTAACATGCTTCACCTGCTACAAGTGATCTTTGTAGTGCTCGGAGAAGTTGTACTTTGCCCACTAGACTTTATCTTATCTTTGTTTTTCTTGGTGCCTTCTCACCAGCATCATCATGTCGTACCACTTAGTTTCTGTTCCAATGTAATGGTTTACCTCTTCATTTGGAGAGTAGTAGAGTCCTTGTCATTTAATGCATGTTTGCTAGCCATCTTGTAGACTCCTGTAGTGTGTAGAGTTCAGTTGTGTATCAAAAGCCTACTCAAACACTCGGAGACACGTAGAATCTTGCTGGTCACGTGCCTTTTCAAATACTCAGTGAATGTTATGACCGTGCAGTTGGTACAGCTGAGCTATTTAAAAATCCCAGAGGGAAACTGTAAACAACTGTCATAACCTTTAATTTTAAGTGATATGTTTGAGATGCAACTCTAAATTCAGGAATCAGCCACCAGTTCTCGAAAGGTTTTATATTAAGCTAAATGAACCTTTTATTAATTTACACAAGTTAAATATATACATATGGCTACAAATTACTACGATCATAACTTTTAACAAATTCCCAAACTAATCTCCATTAAGGCAACAGAAACTCAGACTTAACCAGACACCAGGCAAAGCGTTTTCACCGTAGGAATTCAAAATCAGGTTATTTTCACTTTGGTTCCCGTGGAGACAGTTGGAGGCTTCCAGCTGCTTTTGATCTCACATTGCCTATGCCCTACATGCACAAAACGGTTGTCTTGTACCTAGCACAGCCCATTGAATGTAAATTCTCATTGTATCACCAGCCTCTTATAAACCCCTTTCATAGCACCAATTTTATTAGCAATATAAACATATTGCTTGGTCTCTGCTCACTAGGTGCCAGAATTCACCCCACTCCTTGAATGCTCTATTCAAAAAATGCAAACGCACGCTATCTCTCTTACATGTCAAAACTAGTACACATCAAAGCACCCAGACTAGTTGGCTTTAATCCAATTAAGACACACCCACAGACTAAACCTCTATTTTAAAAGAAAAATATTTTCCAATAATATTATACACATTAATAGCTTCATGACAGTGACTGTGCAGAATGCTGCGCCTGTTGAACAATGGACCAAAGGCCTACCTGAGCATTCTGTCAAATCCAGTATCTCTTTTCACGCTTCCACAATAAGGATGTGTATCGATAATTTTGGCCAACTACTTTATTAACAGTTTAAACAGTATGTGCAATGAATAAATCTGTAGTAATGTGCTGACTACTTAATAATGAAACTACGGTAATTGAGATTACTTAGAATGGGATATGGGTGTATTTCTACTCCAGATGTGAATATCTCTAAATTGATAACAATTTGATGTTTTAATGAGAATACATATACACGTCCATTTTAAAGACCCCTAATTCCGCATATCTTGTGAAAGTTCCGCATATTTCAACCATGAAGATTGTTATAGGGTTGTTAGCACCTTACCATGTTGCAGGTTTTTGTGCATCTGGGTTTTTACTTAGGTGTGTCTTCATGGGTCTGTTGGGTATTCTAGCTCTCACCACTTAAAACATCCTCATTTAACACAGGTTTTTGCTAAGTTGGCCAGAAGTTGATGGCCGTGAGCCATTTGCATTAATATTATATTTTAATGTTGCTAGTAATAGGGTCTTTGTGCTCTGTTTCCTTCAGTCAGAAACAGCTGTTTTTGTTGAAACTAGTTCATATCTTATTAAGGAGCACTGAATGTTGCAATAGAATTATCGTCCCCATATTGTAACAGTAATACTAATTAAGGAGTTATGTCAACAAAGAAATCTTCCCTAGTGTGTGCAACATCTGTGCATGACGTTCAGTAAAAGCTAATAAAATACTCATTAGAATCCTACATGGGAAGAACCCTCAGTCACAAGCTAGGCTCATCAAGAAAAGCAAGAGCTTCTGTTATAATATTACGTTATGATATTAAAAACTACTTGTTGGTCCAAATGTATTTTTAAAAATTAAATCCAATGCCCTCTAAGAAAATCAATGCTTTCACAAACTAAGTTCAGCCTTTGTTAATTTATATCATAGTCGTAAATTACAGCTGCTATTTCCTGTATGATTAGCACCATGCTATATCAGCCAGGCTGATGTGCTATTTCTTTAATTAAGTTTGCTATAGGCAGCTTTTGAGTCTAAGTAGGAAGCCTTGACAGCTGTAGTAACACCCAGCTAGAGACTTTAAATATCTTTCCAGAAATCCTAATTGCATGTTACTTACATCATGATCATTGCTGCTGCTCCATAGCGCTTGACAATATTTCTCACATTTTCAGTAACTTACTGAAAGTGTTGGCATTGTCATTATTTTGCTTCATCTGGTCTTTTGAATATTATATTGACCATCATGTACGGTGGGCAAATTGTATTCCAATACACCCCTATAAGCAGTGGGGACTCAAAATGTGAATGTTAATGTGTCCATGTACACAGGGAGGCAGTGGTGTAGTGGTATTGTCACCAGGGTAATGCTCTGGGCACCTGGCAGATGCTGGAATTTGAATTCAATTAAAATCTGGAGTTAAAAGTCTAATGATGGATGACCATGAAACCATTGTTGTAAAAACCCATCTGGTTCACTAATGTCCTTTTAGAGAAGGAAATCTGCCGTCCTTACCATGGCCTACATGTGACTCCAGACCCACAGCAATATGGTTGAGTCTGAAATGGTCTAGCAAGCCAAACCTCTACAAAGTCTAATAAGGAATGAAACCGGACTGACAGACCACTCGGCATCGACCTAGGCATCAGAAACTACAACGGAAAACTCAGCCCTGTCGACCCTGCAAAGTTGTCCTTAGTAACATCTGGGGGCTTTTCCCAAAATTGGGAAAGCTGTTTCATAGACTAGTCAAGCAACAGCCTGACAGTCATACTCTCAGAATCATACCTTTACAGATAATGTCCAGACACCACCATCATGATCCAGAGGTGGTGGCACAGTGGTATACAGTCAGGAGGGAGTTTTCCTGGCAGTCCTCAACATGACACTGGACTTCGTGGAGTCTCAACCTGCTGGACACTGCCCAGGTCTTGCTGCATTTGGACATGGACTGCTTCAGTATCTGAGGGGTCATGAATAGTGCTGAACATTGTGCAGTCATTGTGCTGCTTCATCAATGAGCTTCCTTCCATCATAAGGTCAGAAGTGGGGATGTTCGCTGATGATTGTACAATGTTCAACACCATTCGCAACTCCTCAGATACCCCCGCACCCCCAAAGGCAGCTCACCACCATCTTCTCAAGGGCAATCAGGGATGTGCAATAAATGCTGGCCTAGCCAGCGATGCCCACATCCCATGAAAGAACTTTTAAAAAGCCAGTGTTTACACTCCACATGAGCCTCCTCCCACCCTACATCAAAACCTACCAGTATATCCTTCTGATCATGAAAATTTTAATCAAATGTAATGATCATTACCAGTGAATTCGCTGGGCTACTAATCTGAGACCAAGATTATAGTCATGGGAATAGGCCTTTTAGCTCCTCGAGCCTACTCCCCATTCAGCAAGATCATGGATCATCTGCGACTTAACTCCATACACCCACCTATATCCCATATCTTTTAATGCCTTTGTATAACAAAAATCTATAAAATTCAGTTTTAAAGTTAACAGTTGATCTAGCATCAATTGGAAGGCAGGCCAGGAGCCCTGGCGGGCATTAGAAAAAGCATGAAACCTCATCCACGGGCAGGATGAGGTTTCATGTAGGTTTTTAAAAATTTAATAAAAGTATAACTAAAAGTGATGGACATGTCCCAACTCATGTGACAATGTCACATGAGGGGACATGTCAGGGAAATGTTTTTTTTTCTGTTCTTAACATTTTTTAATGTGGAGCCAATCTCCCTGAGGCAGCACTTAGCCTCAGGGAGATGAGTGCGCTCTTTTGCGTGCCTTAATTGGCCTGCCCATGTAAAATGGCGGCGCACCCCCAATCGGAGGTGTGCCCGCTCCTGAACTTCCCCCACCCAATGGGGGGGAAATTCTGCCCCATGTAAATAGCATCCATAGTTCCTTTTCCACTATTTCAAAGTGGTCACCTCTTCAAAAAAATTTCAGTCAGATCCTTGCAACTCCATGCTGGCTCTCTGATCAGCTGAACATTTTCCAAGCTGTTCAGTCACGCTGTTTTCAATTATAGGTTAGTAATTTCATGACAGCAGATTATAGGCTGCTTCTTTCATACTGAGCAGAATAGTATCAGCACTCCAATTCTTTACTTAGAAACATTATGATTGTAAAAGTTGCCTCAATTTGATCCTTGGCCACAACAGAAGTTGACTTTTAAATAATAAATCTTTGGCTCCATCTACTACCCATATAGCTGATGAAATGTCTTACTTTATCCTGGTTTCTGACAGAGTGGAACTTCATATACTACAAATTAACCCTTTGATACTCATCAAAAATATGGGATTGTACCTGTGTTTATTCTGATCTGCTCGAGTGGTTTGTATTATAACTTTATAATATTATAATTTTCTACCCGTCTGATCACCACCTTGTGTCTCTTTCACAGCCTTATGACAGCTTGCCTACCTCACAAACCTGCTTCTTCCAGTTGCGGCTGCCCCCATACTCTAGTCAGGCAGTCATGGCGGAGCGACTGCGTTATGCTATCAACAACTGCAGGTCCATAGACATGGACAATTACATGCTGTCCCGCAATGTGGACAATGCAGAAGGCTCTGATACAGATTATTAATTCTCTGAACAAAAAATTGCTGCACCAGGGGGCGATGGTGAGCAAGCCTTCTGGTATAGTAAAGCGTAAGTGACTACTGCAGCTATAGTGAGAAGCCCAGAATATTTTAATTGTATATGTACTTGAAGAAAAATGAATGTGATAAATGTTATTGTTTGATTTTAATTTCAACTATAAGCAGGTTTAAAATAAAACAGTTCTCCTGGTATTGGTTTTTGTTCACTTTTTGATAAGTTTGCATGGAGATATTTTGGTGCATTTTTAAGAGTGGTATAGACGACCCCTCCCAGAGTTAGGGAGCTATGAAATTAAAGTTTAAAAGAAAATGTACATTGTGTATAATTGTTCATGAGGTAGAGCAATTATACATAAATATTCTTATATTTATTTTTGTTTTAATTTGAATTGCCTGTGAGTTTCCTATCAGAAATACATCAAAAAAATAAAGCGTTAATTTAAAGTCATTGTGTCCGTGTTTAACTTGAAGGCCAAACGGCCGACTCCTCCTAATTCGTATGTACTTCATGCACTTCTGATTGGTGATTTAAAACTTTAGTGTTAAAAAGATATTTGCACCAGGAATAAACTCTTTTGAAAAAAATATTTAACCAGGTTTAGAATTGCCAAGATGGAACTTGTGCAGCAGTAAGTGTTGCCGAGAATCATTGAAGGGTTACAGCAAAGGAGGAGGCCATTCAGCCCATTGTGTCTGTGCTGGCTCTCTGCAAGAGCGACTCACCTAGTCCCATGGCTTCCCCGTAACCCTGCAAATTGTTCCTCTTCAGACAATTGTCCAATTCTCTTTTGAAAGCCACGATTGAGTCTGACTCCACCACACACACTCAGGCAGAACATTCCAGATCTGAATCGCTCACCGCGTGAAAAAGTTCTTCCTCATGTCGCCATTGCTTCTTTCTTCAATCACCTTAAATCAGTGCCTTCTCGTACCTTGTGCCAATAGGAACAGTCTGTCCCTATCTGCTCTGTCTAAACCCCTCACGGTTTTGAATCTCCTCTTTTCCAAGGAGAACAATCCCAGTTTCCCCAATCTATTCAGGTAACTGAAGCTCCTCATCCCTGAAACCATTCTCATGAATCTTTTCTGCACCCTCTCTTCTTCCTTAACGGTGGAAGACCCTATTGGTTTTGGGCAGGAACAATAATTACACATATCCTGTTACTCATCCTTACACTGAGTCTTAATCACACCTGGCATAACATTGCAGTCAGATCACCAAATCCTACCCAGAGGCAAATTAACATAAAAGCACGAGTTTGTACTGTTCCAGCTGCTGCAAATATTTTGCTTAAAGAAGTGATTAAAAATGTTAAACTTTGCTACTTCAGTGCTGACTCTTTTATACCCAGCCTTAAATGGTCTCTTCAAATAGGAGCTTTATCATCATTTAAAATTTATAATGCTGTTAAATTAAGCACAGTGTGGATTTATTTTTTAATACTTATTGGACTCTTCCTTCACCTTTATGCAGTTGGCCTAAGAGAAACTACATGTCTGATGGTGCCTTAAGAATTTCATTTTCCAGATTTTACAGACTGATTTTTGTACTGGATCACATTTATAATTTTTCTCCAAACACAAAAATAACACATTCAGCATGAAATGCTGAAAGACTGGAATCTAAGAAATTGAACATTGTGTGCTAATTCACTGGAATGCCAAGTGTAATTTAAGCATGTGATATGGTCTGTGGTACAAGCACAGCCAAGTTCCATTAATATTGCCATTCAATCTAAATAGTCAAAAGTGACGTAATGGTCTGGCTGGTCACCTTCCCACCTCCTGTCATTCCATGCTTTTGATTTGCTTTCGCTCCGTGCCACACATTTTGATTGGCTCCAAATGCAACAAATCAGAACTCAGCTACAGAATTGGCTGAAAAAGAGAACCAAGCATTAATAAAAGACACAATCACCAACTTTGTCCATTTGGATAATATCTGACTTGGACCCCCATTTCTCACGGTAGCTGAGTCATATCAGCTTGTCTGGCGGAACTTGTAGCAAATCACATGACCCTCTTCATTCCTCCCATTTTATCTTAAAGATGGTTTAAAACATAACCACCTTATAAAAACCTTGCATTTTAACACATTAGCAGTGAGTTGCTCTTTGATTTTTCTATTTTCCAACGCAAACATGATGGGAAAGACCAGCTGATCTATTGAATCTGTTCCATGATGCTACTGAGCATGATGACTCCCATCTGTCCATTTCCCCCAACATCCTCACCTAATTGACTGGGAGAATTGCAGTCAAAAAAAAAGAGAAAAAAAAATCCTTGGCCAGTTTTGGAAAATTCTCCTCTACCTTTCCCCTTTCTCCTACCCCATTCTGTCCGAAAGCCTTCACAAAACGTGTTTGAGGATGCCACAGCGCCCTTGTGCCACATCACCCAGTGCCCACTTTGTACAGTGTCAGCTACAGCTAGAAACACAAACAGAATTACCTGGAAAAACTCAGCAGGTCTGGCAGCATCGGTGGAGAAGAAAAGAGTTGACGTTTCGAGTCCAACATGACCCTTCAACAGAACTGAAGTATAGTGAGGAGAGGGGTGAAATATAAGCTGGTTTAAGGTGGCGGGGTGGGGGGAGAGAAGTTGAGGGTGGGGTGGTTGTGGGGACAAGCAAGCAGTGATAGGAGCAGATAATCAAAAGATGTCACAGACAAAAGAATCCAAAACAAAAACAGAATTACCTGGAAAAACTCAGCAGGTCTGGCAGCATCGGTGGAGAATCCAAAACAAAAACAGAATTACCTGGAAAAACTGATTATCTGCTCTTATCACTGCTTGCTTGTCCCCACAACCACCCCACCCTCAACTTCTCTCCCCCCGCCCCCCACCTTAAACCAGCTTATATTTCACCCCTCTCCTAACTATACTTCAGTTCTGTTGAAGGGTCATGTTGGACTCGAAACGTCAACTCTTTTCTTCTCCACCGATGCTGCCAGACCTGCTGAGCATTTCCAGGTAATTCTGTTTTTGTTTTGGATTTCCAGCATCCGCAGTAGCTTTTTGTTTTTACAGCTAGAAACACGTCCAGATCACTTTTGAATGTTTGCAGTGAACCCACGCCCAGTGCAACATGCCAGGTCGATTTAACTCAGCTGTCAGAAGGAACTTTTTGCTAATTTAATCCAATTTCCTGAAGTCAATGCTTTTCTGGGGTACAGAATCCTGCTCTTAAGCTTCTTGTAATAACCTTGAAGCCAAGTATCCCTCCCTCTTTCAGGACCTCTATCACCCACCATGTAAGGGAACCAAGACTGAACATACTATGCTGGATGAGCCTAACCAGAGACTTGTACAGAGACAGTATAGTGTTTTTTTTTGTTTTGTATTGGTTTGGCCCAACAGTACATCCTAATACTCCCAGCCTACACCACTGGTTGTGAACTAAAGATTTGTATGTTATAACATTCAATTTCCTTCCCCCTATTCAACAGTCATTATGTCAATGGTTGACATTAGTTCTTCCTATGCTACATTTATCTATAATTCAATGCCAAATGTGGGTTCATTTCCCATTTGTAGCTAGATCTGATTGTAGTCATTTTGTTCATCTAAGGTTCTGAAACCTGCACAATTCTTTGCATCATCCACAAACTTACAGTCCCCCAAAGCCATCCTCCAATAAAGATTGTGAAAAGCTAGATTCCAGGAGTAACTCTCGTCCCCACACAAAACTACTCCCATTAATAAGAAATGTAACAAGTTCCTCACCCAATCCCGGATCTGCACGTCAATCCTATAGGACTCCTCTTTTAAATAGCATTTTGTATGACAGCTTGTCAACAACTCTTTAAAAATGGAATGTCAACCAACTACCTATATCCACCAGCCCAGTAATCTCAAAATATTCAGCCGCGTTTCAGTACGTGATCTTTCCTGAAGTCATAGTGTCCCTACTTAACCCTTCTCTGTCCAGGTGTCTCACTTTTTAAAAAAATTCATTCTCATAATGTAGGTGTCATTGGCTAGGCCCGCATTTGTTGCCCATCCCTAGTTGCCCTTGAGAAGGTGGTGGTGAGCTGCCTCCTTGAACCGTTGCAGTCCATCTGGTGCAAGTACACCCACTGTGCTGTTAGGAAGAATGCCAGGATTTTGACCCAGCGACAGTGAAGGAACGGCGATATGGAACTTGCAGGCGGAAGTGGTCCATGCTTCTGCAGCCCTTGTTCAGATGGTAGAGGTCACAGGTTTGGAAGGTGCTGTCAAAAAGCCTTGGCAATTTGCTGTAGTGCATCTTGTAAATGGTACACACTGCTGTCACTGTGCATCTCTAATGATTCCTTCTAGCAACTTACTTATAACCAAAACCAAGCTATGAGCTAGAAGGTTCTGCTGATAGGGTTAGACGAAGAGGGTTGGAAAGAGGCTTGATTAGTGCATAAACACCAACATCATCGAGTTGGGCCGAATTGTCTTTTTCTGTGCTGTTAATGTTATATAATTTCTGACTTGCTTTTTTTTAAAATTCTTTTCATGGGATGTGGACATTGCTGGAAAGGCCAGCATTTGTTACCCATCCCTAACTGCCCTTGAACTGAACATTTCCGGAGGCAGTTAAAAGTCAACCACATGGCTGTAGACCAGACTGGGTAAGGGTGGCAGATTTCCTTCCCTAAAGGGCATCAGTGAACCAGGTGGGTTTTTCCAACAATTGTTGATAGTTTTACGATCACCATTACTGAGACTAGTTTTTAATTCCAGATTTATTAATTAAATTTAAATTCCACCAGCTGCCATGGTGAGATTTGAACCCATGTCCCCAGAGCATTAGCCTGGGCCTCTGGATTACTAGTCAAGAGGTAAGGTGACAGCCGGGCCAGGGAGAAAAATCATGGGCCCTGGTGCTCCTCCTGTTTCTGGCCCCTTATTCTCCACCTCCCACCTCACCAACCAACATCCTTCGGGTGCCCAGAAGGGAATCATAGTGACAATGGGGTTGAATTGTTTTATATAGGTTTAGCAAAACCTCTTGGCTTTTGTACTATATTTATAAAGCCCATTAAAAACTCAGGTGTCAGTATGATATACTTTACAACCTCATGGTTGGTCAGGCAAATGCACACAACTTGGTTGTTCACATTACCAGCTCCGCTTCTTTGAACCTGACCTTATGCAATATCTGGGCAACAACCTCACAAGCACCGCAAACAACAATCCCACATACTAACGAGAATACCTTGAGCTAACAGCGATATATTCGATTGGCACACGACTCCTGGTTTCACTTAAGTTTAAAAATGGCATAACCTTCCAGTAAATTAGCACCAACCAATTCACCTGCAATAATGTGCTATTTCTATCCACACAAGTGGGCTTTGTTAACAGGAAATTTACACTTCATTGAGTGATAGATATTTTCTCATTTTCAATTGAGACTAGCCACACGTATAAATGCCCATCATGGAGCATAAAAGAGGAAAGCAAAGTACCGCAGATGCAGACGTCTGTCCATCGTTCGTTCCTTCCTTCCTTCCTCTCTTCTCCAAGGCTTAAATGGGAGACCGCTTGTTTTTAATCTGTGCCCCGTAGTTCCAGTCTCACCCACAAGGGGAAACCTCCTCTCAGCATTCGCCCTATCAAGTCCCATCAGGATTTGTATGCATCCAATAAGAGTTGACAAAGATCTGGCAAATGACAGAAATGGTCCAATTTGGCAGGAAGAATAAAAAAAAAGCATATTATCTAAATGGTGAGAGATTGCATAACTCTGAGATTCAGAGGGATCTGGGTGTCCTAGTGCATGAATTGCAAAAGGTTAGTATGCAGGTACAGCAAGTAATTTGGAAAGCTAATAGAATGTTATCGTTTATTGTGAGCGCAATTGAATACAAAAGTAGGGAGGTTATGCTTCAGCTATACAGGGCATTGGTGAGAGCACATCTGGTGCACTGTATTGGTCTCCTTATTTAAGGAAGGATGTAAATGCATTAGAAGCAGTTCAGAGAAGGTTTACTAGATTAATACCAGGAATAGGTGGGTTGTCTTATAAGGAAAGGTTGAACAGGTTAGGTTTGTATCCACTGGAGTTTGGAAGAGTAAGAGGCAACCTGATTGAAACCTTTAAGATCCTGAGGGGTCTTGACAGGATGGATGTGGAGAGGATGTTTCCTCTTGTGCAAGAATCTAGAACTAGGGGTCACTGTTTAAAAATAAGGGGTCACCCATTTAAGACAGAGATGAGGATTTTTTTTCTCTCAGAGGGTTGAGTGTCTTTGGAACTCTTCCTCAAAAGGCAGTGGAATCAGAGTCTTTGAATATTTTTAAGGCAGAGCTAAATAGATTCTTGATAAGCAAGGGGGTGAAAGGTTAAAGGCATAGGCAAGAGGTCACAATCAGATCAGAAATGCTCTTATTGAATGGCGGAGCAGGTTCGAGGGACTGAGTGGCCTACTCTTGCTCCTAATTTGTATGTGGATCACCTCGTTGTTTTAATCTCCAATGGATACAGGCCCAACCTGTTCAGCCCATAACTCATAACCTCTTCATCCCAGGAATCAACCAAGTGAACCACATCCACTTTACCTAGCATCAGCTATACTCTGCATTAATGGTATCTCAACACAGGTTACTGGAGACTGAAGCAAAGTATCCATTTAAAACCTTCCTATTATCCAGGATCTGCCCTGGAGAATCCTACAACATTCCCTACACTCTTTTATCATTCTCATAGCTTAGCTTAAAAACAAAGAGTATGAAGAACGGAGAATCTCCAACGAAGCCTGCAGAGTGACATAATTGATTCGATTTTTCCAAACAATTTCAAAATAAATTCGAGGATGAATATTGTAATCTTCTTGAGATAAGTTGCCACAGAGAAAATTATTTCATTACCTTAGCGAGAGAAGTTTGATTTATTTATATTAAAAATTCAAAACCGATAAATAATTTAATAAAGAGCTAATTCAATGTAACAATCGTTGGTTCGGGGGACCAATCAAGAAAGACCTAACTTTGGCATCTCTTCGTAGAGCGGAGCAAAAAGTGTGAAACTAAGTGACAGATGTTTGAACTTAAAGCAGTCAGAGCGAGAAGCTGTGCTTGCTTTGGTTATGAAAGGATTAATAGTGACGTTTGTCCTCCTGCCGAGCTCAGAAATAAGGGTGGCTTTTCACAAGAATCACTAAAATTCTGCGGCATGGACAGTTCCCTTCACAAAGTTGCATTTGAGAAGGAAGTAGATAAGATTTCTATACTCTAAAGGCGTCAAGGGGTATGGGGAGAGAGCGGGAGTACGGCGTTGAGACAGAGGATCAGCCATGATCATGTTGAATGGTGGAGCAGGCTCGAAGGGCCGAATGACCTACTCCTGCTCCTATTTTCCATGTTTCTATTTGATCCGTTGAAAAGCCATAGAGTTTTTAGACGCAGGATGAGGCCACTGGGTACTAACAGAAAGTTGGATGTTTCTCAACATCCACTCTTGTAACACCCAGATGTTTTCCCAAACGCGGCTTTGAAGCTATGCCTTTGGAGTCGGCCTGTAACATCGAGAACGTTTTATGTTGAGTTTGCTCATCAGAAAGACAATTAAATTCTCACCTACAGCAGCCATACTTTCAGCTTTCTGCACCTGTTTTATAACTGGATGATCATACTCAGAACTAGTTTCCAGTTTTGCAGTAATTTGGCTGTTTGTGTAAAAACACATCAATTAAGGAGGACAACACAGAGAAACACCAGAAGCTGCAATCTTCATTAGATGTTCCGTACTGACTGGTCCTCCTGACAACTGATAGCCAAAATCTGCCTGGGGATCTGTGCTAGAGACTATCACATTGTCCTACGTTGCAGAGATTGTTGTAGTATAAGGGCCTGGCGCATAAAGAGTTAACGTGGGACTGAGTACAGTATGGCCCAAACAGTGATGTAAGAGAACACATGACCCACACCTAGGGGTCAGTGCAGTGTTGGACAGAGACGTGTGTACAAGCAAGCATAGAGACAGCTCCAAGTTTCTAGCAGTTAACAAATACTTGCTGTTGAACTACCTAAGACTACGAATGCCTGAACAAGACTTACCGAACTATGCCCAACACCTTCCAACACATGTCCGTCTCAACTCCTTGTTCTGAAGGCTCCCTCCGTGTCCCCTTAGCCATGATTGTGGGCTGGTTATTGATTAAGTGGGAATCCATTTCACATTCAGGGTTGATGCAGCACCCTTGGGAGTGGGGAACTCTCGGGTATCCGCCTTCAGTGATCCAGAACGTGTAAATATCATACCCATTTTGGGAATTTTTCTCTTTGAAGAGGGAAGTGGACCACAGTAAGGATCACACTGAGACGAGAATAGGAGAATTGACAGTGTTGGACCTGTTGCTCTGCTCCACGTCACAGGAGGCAGGATTTCCTCCATGATGGTGGGGGTGGAAGGCCTGCTTCAAGTTAATTAATGGTCCAATGGATGGTAAATGGCTGTGGAGCGAGCTGGCCAAGTGGGGCGGGTTCACACCCAACATTTCAGCTGCCCAACCCTGTAAAATCCAGCCGTGTGTTGGTGCAAGAGTGTGCATGTATATGAGAGAGTGTGTATGTGTGTGAGCGAGTGTGTGTGAGATAGCATATGCCTGAGATTGCGTGAGTGTGTGTGTATGAGAGTGTGCTTGTGTGTGTGTTTGGGTGAAAGAGCGTGAGAGACAGTGTGTGTGTGTATTTGAAAGAGTATGTGTGTGTATGAGAGAGTGTGCTTGTGTGAGAGTGTGTGTGAGTGAGTGATGCATGATAGTATATGCCTGAGATTGTGTGTGTGCATTGTATGAGAGAGTGTGCTTGTCTGTGAGTGCGTGAGAGAGCCTGTGTGTGACAGTGTGTGCCTGAGATTGTGTGAGTGTGTGTGTGTGTGTGAGAGAGAGAGAGAATGTGTGTGTGCCTGAGATTATGAGCGGACTTTTACACAGGCAGGATTTTAAGGTCTCACCCCCACCATGACAGGACTGTAAAATTCTACACTATGTGTGTATGTGAGAGTACCTGTGTATGAGTGTGTGTGTGTGAGAGAGAGAGAGAGCA
Organism: Cetorhinus maximus; assembly: GCF_964194155.1. Classification (NCBI taxonomy): domain Eukaryota; kingdom Metazoa; phylum Chordata; class Chondrichthyes; order Lamniformes; family Cetorhinidae; genus Cetorhinus; species Cetorhinus maximus. The sequence continues at coordinate 16,353,645 of NC_135908.1, read as the reverse complement.
TCTGAAAGTGTCAATGTGTGTGTCAGTGTATGCCAATGTGTGAGTGTGTGTGTCTATTTGGGAGAATGCCTGTTAGATATGGATGTCTCTGCTTGGACGTTATTCTTTACAACTACAGGATTTGCAACATTGAATGTAGATTTTCAGAGATTAAGTGTAACGACAACTTATATTTATACAGCACCTTTAATATAATGAAACATCTCAAAGTGCTTCCCAGGAGCCACATAAGGTGGTACTAGGTCAGATGACCAGAAGCTTGGTCAAAGAGGTAGGTTTTAAGAAGTGTCTTAAAGGAGGAGTGTGAGGTAGAGAGGTGGAGAGGTGCAGGGAGGGAATTCCACAGCTTCAGGCCAGGCAGTGGAACAGTGGAGAGTGTGTGTATGTGAATGCACAATCTCCACCAATGTGGAACAATTAAAATTGGGAATGCCAGAACTAGAGGAGCATAGTTATCTCTGAGGATCGCGGGGGTGGAGGAGGTTACAGAGAAAGGGAGGATTTGAAGCCATGGATTTGAAAACAAGAATGAGAATTTTAAAATGTATTTATTTATTCCCTGTATAACATCACTGCTGTAAAAACTGAACCTATCACTGTCACAATCCAAGTTAATGAGAAGCCACTAATAATGAAGGTAGATACAGGAGCCTCAACTACATGTGGTGGGAGAGAACACACTTTCAAATACCTTAATGAAGGTAGAAAGCCAATAAACCTGGAGTGGACAACTGCTAAATTAAAGACATACACTGGAAAATCTATTCAGGTAAAGGGCATCACCACAGTACCAGTGTCTTACAGGCAACAGACAGCCCAGCTGCCTGTGATAACAGTGACAGGAGAAGGACCCAGTCTTCTGGGCCAAGACTGGTTACAGGAGATCAAGCTGGTCTGAAATATTTCACCTGAAAACAGGAGGAGTTCCTGAGCTGCTAAGGAAATACGACCGTGTATTTCAGGATGAATTAGGGAAGTTAAAAGGCCTGCATGCCAAGAGACATGTTGATCCTCAGGCAACACCACGTTTCTGTAAGGCCAGACCTGTGCCTCATACATTGAAAGAGAAGGTGGATGCGGAGCTGTGCAGGTTAGAAAAACCGGGCATCATCCAACCTGTCCGTTTCTCAGAATGGGCCGCACCCAGAGTTCCAGTGGTTAAGCCTGACCAAACCATTTGCATTTGTGGGGACTATAAATTGACCGTAAACAAGGCAGCAAAACTAGATAAGTACCATATTCCATGGATAGACAACTCATATGCCAAGCTGGCTGTAGGCAACTCCTATTCAAAATTGGATATGAGCCACGCCTACCAACAATTAGAACTAGATAGCACTTTGAGAGAATGCGTGACTATTAACACACACAAGGGTCTTTATCAGTACACTCGCCTATACTTTGGAGTATCATCTGCCTGCACTATCTTCCAAAGAACAATGGAGAGTCTTTTGTAAGGACTCCCTGAGTGGTAGTTTACCCAGGTGATGTTCTGATCACAGGGTCAACCAAGACCGAACACTTGACCAACCTGGAGGAGGTGCTAAGAAGGTTCATGGAAACGGCGTACAGTTAAAGAAGGAAAAATACACATTTCAAGCGACAGAAGTTATTTACCTGGGTCACAGGGTTTGCATCTGGTAGAAAAGAAAGTTCGGGCAATAAAAGATACACCCTCACCATCCAAAGTAACCGAACTCAAGTCCTTCCTGGGTATGATCAACCACTATAGCCGCTTCATGCCCAACTTATCGACTGTGTTGGCACCGTTACACTTGTTACTAAAAAATAATCTCCATTGGTCGTGGAATTCACAACAGGAAGAAGCCTTTGTGAAAGTAAAGAAACTGTTGCATTCGTTGTGTTTATTGGTGCACTATGACCCAAAGAGTTGGTATTAACACGTGATGCTTCTCCTTATGGTGTAGGAGCTGTGTTATCACATAGAATGGAAAATGGGTCAGAAAGGCCCATTGTCTCCAGAACCCTTTCCACAGCTGAGAAGGGTCATTCCCAGCTGGAAAAGGAAGGTTTATCGGTGATATATTTAGAGTGAAGAAATTCCACCGGTACCTGCATAGACGACATTTCACTATTGTGTCGGACCATAAACCATTACTAGGTTTATTCAGTGAGGATAAGGCCATTCCACCAATAGCATCAGCAAGAATACAACGTTGGGCTTTGATATTATCTGCGGATGACTATACTTTTATGTACCATCCTGGCTTGCATATTGCAAATGTGGATGCACTCAGTCGTCTCCCATTACCAGATACGTGCCCCAGTGCCACAAGAAGTTGTGCTGGTGCTGAATTTCTTGGATTCTTTATTTGTGTGTGCGAAGCAAATTAGAAATTGAACGAACAGAGATCCAATTTTGTTGAAAGTCAGAGACCTTGTTTTGCAAGGATGGTCAAATGCACCTGTATCTGAAGATTTGAGACCATTCCATGCCAGAAACGCAGAGTTAAGCTGTCAGGATGGAATTGTGTTGTGGGGAATCAAGAGTTGTCGCCCCATCACAAGGTAGAGAACCAATCTTGACAGAGCTTCACAGTGCTCATCCAGGCATTTCGAAGATGTAAATGCTGACGTGAAGCTATGTCTGGTGGCCAGACACTGATAGTGACATTGAAAGCAAGGTCAAGCACTGTCCCCACTGTCAGCAACAGCAGAATTTGCCTGTTTGAGCCCCCCCCAATCCGTGGGAGTGGTCTGGTTGACCCTGGGTCAGACTGCATACTGATGATGTAGGTCCATTCTTAACTACCATGTTTTTGTTGACCGTAGATGCACATTCTAAACGGATGGATGTATACAAAGTCAGATCACCAACATAGAGCACAACTACTGAGAAGCTGGGTCACAGTTTTAGCATTACCGGAAATTGTCGTTTCTGATAATGGTACAGCCTTTACCAGCACCGAGTTTCAGAAATTCACAAATCTGAATGGAATCAGACATATCAAAACAGCCTTTTATCCTCATCCCTCATCGAATGGTTTAGCTGAGAGAGCTGTACAAACTGAATGAAAAGGTTATCTAGAAACTCAACTATCCCACTTTCTTTTCAGTTATCATACAACACCACATTGGACTAGGGGCTCAACACTGTCTGAATTATTGATGAAATGCCACCTCTGTACAAGGTTAAGCCTGGTGTTTCCAAATTTAGAGGGGGGGTGGGGTAGAGCGGAATCAGAGTAATCAAAAAGTCAACCACGAGATACACCACAAAGCTCGCACATTCAGTGTAGGTGACACAGTCAGTATTCATGCAAAATTTTGGAGATGGACCTTATTGGGTTCCTGGGACCATTGTCTCAGAGACTGGTCCATTATCTTTCCAAGTACAAGTGGAAGACAGAATAGGTCATAAGCACGTAGACCATATTCATGACACAGAGACATTCCAACAACCAACTATTCTGCCTGTGATTAACATCGAATCATCAATCCCTGAGGTGCCAGATTGACCTAGAACAGACATACCCAATGTCTCTGTAGAGTTGCCTAACCCAGAACTGCTACTTTCTAATGATGTATCTCGTGCTGCAGTTCCAGATCCTATCGATCCTGTTGATGGACCTCAAGTGGTGGAACTATGCCGCTCTAGCCATATAAGGAGAGCACCTCAGAGACTTGATCTTTAATCACTTGAGGTTGTATATATGTGTATGTTGTTGGATATTCAAATGTTCCCTGTAAACAGAAATTGTAAAAAAAACTAAAGGGGGAAAAAATGTAGTAACTGAAGGTAAAGCCTCTCCTGCTGTCTATCAAGAGTCACGTGATGTTCTGGGAGGCTCTGACCAATGAGCCCTAAGCGCAGGTAATCCAGGGGGTGGGGCTTCCTGACGAGAGTCCTGATCGAGCATGGTAGCACTTGTAAAGCTCGGTTATAAAGTTTATCTGTTTCTTGTTGGAACCTGTCTGCTCCGTCGAATCACTACAAGGGCATTCATAAACTTGCAGAATGGGCAAGTAATTGGAAACTAAGTTCAGCAGAGATAAATGTGAGCTAGTACATTTTGGTAGGAAGAATAGGGAGATCACTTATTACTTGGAATGTCCGAGTCTCGGTGGAGTAGAGAAACAAAGAGAACCCGGAGTACAAATACAACAATCACTAAAAGTTGCAGCACTGGTTAGTAAGGTTAAGGAAAAACAAACCAAGTCCTCGGTTTTATATCTAGGATTGAACTGAAAATAGGGAGGTTATGTTAAACCTGTATCGAACATTGTTAGACCACACCTAGAATACTGTGTGCTGTTCTGGTCTCCATATTATAAAAAGGATATAGAGACACTGGAGAGGGTGCGAAGGAGATTTACAAGGATGATTCCTGAAATGCGTGGGTATGAATATCAGGAAAGGATTGACAGGCTGGGTCTCTTTTCTCTTGGAAAATAAAAGGCTGAAGGGTGACCAAATAGAGATCTTTAAAATAATGAAAGGTTTTGATCGAGTGGATACAGAGAGAGAATGTTTCCTCTTATGGGGAAAAGTATAAATAGAGGCCATCGATGTAAGGTAGTTACCAAGAAATCCAATAGGGAATTCAGAAAGAAACTTCTTTACCCAAAGAGAGGTGAGAATGTAGAATTCGCTACCACAGGGAGTGGTTGAAGTGAACAGTATAAATAGATGCACTTAAAGGGAAACTAGACAAGTATATGTCTAATCCTATGAATAAAGGGTTAATATGATCAATTTAGATGTCAAAAGGTGGTAGGAGGCTCAAGTGGAGCATAAACACTGGCAGAGACTGAATGGGCTGAATGGTTGTGCTCAATGGCCTGTTTCTGTGCTGTATATCCTATGCAATCCAATATATGTAACAGGTTAAAGTCAGAAGCAATTATTACTACAATACATAGAAACTTCAAAACAATCTATTTAACCCTTTCCTAGCGCTACAGTTTCCTGGTTTATTTGAAGGAGGGGGGGTCAGAATTCCCACTGTCCAGTCACGTCACAATTTCCCACTCCCAGCGAATTTTGGGAAATGATTCTTATGGTCTCTGCTGTTTCTTTCTTCACATTGCGCAGCGAAGCCACCTTTGGAAAATAAAAAGGACCTGTCAGCTCAGTGATGGCACTCTGACCTCGAACCCAGAAAGCTGTGAAGTCGTGGTGTACTCCAGAGACTAGGCTGCACTCCCAGAGCGCGGCATCCTCCCTCTGTATCCTTAACAGTGCCAGCAAAATCGGGGCCATGAACCTCCAGCACCACCCAGTGGCCACCCTCCTAAATGACAGCTTCAGGCAGTGTATTAATAATTTACAGTCTTGAAAGATGACCCCATTCATTAGCCATGGTTGAAATCTGAAAGGAGGTTTAAATTAAAAGACCACAAGATTGAATATGTAGTGATTCGAGGAGGAACCCGTCTCCCCATCTGCAGTTAAATTTTTGGAATGAAATGTAGTTCTTCTGCCAAGCCTAAAAGGCTGAGGATTATTTTAAATATGAAAATAAGGTATTTGTCTGAGTTACAATCCAACAATGCAGAATCCAGTTGCTCCCATGAGGAAGTTAACTCTTACGTGACAACTGGTCATGTTTACATGAACGATTTTACATGCAGGGCTGCAGAGTGGGACAATGGGACTAATTGGATATAAATAACCAGCCTGGTTCACTCAGTGCCCACTTCTGCTGGTAAAACTCAGTGCGGTTTTCAACCTTACAGGGTCCCCTATGATTACCAGGAGTGTCTTTGTGCACGTGAGGCCAGGCCATATAACTCCTGGTCACCTGGAGCCAGTTACGATGCTGGGCTGAATTCCACCACCAGGTCTCGCAAGATTAAGTTGCACCTGAATTGTTGAATTTAGTCACGATACAATTAATTATTATTTACACCACAAGCATTTTTATTTATCAATATTTGCATTTTTAATTTCTCGCCAGTACATTAATGATTCTAATCATACTTTAACACATCAAACCCCATCTCAAGATTTTTCAGATGAAAGACTTTCATTTGTATAGCACCTTTCACGACCTCAGAACGTCCCAAAGCACCTTTCATCCAATGAACTACTTTTGAAATGTAGTCATTGTTGTAGTGTGGGAGACTCAGCAGCCAATTTGTGCACAGCAAGCTCCCACGAGCAGCAAATCTCTGCGTTCTTCCTTGTCTCTTACGCGTCTCCCACTTCCTACATCCCAGCACTAGCACCGTGCATACAGTGCCTGGTCTAGGCCCTAAGCTACGGAATTCTTTCCCAAACCTCTACCTCTCTCTCCTCCCATAAGCAGCTAACTTTATGACTAATGTTTGCTCACCTGTCATAATGTCTCCTTTAGTCGTTCAGTGTCAAATTGTACCTGATAACACTCCTGTGACGCACCTTAGGATGGCTTACTATGTTGGAGGTGCTATATAAATGCAAGCTGTTGTTGGTGGAACGCCGAGCCCACTACAGACAAATATCCTTTGTCCGTACACCAGAAAACCAAAAATACGCCAAAAAACTGAATGGTTTTTGGAATAGGAACCTCACTGACCCTTTTGCGTGGGAAGTCTGTGGCTTGAACAAAATATAAAGTAAAAGACAAAGTCATGAAACAGAACCCAGCGTTGGTGAGGCAGACAAAGATGGAAGAACTTTTCGAGAAATATCTGAATGCCAAAACGCAATCGACCCCAAGGGTTAAGGGTGCTTGACCTGTCCACTGTGCCAAATGCAAATAGATGTTGCTAAAGGCAGGTTGCCATTAGATCACCATCAAACTCACTCCATAACTAGAAGGAGCATTGGAGTGACTCATAGCGACTCTTCTTCCCTCCCTTTGGGGTGGCCTCCTCTCAGCTGCTGCTGTGATGGTATAGCTGCGAACAGGCGCTCGGCACTTGTGTGGCTATGGGCGTTCTCCTACCTCCCCCACCCGCAACCAGGCAAGGTCCACTCGCTGTTACCACTGAAATCGCTTCTTCGTTCCTCTCCCAAGGTCGGCACGTTCGTCTGGCTGATCGGGAATCATCGCGGCACTCCGCACCGCACTGAAGGACAGGGAGGGACGCTTCCTCCGGACCAGGTTAATCCCCTCCTGCGTGATATTCCGACAGAAGTCTACATGGAAGGTGGTTAAGCTGCTTCCGTAAATGGTCACTGCCTCCAGGGTCTTGTCAGTCAGTCTCGCACAGTTTTCCAGTTTCAAGGTTTTCAGTTCAGTGCATTTCTGCAGGATTTGTATAATATAGCTGTCAGTGAGGTGCCCGCAGCCTGAAAGTATAATCGACAGCAGCTTTGGACACCTAGGAAAAGAATTGCAGAATAATTTGTTAACTGCGGAAGGACCAATGCAATTAATAATCACAGATACAACATCAACACATTCACACTGTAAAGCCGGCTAACACTGGGGCATTATTCCTCACCCCCTTCTCCTCCCCCAACCCAGTGCCTCTCTTTGCGTGAATGCGAAATTTAAAATCCTCCCGGTTCAGTGAGAGATGGTGTCTCTGTCTGCATTTTCAGTGAGTGCTGATTGGTTGGCAAGTGGACTCTGATTGGTAGAGATATTGCCATGGAGAATGCATTAGTGATGGTGACTGACAAGCATTGTTTGAAATTTAAACCGGGAGGTTCTCTTCACATATAGTATAAATTGTTGTTTTCCCCTCACATGGGTTTTCTTGCGAAGAGTCCTGATGAGTGCAAGATGAAAAACTTTGTCATGTCTCTTTTTTCTACAACATTGGTCATTATGAATTTTTTTTTATTCAGTCACAGGATGTTGCTGGCATTTATTGCCCATCCCTAATTGTAAATGTTGACATTTAAGAGTCAACCTCATTGCTCTGGAGTCACATGTAGGCCAGGGAAGAATAGCAGATTTCCTTTTCTAAAGGACATTAGTGAATGAGATGGGTCATCATTAGACTTTTTCATTCCTGATCTTTATTGAATTCAAGTTTTACCATTTGCTATGTTGGGATTTGAACCCAGGTCCCCACCAGGGCATTACCCTGGGTCTCTGAGATTACTAGTCCAGCAACAATACCACTACACCACCACCAGAAAGCTTCTAAATAGTCAGATACGTAGAGGTGAATTAACCCATTGCGGCCTGAGCAGAATGGATCTTTTGTGTTTTTTATTTACAGATGAGTGCAAGGTCAACAAATTTTTCAGCAGTTTCAAGAGTTTAGGAATTTATCTGTAGACTGGCACAGCCTAGTGTGGACTGAAAGGTTTGCCTTCTGAAAGGAACTGGTCCTAATTTATTTAGGCCATTTGTTATCGCCCAAAACAAAGGGCGGAATTTTCTGCCTGTCGGGCGGGCGGGCCCGACCCAATCTCCGGTGGGCGGGGAACCGATCCCCACCGGAGAAGTGGGCCCCACCGCCATTTTACATGGGTGGGCCAATTAAGGCCCGCCCAGCGTGACGTCCGGTGGGAAGCGCCATGCGGTCCCTGTGCGGGCGGGGGGGTGGGATTCCCCAAATGCGAGAATGCGCTCTTTCACACATGCGCACGATAGAGCACACATCTCCCTGAAGCTAAGTGCAGCCTCAGGGAGATCGCTTCCATTTCTAAAAATATTAAAGGTAGAAAAAAAACATCCTTAACATGTCCCCCTCATGTGACATGAGATGGGACATGTTCATAATCTACACTAAAACTTTATTAAACTTTTTAAAACCCTACATGAAACTTCATCCCACCGCTGGATGAGGTTTCATGTTTTCTCTATTTGCCGCCGGGGCTCCTGGCCGACCCACCAACCTTAAGTTTGGACGAGCAGGTCCTTTAATTGTATAAATGATCCCATCAATGGCCTCAATTGGCCATTGACAGGTCGGCGGGCGCACAGCTGATTTTACTGCGCCCCCACCTTCCTGAAGATTTAAATGGGGCGCGGTGACATCGGGGGTTCCGCCCGACACCATCCCGCGTCATTTTACACATCGGCGAGCGGGTCCCACCCCCCCCCCACCCCCGCTCACCGACGGCAAAATTCTGCCCAAAGTGTTTGCGAACTGGAGATCTGATGTAAACACAGTAACCAATCAGATACTTTAAAACCGCCCAAGCTTGGGCACAAGTAAATTGGAATTGATAAAATTAAATTTACAAGAGTTGGTATTCTGAACGTTTAAAGAAACATTTTACTGGAAATTGAAAGGGTTTTTCTAAAAAATAAACTAGTAAGAAACAATCTAGGTGACAGGTGATCTTATGTCTTAGGAATACCTTTCTGTTTAAGTGTTTGCCTGTACAGGTGAACTGACTATTTTTCACTCCTGTGCTCCCACAGAGATTAATCCAGCAAATTCAATAGTGGCCAATTCGACTTAATCTGATTGTGTCTTATGTCCACTCTCAGCAACAGACCTAACTGTATTCGTACTACGCAGCTGAAAGTTAATCAGTTACATCGCCAAATCAGGCTTTTCAGTCCATATTACACAGTGTTTGTGGGGTTGGAAGGTGCTGTCAGAGGAGGCTTGGTGAGTTGCCACAGTGTGTCTTGTAGAGGGTGCACACTGCCGCCCCTGTGCATTTGGTGCTGGAGGGAGTGATACGATCTGTTGGCAGCTACTACAATGCGATAATGTAATGTGCGATTTAGCCACACAAACTGCACAAAGGTTTAAAAAAGCAAAGTTCCTTTATTTCACCGGTAAAACCTGTCAAGGGGAGGCGTAACTCCAGGAAACAACTATTTCCAGAGAATATTCACCACCGATGCTGCAGATCTGTGTCCTACCTCAAGGCCTTGGCTCCTCAGTGCAGCACTCACCAGGCATGTTCAGGCTTAGAAACAAAAAACTGCAGATGCTGGAAATCCAAAACAAAAACAGAAACAGAAATACCTGGAAAAACTCAGCAGGTCTGGCAGCATCGGCGGAGAGGAACACAGTTAACATTTCGAGTCCGTATGACTCTTCATACGGACTAAGGAAGTAGAGAAATGAGGTGAAATATAAGCTGGTTGAGGGGGGGTGGGACAGGTAGAGCTGGATAGAGGGCCAGAGATAGGTGGAGGCAAAGAAGAGATTGCTAAAGATGTCATAGACAAAAGGACAAAGGGGTGTTGACGGTGGTGATATTATCTAAGGAATGTGCTAAAGGGGACATTAAGCAGGACGAGCAAGGTACAGATAGCCCTAGTGGGGGTGGGGTGGGGGGAAGGGATCGAAATGGGCTTAAAGGTGGAGATAAAACAATAGATCGAAGTAAATTTAAAAATAGGCGGGAAAAGAAAAATATATATTTTTTAAATTATAAATTATTGGAAAAAGGGGGATCAGAAAGGGTCTGGGGATGGAGGAGGGAGTTCATGATCTGATGTTGTTGAACTCAATATTCAGTCCGGAAGGCTGTAAAGTGCCTAGTCGGAAGATGAGGTTCTGTTCCTCCAGTTTGCGTTGAGCTTCACTGGAACATTGCAGCAAGCCAAGGACAGACATGTGGGCATGAGAGCAGGGTGGAGTGTTGAAATGGCAAGCGACAGGGAGGTCTGGGTAATGCTTGCGGACAGACCGAAGGTGTTCTGCAAAGCGGTCACCCAGTCTGCGTTTGGTCTCTTCAATGTAGAGGAAACCGCATTGGGAGCAGCGAATGCAGTAGACTAAATTGAGGGAAGTGCAAGTGAAATGCTGCTTCACTTGAAAGGAACCTCACCTCAACCACCTCCCACGGCACCTTCCCACGCAACCACAGAAGGTGCAACACCTGCCCCTTTACTTCCCCTCTCCTCACCGTCCAAGGGCCCAAACACTCCTTTCAAGTGAAGCAGCATTTCACTTGCACTTCCCTCAATTTGGTCTACTACATTCACTGCTCCCAATGAGGTCTCCTCTACATTGGAGAGACCAAACGCAGACTGGGTGACCGCTTTGTGGGTGAATTCCGGATGAGGGCAGGAGAGGCCTTGGGGAAGTTCGGCCCAGTGAGTTAGGGGTTAGGGAGGGAAGCGGCAGAGGCAGCCGAATGTATAGTCTTGAACATGGTGACAAAGAAGTCCATGAGCTTCCCGAACCTGGTGGGAGTGAGGGAGGAGGGGCTAGGGAAGAGGAGTTTAAGAAGAGAAGAGAAGCCCAAGGTTAACTCTGCATTCCAGGGTGATCCTGGAGTAGTGAGCAGTATTTGGTGGAGGCCTGGGCTTTAAGAGTTCCAGTCAGGCATAGTGATGGACAGCTAAACCAGCTGTGTGCCCTAACCATTCAAGTCTTAAATGGAATTGGCCTCACTCCAGTTTGCAGCACAGCCCACATCTACAGATCAAACATTTTAAAAAATACTTAAGACACATTTTGAACTATTTCCCCAATTACTTCACTGGGTAAAGACTGTTATTGTAGCGAGCTTCAAACATCAGGCAGCCTTGGATTATACCCGGCTGGTGCTGAACTAACTGACGAGAGCCCCTTCCCCACACACTACCACCCCCTCCCCCTCTTCCCCCGCCACCCGTAGTCGAACAGCCTGCAATGCCCATTGTCTAGGTCGCGGGTAAAGAAGAGGAATGAATGAGTGAATAGCGACAGTCGGGACGCGGAATTCAATGAAAGGGATATTCAAGGGAGAAGGGAGGGATTATTTATAAAAGTTAAGAATCCCCCACCTTAAACCAGCTTATATTTCACCCCTTTCCTATTTTTACTTAGTTCTGTTGAAGGGTCATGAGGACTCGAAACGTCAACTGTGCTCCTCTCCGCCGATGCTGCCAGACCTGCTGAGTTTTTTTTGCCGCATTCTCCCTCTTTTTATCTCAGAATCCCAGCAGCTGCGGCATTTTGCCTTTATGAAGTCTCCACAACTTTTTGTTTCGCCACAAAGTAAGAATAACAATAAGCAAATGAGCTTTAAAGCAACCTGCACTGAGGTACTCGAAAGGAAACTGTTTGTGCCTCCACCAACCTGCGGCTTATTTCGGCTAAGAAGCTGTTGACGAGGTTTTGGTGTCGGCTGCAGATGTCTCTCTGGAAGCTACTTTTCAGCCAGTCTTCAATGTTGCAGATCTTCACCCTGCTGGAGTGCCAACAGATAGACAGAAAGCGTAATGCGGGGCTTAGCAGGAAGTTATCCTTCTTGAGTTCTGACAGAGAAGAGAAACACAGCAGAGACCACAGAGCTGGATCACGGAAGACCTCACACAGAGCTTGGCAAGTCCTCGACAAACTCTTTCTGTCCTCCTTGTCCAGGAATGAGAAAACGTGGAGCAGGCATTCCCGGTTTAATTCTGTTATCTGCATCTGAAGGAAGGTTTCGAATCCGGGCTGGAACAAGTGAACTGGCTACAAACGATCGTGGCTGGGAAAACTCTGCATCATTCCAGTCTCCAGGCACAAACCTGGACATATATGGGTTAGGAATGTAATCTGTTCTGACTGTGACAACTGGTGCTTAAATATAGAAGCCTGTACCTCTCAGAGAGTTCAACACCACTCCTGAAGATACGGAATGGGTCGGAGCAGGGGGCAATATTTCCCTATGATGTGCATTAAACACTTTCTCAAATTGTTAACAACAACTTCAAGCATATTGAGTGTACTATTTTATGTCTCATTTAGCTACCCTCTCCATGGCTGTTTTGAAACATGCATTCCTTACTCAAATGGCTAAGTAGAATTAGTTCGTGGATTTGTAAATCATTTCTAATCCAAGGCTGCTGGTGAAAGGGGAAAGGCAGACGAGGGAATTCAATCTCAGCTTCACCTGTCCCTTCCACCCCCTCTCGTAAACTCAGCTCTGCAAAGACACAGAGGTGGGCACTACAAGGCTCAGAGTCAATATTAATAACGGGGGCACGGTATGGGCAGAGGGTAAGTGTTAATTATAAGGGCGGGGGTGCGTTGTTGAGAACTGGGAGATACTTGAGTCCTGGCCGGAGGGTTTGGATCACAGAGGAGCATGTCCCAGGGAACCTCAGAGTGGGTCAGGGACAGGAGGGTGTGACTGTGAGTCAGACACTGGAATCCAGCAGGTAGGGGCCCTTTACGTTGACCAACAGGTATGAAGTGCTTGTTACCTGTGTGGATGAGGAGGACTGCGGGGTGGATGAGCGAACTGACCATTGCCCTGTGGTGCAGCATGCCATTTAGGCCATGGGAACAAAAAGGAATGTGGTAATGATAGGGGAACACTGTCCTCTGTAGCTCCAGCCGGAGCTCTGAAGGTTGCATTGCCTGCCCGGTGCCAGGGTTAAGGACATCTCCTCGCAGCTGGAGACGAATTTGGAGTGCGGGTGGGGGCGTGGAGGATCCAATTGTCGTGGCCCACGTTGGAGCCAAGGGCCTAGGCAGAGCCTGGAATGATGTCCTGCTTAAAGCGGTTGAAGAGTTAGGGTCCAAATTAAAATGCAGGACACGGAAGGTCGTCATCTCTGGATTGTCACATGAGCCATGCACCAATTGGCGTGAGGTCAAACAGATTAGAGATTTAAAATAAAAACAGAAAATGCCGGAAAAACTCAGCAGGTCCGGCAGCATCTGCGGAGAGAGAAACAGAGTTAACGTTTCGAGTCTAATATGACTCTTCTTTGGGTTCGAGTCGCACCCCAGGACTTGATGACACGGGAGGTGCGTTCATGGTGTGGCCAAGAAGGTTTTTGTCAAACTGTAGGTCCTTCCGATACAATATGGCAAGTGGCAAGAGCGGGAGAGTTTCCTGGTCACTCAGAACCGTGTGGTAGCTGCAGTTCCAACAGCATCTCCACGTTAAAAAACTCCTCGTGGAAGCTCTTGTCACAGGTTCCGTGGCAAATGTCCTCCTCGCTTCGAGGGACGGTGTGTGTGTGAGAGTGAGAGAGGGAGAGAGAGAGAGAAGGAGAGAGAGAGAGAGAGAGAGAGTACCTCTTGTGACATGGGTTAGGTACTACATCATCATGGCCGTTCATCATTTCTTTTACAGGCCCATTGGGATTTTCAGACCCTCTTTTAGTTTTAAATCCCAAAAGCAGCGGTTACAATGGAGACTCTGGTGCAGAGTCATCGTAAACTGTAGATCACGGGTGTCTGTGGTGGTCAGTTTAGTTTGGCACAGAGGAGACTAAGATTAAAGAGTTTTCTATTTAGGTGGCATTTAATATTGACAACAGAGGGCAGTCAATCTCTGATAAGGTGAATAGCCACTGTTAGTATTGTAAATAGTATGGTGGGGGCTATCACACAGTCTTACTCCACACCGGTTCTGATTTTGAAGGCGTCTGTTTCCGATCTCCCACTCGAGACAGTTGCAGTCATATTCTCCTGAAGCAGTTGCCGATTGTGCTGATGTTTCTTGGACATCCAAGTCTCTGGAGCACAATCCACGGAGCCTCGCGATTTACTGAGCCAAACGCTTTGGTCGGGCCGATGAAAGCGATTAATTTGTCTGGCAACACAGAACCATGTTGGAGGTTCCTCTGGAAGGTCTAAAGCCCACACTGAGTCTCTGGGCGGATTCCCTCAGCCACAGGAAGTAGGCGATACTGCAGAATGCCTGTCAGAACTTTCTCTACTATGGAAATGCCTCAAGAGTTTCCACAGTGCGATTTCTCTCCCTTCTTGAAGATAGTTACAATTGTCACATTCCTGAAGACGGAGGTGGTGAGGGGGTGTGGGAAGGCTGGCGACGGGGGTGGGGGGGAGAGTTTTTTTCCCTCCCAAATCCCTAGATGGAGTCTCAATGTGAGCAAATGTGCAGCAGCTTTGAAGCCCTCGGCTGGGATGCCATCGGGGCCACAGGCTTTGTTGTCTTTAACCTGTCTGATAGTTTGTTTCCGCTCTCCCAGCAATGGTGCTTCACCCACAGGGTCCTGGGGGGAGTAGCCTGGGGAGTATCAGCTACCACTGTGGATTGACGGCTGAGGAGATGTTGGAAATGTTCCTTCCAGCTTAGTGAACAGCAATGTCATCTTTAAAAAATGTACAGAGGAGTGGAATACATCACAGACAATGTTAATGTCTCTGGGACTCAGACACAAGGCACAAGTCAGGAGTGTGATGGAATACTCCCCACTTGCCTGGATGAGTGCAGCTCCCACAACACTTAAGGAGCTTGACACCATCCAGAACAAAGCAGCCCTCTTGATTGACACCACATCCACAAACATCCATTCCCTCCACCACCGACGCACAGTAGCAGCAGTGTGTATCATCTACAAGATGCACTGCAGGAATTTACCAAGGAAGCACCTTCCAAACCCACGACCACTACCATCTAGAAGGACAAGGGCAGCAGACACATGGGAACACCACCACCTGGAAGTTCCCCTCCAAGCCACTCACTATCCTGACTTGGAAATATATCACCGTTCCTTCACTGTCGCTGGGTCAAAATCCTGGAACTCCCTCCCTAACAGCACTGTGGGTGTACCTACCCCACATGGACTGCAGCGGTTCAAGAAGGCAGCTCACCACCACCTTCTCAAGGGAACTCAGGGATGGGCAATAAACGCTGGCCCAGCCAATGAAGCCCACATCCCGTGAATGAATTAAAAAATAAATTGCTTAGGATTTGCGGGAGGTCCAGAGGAGATGGAACTTAAAGGAGAAAACAAAGGACAGAGACAGTGAGCGAGTGACAAGACTGGGTTTGCAGGTGCTAACAACATCTTTCCTGGGCTAGAAGGGTGAATGGCCTCCGGTGACTCAAACTGCTTTGCAGTTAATTCTCATTAACACAGCAAATCCAAGTGATCTCATGCTGTCTGTAACATTTATTTCTTTACTAGTCCAGTAAAGCGCATGGTCTCTCTTCCTCCCTATCATGTTTATCTCGCTGCCTTTTCCTTTTCTTTGGTTTCTCAATTCCTTATATCCTGCTTCTCACTCTCTTCCTTTCCGGGTGAGATATGCCTTTCCCCAGTGGCGGGGGAAGGAATCCCCCGGTTGCACTTGGTGTGTGGAATGTGGGATAACTGAGGCCCTTAGACACTCTTTGGTCCACTTAACCATTCCCCTCACCTTCCCAAAATGTTCCTCGCTTATTCGCATTCCCTCCACCTCACCAATTCCTATCAGCCTGATGACATTTATTCTTTTCCCTTTGGACTATCGGCCAAGTGCACATTTGCTCCATTGTCACTTGCCATGTTCTCGGCCCTCCATCCATTCCCCAATCTGCACGGGCAAAGGGTTAACCCATGTCTGAACGTGCTTCTGGAAAGTTCTTAAAACGTAACGTGGCATTTGCCTTCCCACCAACAGACATTCACAATGTGAACCCGCTTGTGAAGTTACACTTCCTATTGACTGGGTATTTACTGAAACTCAAGGTCAATAGCCCTGCCAGGTACAGTGACTGTGAACTCAAACTTTTGACAAAGTAAGGTGTAGTGAAACCAGTTCATCACAAGTAGGTGTGAACAGCCACCATTAAGGCCTCATTATGCAGCAGCGGCTTCTAACTTTGAACCAGTTATGTGGACAATGAAGGTATTGGTCATGGTGGGGGAGGGGGTGTCACATGGCCGGAATCATCCTCCGATCACAAATCCTTTTATCCCAAGACCCAGGGAGGGACAAGCCAGTCTGCAGACCAACACAACAAGTAGGACCATCTCTAGCCGGAAGTAGGGAGCACTGTCACCCCAGGCAGTGAGAAAGGGGCTAATTTGTCTTCATCTGCAACGTTCATTTGTACAGGAAATTGGCCGCAGAGACTTTGAGCCTCCATTTATCTTCAGCGAGCCAAGAACTCATCATGCCACCTTACGCTTCCCATCGTAAAGATTGTCCATCCATGCAATTCCCTATTTACTTTGTATTCTGTTAATAACCTAAACACATGCTCTGCTTCTAGAACCCGCCTTTATTGGTGTGGATGTCTGTGTGTATGAAGCAGCGAGAGCGTTTTGTTGCATTCACCTTTCAGGGTGTTGTGTGAATGAACGTGATCCTTCCTCTTGACTTAAACTCATCCGAAAGTCTGAAAAATCACAACACAGAGAAGGATTTAAAAGGCCCCGTCTAAAACACATCTTGTTCTCGACACCCAGGGGGCGAGAAGAAAGGGGAAAAGTTATCTCACTGCCTCTCTCGCTTTGTAACAACCCCAATATTCAGTTGCACCGAAGTCTGATGTAATACCTTCCATTCTGTATTCCTGTCTAAAATGAATTTCGACCCTTCTATGTTTCTGCTTCATTCACTTTGTCTTGCCCCCGAAATACGAAATCAATCATACACTGCAGTGAGGTCCTGATGAAAGATCTATCCAGTTAGTTCCGCTCCCTTGCTCTTGCCCCATTGCCCTGAAAGAGTTTCCCTTTCAAGTATTGATCCAATTCCCTTCTAAAAGTTCCCACTGAATCTGCTTCAGTGCATTGCAGATCATAATGAAAAACAACTCAACCCCCCTCTTCCTTCGATCTTGGATCTGTGTCCTCTGGCTACTGACCCAGCCGCGAGCAGAAACCTTCCCCTTATTTACTCTATCAAATCACTTGGTAATTTTGATCCCCTCTAGTAAACCGTCTCCTCCTCCTCCTCTCCGAGGCTATAACCTCCCTCCGGAAGTGTGGAGCCCAGACTTGGACACCATACTCCAGCTGTGACTGAATTCTATTTCTAATGCTTAATGTCTCGATTGATAAAGCCAAAAATCCCAAATGACATTTTTAAAAGCCTTTCCAACTTGCCCAGCCATCTTTGAAGATCATGTGAATCTCGGGTCTCTGTTTCCGCAACATCTTTACAATTGGACGATCTGATTTATAATGTCCATCCTGATTTCTCCTCCTAAAATGAGCCAATATTTTATTAGCAAATGGAATTTTAATATCATTTCCAATTATCAAGGCACAAGCTTCAAAAAATTCGGTGTTGTCTTTTTTTGAAAATTGAATATTAAGCATGAAGTAAAGCACATTCTCTTTCTGCCCAGTCTCTCTCGCAGCTTAATCCATTTTTAAATTTATAGGACACACTATAACTGCGTGGTCTGTAATCAATGCAAACTGCTTTCACTCTCTGACACAGATGCTTCATTTTTTTTTTTAACTCAATAGGAACAATTTATATTTAATGCAATGAAACCTCCCAAGGTGCTTCACAGGAGCATTATAAAACAAAATATGACACCAAGCCACATAAGGAGATATTAGGTCAATCTTGGTCAAAGAGGTAAGTTTTAAGGGGTGTCTGAATAGAGGAAAGTAGGGTAGACAGGGAGAGAGGTGTACATAAGAACATAACCAATAGGAGCAGGAGTAGGCCATTTGCCCCCTCGAACCTGCCCCACCATTCAACAAGACCGTGGCTGATCTGCCCCAGGCCTCAACTCCTCCTGGAGAGAACTCCAGAGCTTGGAGCAACTGAAGATACAGCCGCCAATGGTGGAGTGATTGAAATCGGGGAGGTACAAGAAGCCAGAATTAGAGAAGAGCAGATATCTTGGAGGGTTGCAGGGGTGGGGGAGATTACACAGATAGGGAGGGGCGAGGCCATAGAGGGATTTGAAAACCAGGATGAGAATTTTAAAATCAACTTCATTAGAATAAGGCTTCTGAAATTTCCTTTACAGCATTTCTTCATTTGATTGAAAATATGACTTAGACACCAAAGAAATACTTTCCATTGGTAGAGCTGATTGAATACTCCAATGAAGCCTGGGCTGGGAGTTACATATAACTTAAATTCAGCTCTCAGTGTCACAGTTTTGGGTAAAGTATCCAGTTTTCAGAAGCCTTTAAGTAAAAGCATTTAGAAGACAAATGTCAATTTTATCAGATCATGGGCAAATGTATATTATGAAAATTTTGTGTAAGCCTTTATTTTGGGAATTAATATTTTAATTTACTGAGAAAAATGCAAATCAGATGGAAGTTTTCAGACAGCATTTTGAGTGGAAAGAGATTCCAGTTTGCAAATTTCTAGCAGAAAGTGTATCACACTGAGATAACACACATGTTCCAACTGTGACACTGTAGTGACATTCCAATAAAAAGCTACTCTTAGTAATGGTGACTGCAAATTTACCAGACTGCTGTAAAAAAATATCCATCTGGTTCATTAATTCCCTTTAGGGAAGGAAATCTGCCGTCCTTACCTGGTCTGGCCTACATGTGACTCCAGACCCACAGCCATGTGGTTGACTCTTAACTGCCCTCTGAAATGGCTGTTAGTTTGTAGTTAAGATGGTGGCTGATCACCACCTGCTCGAGGGCAATTGGGGTTGGGCAATAAATGCTGGCCTTTGTCAGTGGCACCCACATCCCATGAGTGAATAAAGAAAAACTTTAGGACATTCCAAGCCACTTCAGAGCCAATGAGACCTTAACAAAGCGTAGTTACTGTGGTAACATAGGAAGCTCACACAAACAGCAATGTAATAATGACCAGATAATGGTTTATGATGTTGGTTGGGTAGTAAATATAGGCCAGGGCACTCCGCAGCCCTTTGAAATAGTGCCATGGGAGGTCCTGGTCTTCCACACAATGGAAATCACCGTCAGATTGCTGCCCTGACCATACTTTTCTGCACTCCCCCCGCTGGGTCTTTTGAGAGTGACTACCCCAGAAATACAGAGCATACAAATCATCGGAAAACTCCATTGCAGTGGGGAAGACTGACCACACCCCTTCTTCACGCCATTGTCCTAAGGCAAGTTTAAAAGTTCAGTGCGAATGTTAGTAAATGGGTGAATGGATGAATGGGCAACGTGGTAGGATGGTCGAGGTAAGTGAGTAGGGTAGCAAGTGGCTGAGTGTGTTGGGTCTAGCCGGGTCAGGAGGGGTAGTCAGGTCAGAGTTTGGAAGGTGCTGTCTAAGGGGCCTTGGTAAATTCCTGCAGTGCATCTTGTAGATGGTACACACTGCTGCTAGTGTGCGTCGGTGGTGGAGGGAGTGAATGTTTGTGGATGTGGTGCCAATCAAGTGGGCTGCTTTGTCCTGGATGTGTCAAGCTTCTTGAATGTTGTGGGAGCTGCATCCATCCAGGCAAGTGGGGAGTATTCCATCACGCTCCTGACTTGTGCCTTGTGGACAGGCTTTGGGGAGTCAGGATGTGGGTTACTCGTTGCACTATTCCTAGCCTCTGACCTGCTCTTGTAGCCACAGTATTTATATGGCTAGTCCAGTTCAGTTTCTGGTCAATGATAACTCCCAGGATGTTGATAGTGGAGGATTCAGTGATGGTAATTCCATTGAACATCAAGGGACAATGGTTGGATTCTCTATTGTTAGAGATGGTCATTGCCTGACAATTGTGTGGTGCCATTTGTCAGCCCAAGCCTGGATATTGTCCAGGTCTTGCTGTACTTGGACATGGACTGCTTCAGTATCTGAGGAGTCGTGAATGGTGCTGAACATTGTGCAATCATCAGCGAACATCCCCACTTCTGACCTCATGATGGAAGGAAGGTCATTGATGAAGTAGCTGAAGATGGTTGGGCTGAGGACATTACCCTGAGGAACTCCTGCGGTGATGTCCTGGAGCTGAGATGACTGACCTCCAACAACCACAACCATCTTCCTTTGTGCTAGGTATGACTCTAACCAGTGGAGAATTTTCCCCCTGATCCTCA
Source organism: Cetorhinus maximus (assembly GCF_964194155.1). Lineage (NCBI taxonomy): Eukaryota > Metazoa > Chordata > Chondrichthyes > Lamniformes > Cetorhinidae > Cetorhinus > Cetorhinus maximus. The sequence goes on along the minus strand of NC_135908.1, from coordinate 16,333,168 downwards.
TTGACTCTAGTTTAGCTAGGGCTCCTTGATGCCACACTCGGTCAAATGCTGCCTTGATGTCAAGGGCAGTCATTCTCACCTCACCTCTGGAGTTCAGCTCTTTTGCCCATGTTTGAACCAAGGCTGTAATGAGGTCAGGAGCTGAGTGGCCCTGGCAGAACCCAAACTGGGCATCAGTAAGCAGGTTATTGCTAAGCAAGTGCCGCTTGATAACACTGTTGATGACTCCTTCCATTACTTTACTGATGATTGAGAGTAGACTGATGGGGCGGTAATTGGCCAGGTTAGATTTTTCCTGCCTTTTGTGTACAGGACATACCTGGGCAATTTTTCACATAGCCAGGTAGATGCCAGTGTTGTAGCTGTACTGGAACAGCTTGGCTAGGGGCACGGCAAGTTCTGGAGCACAAGTCTTCAGTACTATTGCCGGAATATTGTCAGGGCCCATAGCCTTTGAAATATTCAGTGCCTTCAGCCATTTCTTGATATCACGTGAAGTGAATCTAATTGGCTGAAGACTGGCATCTGTGATGCTGGATCATCCACTCGGCACTTCTGGCTGAAGATTGTAGCAAATGCTTCAGCCTTATCTTTTGCACTGATGTGCTGGGCTCCTCCATCATTGAGAATGGGATATTGGTGGAGCCTCCTTCTCCAGTGAGTTGTTTAATTGTCCACCACCATTCATGACTGGATGTGGCAGGATTGCAGAGCTTAGATCTGATCTTTGGTTGTGGGATCGCTTAGCTCTGTCTATCACTTGCTGTTTATGCTGTTTGGCATGTAAGTAGTCCTGTGTTATAGCTTCACCAAGTTGACACTTCACTTTTGGGTATGCCTGGTGCTGCTCCAGGCATACCCTCCTGCACTCTTCATTGAACCAGGGTTGATCCCCTGGCTTGATGGTAATGGTAGAGTGGGGGATATGCTGGGCCATGAGGTTACAGATTGAGTACAATTCTGCTGCTGCTGATGGCCCACAGTGCCTCATGGATGCCCAGTCTTGAGTTGCTAGATCTGTTCGAAATCTATCTCATTTAGCTCGGTGGTAGTGCCGCACAACACGATGGAGAGTATCCTCAATGTGAAGCCAGGACTTTGTCTCCACAAAAACTGTGCGGTGTTCACTCCTACCGATACTGTCATTGGGTAGTGATACTGTCATGGACAGATGCATCTGCGGCAGGACGAGGTCAAGTATGTTTTTCCCTCTTGTTGGTTCCCTCACCACCTGCCGCAGACCCAGTCTCGCATCTATGTCCTTTAGGACTCGGCCAGCTCAGTCAGTAGTGGTGCTACTGAGCCACTCTCAGTGATGGGCATTGAAGTCCCCCAACCAGAGTACATTCAGTGTCCTTTCCACCCTCAGTGCTCCCTTCAAGTGGTGTTCAACATGGAGGAGCACTGATTCGTCAGCTGAAGGAGGGCAGTACATGATAATCAGTAGGAGCATTCCTTGCCCATGTTTGACCTGATAACACTGTTGATGACCCCTTCCATTACTTTGCTGATCATCAAGAGTAGACGGGTGGGGAGTTGATGTTGAGGGCTCCCAGGGCAACTCCCTCCCGACTGTATATCACTGTGCTGCCACCTCTGCTGGACCTGTCTTGCTGGTGGGACAGGACATACCCAGGGACGGTGATAGTGGTGTCTGGGACATTATCTGTAAGCTATGTTTCTGTGAGGATGACTATGTCAGGCTGCTGCTTGACTAGGCTGTGAGACAGCTCTCCCAATTTTGGCCGTAGCCCCCAGATGCTCGTAGGAGGACTTTGCAGGGTTGACAGGTCTGAGTTTGTCGTTGTCAGTTCTGGTGCCTAGGTCGATGTTGGTTCATCCGGTTCCATTCGTTTTAAATTTTTTAGCGGATTGATACGACTGAGTGACTTGCTAGGCCATTTCAGAGGGGGTTTAAAAATCAACCACATTGCTGTGGGTCTGGAGTCACATGTAGGCCAGACCAGATGAGGACAGCAGATTTCCTTCCCTAAAGGACATTAGTGAACCAGATGGGTTTTTACAAGAATCGCCAGTGGTTTCATGGTCATCATCAGTCTTTTAATTCCAGATTTTTATTGAATTTAAATTTCACCATGTGCTATGATTGGATTGAAACCTGGGTCCTGAGAGCATTATGCTGGTCCTCTGGATTATTAGCCCAGCGACAATACAACTACCCCACCGCCTACCCCCTAAATCCAGTATGTATATGTTTAAAGTACATCCATGCGTCCTGGTCAACTTACCCTCTGACCTGTAATCCTGCTTTATAAAGGCCATAATTCTGCCAGACAACTTATGTGTAAACACCAGTAAATTAACTGGTGGTAGATCAGGGGTGAGCCTCACTAGGGCTGTGATATGGTAACTCATGAATGATAACACCATTTTAATTGGAAATAGTTAATACTGTGTTATTATAATTCTTAAATCTGTGATGAAATCCACAGTTTGCGAGCTGTTGTCTACCCTAACATTGGCTTCAAAGCCTGTATTTTTTTTGAGAACTGCTGGGAAGAGAAACAAAGACTTCAGGTTTTTGGGAAAGGAGGGTTGTAATTTAGGATTCCTGGCTGTGACAGCAGCCTTCTGAGAAATCAGCTTATAACCTTAGGTTGCTAGGGAAACAGAAGCTGACTAGGGAAAAAGACACACGGTTCGGAGATGTTGGATTTTAGCCCGTCGTCAGCACAGTACAGGCAGGCTGAGGGCCTGTGATTCAGGCAAGCTAACAAAAATTAAAAACCGAGGACTGGGTTTAGCAGGAGAGAGAGTGAAATAAAGTTACTCCCACTGTTTCAGTTTTTACCAGTGCTGGCCATACCATGTAATGGATTGTTACTGCGTAGGCAGATAGAGGTGACTCTGAGGAATCTACACCATCAGAAATATTGTGAACTGAACCAAGAGGGTTCTGCAGGAAGTGCCCTTTTGGTGATAACCGTACCCTTGGAACTTGAATGGAGTAAAGCTGTTGTCAGAAGTGACTTGAGGGTCAAATTCTGCGTGACAGAGGAGTTGAACCCTACCGGAGGAAGACAAGAGTTGTGGAGGACTTTGGGATCAGATCTATATAAGGGGACAGCCAGTAAATCTGGAGCTCGCTCTTAGTTATATTGGCACAGTTCCTATTGAATGCAATTTGCCTACTAATTCGTGATTAAATTACGTTGATTTTGGTTTGATTGTTAAAGTAAAAGTTATAAAAAGCGAAATCTTGTCTATCAGTTTTTCTTCCCTTGGGATTGTCCCTTTTAAATAACAAACTAGGTTGGTGTTCTCGCTGGGGCTGCGAGTTGACCAATCGCTTTAGCCTCTACCATATAGAAACCACAAGATAAAAATGATTATTTGTACATCAAGTTGTGCTCCATTCAGTATTTGATGTCTGAAGGAGGGGCCTGGAATTAAAGGGCTCCTTGTAACTGAATTGCTTTAACGTGGGATAGCTCAGGAGCCAAGTTCAGCACCGCATAAATTCTGATTAACAATCAAGGTTCCAGCCTGTCAATTCCACATGCAAGCAAGCAAATTTACAGAAATCAAAAAGTAGTTTAGCACCGAACCACCCCGACCGCCAGAACAGCTGAATTTCTTTGTTGGAATAGTCACATTGTGTAAAATAACAGCCTTAAAAGGAGCCTCATCGCCACTTGCTGGAATGGTCTGGTTTGGAGGCAAACCACAGCGTCCATCTCTTCTGCCCAAAAAGCTGGGAAATTATAAATAGTTGATGCGCTTGTGATTGCAGACAGGATTCGAATCTGATCCAAACAAACGCAGAGTGTGTTAAGGTTACAGACAACTGCTCTCCTCAGCATCGTTCCCCAGACTGAATTTAGTCCCAGGCTGGATTCCTGAATTTATTACAATTGATCCTCTGTCAGAGTAGACAATCATCCGTTTGATTTCCTTTTGAGCTGAGTTGATAAGCTGTACTGGATATTCTGGTTAAAATGCAGCAGGGGAAGGGAGAGGCAAGTGTGGCAGGGGTTTGCTGCACCAGGATGAACAAGGTGGTGATAGCAGAGGCTTTTTTTAATGAATGTACATTGACAGGTCACGGAATCACTTGGTTGAAATTACTATCATGCAGCAACTACTGTTGCATCCAACCAAACCAGCCCTGAAAAGAAACAGTCCCTATATCAGGCTCAAATCCAGTCTAGAATTGAACTGAACTGACACACCCAGCACTTAATATATTTTTAAATACATCAGACAATATTGATGTAACAAATAATATTTATATAGTTCCTTTAAAATAATAAAATGTGCCAGGCGTTATCAGGTTAAATTTGAAAATTGAAACAAACACTGCTCATCCTTTGTGTTAACTCCTTCCTTGCCTTCGCTCACACAGAGCTTGTACAAGTGTTACTCTTCCAACCAGGTTAGTTGAAGATGTAGGATTATCTGAGATACATCTTTACGTAGGCCACACGCAATACATGTCACACACTTGGAGCAGACATTTTGAGAAGGGCACTTGTGCTCTAAGCAATTTAAAATGAGTTCATTGGCGTCATTTTTCAAACAATGTTTATGAACGAAATGGTACAATGATACAGTTGGATGTTGGATATTGGGATTGGTTAACACTCATTAACTGTGCACGATACAGAACACAAGCTAGCTCGTGTGTGTTCAGGGCACAGTGAAATTATTAGAAATGGAATTTCTGGGAGTGGACTCATTGGTTGACACCCCTTTCCCAACCTCAATTAAAACCGGAAGTGGGCAGGGTGGATTTGGGTTTGAAATTTTTTTTTAAATGTTCACATCTTACCTGAGCTCAAACCCAGCCACATTTCCCCGCCCCGCCATTGTACCTGATTCTGGGCACCAAGCTTACCAGAGGAGGCAGATTTAAGGTGATTGGAATGCACTGCCTGAAAGGGCGGTGGGAGCAGATTCAACAGTAACTTGAGAATTGGATAAGTACTTGAAAAATATAAAAAACTGCAGTGTTACAGAGAAATGGGAACTGGGCATAATTAGGTAGCTCTTTGAAAGAGAGGGAGCAAGCATGATGGGTCAAATGGCCTCCTGTGTTATAAAGTTCCATGATTCTTTGAATATCACTTCGAGGTTATGAGTAAATTGTATCACTGATTAGAACACAGTTGACTTTGAGGCTTTGCAAAAACTGTTCTTGCAAGACAATTAATCAGCCTTAATCAAAACAAATTTACCTTCAGAGGATCATGCTGTGCAGATTTCAACTATTTGTCTATATTTCGTGAGGAGTAAGAGCTAAAGTGCCTTTCACAATCTTAGGGCATCCAAAATGCTTTAAAGCCAATGAAGTACTTTTGGAAAGTAGTCCATTATACTATAGGAAATGTGACAGATAACTTACACACAGCAAGATCCCACAAACAGCAATATGATAATTACCAGATCATCACTTTCGTGATGGGTGAGGGCTGATTAATAGCTTGGACTTCAGGGAGAACTCCTCCATCCTTCAACATCTTGCCCCCGGCACTTTTAATGTCCACATGGAAGCGCAGACAGGACCTCGGTTAAATATCCAATCTGACAGTGTGGCTCCCCCTCAGCGCTGCGCTGGATTGTCAGCCAAGATTTTGTTCCCAGGTCTCTGGCACGAGGCAAGGGTCAAGAGTGGGACCACTGCACTAAGGCCAACAGCTAAACTGTAAGAACCTGCGTAATAGCCAAATTGTGGGAGATGCAGGACTGTGTTCTGTGGGGCTGTTTCTATTTCAGCATGAGGGCAGCAATTCTTTGGATTCCTATCAAATCCATCACCAAAATGACGAAAAGGTCCTGCTGGTATAATGAACACCTCCTTTACCTGATTAAAATAGTCCACTCTTAATTCGAAGCCACTTGATTAAAACAGGCTTAACTGGGAGACAAAGTGAAAGGTGTAAGTGAGGCTCCAGGGTTACTAAGCACCATATTTACAGAATTTTCATTGGCTTTGACTGAACATTGCAAAAGTTTCAGTTAACCACTAACCTGCCTTTTTTTTCCCCTGACTGTAGATAGTCAGCTGACACTTGTCAAGGTTACTGCACAGCTATTTGGGTTTTTTGCCAGTGACATTAATTGTGGCGTAATGGATTATCCCATGGGAATTACTTTATGCTGGGCGCTTTCGAGTACAAATGGAGCAATACCAGGCAGGTTAGTTGCACCTATGGTATTCAGTGCTGACCCATTAATGCCCTGCATCTAGAGAGGCTACAACAGAAGAAAGCTTGCAAAAATAAAAAAAGATATACGTCACTTTGTGCTTTGCCACTGGATCTAATTTCCAAGGGAGACTCTGACAGCTGACACCAGTTTGCGTCAAATGAGAAAGCCTGATTAATTCCAATGCTCGAAGGCTCTTGAGGAGAATTTTTGGATTTATACAGCGCCAGAGTAAGACGTCTAGCATAGGAAGTGCTGTGAGAAACAGATGCTGAGCCAGACAGATTAGAAAGGAGGCCAACGTGAGCAAAGAGAGAGTTTTAAAACAACTTGCATTTATATAGCACCTTTAATGGAGCAGAATTTTCCGAGTGCTTTATAGGAGTGTCATCAAACAAGAATTGACAACTAGCCACATAACGAGCATCAGGACAGATCTGGTACGGTTCAAGGGGTCTTGAAAGAGAAAGGGGCAGGGGTTTAGGGAGGGAATTTCAATGTTTAGAGCCTAGGCAGCTGAAGACACTGTTACCAATGGTGGAGCATTGAAAACTAGATTGTGCACCAAGGCCAGAACTGGAGAGATCTTGGAGGCATTTGAACAGAACAATTAAAACTTTGAAATCAAAGTGTTAAAGGAAGGTAGAAAGGGAGTTCCAGAGAATGGGGCCAACAATGGAGCAAAGTGGAGTGCAGGAGTCAGAGGAATGGAGAGGCCATGTTTACTTCATGCTTCAAATGTATTCCCGAGTGATCTGCAAACATTGGGTTCACAAAGAGTCAGAAGTACAGTCATTCAGTGCCAGCAAAGGACAGCTATGGGTTCACCTCTGTCTCGATCCCTGTCCAGGTGTGCTGCAGTCTATGAGAATGATGCAACGAAGAGGTAAACAGAGATACAGCTCACAAATACATGACCCCTATAAACACGGGCAACAGATGTTTGCCAGATGGTAGCAGACATTCTAGATGGTAGTGTATGACTGGAAGAGATGATATTTCCAAGCACATGTGGCAACTCCTCCAATGTCACTGGGCTGAAATCCCAGAATTCCCACCTTAACATTGTGGGAGCATCTTCACTACACTGCAGTAGTTCAAGGAGGCAACTCACTATCACCTTCTGAAGGGCATCTATGGCAATAAATGCCAACCTCATACCCCAAGGATGAATTTCTAAAAAGCACGACCTCCACTTCAGCTGGTAAACAGGTGCTCAGTTGTCCCATCACTTGCCTGACCTGGTTTAGCTCCTCTACGTAGGCATAGCTGAAGGGGATGAGGAACAAGAAGGGAAAACAAAGGCTCTCAATAACCTGAAAAGCTTTAAGAATTTTGTTGCAAGTGACCTTTAGACATCCACTTCGGTCTACACTTCACAGGATGCACAATTCTCTGGTCCCATGAAATTCTCCTCCCTGCACAAGGGCAAAGCTACAACTGGGGCTACGCATAATAAAGCTAATGACAATTGCGTATTATCAGCACACTGCACGTCTTCCCGGGTTTGCACTCAGTGTAGACATTTTGGTCTGAATTTCACTGGAATTAGAAAACCAGCCTCATGTTCCTTCCTGATGATGAAAGGAATGTCTTATAGCATCACCTCTGTAATGCCATAAGCCAAACTTAGACAACTAAAGCTTGTGATATCGGAGGGCCAACTGGGGCAACGCTTACACAGAAAACAGCATCAAGTGGTGCAGTCTAAAGAGTTAGTGTAAAAAATGTGGACAGGTCCCCATCTTCACGTACTAGCATGAACTAGAAATGATTTGGCGATATTAATGGATGAACGCTGTGTGCAAATGACACTCCCTTATCATTTTAAATAGGGGTCAAAAGGTGAGGACCAAAATGAAGTGGGTTGAGAAGCTCTTCATCCACAAGCCTCTCCTAAACAAAATCCAATTGCTTGCCTTCATTTTTAAAATTAATTCATGGGCTGTGGGTGTCGCTGGCTAGGCCAGCATTTATTGCCCATCCCTAGCTGCCCTTGAGAAGGTGGTGATGAGCTGCCTTCTTGAACCGCTGTAGTCCATGTGGTGTAGGTACACCCACAGTGCTGTTAGGGAGGGAGTTCCAGGATTTTGACCCAACGATAGTGAAGGAATGGCGATATAATTCCAAGCCTGGATGGTGAGTGGCTTGGAGGGGAACTTCCAGGTGGTGGTGTTCCCATGTATCTGCTGCAGATGGTAGCAGACATTCTGGACGGTAGTGGCCATGGGTTTGGAAGATGCTGGCTCGGGTGGTTTGGTGAGTTTCGGCAGTGCATCTTGTGGAGTTGCTGGCCGAGGTGTGAAGGCAGGTGTTTGACGCCACTAAACCAGACAGCTCTGGGTCGGTAGGGCTCATCAGCCTTTTCTAGCAGTCTACTTAGGAGAAGCTGACTCTGATTTCCAAACCCCCAGATATGGGTTAACTAGCAAGCAAGCATTGGCTGACAGTGCAGAAAATCATAGTGCCAACAGACGGGGCGGTGATGCCAAGGGTAGATGTGGCTCTTCAGCCTGCTCAGCTAGGAGAAGGACAATCCAAAATCAAACCTGCATCCTTTCGGGCGCTATGCTTCTGATGCATACCGCACCAATGTAGTATTAGCTGCCTTGGACAAGGAGAGGCTCTGCACAAACCCCACCCACTTGAATATACTCAACATCCAGGCTATTCATGAAGTTATCATCAACCAAAACATCAGACATACCAAGCCCTGTGGTGATGGGGAAGTGACGATGGGGGCAGGTAGAGGATGCAGCACACAGGCGGCCTCAGGGTGATGGTCACTCTCCACAGCCTCAGGGTGATGGTCACTCTCCACAGATCAGGACAGATGTGGAGTTTGCATCCTCCTGAGGTGACAGAGCAGACCATTTCAGGTACAGCGCTGCTCTCCCCAATCCTGGGAAAGGGAATGAAAGGAAGCCTAAGCACAGCCTGCTCTCCATGCACCAGCCAGGTTACTGCTCCTGGCTGGTCATCCATTCACCACGGTTGAAACATAAAGAACAAGACAGCGTATGAGGCTTGGTTCGAACATTTCTAGACAACAATACGAAACCAGAACGCAGAACAGCCCTCATTGCCAGAATGCTGGGCAAGCGCAATGTTGTCTTCACCGCCTTAAGTGAAACAAGGTTCACTGGGCAGGTTGGTGAAAGCTACACATTCTACTGCATTGGCAAGTCCCAGGACTAGCCTCAATAGTCAGGCGTCAGCTTTGCCATTCAATCTGAACTGGCACGTGAGCTTGACTCATTTACGGGGATCAGCGTTCTTCATTTAAGTCTAGTCAGTGACCAGCATGCGACACTCATTAGTGCCTCTGCTCTCAACAATGACACATACAGATGAGGTCAAAGAGGCATTCTATGGTGACCGCAGCAAGATGATTAGGAGTGCCAGTCCACCAGGGCAAACTCATCATCCCTGGTGATTTCAGAATAAAACACATGGTGAGTAGGAAGACACAACAGTATTGGCAGAGCAAACACCAATGGCCAGCTCCTTCAAGTGCAGCAAGTTTGACCTAAGATGTTACTTACAGCACAGCATCTGAGGTCCTAGGATTTGTTAAATGGAAGCATTAAAACTAGTTCAACAACGAGCAAGGCACAGGCAAGCTTCCAGACAAAGTGCATGATGCTCAGACCTCACATTAACTGAAAAATATCACAAGCAAGAAACGCCAGATACCATTGCGCAAAAACATACTGCATACCAAACTAGGAGAGATGAAGAACCAATGGTGGGAAAATAAAGCTGATCAGCTTGAAGCAGCTGCTGATAAAAACAACCTAAAGGATCTACATGAAGGTCTGTGATCCGTCTATGGCCCCAAAACCAAGTGTGACTCATCCTCTCAGCAGATGGCAATCAGCCCCTAACAAATAGACATGAGGTTCTCTCTCATTGGGCAGAGCACTTCAGTAATCTCCTAAACCAACAATCCAGGGTGTGCAATGATACCAATGAATCACTTTCACAGCACCACACTAAGAGCTTGCTCTCAATCCTTCTCAAGTGGGGGTCTTGAAGGCCATAAGGCTATGGAACTGATGGCATTCCACCTGAAGTACAGTAGGACTTGATTGTTAGGAAACTCACTAGTCTCTTCTGCCTAATCTGGAACCAGGGCCAATTGCCCAAGACTACAAGGATGCCATCATAAATCATCTCTACAAATGGAAAGGGAGCAAGTCCATTTGTGACAATCATTGTGGAATATCACTTCTTTCAACAGCAGGAAAAATTCTTGCAAGGGTTATTCCTAATTGAATTGTCACTCACTTCATTGACTCTGTGTACCCAGAATCAGTGTGGCTTCCATGCAGGACAGCGAATAGTAGACATGATCTTTGTAGCATGTCACATTCAAGAAAAGTCCCCCAAACAGAACAATAACCTCTGTATGGTATTTGATGACCTGACCAAGGCTTTTGACACAGTAAACCAGTAAGGCCTGTGTTAGGTTCTGTACAAATATGGCTGCCCTGAAAAGATGATAAGTGTCATTCACTAGTTTCACAATGACATGATGGCCAGCCTGATCCAAAGTGGTGTGTCATCGGATGCCTTTCCCGTCACCAACAGCACCAAGCAAGGTTGTGTATCAGCTCCAGCTCGGTTTGCCATGTACTTCTCATCCATGCTCCAGTACGCACTCAAAGATCTGGACACAGGAGTACACATTCAATTTAGGGCAGACAGCAATCTCAACTTGCAAAGGCTCAAGGCTTGCACAAAAGTTAGTCAACAGCTACTGAGTGAATTCTTGTTCACGGATGACTGCAATCTCATAGCACATGCTCTGGAGAACATTCAGTTGCTTTGTTGATCGCTTTGCCCTAGCCTCAAGACACTTTGGCATGACAATAAGCCTGAAGACGACAGATCTTGTATCAACTTGCCCCTGGCATGTTCTCCAAGACCCCACAGTCACCATCAACAATATGCTCCTCTGCTCAAAACAGAAGTTTTGCTACCTTGGGATTATCCTCTCCAGTAACACTACACTGCATGACAAAATCAACCACTGCCTGGCAAAAGCAAGCTCAGTGTTTAGCAGGCTCACTCTCAAGACTTTGGAAAGACCATGAAGTTTGTCTTAGAACAAAGATCAAAATCTTTGCCAGGCAGTGGTCTTTGTGGGCGAGAGACTTGGGACAACCTAACAACATCACAGACAGCAAAGATGCTTCTAGTCGCTCTAAGATCAATTTGCAAAATCAGTCGGCAGGACAAAATCTCCAACACAGAGGTTCTTACAAAGTGCTGCATACCCGGCATCGAAAACATGCTCATTTAGCTCAGCTTTGCTGGATTGGTCAGGTCATATGGGTCACATGGAGACTCCCGTGTACCAGAGGCAGTAAACTACAGCCAGCTGCGCACGGGAACCTGCACCTCAGGACATTCAAGCGTATAGACAATCCGAAAGCCAACCTCAGAGCTTGCCCTGAAAAGGTGATCAGTGTCATTCGTTAGTTTCACAATGACATGATGGCCAGCCTGATGCAAAGTGGTATGTCAATACATGGGGGTCATTGCACGAGATGACATCAACCTGGCGTATTTTGTGCTTAACACTCATTTGAAGCGACGGGAGAATCCATCATCATGGTTTTAAAACAACCAGGAACAGACCCAAATGGAGAAGGCTCTGTCATCAAGCAATTCCAGCATTTGAGGAGAACAGAGGTCAAGTGCCTCCATGACAAGCAAGTGTGGCGCAAAGCCAATGCCTCCATCCACCCCTACAATACTGACTTCATACATTGTATTTGCAATTGGTTATGCAAATAGAGACTTGGCCTAACGTTGCATGAGATGACATCAACCTAGACTACAAACCAGTGTATTTTGTGCTGGGTACTTATCTGAAGCAACGTGAAAATCCATTATTATTTTAAAGCAGCAGTTAATTGATTAACTTTGTACAGGCAAATGCTTCTGATAAAAGTAGCGGTCAGAGGGTTTTTATTTAGCATGCTAAACATTTATTTACTCATAATGCAATGGTAATGTCTAACTTAATGACTAAGAATCCCAGTTCCTTTTATTCCATGGACTCCTCAGTTAGGATTTTCACAGCTCTGGCGACGGCAGGAGGCATGAGGGTCCTGCCAGATCCAAGAGGGATTCACTATTGAAGTTGCAACATTACAGAGACGAGAAGCTATGGCAAACTCTTTGTCCTTTACAGCCCTTCAGACACAGGAGCCCCACCTCAAAGAGTCAAGGAGAGGAGATTAATTTGTGAAGCTGGGAAGAATAATTAAATACAGTTAAAGAATAATTTACACTTAAGAGTGGCTTTCACACCCTCCAGGTGTCCTGAAACACTTCATAACTGGTGAATTACTTCTGCTGAAATGTAGTCACTGTCACTTTACAGAGAAATGCACACAGATGGGCTTCCACTTCCCTGAGGAAAGTGCGGAGGACAATCAAATTAAATACAACTGATAAAAAGGACATTGGCAGCAGGTTAGTAAACAATTGATTCATCTTAGTGAAGTTTAGCCCAGCAATAAATGCCTGGACGCATTAAATTTAAATGTCTCCTCCCAGGGACCACAAACTGCTGACATTTTGACAAGTACCACACCTTGGTACAGCTATAAATATAAAAGCTTCAGTAACTGAAGGAAACTGGGTTTATAAAATGCTTTATGCTTAAAAACAAAACGCACTGTTTTGCATCATTAACATTGCACTTTACTATCAGTGAAACAGTACATGAACATTTACTAATATACATACCATCATTATAAGCAGCCATAGTAGTACATATACAATAGGACTTTTTTTTTGTGGGGATTAAATTGAATAAATGCCATTTGACCTTCTTGTTACTGTGTCAGTTCATGTTTTGCGATCAAAACAATTTAACATTTTTAAATAAGCTTGTACAGTTCTAATATTCAGATTCAAGTTTAGGATGTGCATGTTTTCACATTTAAGAGACAGGAGTCTCATGCCAAAAACCTCTGAACTGCAATTTCTTCTGCTGCCTGGTACAGTACATCCACATGCAAATACATCACTTCATCTCATTATGTGATTAAAACATTCAGTTCCAAAACCACCACTATAACGGAATTTATGAGAAAAAGTGTCTTTGATAAGTAAAAAGGACTTTATTCTGGTACGAAAATATAATCATACCATTTTATATATGAGTAAAAGACTCTTCCGATAGCTGTAAACCTCTGTTTCATGTTGTACACCGCATACAATAAATGGTCAGACACAATTTTTTCAAAGATACAGCCCTCCCTGGTTCCCCCATATGTAAAACCCAGCATGTTTAATTTGTCTTTCTTAATCAGATGACATTGCAAATTATAAGCCATATTTACCACCCTACATCCAATCAAATCATAGCCATTCATTGGCACTGTGTGATGCAGACAGCTATACATAAACCCTACTCTGCCCAGCAAAGTATTGGAATAGAGGAGTCCATTGTTTTTTTAAACCCAGCAGTTCATTTTATTTTTTGCACCATCATTCTGTTTTTAAAATTGTTTTTGCTTTCTGAAAGATGCAAAAGTGTCTGGCAATGCCTCAAGAAAATGAGAATTTTTTTTTTAAAAAAGCCACAGTCGAATTCCTAAATTAAAATGTAAAAACACAGATGTAATTGTGTAGTACAGGTGAGTGTGAGGCAGAAACCCTTTGTTCTGAGTTACCAGTGTTTACAAGTGATCACAAGAGAAATGGCAACAAAAAAAAACACAATTACAGACAGAATGGTCTATTTCCATTAAAAAAAATCTTGGGCAGGTACAAGAGTATTACAGGGAGTTATAGCAATGCAGAGTCAAGGTGCATTTACACTCCATGTACCTCATAATACTGAACTGCATATTTCTGGATATACACAGTAATATACTTGTTTGCCGGAGAGAAGGGAACAACAGTAGTTTGTTTAAGCACCCTCAACCAGTTTTATATGCGTACAATCATTTTAAGCACTTACATCAGCACTTTATTGGTCTCATGTGGTCACTCTAAACTGAAATGTTTCATCACTCGGTATGCCACTGGGAGATTGACTGCTGAAACAAAGACGACTCCTGAATCTTGTATCAATTGAGGAATTGCAGACTAAGATGTAGTGTAAAAGATTTGAAGAAACACCGATGTAAATGCACCTTGAAGCCAGCCAATGCTATTTAACAATTTACAGTACAGAGGTCATTTCAAAATATTGAATCTCAATGTCAACCCAGCTACTAAATTCTTGATCAAGAGCAGCCATTACAGATTCAAAAATATTCTGTGATAGGCTAAAATTAGATCAGGTCTCCTCGATTACTTTATCGACACTAGTAATGGTGCAATAAACAGAATTCTCATCAGCGATTTAAAAGTGCAAGATGAAAATAGTCTTGAGCTATCAAGTACTTGTGGAAACGTGGAACTGTTTGTGTGCGATCCAATTCAGCATATATGTTAGGAAACACTTGTATATATAAAAAGATGGGATGCATTAAAGTTTGGTGCCTGATCCCGATTTGGTCTGGCGTTCCACATAGAACAAGATGTAGGCCTTGGCCTTCACTACAGTTTCTTCCTCAGTCAATGTAACAGTACTGTCATTGAAGTGGAACCAACGCCCTTCATGAGTTGCATATGCAGTGTAATGACCCGAGCCAACTCTGAGGGGCAAAAAAAAATAGTTACTGCTCTACTGAGAAAGGACATATTTTGCAACATCTAGATATCTTCAGTCAATTTCAATTTGCTTTACATAACAATCAACTATACAATCAACTGGATAAGGAATTATCCAAAGAAAATACAAAGCCCAACACTTTGCCACACCATCCCCTTATCGTCTGACTGCCAGACACACATTCTTATCCATATCCTCAAGAAATTACACACACATTTCTCATGAATTTAGAGTGAGCCTCCATTATTTATTGTAACAGAAGGGATTCCAGCGCATAATGAATATCGGCTCATAACCTGGAGTCCCCACATTATGTTTTTATACTTGTGGTAACAGCAACACCCTCTGAATTGGAGTAAAGAAATTACATATGCCTTAAATTACATGTAATATCTGTGTTGTGGGGCTAGGCTAATTCATGTCAACCAGAAGTGTCCTGGTGTAACCTCTCTGAGCAATGAAACAAGTCTTGCACAATGGTTTCCCCTGTGAAAATGCTGGTGGATAATTAGGATCTGGTAAGAGTAAGGCTCTGCTAAAATGAATATAATGGTGTTTGATTGCTCTGCGGTGGCCCTGGGTGGAAACATACTCCAGACCGCATAAAAACAAGCTTCCCCAAGTTAAATCATGTCTTCCCTAAAGCCATTTGACTAGAAACAGTCATTTAGGCCCACTACAACAGAGAACGGAGCTTGGTTCCTGGATATGGTAATGCATTTATTCAGTTTCAACTCTGGTTACTATGCCCCATAAAACAATCACTACAGAGGCTGCAGAGAAGAGCAACAAGATCGATCAAGTGCAAAAAGGATGAGCTAGGTGTAAAGGAGAGAGAAGCTAAAAATCTATGATTGAGGAAGTGGCGACCTCAACGAATGGTAGAGATAGGGCAGACCCAGATTATTGCTTCCAATAAAGCAAAAGGCAGGATCAGAGAACAAAGTCATTTTCAACTGATACTGGGAACAGCACTCAAAAGAAATAGGAATTTGGAATAATCTGCCAGGTGGGATACTGGAGGCAGAATTAGGCTGGTTTGCTTAACAGGATAATTAAGTGAAATGCAATCAGTTTCAATCAGTCAACGGCATTTGCTCATCTTCAATTTTACAGTGAGCTGCTAAGTCACAGACCAGGACGGTCACAGATTTGATCCCTGGGCTGATCTAGTTGATCTCAGCTGGAGTGGAGGAGAATGCAGGTATAATAACTGACCTCAGGAGGATTGAGAGTGTGAAAGGAAACTGCAGAGCTTCCCACTCCGCATGGTAAATTTCATCGGTAAATTCTGTTGTAAGATATACAATAACACCCACAGTCTAGACTCATGGCACACTTGGATATAAATACATGAGAGTTTAAAAACTGAGACCTACTCCAGCAACGAGTTATTGCCTTCAGGACAGGAGGAGAGAAAATTAGCAAAAGGGGAAGATTACCTACAGTGCATGAGGTTAGACCTGCATCGTCCAAGTGACTGTGCTCAAACAATTGCAATCACCGCAACAGATGACCAATTTTATCAGTCACTCAGAAAAGGTAGGCCTTACAGCAGCGATGCTTATACATGGTAAATGGTAAAACTGTTTAAAAGCAACATAGCCAAACACACAAATGTTGAAAGTTAACAACATTGGCTTCCAGCCCAGTTGCGAGCTGCATAGTAAATCAATCCTGGTATATAGTGCTTTGTGATTTGTTAAGTGTGGAATACATTTGTCCATTGCCCCAGACACTGGTGAATGCATAGAATAGCAGCCAAAAACAAGATACATACCATAGTGCAATTATACAATGCAATTATAAAAGTTAATTACCTCCCATTCTTGGGTCAGGCTCAGGCACTGATCCCTGCCCTACAGAACAGGCTAGCTGGCTCCTGAAAGGATTGCTGAGTGACTCACCTTATTGCTTTCCCTTCTTGAAGGAAAAGCTCCAGCTCCCCACAACACTGAGTTCACTATATAAAAATTGGCACCTGGGTCCCAATCCCATTGTGTTATGGTATAGCATGTCGCAACACTGCTGCCTGGTTTATGAAGAATAATTACCTCCAGCTAGAGTCTAGAACCACTAACTGCTGCTTGATCATGCTGTCAAAATATGCTTTTCAGCACAAACATCAAGTTATTGGGCATCTTCAGTCTGCATTTTATTTAGACCAGGATGACTGGCTCATTTCCACTGGGTGCAAAGAAATGATCAAACATGCACCAAGAGAGAGAGGATCAAGTGCCATACTTGGCTTAACTCGAGTGTTAAAAAGGTCGAACTGTGCTTCAGCTCCACTGTTTTAAACTGAATCATATTTACATAGAACAGCTATAAGTTTATTACTATACTGGAAATGGATCTTTTAGCTATGCAATTCTTCCTGTATAATTTTCGGCTTCTGTTTTAAAATCCCCATGGGATTAACCTCACTGAAGCTTCAGGTCACATTTCATAGCTCCACACCTGCACCAATTCTGGGGTTCAGATGCTTCCCTAATCTCTTGGTAACCAGAAGTGGATACAGTAATTTTTTAAAAAAATATTTAATCAGTGGCAAGGCCAGCATTTATTGCCCATTCTTAAATGCCTTTGAGAAGGTGTTGGTGAGCCACCTTACTGAATCACTGCAGTTCACCTGGTATAGCTACACCCATAATTCTGTTAGGAAGAGTGTTCTAGGTTTTTGATATAGTGACAGTGAAGGAATGGCGATATAGTTCCAAGTCAGGGTGGTATGTGGACTGGAGAGAACCTTACAGGTGGTGGTGTTCCCGTGCGTCTTGGGGCTCTTATTCCTGTAAGTGGCAGAGGTCATGGATTTGGAAGGTGCTGTCTAAGGAGTCTTGGCGAGTCGCTGCAATGTATCTTGTAGATGGCACACACTGCTGCCACTGTGCGTCAGTGGTGGATGGAGTAAATTTTTAAGATAGTGGATGGGGTGTCGATCAACCAGACTGTTTTGTCCTGGATGGTGTCAAGCTTCTTGAGTGTTGCTGGAATTGCACTCATCAGACAAGTGGAGAGTATTCCATCAGGCTCTTGTGCCTTGTAGATGGTGGGCAGGCTTTAATGAGACAGGAGACGAGTTAGTCACTGCAGAATTCCCAGCCTCTCATTTGCTCTTGTAGCCACAGTATTTGTGACTGGTTCAGTTCAGTTTCTGGTCAATGGTAACCCCCCCCAGGATGTTGATGGTAGGGGTTTCAAAGATGGTAATGCCACTGAATGTCAAGGCAAGGTGGTTAGAATCCCTATTGTTGGAGGTGGTCATTGCCAGGTACTGTGTGGCACAAATGTTACATGCCACTTACCAGCCAAAGTCTCAATGTTATCCAAGTCTTTCTGCATATGGACACGGACTGTTTCGGTATCTGGGGAGTTGTGAATGATATGGAACACTGTAATCATCAGCGAACATCCCCACTTCTGACCTTATGATGGAGGAAAGGTCATTGATGAAGCAGTTGAAGATGGTTGGGTCTAGGACACTACCCTGGGACTGAGATGTTAGCTCTCTATCAGCCACAATCATCTTCCTTTGTGCTAGGTGTGACTGTGGAGAGTTTCCCTCAATTCCCATTGACTTCAATATTGCTAGGGCTCCTCGCTATATCACTCGGTCAAACCCAGCCTGGATTCTTACTTCCCCTCTTGAACACGGCTCTTTTTAACATGTTTGGGCCATGGCTGCAATGAGGACAGGAGCTGATTTGCCCTGGCAGAACACAAGCTGAGCATCAGTGAGGTTATTGCCTCTTGATAGCGCTTGTCAACTTTGCTGATAACCAAAAGTAAACTGATGACAGATTGGATTTGTGGACAGGAAATGCCTGGGCAATTTTCCACATTGCCAGGTTGGTGCCAGTGTTGAAGCTGTACTGTGATGAAATTCATAGTTTGCAAGCTGCTGTCTGCACTCACTGTGGGGTTTCAAAGCCCGTATTTTTTTGACAGTTCCTAACTGAAAAAGAAACCAGGTTTCTGGAAAATGGTATGTAACCCTGGATTCCTGGCTATGATTCAGAATTCTGTGAAATCAGCTTGTGACCTTGGGTTTCTAGGGAAACTGAAGCTGAAGTTGGAAAACCACAAAATTGAGAGATCAAATTTTAGTCAGTGGTCAGAACAATAGAGACAGGCTGCGGAGTGCTGTGTGTGATTGAGACAGCGAAGGGAGAAAGTCGTGGAACAGATCGAAAAGATGATCAAAAAGTCTGGTTCCGCAAGCAGAGCTGAGGGGGATCTGGAAGAGTGTGCGCCTTTTAGTGGAAATTGTACCTGTGAAATTCAGGTGGAGTAAAGTGGCTATTGGATGGGGCTTCATGTCTAATTCCTGTGTGAATAAAGGAACTGAAACTCTACCTGGGAAAGACCAAGATTTTGAGAGACAATGTGGCTGACATTAATGCCATATATGCTGAAGGGACCATCATGAAATCTGAGGTCCAGGTTTGTAGTAACAGCCATTTAAAGTGTAACTGATGGTTTCGATTGAATACAACTTGCCTGCCAATTCATGTTTCATTTTTGGTTTTGGTTTTGTTGTTACAGTAAAAGTTTTAAAAATTGAAATCTTGTAGATCTGGAGCAAAAGTCTTCAGTACTACTGCCGGGATGTTGTCAGGGTTCATAGCCTTAGCTGCACTCAGTGCCTTTAGCCATTCTTAAGTTCACAAGCAGTGAATCATATTGGCTGGAGACTAGCATCAGTGATGTTGGGGACTTGGGAGGAGGCCGAGATAGATAATTCACTCAGCACTTTTCACTGAAGATGGCTGCAAATGCTGACATGCTGGGCTCCCCCACCATTAAGGATGGGGGTATTTGTGGAGCCTTCTCCTTCAGTTAGTTGTTTAATTGACCACCATCATCCACGACTGGATGTGGCAGGTCTGCAGAGCTTAGATCTGACCTATCAAGAAGCATGTGATTAAGGTGTACAGTTTCAGCGCTGTACAGCTTTAGCCTTGTACTCTGCCTATCTAAAAATACAATGCAGCCTTATACTTGCTTTGTGGATTTCTGCTGTACAGTGACTGGACACAAGTGTCAAATAACATCCCAGGATCTCTTTCAACATGCATCTCAGCCAGTCAGATACCATTCAGAGTACATCTCAGTATTTTCCCCCCTTAACTTCCAACTTGTAATTCCAAATTACTTTTCAAACAAAAATATAAAGGGCCCATTTTAAATTTTCCTATTTATTGCACTCCAGGACAACCAAATGCCAATGAATAAAATAAGATGCCTGAATGTATTACTGTTCCTTTGTGGTTTCATGAAGCAGCATTACAAATGAGTTAAACTCTTAGCAGTAATAACAAGTTGCATTTTCAAAGTCATTTAGTTGACTGACATTTATTTTCAACTGAAAACCATTAATTTTGTCTAGTGGAAAACACCTGGCTCTGAAAGTGCAGTTCGTTGGGCTTGCCAATTATCATCGGGTTACATAAATTGAGTTAAATGATGAATGCCTAACCCAGCTTAAAGCAGTGTTCAGGGGCTAAACCAGGCTTGTTCAACCTTTTTGCTTGTGGGGGGGGGGGGGGGACGCATCTTAATTTTTTTCTCGCTCAAGGGGCTGATGAGCAAATTTCAGAAAGATAAGATTTGGCGCTACTTTAAACATGAATTTCAATAAAATGTTGAGGTATGAGGAAAAGAAACAGCTTGCTGAGCAAAACCAAACCAATGTCAGAGCAATATTGATCATTTTAAAAGATGAGTAATGAATAGAGGTGATCATTTCAGTGTGAGAGGGGTCAAATTTTGTTTGTCCAGCTCACTCCCAGTCTCAGGGTGCTTACTCACTCACCCTCACCCACTGTGCGAGTTGGTGCGCGGGACGGGGTGGGTGGTGCTGGTGTGTGGGGCGGGGGGCGGGGCATGAGCTGGTGTGTGGGACGGGGGGACAAGTGTGGTGTGTTGGACATGAGGGGAGGGGGCGAGTGTGCTGGTGTGTGGGACGGGGTTGGGGGGGTGAGTGTGCTGGTGTGTGGGACATGGTGGGGGGCAAGTGTGGTGTGTGGGACAAGGGGGGGCGAGTGTGCTGGTATGTTGGACATGGGGGGGTCAAGTGTGCTGGTATGTTGGACATGGGGGGGTCAAGTGTGGAGTGTGGGACAGGAGGGGGGGGGCGAGTGTGGTGTGTGGGACAGGGGGGGGGAGGGCGAGTGTGGTGTGTGGGACATGGGGGGGGCGAGTGTGCTGGTGTGTGGGAAATGGGGGGGTGAGTGTGGTGGTGTGGGACATGGGGGGGGCGAGTGTGGTGTGTGGGACATGGGGGGGGCGAGTGTGGTGTGTGGGACATGGGGGGGCGAGTGTGGTGTGTGGGACATGGGGGGGGCGAGTGTGGTGTGTGGGACATGGGGGGGCGAGTGTGGTGTGTGGGACATGGGGGGGGCGAGTGTGGTGTGTGGGACATGGGGGGGGCGAGTGTGGTGTGTGGGACATGGGGGGGGCGAGTGTGGTGTGTGGGACATGGGGGGGCGAGTGTGGTGTGGGGGACATGGGGGGGCGAGTGTGGTGTGGGGGACATGGGGGGGCGAGTGTGGTGTGGGGGACATGGGGGGGCGAGTTTTCTGGTGTGTGGGACATGGGGGGGCGAGTTTTCTGGTGTGTGGGACATGGGGGGGGCAAGTTTTCTGGTGTGTGGGACATGGGGGGGGTGAGTGTGCTGGTGTGTGGGACATGGGGGGGGTGAGTGTGCTGGTGTGTGGGACATGGGGGGGGGGTGAGTGTGCTGGTGTGTGGGACATGGGGGGGGGGTGAGTGTGCTGGTGTGTGGGACATGGGGGGGGGGTGAGTGTGCTGGTGTGTGGGACATGGGGGGGGGGGGGGTGAGTGTGCTGGTGTGTGGGACATGGGGGGGGGTGAGTGTGCTGGTGTGTGGGACATGGGGGGGGGCGAGTGTGCTGGTGTGTGGGACATGGTGGGGGGGTGAGTGTGCTGGTGTGTGGGACATGGGGGGGGGCGAGTGTGCTGGTGTGTGGGACATGGGGGGGGGGGTGAGTGTGCTGGTGTGTGGGACATGGGGGGGGGGTGAGTGTGCTGGTGTGTGGGACATGGGGGGGGGCGAGTGTGCTGGTGTGTGGGACATGGGGGGGGGCGAGTGTGCTGGTGTGTGGGACATGGGGGGGCGAGTGTGCTGGTGTGTGGGACATGGGGGGGGGCGAGTGTGCTGGTGTGTGGGACATGGGGGGGGGGGTGAGTGTGTTGGTGTGTGGGACATGGGGGGGCGAGTGTGCTGGTGTGCGGGACATGGGGGGGGGGGTGAGTGTGCTGGTGTGCGGGACATGGGGGGGGGGGTGAGTGTGCTGGTGTGCGGGACATGGGGGGGGGGGCGAGTGTGCTGGTGTGCGGGACATGGGGGGGGGGGTGAGTGTGCTGGTGTGCGGGACATGGGGGGGGGGGGCGAGTGTGCTGGTGTGCGGGACATGGGGGGGGGGGTGAGTGTGCTGGTGTGCGGGACATGGGGGGGGGGGCGAGTGTGCTGGTGTGTGGGACATGGGGGGGTGGGGTGAGTGTGCTGGTGTGTGGGACATGGGGGGGTGGGGTGAGTGTGCTGGTGTGTGGGACATGGGGGGGTGGGGTGAGTGTGCTGGTGTGCGGGACATGGGGGGGGGCGAGTGTGCTGGTGTGTGGGACATGGGGGGGGGGGTGAGTGTGCTGGTGTGTGGGACATGGGGGGGGGCGAGTGTGCTGGTGTGTGGGACATGGGGGGGTGGGGTGAGTGTGCTGGTGTGTGGGACATGGGGGGGGGGTGAGTGTGCTGGTGTGTGGGACATGGGGGGGGGCGAGTGTGGTGTGTGGGACATGGGGGGGGGCGAGTGTGCTGGTGTGTGGGACATGGGGGGGCGAGTGTGCTGGTGTGTGGGACATGGGGGGGGGCGAGTGTGCTGGTGTGTGGGACATGGGGGGGGGCGAGTGTGCTGGTGTGTGGGACATGGGGGGGTGGGGTGAGTGTGCTGGTGTGCGGGACATGGGGGGGGGGGGCGAGTGTGCTGGTGTGTGGGACATGGGGGGGGCGAGTGTGCTGGTGTGTGGGACATGGGGGGGGGGCGAGTGTGCTGGTGTGTGGGACATGGGGGGGGTGAGTGTGCTGGTGTGTGGGACATGGGGGGGGTGGGGCGAGTGTGCTGGTGTGTGGGACATGGGGGGGGGGGGTGAGTGTGCTGGTGTGTGGGACATGGGGGGGCGAGTGTGGTGGTGTGTGGGACATGGGGGGGCGAGTGTGGTGGTGTGTGGGACATGGGGGGAGCGAGTGTGCTGGTGTGTAGGACATGGGGGGGGGGGGGGGGGGCGAGTGTGCTGGTGTGTGGAACGGGGGGGGGGGCGAGTTTGCTGGTGTATGGGACGGGGGGGAGAGTGTAAACCCTGGGACTGGGAGTGAGCCAGACACTTACACCCTCACCCCCTTTTTTAAAGTTTGTTCATGGGATGAGTGTGCCGCTGGCGAGGTGAGCATTTATTGCACATTCCTAAATGCCCTCGAGATGATGATGATGGGAAACTACCTTCGCAAACCACTGGGTCCTTCTCCCCATACCGACCACATCATCCCCTCTCTGGTAGTCCCTCTCCCCCTCGACACCTCTCCAGCCATCCCGCTCCCCCTCAACACCCCTCCAGTTGTCCCTCTCCCGCCTCGGCACCCCCACCCCCAATAAATCTGATCATCCCGCTCTCCCGCCTCACCGCCCCCCCAGGTAGTCCCTCTGCCCCCTCATTCCCACTCCCACCTCTCCCCTTCACCCTCCTCCAGTAGTTCCTCTACCCCTCGCCCTCCTCCGTTAGTCCCCCACTTGGTAGTTGCTCTCTCTCTACCACCCCCCCAACCTCTCGGCAGTCACTCTACTCTTCCCCACCCCCTAAAAACCTCCCTCTCGCCCCAACAGACTTACCACTGCTTTCGCACCATTTTTTTCAGGCCTCAGACTGAAGGAAGCTGCTTCCCCTAAGGATTGTTTTCCCCCACTTTTGTTGCTGATATGCTCACTAAAGATCCTATCAACAGCAAACGCAGGAGAGAAACAGCCTGTGCTGTGATTAGAGGAGCAGAAACTCACAGAACCTTCAAATCTACTTACTGGCATTTTAAAAATGGGGTCCACAGGCCGGATAGAAAATCCAGGCTGGCCGCACAGTGGCCCACGGGTGGCAGGTTGGACAAACCTGGTCTAAGCTTTCCTTTCCTTTTGAGTCTCACTACCTTCCTTTATCAGCCATTATTAGTTACCTCCTGACGTAGTGAGTGGTCAGCATGCTTCTCCACAGCTCTGACACCTGCTGTGCTGTGAACTGCTCAGCATGAGGACATCACATTTGTACAGTGCCAGAGAAAGCCCAGTAGTTACCCAGTTTTGCAGCAACAAGTGGGAATTTGATTTTGCATTTACAAGTACATTTCTGAAAACCCATAACCTTAGAGCTGCAAAATGAACATTGTACCACAATCTGAGGATCAGCTCAGCTGAACCACTAGTTAGTGCAGGACTTTTACTGAAAACAAAACAAGATCTAAACCAAGTCACACTTGAACAAGACAAGTACTAAGGTCATTCATTTCACTCAGAGATACATTTACATTGAATCTGTGTATGTGGACGTTGGCCACTTTTTAAAGCACGGTTTCGGTTCTGAACTTAAAATACGATACAAAGCTGCTTCTTCTCCAGGTAACATCCTTGACAATTCCAGGGTCACCAAACCACAGCTTATGTCATGATTTTATTAATGGGGGAGGACAAGAGGCAAGCGCCAAGTCCAAATCAACCAGAATGAAGATCAAACCCAGCGCTGTTGGCATTATTCTGAGCCACACACTAGCTGTTTAGCCAAATGAGGTACCCGGCATTCAAAAGGTACATTAAACATTTATAATAATTTATTAAAAATACTATATTTTGTTTAATGGTTAAAGCCATCAGCTTTTTAAAACCAATGATTGAGAGCATAGAATCAGAACGACTTAGAAAATTTATTAAAACTATTAATGCTCTTCTGTCCATTTCAATGTTTTTCTCTGTTTAAATAGGAATTCATGATGGTTCAATGGTTAATCAGGTTATGAGGTGATGGTTAGTAGGGACACAGTAACCTAAGGTTGATTCAGCACCAACTGTGCAAATTAATTTTACTCCCCACAAGCATCAGGCCTTAATTATCTAATTTATCAATTAGATAAATGCTCACTGCTTAAAGAGAGCAAAAACGTACACTCTTGGTAATGGATTGGGTTCGTTGGAGCGATTCCAGCACTGAGTGTAATGTACTTGTCACATCATTTAAATCTTAGAATAAAGATTTTACAACAGTTCTCTGTGAAAAGTGCTTGCCCATTATGTGAAACCTCTCAGATCTAAGATAATTAAAAACAAAAGTGCTCACCCTGAACCATGATGCACCACCACAGCTGCAAGGTCATACAGGCAACTTTCTGGACCACTGTTCTCAGGCTAGAATAGGGTAAAAGAAGAGTGCAGAGATCTTTATTACAACAGTTATGTTTTATTATATTTCTTTTCATAGCATTTTAAAATTGGTTTTCAGCTGATTTGCCAGTCTCCCTAGGCCTCTATCCATTCTAGCTTTAAACAACCCATTTTAACAAATGGGTTGGTTGATCCTTCTTATTCAGGAACTTATAGAGGAAGAGCACTAGTGGAAGCATCAGCACAAATCTGTGCACACACTTCTGAATAAAATGTAGATTCAAAGCCCCACTACAGGACTTGAGCACATACTTGAGGCTGGCACTTCAGTGGAATAATGGAGTGCTGCATTGTTGGGGATGCAATCTTTTGAATGATACCCCATGTGCCTGTGTAAAATGATCACATTCACTTTTCAAAAAAGAGCAGGAAGCTCTCCTGGTGCCTTGGCTGACATTCTTTGTTTGCCCAACACCAACAATTACCCCATCACTTGTTTCATTTGCCATTTGAGTAACCTTGCTGTGTGTAATTTGGTTGTCACATTACCATTTGAAACAAACAGGTCATTTATGGCAAGATGGTGTATTTTTAAGGCTGACATTTGCTATTTAGTATCATTGGAGATAAGGAGGGGATAATGGGGTTTAACACTGAGTTGCTGACTGGTAAGACTGTGGGTTCCTCTTTCGTACCAACTTGGGGAACCCGAGGCTTTTCAGAATTGGCTGCACCCTGCAGATTAACACCCCAAATGAAGAAAAGGTGTCCTGGGGTGTCACAGCATCATGATGGGGTATGGCATGGAAAGAGCTGAATCCTGATATCTGGCAGCATTGTACTGAGGGTGCAGGAGGAGAGGGAAAGAAAAGGTGTGAGCCAAGAACCAGTCCCTCAATCCATTATGGCCTGTAACCTTAGTTGAACTATGTCCATTTTCCATACCAGTTACTTGGCCATGTTGCCAGTTTGAACATTAATTGGGCTGAAATTGCCTTTACTGGCTACAGCAGCTTTTATCAGAATCTTTTTACTTTGTAAGACATCGATGTTGGACCACTACTGATAGTGACCATTTGACCTTTCCAATTGCAGTTGGTCATGATCGACAGTTTCCAAGGGCTCTGGACCAATGGTTATAAAGTAGTCTCGTAGGTGCGGGATTATATTTTGTTCCCAGTTAAATACATGACAGGTTTCCACAAATAACCTTATACTCAGTAGTCCCTGTGATTGGCCTGTGGGAAAAACGCCACCGAAAAACTGTTCTCTGGTAACCAGGTGATTGTGATGCTATTCTCCATTACATGACATCACACGGAAGCTCCTCTTGGGTTACAAAAAAACCCTTTCTAAAAAATATCACAAACGCAACATAAATTGGGAAGCGGGTATGGTTCAACATTGTAAGAGAGTTACATGTGCCATAGGCAAGTGAGCAATGCCCACATGTCATCGAGTACAAATAGTATAGAAAAAATATTTATTTTTCTGTCAGCAATAGCATGGGAGATTATCTAGTTATAAGGACCTGAAAGATATAAACACTCCAAAATGACGCAGGGACTTTGAAAAAGTTTTATGCTGCTCCATTGCAGATTCACCCAGTCATTGTGGACACTTGGATTGCCCTCTCACCATTTTACAGTTTGTTTCAATTTCAAAATCTGGGAATCCTTTCTCCAACTATAGTAATGCAGCAAGATATCTGATTAAGGGTCACATTTCCCACCATTTGTGGAGGATGGAGGTCAGTAAAAACAAACAGTTCTGAGGTAGGGAATGCTCAATCAGAACTCTACAAGAACAATAACACCAACTCTTTCCTTAAATCTAACAAATGGAAAGTTGACCTGAGCTTTAAAAATCTTACTTGTGGATTAAGCTGGGAAATCCATTGGAAACCCTCTATGTTATTTTGCTTTAAAGAAAAGTTTTTTTCAAAAAAGAAAAAAGTACTACCCACTTGTATTAGTAAGGCATGAAGTGGTAAAATCTGACACATTTAAAACACAGAACTGAAACCGATTTGTGAGGACATTTAGTGAAATTAAAATTAGCGCAGAGAAGCTAAGTTGAGGTTAAATTGTTCTTCATCATCTCAGAACCAATCAAGTCACAGTAAACAGCCGCCAAACACACAAGAAAATTGAGCTGTTTCAAAACCACAATGGGGGAGGGTACTCTCAATCTGAAGTAGATGCTGATACTGCACATTTTAAATTGCACAGGAGTGCTGTGATCTGTATTGCGGAACAAAAGCAATGTTATCTCAACATAATGGAGGACAGCAATTTGATCAGCTAGCTGCTTTCAAACTTAAAAGCTAGAATTTCATCCCTTAGATTTAGGAAACATGAGAGAAGAACACAGAAATGAAAACAGAAAATACAGGAAAAACTCAGCAGGTCTGGCAGCATCTGTGGAGAGGGAAACAGAGTTAACGCTTTGAGTTAACTCTTCTTCGGAACTCCGATAGTGCAGGGTTAGGGTTAGGAAGAAGAGTCATATTGGACTTGAAACATTAACTCTGAGGAAAGAGAAGAGAAGAGAAGACCATCCAGGATAACTGCTCCAGCAATTACAAGTTCCCCCTCTCACTGCTCCTCCAATCATAGCTTCTGTCTCTGCAGGAGCAGCATGAGTGGGAAGGGAGAAACCCTGTGATTGGAGGAGCTGAAGCAAGCATTGTGGGAGTCACAATCTGTGATTGGAGCAGCAGCTCTGACTCTCCTGTGCTCACTGCTCCACCAATCACTACTCTGCAGTCGGTACCTGCCCTCAACGACAGCAAGAGTTGTGAATGTTTTTTGAGCCATGCATCAGGCCCGAAGATCATAACATATATTTAAAATGGCAGAAAATTCTCATCCCTGGAGCTAGAACAGACAATGGGCTGAATGGCCTTCTGTGCTGTAACCCATTGGTTTTATGATTTCTGATGAAAAAGTATTAAACCTGAAATATTAACAATTTCTCTTTCCACAGGCTGCC